>NC_092713.1:275376539-275983206 GCF_047496885.1 Scyliorhinus torazame | reverse complement strand
GGTCATTCACAGTGAGAGAGGAGCAGCGGGGTCATTCACAGTGAGAGAGGAGCAGCGGGGTAATTCACAGTGAGAGAAGAGCAGCGGGGTCATTCACAGTGAGAGAGGAGCAGCGGGACCATTCACAGAGAGAGAGGAGCAGCGGGGTCATTCACAGTGAGAGAGGAGCAGCGGGGTCATTCACAGTGAGAGAGGAGCAGCGGGACCATTCACAGAGAGAGGAGCAGCGTGGTCATTCACATTGAGAGAGGAGCAGCGGGGTCATTCACAGTGAGAGAGGAGCAGCGGGGTCATTCACAGTGAGAGAGGAGCAGCGGGACCATTCACAGAGAGAAGAGCAGCGGGGTCATTCACAGTGAGAGAGGAGCAGCGGGGTCATTCACAGTGAGAGAGGAGCAGCGGGACCATTCACAGAGAGAGGAGCAGCGTGGTCATTCACAGTGAGAGAGGAGCAGCGGGGTCATTCACAGTGAGAGAGGAGCAGCGGGGTCATTCACAGTGAGAGAGCAGCAGTGGTTCATTCACAGTGAGAGGGGAGCAGCGGGGACATGCACAGAGAGGAGCAGCGGGGTCATTCACAGTGAGAGAGGAGAAGCGGGGTCATTCTCAGTGAGAGAGGAGCAGCGGGGTCATTCACAGTGAGAGAAGAGCAGCGGGTCATTCACAGTGAGAGAGGAGCAGCGGGGTCATTCACAGAGAGAGGAGCAACGGGGCCATTCACAGTGAGAGAAGAGCAGCGGGTCATTCACAGTGAGAGAGGAGCAGCGGGGACATTCACAGAGAGGAGCAGCGGGGTCATTCACAGTGAGAGAGGAGCAGCGGGGTCATTCACAGTGAGAGAGGAGCAGCGGGGTCATTCACAGTGAGAGGAGCAGCGGGACCATTCACAGTGAGAGGAGCAGTGGGTCATTCACAGAGAGAGGAGCAGCGGGACCATTCACAGTGAGAGAGGAGCAGCGGGGTCATTCACAGAGAGAGGAGCAGCGGGACCATTCACAGTGAGAGGGGCAGCGGGGTCATTCACAGTGAGAGAGGAGCAGCGGGGTCATTCACAGTGAGAGAGGAGCAGCGGGGTAATTCACAGTGAGAGAGGAGCAGCGGGGTCATTCACAGTGAGAGAGGAGCAGCGGGGTCATTCACAGTGAGAGAGGAGCAGCGGGACCATTCACAGTGAGAGAGGAGCAGTGGGGTCATTCACAGTGAGAGAGGAGCAGCGGGGTCATTCACAGTGAGAGAGGAGCAGCGGGGTCATTCACAGTGAGAGGGGAGCAGCGGGGTCATTTACAGTGAGAGGAGCAGCGGGGTCATTCACAGTGAGAGAGGAGCAGCGGGACCATTCACAGTGAGAGAGGAGCAGCGGGGTCATTCACAGAGAGAGAGGAGCAGCGGGGTCATTCACAGTGAGAGAGGAGCAGCGGGGTCATTCACAGTGAGAGAGGAGCAGCGGGGTCATTCACAGTGAGAGAGGAGCAGCGGGGTCATTCACAGTGAGAGAGGAGCAGCGGGGTCATTCACAGTGAGAGAGGAGCAGCGGGGTCATTCACAGTGAGAGAGGAGCAGCGGGGTCATTCACAGTGAGAGGGGAGCAGCGGGGTCATTTACAGTGAGAGGAGCAGCGGGGTCATTCACAGTGAGAGAGGAGCAGCGGGACCATTCACAGAGAGAGGAGCAGTGGGTCATTCACAGTGAGAGAGTAGCAGCGGTGTCATTCACAGTGAGAGAGGAGCAGCGGGGTCATTCACAGTGAGAGAGGAGCAGTGGGACCATTCACAGAGAGAGGAGCAGCGGGGTCATTCACAGTGAGAGAGGAGCAGCGGGGTCATTCACAGTGCGAGAGGAGCAGCGGGACCATTCACAGAGAGAAGAGCAGCGGGGTCATTCACAGTGAGAGAGGAGCAGCGGGGTCATTCACAGTGAGAGAAGAGCAGCGGGTCATTCACAGTGAGAGAGGAGCAGCGGGGTCATTCACAGAGAGGAGCAGCGGGGTCATTCACAGTGAGAGGAGCAGCGGGGTCATTCACAGTGCGAGAGGAGCAGCGGGACCATTCACAGAGAAAGGAGCAGCGGGGTCATTCACAGAGAGGAGCAGCGGGGTCATTCACAGAGAGAGAAGAGCAGCGGGGTCATTCACAGTGAGAGAAGAGCAGCGGGTCATTCACAGTGAGAGAGGAGCAGCGGGGTCATTCACAGAGAGAGGAGCAGCGGGGCCATTCACAGTGAGAGAAGAGCAGCGGGTCATTCACAGTGAGAGAGGAGCAGCGGGGACATTCACAGAGAGGAGCAGCGGGGTCATTCACAGTGAGAGAGGAGCAGCGGGGTCATTCACAGTGAGAGAGGAGCAGTGGGTCATTCACAGAGAGAGGAGCAGCGGGACCATTCACAGTGAGAGAGGAGCAGCGGGGTCATTCACAGTGAGAGAGGAGCAGCGGGGTAATTCACAGTGAGAGAGGAGCAGCGGGGTCATTCACAGTGAGAGGAGCAGCGGGGTCATTCACAGTGAGAGAGGAGCAGCGGGGTCATTCACAGAGAGAGGAGCAGCGGGACCATTCACAGTGAGAGGGGCAGCGGGGTCATTCACAGTGAGAGAGGAGCAGCGGGGACATTCACAGAGAGAGGATTAGCGGGACCATTCACAGTGAGAGAGGAGCAATGGGGTCATTCACAGTGAGAGAGGAGCAGCGGGGTCATTCACAGTGAGAGAGGAGCAGCGGGGTAATTCACAGTGAGAGAAGAGCAGCGGGGTCATTCACAGTGAGAGAGGAGCAGCGGGACCATTCACAGAGAGAGAGGAGCAGCGGGGTCATTCACAGTGAGAGAGGAGCAGCGGGGTCATTCACAGTGAGAGAGGAGCAGCGGGACCATTCACAGAGAGAGGAGCAGCGTGGTCATTCACATTGAGAGAGGAGCAGCGGGGTCATTCACAGTGAGAGAGGAGCAGCGGGGTCATTCACAGTGAGAGAGGAGCAGCGGGACCATTCACAGAGAGAAGAGCAGCGGGGTCATTCACAGTGAGAGAGGAGCAGCGGGGTCATTCACAGTGAGAGAGGAGCAGCGGGACCATTCACAGAGAGAGGAGCAGCGTGGTCATTCACAGTGAGAGAGGAGCAGCGGGGTCATTCACAGTGAGAGAGGAGCAGCGGGGTCATTCACAGTGAGAGAGCAGCAGTGGTTCATTCACAGTGAGAGGGGAGCAGCGGGGACATGCACAGAGAGGAGCAGCGGGGTCATTCACAGTGAGAGAGGAGAAGCGGGGTCATTCTCAGTGAGAGAGGAGCAGCGGGGTCATTCACAGTGAGAGAAGAGCAGCGGGTCATTCACAGTGAGAGAGGAGCAGCGGGGTCATTCACAGAGAGAGGAGCAACGGGGCCATTCACAGTGAGAGAAGAGCAGCGGGTCATTCACAGTGAGAGAGGAGCAGCGGGGACATTCACAGAGAGGAGCAGCGGGGTCATTCACAGTGAGAGAGGAGCAGCGGGGTCATTCACAGTGAGAGAGGAGCAGCGGGGTCATTCACAGTGAGAGGAGCAGCGGGACCATTCACAGTGAGAGGAGCAGTGGGTCATTCACAGAGAGAGGAGCAGCGGGACCATTCACAGTGAGAGAGGAGCAGCGGGGTCATTCACAGAGAGAGGAGCAGCGGGACCATTCACAGTGAGAGGGGCAGCGGGGTCATTCACAGTGAGAGAGGAGCAGCGGGGTAATTCACAGTGAGAGAGGAGCAGCGGGGTAATTCACAGTGAGAGAGGAGCAGCGGGGTCATTCACAGTGAGAGAGGAGCAGCGGGGTCATTCACAGTGAGAGAGGAGCAGCGGGTCATTCACAGTGAGAGAGGAGCAGCGGGGTCATTCACAGAGAGAGAGGAGCAGCGGGGCCATTCACAGTGAGAGAGGAGCAGCGGGTCATTCACAGTGAGAGAGGAGCAGCGGGGTCATTCACAGAGAGAGGAGCAGCGGGGCCATTCACAGTGAGAGAAGAGCAGTGGGTCATTCACAGTGAGAGAGGAGCAGCGGGGTCATTCACAGAGAGAGGAGCAGCGGGGCCATTCACAGTGAGAGAAGAGCAGCGGGTCATTCACAGTGAGAGAGGAGCAGCGGGGACATTCACAGAGAGGAGCAGCGGGGTCATTCACAGTGAGAGAGGAGCAGCGGGGTCATTCACAGTGAGAGGAGCAGCGGGACCATTCACAGTGAGAGGAGCAGTGGGTCATTCACAGAGAGAGGAGCAGCGGGACCATTCACAGTGAGAGGGGCAGCGGGGTCATTCACAGTGAGAGAGGAGCAGCGGGGTCATTCACAGTGAGAGAGGAGCAGCGGGGTAATTCACAGTGAGAGAGGAGCAGCGGGGTCATTTACAGTGAGAGAGGAGCAGCGGGGTCATTCACAGAGTGAGGAGCAGCGGGACCATTCACAGTGAGAGGGGCAGCGGGGTCATTCACAGTGAGAGAGGAGCAGCGGGGTCATTCACAGTGAGAGAGGAGAAGCGGGGTAATTCACAGTGAGAGAGGAGCAGCGGGGTCATTCACAGTGAGAAAGGAGCAGCGGGGTCATTCACAGAGAGGAGCAGCGAGACCATTCATAGAGAGAGGAGCAGCGTGGTCATTCACATTGAGAGAGGAGCAGCGGGGTCATTCACAGTGAGAGAGGAGCAGCGGGGTCATTCACAGAGAGGAGCAGCGGGACCATTCACAGAGAGAGGAGCAGCGTGGTCATTCACATTGAGAGAGGAGCAGCGGGGTCATTCACAGTGAGAGAGGAACAGCGGGACCATTCACTGAGAGAGGAGCAGCGGGGTCATTCACAGTGAGAGAGGAGCAGCGGGACCATTCACAGTGAGAGAGGAACAGCGGGACCATTCACAGAGAGAGGAGCAGCGGGGTCATTCACAGTGAGAGAGGAGCAGCGGGGTCATTCACAGTGAGAGAGGAGCAGCGGGACCATTCACAGAGAGAGGAGCAGCGGGGTCATTCACAGTGAGAGAGGAGCAGCGGGGTCATTCACAGTGAGAGAGGAGCAGCGGGGTCATTCACAGTGAGAGAGCAGCAGTGGTTCATTCACAGTGAGAGGGGAGCAGCGGGGACATGCACAGAGAGGAGCAGCGGGGTCATTTACAGTGAGAGGAGCAGCAGGGTCATTTACAGTGAGAGGAGCAGCGGGACCATTCACAATGAGAGAGGAGCAGCGGGGTCATTCACAGTGAGAGAGGAGCAGCGGGATCATTCACAGTGAGAGAGGAGCAGCGGGGTCATTCACAGTGAGAGGAGCAATGGGGTCATTCACAGAGAGGAGCAGCGGGACCATTCACAGTGAGAGAGTAGCAGCGGGGTCATTCACAGTGAGAGAGGAGCAGCGGGATCATTCTCAGTGAGAGGAGCAATGGGGTCATTCACAGTGAGAGAGGAGCAGTGGGTCATTCACAGTGATAGGAGAGCAGCGGGGTCATTCACAGAGAGGAGCAGCGGGATCATTCACAGTGAGAGGAGCAGCGGGGCCATTCACAATGAGAGGAGCAGCGGGGCCATTCACAGTGAGAGAGGAGCAGTGGGTCATTCACAGTGAAAGGAGAGCAGCGGGGTCATTCACAGAGAGGAGCAGAGGGGTCATTCACAGTGAGAGGAGCAGCAGGGTCATTCACAGTGAGAGAGTAGCGGCGGGGTCATTCACAGTGAGAGAGTAGCAGCGGGGTCATTCACAGTGAGAGAGGAGCAGCGGGATCATTCTCAGTGAGAGGAGCAATGGGGTCATTCACAGAGAGGAGCAGCGGGATCATTCACAGTGAGAGGAGCAGCGGGACCATTCACAGTGAGAGGAGCAGCGGGGCCATTCACAGTGAGAGAGGAGCAGTGGGTCATTCACAGTGAAAGGAGAGCAGCGGGGTCATTCACAGAGAGGAGCAGAGGGGTCATTCACAGTGAGAGAGGAGCAGTGGGTCATTCACAGTGAGAGGGGAGCAGCTGGGACATTCACAGAGAGGAGCAGCGGGGTCATTCACAATGAGAGAGGAGCAGCGGGGTCATTCACAGTGAGAGGGGAGCAGCGGGGACATTCACAGAGAGGAGCACCGGGACCATTCACAGTGAGAGGGGCAGCAGGGTCATTCACAGTGAGAGAGGAGCAGCGGGGACATTCACAGAGAGAGGATTAGCGGGACCATTCACAGTGAGAGAGGAGCAATGGGGTCATTCACAGTGAGAGAGGAGCAGCGGGGTCATTCACAGTGAGAGAGGAGCAGCGGGGTCATTCACAGTGAGAGAGGAGCAGCGGGGTAATTCACAGTGAGAGAGGAGCAGCGGGGTCATTCACAGTGAGAGAGGAGCAGCGGGACCATTCACAGTGAGAGGGGCAGCGGGGTCATTCACAGTGAGAGAGGAGCAGCGGGGTCATTCACAGTGAGAGAGTAGCAGCGGGGTCATTCACAGTGAGAGAGGAGCAGCGGGACCATTCACATTGAGAGGGGCAGCGGGGTCATTCACAGTGAGAGAGGAGCAGCGGGGTCATTCACAGTGAGAGAGGAGCAGCGGGGACATTCACAGTGAGAGAGGAGCAGCGGGGTCATTCACAGTGAGAGAAGGGCAGCGGGGTCATTCACAGTGAGAGAGGAGCAGCGGGGTCATAGAGAGAGGAGCAGCGGGACCATTCACAGTGAGAGAGGAGCAATGGGGTCATTCACAGTGAGAGAGGAGCAGTGGGGTCATTCACAGTGAGAGAGGAGCAGCGGGGTCATTCACAGTGAGAGAGGAGCAGCGGGGTAATTCACAGTGAGAGAGGAGCAGCGGGGTCATTCACAGTGAGAGAGGAGCAGCGGGGTCATTCACAGTGAGAGAGGAGCAGCGGGGTCATTCACAGTGAGAGAGGAGCAGCGGGGTCATTCACAGTGAGAGAGGAGCAGCGGGACCATTCACAGAGAGAGGAGCAGCGGGGTCATTCACAGTGAGAGGAGCAGCGGGGCCATTCACAGTGAGAGAGGAGCAGCGGGGTCATTCACAGTGAGAGAGGAGCAGCGGGACCATTCACAGAGAGAGGAGCAGCGGGGTCATTCACAGTGAGAGAGGAGCAATGGGGTCATTCACAGTGAGAGAGGAGCAGCGGGACCATTCACAGAGAGAGGAGCAGCGGGGTCATTCACAGTGAGAGAGGAGCAGCGGGACCATTCACAGTGAGAGAGGAGCAGCGGGGTCATTCACAGAGAGAGAGGAGCAGCGGGGTCATTCACAGTGAGAGAGGAGCAGCGGGGTCATTCACAGTGAGAGAGGAGCAGCGGGGTCATTCACAGTGAGAGAGGAGCAGCGGGGTCATTCACAGTGAGAGAGGAGCAGCGGGGTCATTCACAGTGAGAGAGGAGCAGCGGGGTCATTCACAGTGAGAGAGGAGCAGCGGGGTCATTCACAGTGAGAGGGGAGCAGCGGGGTCATTTACAGTGAGAGGAGCAGCGGGGTCATTCACAGTGAGAGAGGAGCAGCGGGACCATTCACAGAGAGAGGAGCAGTGGGTCATTCACAGTGAGAGAGTAGCAGCGGTGTCATTCACAGTGAGAGAGGAGCAGCGGGGTCATTCACAGTGAGAGAGGAGCAGCGGGGTAATTTACAGTGAGAGAGGAGCAGCGGGGTCATTCACAGTGAGAGAGGAGCAGCGGGGTCATTCACAGAGAGGAGCAGCGGGACCATTCACAGAGATAGGAGCAGCGTGGTCATTCACAGTGAGAGAGGAGCAGCGGGGTCATTCACAGTGAGAGAGGAGCAGCGGGGTCATTCACAGAGAGGAGCAGCGGGACCATTCACAGAGAGAGGAGCAGCGTGGTCATTCACATTGAGAGAGGAGCAGCGGGGTCATTCACAGTGAGAGAGGAACAGCGGGGTCATTCACAGTGAGAGAGGAGCAGCGGGACCATTCACAGTGAGAGAGGAACAGCGGGACCATTCACAGAGAGAGGAGCAGCGGGGTCATTCACAGTGAGAGAGGAGCAGCGGGGTCATTCACAGTGAGAGAGGAGCAGCGGGGTCATTCACAGTGAGAGAGGAGCACGTGGTCATTCACAGTGAGAGAGGAGCAGCGGGACCATTCACAGAGAGAGGAGCAGCGGGGTCATTCACAGTGAGAGAGGAGCAGCGGGGTCATTCACAGTGAGAGAGGAGCAGCGGGGTCATTCACAGTGAGAGAGCAGCAGTGGTTCATTCACAGTGAGAGGGGAGCAGCGGGGACATGCACAGAGAGGATCAGCGGGGTCATTTACAGAGAGAGGAGCAGCAGGGTCATTTACAGTGAGAGGAGCAGCGGGACCATTCACAGTGAGAGAGGAGCAGCGGGGTCATTCACAGTGAGAGGAGCAATGGGGTCATTCACAGAGAGGAGCAGCAGGACCATTCACAGTGAGAGAGTAGCAGCGGGGTCATTCACAGTGAGAGAGGAGCAGCGGGATCATTCTCAGTGAGAGGAGCAATGGGGTCATTCACAGTGAGAGAGGAGCAGTGGGTCATTCACAGTGAAAGGAGAGCAGCGGGGTCATTCACAGAGAGGAGCAGCGGGATCATTCACAGTGAGAGGAGCAGCGGGGCCATTCACAATGAGAGGAGCAGCGGGGCCATTCACAGTGAGAGAGGAGCAGTGGGTCATTCACAGTGAAAGGAGAGCAGCGGGGTCATTCACAGAGAGGAGCAGCGGGGTCATTCACAGTGAGAGAGGAGCAGTGGGTCATTCACAGTGAGAGGGGAGCAGCGGGGACATTCACAGAGAGGAGCAGCGGGGTCATTCACAATGAGAGAGGAGCAGCGGGGTCATTCACAGTGAGAGGGGAGCAGCGGGGACATTCACAGAGAGGAGCAGCGGGGTCATTCACAGTGAGAGGGGAGCAGCGGGGTCATTCACAGAGAGAGGAGCAGCGGGACCATTCACAGTGAGAGGGGCAGCGGGGTCATTCACAGTGAGAGAGGAGCAGCGGGGACATTCACAGAGAGAGGATTAGCGGGACTATTCACAGTGAGAGAGGAGCAATGGGGTCATTCACAGTGAGAGAGGAGCAGCGGGGTCATTCACAGTGAGAGAGGAGCAGCGGGGTCATTCACAGTGAGAGAGGAGCAGCGGGGTAATTCACAGTGAGAGAGGAGCAGCGGGGTCATTCACAGTGAGAGAGGAGCAGCGGGGTCATTCACATTGAGAGAGGAGCAGCGGGGTCATTCACAGTGAGAGAGGAGCAGCGGGACCATTCACAGAGAGAGGAGCAGCGGGGTCATTCACAGTGAGAGAGGAGCAGCGGGGTCATTCACAGTGAGAGGAGCAATGGGGTCATTCACAGAGAGGAGCAGCAGGACCATTCACAGTGAGAGAGTAGCAGCGGGGTCATTCACAGTGAGAGAGGAGCAGCGGGATCATTCTCAGTGAGAGGAGCAATGGGGTCATTCACAGTGAGAGAGGAGCAGTGGGTCATTCACAGTGAAAGGAGAGCAGCGGGGTCATTCACAGAGAGAGAGCAGCAGTGGTTCATTCACAGTGAGAGGGGAGCAGCGGGGACATGCACAGAGAGGATCAGCGGGGTCATTTACAGAGAGAGGAGCAGCAGGGTCATTTACAGTGAGAGGAGCAGCGGGACCATTCACAGTGAGAGAGGAGCAGCGGGGTCATTCACAGTGAGAGGAGCAATGGGGTCATTCACAGAGAGGAGCAGCAGGACCATTCACAGTGAGAGAGTAGCAGCGGGGTCATTCACAGTGAGAGAGCAGCAGTGGTTCATTCACAGTGAGAGGGGAGCAGCGGGGACATGCACAGAGAGGATCAGCGGGGTCATTTACAGAGAGAGGAGCAGCAGGGTCATTTACAGTGAGAGGAGCAGCGGGACCATTCACAGTGAGAGAGGAGCAGCGGGGTCATTCACAGTGAGAGGAGCAATGGGGTCATTCACAGAGAGGAGCAGCAGGACCATTCACAGTGAGAGAGTAGCAGCGGGGTCATTCACAGTGAGAGAGGAGCAGCGGGATCATTCTCAGTGAGAGGAGCAATGGGGTCATTCACAGTGAGAGAGGAGCAGTGGGTCATTCACAGTGAAAGGAGAGCAGCGGGGTCATTCACAGAGAGGAGCAGCGGGATCATTCACAGTGAGAGGAGCAGCGGGGCCATTCACAATGAGAGGAGCAGCGGGGCCATTCACAGTGAGAGAGGAGCAGTGGGTCATTCACAGTGAAAGGAGAGCAGCGGGGTCATTCACAGAGAGGAGCAGCGGGGTCATTCACAGTGAGAGAGGAGCAGTGGGTCATTCACAGTGAGAGGGGAGCAGCGGGGACATTCACAGAGAGGAGCAGCGGGGTCATTCACAATGAGAGAGGAGCAGCGGGGTCATTCACAGTGAGAGGGGAGCAGCGGGGACATTCACAGAGAGGAGCAGCGGGGTCATTCACAGTGAGAGGGGAGCAGCGGGGTCATTCACAGAGAGAGGAGCAGCGGGACCATTCACAGTGAGAGGGGCAGCGGGGTCATTCACAGTGAGAGAGGAGCAGCGGGGACATTCACAGAGAGAGGATTAGCGGGACTATTCACAGTGAGAGAGGAGCAATGGGGTCATTCACAGTGAGAGAGGAGCAGCGGGGTCATTCACAGTGAGAGAGGAGCAGCGGGGTCATTCACAGTGAGAGAGGAGCAGCGGGGTAATTCACAGTGAGAGAGGAGCAGCGGGGTCATTCACAGTGAGAGAGGAGCAGCGGGGTCATTCACATTGAGAGAGGAGCAGCGGGGTCATTCACAGTGAGAGAGGAGCAGCGGGACCATTCACAGAGAGAGGAGCAGCGGGGTCATTCACAGTGAGAGAGGAGCAGCGGGGTCATTCACAGTGAGAGAGGAGCAGCGGGGTCATTCACAATGAGAGAGGAGCAGCGGGGTCATTCACAGTGAGAGAGGAGCAGCGGGGTCATTCACAGTGAGAGAGGAGCAGCGGGGTCATTCACTGAGAGAAGAGCAGCGGGGTCATTCACCGTGAAAGAGGAGCAGCGGGGTCATTCACAGTGAGAGAGGAGCAGCGGGGTCATTCACAGTGAGAGAGGAGCAGCGGGGTAATTCACAGTGAGAGAGGAGCAGCGGGGTCATTCACAGTGCGAGAGGAGCAGCGGGACCATTCACAGAGAGAGAGGAACAGCGGGACCATTCACAGAGAGAGGAGCAGCGGGGTCATTCACAGTGAGAGAGGAGCAGCGGGGTCATTCACAGTGAGAGAGGAGCAGCGGGGTCATTCACAGTGAGAGAGGAGCACGGGTTCATTCACAGTGAGAGAGGAGCAGCGGGACCATTCACAGAGAGAGGAGCAGCGGGGTCATTCACAGTGAGAGAGGAGCAGCGGGGTCATTCACAGTGAGAGAGGAGCAGCGGGGTCATTCACAGTGAGAGAGCAGCAGTGGTTCATTCACAGTGAGAGGGGAGCAGCGGGGACATGCACAGAGAGAAGCAGCGGGGTCATTTACAGAGAGAGGAGCAGTGGGTCATTCACAGTGAGAGAAGAGCAGCGGGGTCATTCACAGAGAGAGGAGCAGCGGGACCATTCACAGTGAGAGAGGAGCAGCGGGGTCATTCACAGTGAGAGAGGAGCAGCGGGGTCATACACAGTGAGAGAGGAGCAGCGGGACCATTCACAGTGAGAGGAGCAGCGGGGCCATTCACAATGAGAGGAGCAGCGGGGCCATTCACAGTGAGAGAGGAGCAGCGGGTCATTCACAGTGAAAGGAGAGCAGCGGTGTCATTCACAGAGAGGAGCAGCGGGGTCATTCACAGTGAGAGAGGAGCAGTGGGTCATTCACAGTGAGAGAAGAGCAGCGGGGTCATTCACAGTGAGAGAAGAGCAGTGGGTCATTCACAGTGAGAGGGGAGCAGCGGGGACATTCACAGAGAGGAGCAGCGGGACCATTCACAGTGAGAGGAGCAGCGGGGTCATTCACAGTGAGAGAGGAGCAGCGGGGTCATTTACAGTGAGAGAGGAGCAGCGGGGTCATTCACAGAGAGAGGATTAGCGGGACCATTCACAGTGAGAGAGGAGCAATGGGGTCATTCACAGTGAGAGAGGAGCAGCGGGGTCATTCACAGTGAGAGAGGAGCAGCAGGGTCATTCACAGTGAGAGAGGAGCAGCGGGGTCATTCACATTGAGAGAGGAGCAGCGGGGTCATTCACA
Source organism: Scyliorhinus torazame (assembly GCF_047496885.1). Classification (NCBI taxonomy): domain Eukaryota; kingdom Metazoa; phylum Chordata; class Chondrichthyes; order Carcharhiniformes; family Scyliorhinidae; genus Scyliorhinus; species Scyliorhinus torazame. Next base: position 275,971,070 of record NC_092713.1, on the reverse strand, counting down.
GTGAGAGAGGAGCAGCGGGGTCATTCACAGTGAGAGAGTAGCAGCGGGGTCATTCACAGTGAGAGAGGAGCAGCGGGACCATTCACATTGAGAGGGGCAGCGGGGTCATTCACAGTGAGAGAGGAGCAGCGGGGTCATTCACAGTGAGAGAGGAGCAGCGGGGACATTCACAGTGAGAGAGGAGCAGCGGGGTCATTCACAGTGAGAGAAGGGCAGCGGGGTCATTCACAGTGAGAGAGGAGCAGCGGGGTCATTCACAGAGAGAGGAGCAGCGGGACCATTCACAGTGAGAGAGGAGCAATGGGGTCATTCACAGTGAGAGAGGAGCAGTGGGGTCATTCACAGTGAGAGAGGAGCAGCGGGGTCATTCACAGTGAGAGAGGAGCAGCGGGGTAATTCACAGTGAGAGAGGAGCAGCGGGGTCATTCACAGTGAGAGAGGAGCAGCGGGGTCATTCACAGTGAGAGAGGAGCAGCGGGACCATTCACAGAGAGAGGAGCAGCGGGGTCATTCACAGTGAGAGGAGCAGCGGGGCCATTCACAGTGAGAGAGGAGCAGCGGGGTCATTCACAGTGAGAGAGGAGCAGCGGGACCATTCACAGAGAGAGGAGCAGCGGGGTCATTCACAGTGAGAGAGGAGCAATGGGGTCATTCACAGTGAGAGAGGAGCAGCGGGACCATTCACAGAGAGAGGAGCAGCGGGGTCATTCACAGTGAGAGAGGAGCAGCGGGACCATTCACAGTGAGAGAGGAGCAGCGGGGTCATTCACAGAGAGAGAGGAGCAGCGGGGTCATTCACAGTGAGAGAGGAGCAGCGGGGTCATTCACAGTGAGAGAGGAGCAGCGGGGTCATTCACAGTGAGAGAGGAGCAGCGGGGTCATTCACAGTGAGAGAGGAGCAGCGGGGTCATTCACAGTGAGAGAGGAGCAGCGGGGTCATTCACAGTGAGAGAGGAGCAGCGGGGTCATTCACAGTGAGAGGGGAGCAGCGGGGTCATTTACAGTGAGAGGAGCAGCGGGGTCATTCACAGTGAGAGAGGAGCAGAGGGACCATTCACAGAGAGAGGAGCAGTGGGTCATTCACAGTGAGAGAGTAGCAGCGGTGTCATTCACAGTGAGAGAGGAGCAGCGGGGTCATTCACAGTGAGAGAGGAGCAGCGGGGTAATTCACAGTGAGAGAGGAGCAGCGGGGTCATTCACAGTGAGAGAGGAGCAGCGGGGTCATTCACAGAGAGGAGCAGCGGGACCATTCACAGAGATAGGAGCAGCGTGGTCATTCACAGTGAGAGAGGAGCAGCGGGGTCATTCACAGTGAGAGAGGAGCAGCGGGGTCATTCACAGAGAGGAGCAGCGGGACCATTCACAGAGAGAGGAGCAGCGTGGTCATTCACATTGAGAGAGGAGCAGCGGGGTCATTCACAGTGAGAGAGGAACAGCGGGGTCATTCACAGTGAGAGAGGAGCAGCGGGACCATTCACAGTGAGAGAGGAACAGCGGGACCATTCACAGAGAGAGGAGCAGCGGGGTCATTCACAGTGAGAGAGGAGCAGCGGGGTCATTCACAGTGAGAGAGGAGCAGCGGGGTCATTCACAGTGAGAGAGGAGCACGGGGTCATTCACAGTGAGAGAGGAGCAGCGGGACCATTCACAGAGAGAGGAGCAGCGGGGTCATTCACAGTGAGAGAGGAGCAGCGGGGTCATTCACAGTGAGAGAGGAGCAGCGGGGTCATTCACAGTGAGAGAGCAGCAGTGGTTCATTCACAGTGAGAGGGGAGCAGCGGGGACATGCACAGAGAGGAGCAGCGGGGTCATTTACAGAGAGAGGAGCAGCAGGGTCATTTACAGTGAGAGGAGCAGCGGGACCATTCACAGTGAGAGAGGAGCAGCGGGGTCATTCACAGTGAGAGGAGCAATGGGGTCATTCACAGAGAGGAGCAGCAGGACCATTCACAGTGAGAGAGTAGCAGCGGGGTCATTCACAGTGAGAGAGGAGCAGCGGGATCATTCTCAGTGAGAGGAGCAATGGGGTCATTCATAGTGAGAGAGGAGCAGTGGGTCATTCACAGTGAAAGGAGAGCAGCGGGGTCATTCACAGAGAGGAGCAGCGGGATCATTCACAGTGAGAGGAGCAGCGGGTCCATTCACAATGAGAGGAGCAGCGGGGCCATTCACAGTGAGAGAGGAGCAGTGGGTCATTCACAGTGAAAGGAGAGCAGCGGGGTCATTCACAGAGAGGAGCAGCGGGGTCATTCACAGTGAGAGAGGAGCAGTGGGTCATTCACAGTGAGAGGGGAGCAGCGGGGACATTCACAGAGAGGAGCAGCGGGGTCATTCACAATGAGAGAGGAGCAGCGGGGTCATTCACAGTGAGAGGGGAGCAGCGGGGACATTCACAGAGAGAAGCAGCGGGGTCATTTACAGAGAGAGGAGCAGTGGGTCATTCACAGTGAGAGAAGAGCAGCGGGGTCATTCACAGAGAGAGGAGCAGCGGGACCATTCACAGTGAGAGAGGAGCAGCGGGGTCATTCACAGTGAGAGAGGAGCAGCGGGGTCATACACAGTGAGAGAGGAGCAGCGGGACCATTCACAGTGAGAGGAGCAGCGGGGCCATTCACAATGAGAGGAGCAGCGGGGCCATTCACAGTGAGAGAGGAGCAGCGGGTCATTCACAGTGAAAGGAGAGCAGCGGTGTCATTCACAGAGAGGAGCAGCGGGGTCATTCACAGTGAGAGAGGAGCAGTGGGTCATTCACAGTGAGAGAAGAGCAGCGGGGTCATTCACAGTGAGAGAAGAGCAGTGGGTCATTCACAGTGAGAGAGGAGCAGCGGGGTCATTCACAGTGAGAGGGGAGCAGCGGGGACATTCACAGAGAGGAGCAGCGGGACCATTCACAGTGAGAGGAGCAGCGGGGTCATTCACAGTGAGAGAGGAGCAGCGGGGTCATTTACAGTGAGAGAGGAGCAGCGGGGTCATTCACAGAGAGAGGAGCAGCGGGACCATTCACAGTGAGAGGGGCAGCGGGGTCATTCACAGTGAGAGAGGAGCAGCGGGGACATTCACAGAGAGAGGATTAGCGGGACCATTCACAGTGAGAGAGGAGCAATGGGGTCATTCACAGTGAGAGAGGAGCAGCGGGGTCATTCACAGTGAGAGAGGAGCAGCAGGGTCATTCACAGTGAGAGAGGAGCAGCGGGGTCATTCACATTGAGAGAGGAGCAGCGGGGTCATTCACAGTGAGAGAGGAGCAGCGGGGTCATTCACAGTGAGAGAGTAGCAGCGGGGTCATTCACAGTGAGAGAGGAGCAGCGGGACCATTCACATTGAGAGGGGCAGCGGGGTCATTCACAGTGAGAGAGGAGCAGCGGGGTCATTCACAGTGAGAGAGGAGCAGCGGGGACATTCACAGTGAGAGAGGAGCAGCGGGGTCATTCACAGTGAGAGAAGGGCAGCGGGGTCATTCACAGTGAGAGAGGAGCAGCGGGGTCATTCACAGAGAGAGGAGCAGCGGGACCATTCACAGTGAGAGAGGAGCAATGGGGTCATTCACAGTGAGAGAGGAGCAGTGGGGTCATTCACAGTGAGAGAGGAGCAGCGGGGTCATTCACAGTGAGAGAGGAGCAGCGGGGTAATTCACAGTGAGAGAGGAGCAGCGGGGTCATTCACAGTGAGAGAGGAGCAGCGGGGTCATTCACAGTGAGAGAGGAGCAGCGGGACCATTCACAGAGAGAGGAGCAGCGGGGTCATTCACAGTGAGAGGAGCAGCGGGGCCATTCACAGTGAGAGAGGAGCAGCGGGGTCATTCACAGTGAGAGAGGAGCAGCGGGACCATTCACAGAGAGAGGAGCAGCGGGGTCATTCACAGTGAGAGAGGAGCAATGGGGTCATTCACAGTGAGAGAGGAGCAGCGGGACCATTCACAGAGAGAGGAGCAGCGGGGTCATTCACAGTGAGAGAGGAGCAGCGGGACCATTCACAGTGAGAGAGGAGCAGCGGGGTCATTCACAGAGAGAGAGGAGCAGCGGGGTCATTCACAGTGAGAGAGGAGCAGCGGGGTCATTCACAGTGAGAGAGGAGCAGCGGGGTCATTCACAGTGAGAGAGGAGCAGCGGGGTCATTCACAGTGAGAGAGGAGCAGCGGGGTCATTCACAGTGAGAGAGGAGCAGCGGGGTCATTCACAGTGAGAGAGGAGCAGCGGGGTCATTCACAGTGAGAGGGGAGCAGCGGGGTCATTTACAGTGAGAGGAGCAGCGGGGTCATTCACAGTGAGAGAGGAGCAGAGGGACCATTCACAGAGAGAGGAGCAGTGGGTCATTCACAGTGAGAGAGTAGCAGCGGTGTCATTCACAGTGAGAGAGGAGCAGCGGGGTCATTCACAGTGAGAGAGGAGCAGCGGGGTAATTCACAGTGAGAGAGGAGCAGCGGGGTCATTCACAGTGAGAGAGGAGCAGCGGGGTCATTCACAGAGAGGAGCAGCGGGACCATTCACAGAGATAGGAGCAGCGTGGTCATTCACAGTGAGAGAGGAGCAGCGGGGTCATTCACAGTGAGAGAGGAGCAGCGGGGTCATTCACAGAGAGGAGCAGCGGGACCATTCACAGAGAGAGGAGCAGCGTGGTCATTCACATTGAGAGAGGAGCAGCGGGGTCATTCACAGTGAGAGAGGAACAGCGGGGTCATTCACAGTGAGAGAGGAGCAGCGGGACCATTCACAGTGAGAGAGGAACAGCGGGACCATTCACAGAGAGAGGAGCAGCGGGGTCATTCACAGTGAGAGAGGAGCAGCGGGGTCATTCACAGTGAGAGAGGAGCAGCGGGGTCATTCACAGTGAGAGAGGAGCACGGGGTCATTCACAGTGAGAGAGGAGCAGCGGGACCATTCACAGAGAGAGGAGCAGCGGGGTCATTCACAGTGAGAGAGGAGCAGCGGGGTCATTCACAGTGAGAGAGGAGCAGCGGGGTCATTCACAGTGAGAGAGCAGCAGTGGTTCATTCACAGTGAGAGGGGAGCAGCGGGGACATGCACAGAGAGGAGCAGCGGGGTCATTTACAGAGAGAGGAGCAGCAGGGTCATTTACAGTGAGAGGAGCAGCGGGACCATTCACAGTGAGAGAGGAGCAGCGGGGTCATTCACAGTGAGAGGAGCAATGGGGTCATTCACAGAGAGGAGCAGCAGGACCATTCACAGTGAGAGAGTAGCAGCGGGGTCATTCACAGTGAGAGAGGAGCAGCGGGATCATTCTCAGTGAGAGGAGCAATGGGGTCATTCATAGTGAGAGAGGAGCAGTGGGTCATTCACAGTGAAAGGAGAGCAGCGGGGTCATTCACAGAGAGGAGCAGCGGGATCATTCACAGTGAGAGGAGCAGCGGGGCCATTCACAATGAGAGGAGCAGCGGGGCCATTCACAGTGAGAGAGGAGCAGTGGGTCATTCACAGTGAAAGGAGAGCAGCGGGGTCATTCACAGAGAGGAGCAGCGGGGTCATTCACAGTGAGAGAGGAGCAGTGGGTCATTCACAGTGAGAGGGGAGCAGCGGGGACATTCACAGAGAGGAGCAGCGGGGTCATTCACAATGAGAGAGGAGCAGCGGGGTCATTCACAGTGAGAGGGGAGCAGCGGGGACATTCACAGAGAGGAGCAGCGGGGTCATTCACAGTGAGAGGGGAGCAGCGGGGTCATTCACAGAGAGAGGAGCAGCGGGACCATTCACAGTGAGAGGGGCAGCGGGGTTATTCACAGTGAGAGAGGAGCAGCGGGGACATTCACAGAGAGAGGAATAGCGGGACTATTCACAGTGAGAGAGGAGCAATGGGGTCATTCACAGTGAGAGAGGAGCAGCGGGGTCATTCACAGTGAGAGAGGAGCAGCGGGGTCATTCACAGTGAGAGAGGAGCAGCGGGGTAATTCACAGTGAGAGAGGAGCAGCGGGGTCATTCACAGTGAGAGAGGAGCAGCGGGGTCATTCACATTGAGAGAGGAGCAGCGGGGTCATTCACAGTGAGAGAGGAGCAGCGGGACCATTCACAGAGAGAGGAGCAGCGGGGTCATTCACAGTGAGAGAGGAGCAGCGGGGTCATTCACAGTGAGAGAGGAGCAGCGGGGTCATTCACAATGAGAGAGGAGCAGCGGGGTCATTCACAGTGAGAGAGGAGTAGCGGGGTCATTCACAGTGAGAGAGGAGCAGCGGGGTCATTCACTGAGAGAAGAGCAGCGGGGTCATTCACCGTGAAAGAGGAGCAGCGGGGTCATTCACAGTGAGAGAGGAGCAGCGGGGTCATTCACAGTGAGAGAGGAGCAGCGGGGTAATTCACAGTGAGAGAGGAGCAGCGGGGTCATTCACAGTGCGAGAGGAGCAGCGGGACCATTCACAGAGAGAGAGGAACAGCGGGACCATTCACAGAGAGAGGAGCAGCGGGGTCATTCACAGTGAGAGAGGAGCAGCGGGGTCATTCACAGTGAGAGAGGAGCAGCGGGGTCATTCACAGTGAGAGAGGAGCACGGGGTCATTCACAGTGAGAGAGGAGCAGCGGGACCATTCACAGAGAGAGGAGCAGCGGGGTCATTCACAGTGAGAGAGGAGCAGCGGGGTCATTCACAGTGAGAGAGGAGCAGCGGGGTCATTCACAGTGAGAGAGCAGCAGTGGTTCATTCACAGTGAGAGGGGAGCAGCGGGGACATGCACAGAGAGAAGCAGCGGGGTCATTTACAGAGAGAGGAGCAGTGGGTCATTCACAGTGAGAGAAGAGCAGCGGGGTCATTCACAGAGAGAGGAGCAGCGGGACCATTCACAGTGAGAGAGGAGCAGCGGGGTCATTCACAGTGAGAGAGGAGCAGCGGGGTCATACACAGTGAGAGAGGAGCAGCGGGGCCATTCACAATGAGAGGAGCAGCGGGGCCATTCACAGTGAGAGAGGAGCAGCGGGTCATTCACAGTGAAAGGAGAGCAGCGGTGTCATTCACAGAGAGGAGCAGCGGGGTCATTCACAGTGAGAGAGGAGCAGTGGGTCATTCACAGTGAGAGAAGAGCAGCGGGGTCATTCACAGTGAGAGAAGGGCAGCGGGGTCATTCACAGTGAGAGAGGAGCAGCGGGGTCATTCACAGAGAGAGGAGCAGCGGGACCATTCACAGTGAGAGAGGAGCAGCGGGGTCATTCACAGTGAGAGGAGCAGCGGGGCCATTCACAGTGAGAGAGGAGCAGCGGGGACATTCACAGTGAGAGAGGAGCAGCGGGGTCATTCACAGTGAGAGAAGGGCAGCGGGGTCATTCACAGTGAGAGAGGAGCAGCGGGGTCATTCACAGAGAGAGGAGCAGCGGGACCATTCACAGTGAGAGAGGAGCAATGGGGTCATTCACAGTGAGAGAGGAGCAGTGGGGTCATTCACAGTGAGAGAGGAGCAGCGGGGTCATTCACAGTGAGAGAGGAGCAGCGGGGTCATTCACAGTGAGAGAGGAGCAGCGGGGTCATTCACAGTGAGAGAGGAGCAGCGGGGTCATTCACAGTGAGAGGAGCAGCGGGGCCATTCACAGTGAGAGAGGAGCAGCGGGGTCATTCACAGTGAGAGAGGAGCAGCGGGACCATTCACAGAGAGAGCAGCAGCGGGGTCATTCACAGTGAGAGAGGAGCAATGGGGTCATTCACAGTGAGAGAGGAGCAGCGGGACCATTCACAGAGAGAGGAGCAGCGGGGTCATTCACAGTGAGAGAGGAGCAGCGGGACCATTCACAGTGAGAGAGGAGCAGCGGGGTCATTCACAGAGAGAGAGGAGCAGCGGGGTCATTCACAGTGAGAGAGGAGCAGCGGGGTCATTCACAGTGAGAGAGGAGCAGCGGGGTCATTCACAGTGAGAGAGGAGCAGCGGGGTCATTCACAGTGAGAGAGGAGCAGCGGGGTCATTCACAGTGAGAGAGGAGCAGCGGGGTCATTCACAGTGAGAGAGGAGCAGCGGGGTCATTCACAGTGAGAGGGGAGCAGCGGGGTCATTTACAGTGAGAGGAGCAGCGGGGTCATTCACAGTGAGAGAGGAGCAGAGGGACCATTCACAGAGAGAGGAGCAGTGGGTCATTCACAGTGAGAGAGTAGCAGCGGTGTCATTCACAGTGAGAGAGGAGCAGCGGGGTCATTCACAGTGAGAGAGGAGCAGCGGGGTAATTCACAGTGAGAGAGGAGCAGCGGGGTCATTCACAGTGAGAGAGGAGCAGCGGGGTCATTCACAGAGAGGAGCAGCGGGACCATTCACAGAGATAGGAGCAGCGTGGTCATTCACAGTGAGAGAGGAGCAGCGGGGTCATTCACAGTGAGAGAGGAGCAGCGGGGTCATTCACAGAGAGGAGCAGCGGGACCATTCACAGAGAGAGGAGCAGCGTGGTCATTCACATTGAGAGAGGAGCAGCGGGGTCATTCACAGTGAGAGAGGAACAGCGGGGTCATTCACAGTGAGAGAGGAGCAGCGGGACCATTCACAGTGAGAGAGGAACAGCGGGACCATTCACAGAGAGAGGAGCAGCGGGGTCATTCACAGTGAGAGAGGAGCAGCGGGGTCATTCACAGTGAGAGAGGAGCAGCGGGGTCATTCACAGTGAGAGAGGAGCACGGGGTCATTCACAGTGAGAGAGGAGCAGCGGGACCATTCACAGAGAGAGGAGCAGCGGGGTCATTCACAGTGAGAGAGGAGCAGCGGGGTCATTCACAGTGAGAGAGGAGCAGCGGGGTCATTCACAGTGAGAGAGCAGCAGTGGTTCATTCACAGTGAGAGGGGAGCAGCGGGGACATGCACAGAGAGGAGCAGCGGGGTCATTTACAGAGAGAGGAGCAGCAGGGTCATTTACAGTGAGAGGAGCAGCGGGACCATTCACAGTGAGAGAGGAGCAGCGGGGTCATTCACAGTGAGAGGAGCAATGGGGTCATTCACAGAGAGGAGCAGCAGGACCATTCACAGTGAGAGAGTAGCAGCGGGGTCATTCACAGTGAGAGAGGAGCAGCGGGATCATTCTCAGTGAGAGGAGCAATGGGGTCATTCATAGTGAGAGAGGAGCAGTGGGTCATTCACAGTGAAAGGAGAGCAGCGGGGTCATTCACAGAGAGGAGCAGCGGGATCATTCACAGTGAGAGGAGCAGCGGGGCCATTCACAATGAGAGGAGCAGCGGGGCCATTCACAGTGAGAGAGGAGCAGTGGGTCATTCACAGTGAAAGGAGAGCAGCGGGGTCATTCACAGAGAGGAGCAGCGGGGTCATTCACAGTGAGAGAGGAGCAGTGGGTCATTCACAGTGAGAGGGGAGCAGCGGGGACATTCACAGAGAGGAGCAGCGGGGTCATTCACAATGAGAGAGGAGCAGCGGGGTCATTCACAGTGAGAGGGGAGCAGCGGGGACATTCACAGAGAGGAGCAGCGGGGTCATTCACAGTGAGAGGGGAGCAGCGGGGTCATTCACAGAGAGAGGAGCAGCGGGACCATTCACAGTGAGAGGGGCAGCGGGGTTATTCACAGTGAGAGAGGAGCAGCGGGGACATTCACAGAGAGAGGAATAGCGGGACTATTCACAGTGAGAGAGGAGCAATGGGGTCATTCACAGTGAGAGAGGAGCAGCGGGGTCATTCACAGTGAGAGAGGAGCAGCGGGGTCATTCACAGTGAGAGAGGAGCAGCGGGGTAATTCACAGTGAGAGAGGAGCAGCGGGGTCATTCACAGTGAGAGAGGAGCAGCGGGGTCATTCACATTGAGAGAGGAGCAGCGGGGTCATTCACAGTGAGAGAGGAGCAGCGGGACCATTCACAGAGAGAGGAGCAGCGGGGTCATTCACAGTGAGAGAGGAGCAGCGGGGTCATTCACAGTGAGAGAGGAGCAGCGGGGTCATTCACAATGAGAGAGGAGCAGCGGGGTCATTCACAGTGAGAGAGGAGTAGCGGGGTCATTCACAGTGAGAGAGGAGCAGCGGGGTCATTCACTGAGAGAAGAGCAGCGGGGTCATTCACCGTGAAAGAGGAGCAGCGGGGTCATTCACAGTGAGAGAGGAGCAGCGGGGTCATTCACAGTGAGAGAGGAGCAGCGGGGTAATTCACAGTGAGAGAGGAGCAGCGGGGTCATTCACAGTGCGAGAGGAGCAGCGGGACCATTCACAGAGAGAGAGGAACAGCGGGACCATTCACAGAGAGAGGAGCAGCGGGGTCATTCACAGTGAGAGAGGAGCAGCGGGGTCATTCACAGTGAGAGAGGAGCAGCGGGGTCATTCACAGTGAGAGAGGAGCACGGGGTCATTCACAGTGAGAGAGGAGCAGCGGGACCATTCACAGAGAGAGGAGCAGCGGGGTCATTCACAGTGAGAGAGGAGCAGCGGGGTCATTCACAGTGAGAGAGGAGCAGCGGGGTCATTCACAGTGAGAGAGCAGCAGTGGTTCATTCACAGTGAGAGGGGAGCAGCGGGGACATGCACAGAGAGAAGCAGCGGGGTCATTTACAGAGAGAGGAGCAGTGGGTCATTCACAGTGAGAGAAGAGCAGCGGGGTCATTCACAGAGAGAGGAGCAGCGGGACCATTCACAGTGAGAGAGGAGCAGCGGGGTCATTCACAGTGAGAGAGGAGCAGCGGGGTCATACACAGTGAGAGAGGAGCAGCGGGGCCATTCACAATGAGAGGAGCAGCGGGGCCATTCACAGTGAGAGAGGAGCAGCGGGTCATTCACAGTGAAAGGAGAGCAGCGGTGTCATTCACAGAGAGGAGCAGCGGGGTCATTCACAGTGAGAGAGGAGCAGTGGGTCATTCACAGTGAGAGAAGAGCAGCGGGGTCATTCACAGTGAGAGAAGAGCAGTGGGTCATTCACAGTGAGAGAGGAGCAGCGGGGTCATTCACAGTGAGAGGGGAGCAGCGGGGACATTCACAGAGAGGAGCAGCGGGACCATTCACAGTGAGAGGAGCAGCGGGGTCATTCACAGTGAGAGAGGAGCAGCGGGGTCATTTACAGTGAGAGAGGAGCAGCGGGGTCATTCACAGAGAGAGGAGCAGCGGGACCATTCACAGTGAGAGGGGCAGCGGGGTCATTCACAGTGAGAGAGGAGCAGCGGGGACATTCACAGAGAGAGGATTAGCGGGACCATTCACAGTGAGAGAGGAGCAATGGGGTCATTCACAGTGAGAGAGGAGCAGCGGGGTCATTCACAGTGAGAGAGGAGCAGCAGGGTCATTCACAGTGAGAGAGGAGCAGCGGGGTCATTCACATTGAGAGAGGAGCAGCGGGGTCATTCACAGTGAGAGAGGAGCAGCGGGGTCATTCACAGTGAGAGAGGAGCAGCGGGACCATTCACAGAGAGAGTAGCAGCGGGGTCATTCACAGTGAGAGAGGAGCAGCGGGATCATTCTCAGTGAGAGGAGCAATGGGGTCATCCACAGTGAGAGAGGAGCAGTGGGTCATTCACAGTGAAAGGAGAGCAGCGGGGTCATTCACAGAGAGGAGCAGCGGGATCATTCACAGTGAGAGGAGCAGCGGGGCCATTCACAATGAGAGGAGCAGCGGGGTCATTCACAGTGAGAGAGGAGCAGTGGGTCATTCACAGTGAGAGGGGAGCAGCGGGGACATTCACAGAGAGGAGCAGCGGGGTCATTTACAATGAGAGAGGAGCAGCGGGGTCATTCACAGTGAGAGGGGCAGCGGGGTCATTCACAGTGAGAGAGGAGCAGCGGGGACATTCACAGAGAGAGGATTAGCGGGACTATTCACAGTGAGAGAGGAGCAATGGGGTCATTCACAGTGAGAGAGGAGCAGCGGGGTCATTCACAGTGAGAGAGGAGCAGCGGGGTCATTCACAGTGAGAGAGCAGCAGTGGTTCATTCACAGTGAGAGGGGAGCAGCGGGGACATGCACAGAGAGAGGATTAGCGGGACTATTCACAGTGAGAGAGGAGCAATGGGGTCATTCACAGTGAGAGAGGAGCAGCGGGGTCATTCACAGTGAGAGAGGAGCAGCGGGGTCATTCACAGTGAGAGAGGAGCACGGGGTCATTCACAGTGAGAGAGGAGCAGCGGGACCATTCACAGAGAGAGGAGCAGCGGGGTCATTCACAGTGAGAGAGGAGCAGCGGGGTCATTCACAGTGAGAGAGGAGCAGCGGGGTCATTCACAGTGAGAGAGCAGCAGTGGTTCATTCACAGTGAGAGGGGAGCAGCGGGGACATGCACAGAGAGAAGCAGCGGGGTCATTTACAGAGAGAGGAGCAGTGGGTCATTCACAGTGAGAGAAGAGCAGCGGGGTCATTCACAGAGAGAGGAGCAGCGGGACCATTCACAGTGAGAGAGGAGCAGCGGGGTCATTCACAGTGAGAGAGGAGCAGCGGGGTCATACACAGTGAGAGAGGAGCAGCGGGGCCATTCACAATGAGAGGAGCAGCGGGGCCATTCACAGTGAGAGAGGAGCAGCGGGTCATTCACAGTGAAAGGAGAGCAGCGGTGTCATTCACAGAGAGGAGCAGCGGGGTCATTCACAGTGAGAGAGGAGCAGTGGGTCATTCACAGTGAGAGAAGAGCAGCGGGGTCATTCACAGTGAGAGAAGAGCAGTGGGTCATTCACAGTGAGAGAGGAGCAGCGGGGTCATTCACAGTGAGAGGGGAGCAGCGGGGACATTCACAGAGAGGAGCAGCGGGACCATTCACAGTGAGAGGAGCAGCGGGGTCATTCACAGTGAGAGAGGAGCAGCGGGGTCATTTACAGTGAGAGAGGAGCAGCGGGGTCATTCACAGAGAGAGGAGCAGCGGGACCATTCACAGTGAGAGGGGCAGCGGGGTCATTCACAGTGAGAGAGGAGCAGCGGGGACATTCACAGAGAGAGAGGAGCAGCGGGGTCATTCACAGTGAGAGAGGAGCAGCAGGGTCATTCACAGTGAGAGAGGAGCAATGGGGTCATTCACAGTGAGAGAGGAGCAGCGGGGTCATTCACAGTGAGAGAGGAGCAGCAGGGTCATTCACAGTGAGAGAGGAGCAGCGGGGTCATTCACATTGAGAGAGGAGCAGCGGGGTCATTCACAGTGAGAGAGGAGCAGCGGGGTCATTCACAGTGAGAGAGGAGCAGCGGGACCATTCACAGAGAGAGTAGCAGCGGGGTCATTCACAGTGAGAGAGGAGCAGCGGGATCATTCTCAGTGAGAGGAGCAATGGGGTCATCCACAGTGAGAGAGGAGCAGTGGGTCATTCACAGTGAAAGGAGAGCAGCGGGGTCATTCACAGAGAGGAGCAGCGGGATCATTCACAGTGAGAGGAGCAGCGGGGCCATTCACAATGAGAGGAGCAGCGGGGTCATTCACAGTGAGAGAGGAGCAGTGGGTCATTCACAGTGAGAGGGGAGCAGCGGGGACATTCACAGAGAGGAGCAGCGGGGTCATTCACAATGAGAGAGGAGCAGCGGGGTCATTCACAGTGAGAGGGGCAGCGGGGTCATTCACAGTGAGAGAGGAGCAGCGGGGACATTCACAGAGAGAGGATTAGCGGGACTATTCACAGTGAGAGAGGAGCAATGGGGTCATTCACAGTGAGAGAGGAGCAGCGGGGTCATTCACAGTGAGAGAGGAGCAGCGGGGTCATTCACAGTGAGAGAGGAGCAGCGGGGTAATTCACAGTGAGAGAGGAGCAGCGGGGTCATTCACAGTGAGTGAGGAGCAGCGGGGTCATTCACATTGAGAGAGGAGCAGCGGGGTCATTCACAGTGAGAGAGGAGCAGCGGGACCATTCACAGAGAGAGGAGCAGCGGGGTCATTCACAGTGAGAGAGGAGCAGCGGGGTCATTCACAGTGAGAGAGGAGCAGCGGGGTCATTCACAATGAGAGAGGAGCAGCGGGGTCATTCACAGTGAGAGAGGAGCAGCGGGGTCATTCACAGTGAGAGAGGAGCAGCGGGGTCATTCACTGAGAGAAGAGCAGCGGGGTCATTCACCGTGAAAGAGGAGCAGCGGGGTCATTCACAGTGAGAGAGGAGCAGCGGGGTCATTCACAGTGAGAGAGGAGCAGCGGGGTAATTCACAGCGAGAGAGGAGCAGCGGGGTCATTCACAGTGCGAGAGGAGCAGCGGGACCATTCACAGAGAGAGAGGAACAGCGGGACCATTCACAGAGAGAGGAGCAGCGGGGTCATTCACAGTGAGAGAGGAGCAGCGGGGTCATTCACAGTGAGAGAGGAGCAGCGGGGTCATTCACAGTGAGAGAGGAGCACGGGGTCATTCACAGTGAGAGAGGAGCAGCGGGGTCATTCACAGTGAGAGAGGAGCAGCGGGGTCATTCACAGTGAGAGAGCAGCAGTGGTTCATTCACAGTGAGAGGGGAGCAGCGGGGACATGCACAGAGAGAAGCAGCGGGGTCATTTACAGAGAGAGGAGCAGTGGGTCATTCACAGTGAGAGAAGAGCAGCGGGGTCATTCACAGAGAGAGGAGCAGCGGGACCATTCACAGTGAGAGAGGAGCAGCGGGGTCATTCACAGTGAGAGAGGAGCAGCGGGGTCATACACAGTGAGAGAGGAGCAGCGGGACCATTCACAGTGAGAGGAGCAGCGGGGCCATTCACAATGAGAGAGGAGCAGCGGGGTCATTCACAGTGAGAGAGGAGTAGCGGGGTCATTCACAGTGAGAGAGGAGCAGCGGGGTCATTCACTGAGAGAAGAGCAGCGGGGTCATTCACCGTGAAAGAGGAGCAGCGGGGTCATTCACAGTGAGAGAGGAGCAGCGGGGTCATTCACAGTGAGAGAGGAGCAGCGGGGTAATTCACAGTGAGAGAGGAGCAGCGGGGTCATTCACAGTGCGAGAGGAGCAGCGGGACCATTCACAGAGAGAGAGGAACAGCGGGACCATTCACAGAGAGAGGAGCAGCGGGGTCATTCACAGTGAGAGAGGAGCAGCGGGGTCATTCACAGTGAGAGAGGAGCAGCGGGGTCATTCACAGTGAGAGAGGAGCACGGGGTCATTCACAGTGAGAGAGGAGCAGCGGGACCATTCACAGAGAGAGGAGCAGCGGGGTCATTCACAGTGAGAGAGGAGCAGCGGGGTCATTCACAGTGAGAGAGGAGCAGCGGGGTCATTCACAGTGAGAGAGCAGCAGTGGTTCATTCACAGTGAGAGGGGAGCAGCGGGGACATGCACAGAGAGAAGCAGCGGGGTCATTTACAGAGAGAGGAGCAGTGGGTCATTCACAGTGAGAGAAGAGCAGCGGGGTCATTCACAGAGAGAGGAGCAGCGGGACCATTCACAGTGAGAGAGGAGCAGCGGGGTCATTCACAGTGAGAGAGGAGCAGCGGGGTCATACACAGTGAGAGAGGAGCAGCGGGGCCATTCACAATGAGAGGAGCAGCGGGGCCATTCACAGTGAGAGAGGAGCAGCGGGTCATTCACAGTGAAAGGAGAGCAGCGGTGTCATTCACAGAGAGGAGCAGCGGGGTCATTCACAGTGAGAGAGGAGCAGTGGGTCATTCACAGTGAGAGAAGAGCAGCGGGGTCATTCACAGTGAGAGAAGAGCAGTGGGTCATTCACAGTGAGAGAGGAGCAGCGGGGTCATTCACAGTGAGAGGGGAGCAGCGGGGACATTCACAGAGAGGAGCAGCGGGACCATTCACAGTGAGAGGAGCAGCGGGGTCATTCACAGTGAGAGAGGAGCAGCGGGGTCATTTACAGTGAGAGAGGAGCAGCGGGGTCATTCACAGAGAGAGGAGCAGCGGGACCATTCACAGTGAGAGGGGCAGCGGGGTCATTCACAGTGAGAGAGGAGCAGCGGGGACATTCACAGAGAGAGGATTAGCGGGACCATTCACAGTGAGAGAGGAGCAATGGGGTCATTCACAGTGAGAGAGGAGCAGCGGGGTCATTCACAGTGAGAGAGGAGCAGCAGGGTCATTCACAGTGAGAGAGGAGCAGCGGGGTCATTCACATTGAGAGAGGAGCAGCGGGGTCATTCACAGTGAGAGAGGAGCAGCGGGGTCATTCACAGTGAGAGAGGAGCAGCGGGACCATTCACAGAGAGAGTAGCAGCGGGGTCATTCACAGTGAGAGAGGAGCAGCGGGATCATTCTCAGTGAGAGGAGCAATGGGGTCATCCACAGTGAGAGAGGAGCAGTGGGTCATTCACAGTGAAAGGAGAGCAGCGGGGTCATTCACAGAGAGGAGCAGCGGGATCATTCACAGTGAGAGGAGCAGCGGGGCCATTCACAATGAGAGGAGCAGCGGGGTCATTCACAGTGAGAGAGGAGCAGTGGGTCATTCACAGTGAGAGGGGAGCAGCGGGGACATTCACAGAGAGGAGCAGCGGGGTCATTCACAATGAGAGAGGAGCAGCGGGGTCATTCACAGTGAGAGGGGCAGCGGGGTCATTCACAGTGAGAGAGGAGCAGCGGGGACATTCACAGAGAGAGGATTAGCGGGACTATTCACAGTGAGAGAGGAGCAATGGGGTCATTCACAGTGAGAGAGGAGCAGCGGGGTCATTCACAGTGAGAGAGGAGCAGCGGGGTCATTCACAGTGAGAGAGGAGCAGCGGGGTAATTCACAGTGAGAGAGGAGCAGCGGGGTCATTCACAGTGAGTGAGGAGCAGCGGGGTCATTCACATTGAGAGAGGAGCAGCGGGGTCATTCACAGTGAGAGAGGAGCAGCGGGACCATTCACAGAGAGAGGAGCAGCGGGGTCATTCACAGTGAGAGAGGAGCAGCGGGGTCATTCACAGTGAGAGAGGAGCAGCGGGGTCATTCACAATGAGAGAGGAGCAGCGGGGTCATTCACAGTGAGAGAGGAGCAGCGGGGTCATTCACAGTGAGAGAGGAGCAGCGGGGTCATTCACTGAGAGAAGAGCAGCGGGGTCATTCACCGTGAAAGAGGAGCAGCGGGGTCATTCACAGTGAGAGAGGAGCAGCGGGGTCATTCACAGTGAGAGAGGAGCAGCGGGGTAATTCACAGCGAGAGAGGAGCAGCGGGGTCATTCACAGTGCGAGAGGAGCAGCGGGACCATTCACAGAGAGAGAGGAACAGCGGGACCATTCACAGAGAGAGGAGCAGCGGGGTCATTCACAGTGAGAGAGGAGCAGCGGGGTCATTCACAGTGAGAGAGGAGCAGCGGGGTCATTCACAGTGAGAGAGGAGCACGGGGTCATTCACAGTGAGAGAGGAGCAGCGGGGTCATTCACAGTGAGAGAGGAGCAGCGGGGTCATTCACAGTGAGAGAGCAGCAGTGGTTCATTCACAGTGAGAGGGGAGCAGCGGGGACATGCACAGAGAGAAGCAGCGGGGTCATTTACAGAGAGAGGAGCAGTGGGTCATTCACAGTGAGAGAAGAGCAGCGGGGTCATTCACAGAGAGAGGAGCAGCGGGACCATTCACAGTGAGAGAGGAGCAGCGGGGTCATTCACAGTGAGAGAGGAGCAGCGGGGTCATACACAGTGAGAGAGGAGCAGCGGGACCATTCACAGTGAGAGGAGCAGCGGGGCCATTCACAATGAGAGGAGCAGCGGGGCCATTCACAGTGAGAGAGGAGCAGCGGGTCATTCACAGTGAAAGGAGAGCAGCGGTGTCATTCACAGAGAGGAGCAGCGGGGTCATTCACAGTGAGAGAGGAGCAGTGGGTCATTCACAGTGAGAGAAGAGCAGCGGGGTCATTCACAGTGAGAGAAGAGCAGTGGGTCATTCACAGTGAGAGAGGAGCAGCAGGGTCATTCACAGTGAGAGGGGAGCAGCGGGGACATTCACAGAGAGGAGCAGCGGGACCATTCACAGTGAGAGGAGCAGCGGGGTCATTCACAGTGAGAGAGGAGCAGCGGGGTCATTTACAGTGAGAGAGGAGCAGCGGGGTCATTCACAGAGAGAGGAGCAGCGGGACCATTCACAGTGAGAGGGGCAGCGGGGTCATTCACAGTGAGAGAGGAGCAGCGGGGACATTCACAGAGAGAGGATTAGCGGGACCATTCACAGTGAGAGAGGAGCAATGGGGTCATTCACAGTGAGAGAGGAGCAGCGGGGTCATTCACAGTGAGAGAGGAGCAGCGGGGTCATTCACAGTGAGAGAGGAGCAGCGGGGTCATTCACATTGAGAGAGGAGCAGCGGGGTCATTCACAGTGAGAGAGGAGCAGCGGGGTCATTCACAGTGAGAGAGGAGCAGCGGGACCATTCACAGAGAGAAGAGCAGCGGGGTCATTCACAGTGAGAGAGGAGCAGCGGGGTCATTCACAGTGAGAGAGGAGCAGCGGGACCATTCACAGAGAGAGGAGCAGCGTGGTCATTCACAGTGAGAGAGGAGCAGCGGGGTCATTCACAGTGAGAGAGGAGCAGCGGGGTCATTCACAGTGAGAGAGCAGCAGTGGTTCATTCACAGTGAGAGGGGAGCAGCGGGGACATGCACAGAGAGGAGCAGCGGGGACATTCACAGAGAGGAGCAGCGGGGTCATTCACAGTGAGAGAGGAGCAGCGGGGTCATTCACAGTGAGAGAGGAGCAGCGGGGTCATTCACAGTGAGAGGAGCAGCGGGACCATTCACAGTGAGAGGAGCAGTGGGTCATTCACAGAGAGAGGAGCAGCGGGACCATTCACAGTGAGAGAGGAGCAGCGGGGTCATTCACAGAGAGAGGAGCAGCGGGACCATTCACAGTGAGAGGGGCAGCGGGGTCATTCACAGTGAGAGAGGAGCAGCGGGGTCATTCACAGTGAGAGAGGAGCAGCGGGGTAATTCACAGTGAGAGAGGAGCAGCGGGGTCATTCACAGTGAGAGAGGAGCAGCGGGGTCATTCACAGAGAGAGGAGCAGCGGGGTCATTCACATTGAGAGAGGAGCAGCGGGGTCATTCACAGTGAGAGAGGAGCAGCGGGGTCATTCACAGTGAGAGAAGAGCAGCGGGTCATTCACAGTGAGAGAGGAGCAGCGGGGTCATTCACAGAGAGAGGAGCAGCGGGGCCATTCACAGTGAGAGAAGAGCAGCGGGTCATTCACAGTGAGAGAGGAGCAGCGGGGACATTCACAGAGAGGAGCAGCGGGGTCATTCACAGTGAGAGAGGAGCAGCGGGGTCATTCACAGTGAGAGAGGAGCAGCGGGGTCATTCACAGTGAGAGGAGCAGCGGGACCATTCACAGTGAGAGGAGCAGTGGGTCATTCACAGAGAGAGGAGCAGCGGGACCATTCACAGTGAGAGGGGCAGCGGGGTCATTCACAGAGAGAGGAGCAGCGGGGTCATTCACAGTGAGAGAGGAGCAGCGGGGTCATTCACAGAGAGAGGAGCAGCGGGACCATTCACAGTGAGAGGGGCAGCGGGGTCATTCGCAGTGAGAGAGGAGCAGCGGGGTCATTCACAGTGAGAGAGGAGAAGCGGGGTAATTCACAGTGAGAGAGGAGCAGCGGGGTCATTCACAGTGAGAAAGGAGCAGCGGGGTCATTTACAGTGAGAGGAGCAGCAGGGTCATTTACAGTGAGAGGAGCAGCAGGGTCATTTACAGTGAGAGGAGCAGCAGGGTCATTTACAGTGAGAGGAGCAGCAGGGTCATTCACAGTGAGAGAGTAGCAGCGGGGTCATTCACAGTGAGAGAGTAGCAGCGGTGTCATTCACAGTGAGAGAGGAGCAGCGGGATCATTCTCAGTGAGAGGAGCAATGGGGTCATTCACAGAGAGGAGCAGCGGGATCATTCACAGTGAGAGGAGCAGCGGGACCATTCACAGTGAGAGGAGCAGCGGGGCCATTCACAATGAGAGGAGCAGCGGGGCCATTCACAGTGAGAGAGGAGCATTGGGTCATTCACAGTGAAAGGAGAGCAGCGGGTCATTCACAGTGAGAGAGGAGCAGCGGGGTCATTCACAGTGAGAGAGGAGCAGCGGGGTCATTCACAGTGAGGGAGGAGCAGCGGGGTAATTCACAGTGAGAGAGGAGCAGCGGGGTCATTCACAGTGAGAGAGGAGCAGCGGGGTCATTCACAGAGAGAGGAGCAGCGGGGTCATTCACATTGAGAGAGGAGCAGCGGGGTCATTCACAGTGAGAGAGGAGCAGCGGGGTCATTCACAGTGAGAGAAGAGCAGCGGATCATTCACAGTGAGAGAGGAGCAGCGGGGTCATTCACAGAGAGAGGAGCAGCGGGGCCATTCACAGTGAGAGAAGAGCAGCGGGTCATTCACAGTGAGAGAGGAGCAGCGGGGACATTCACAGAGAGGAGCAGCGGGGTCATTCACAGTGAGAGAGGAGCAGCGGGGTCATTCACAGTGAGAGAGGAGCAGCGGGGTCATTCACAGTGAGAGGAGCAGCGGGACCATTCACAGTGAGAGGAGCAGTGGGTCATTCACAGAGAGAGGAGCAGCGGGACCATTCACAGTGAGAGGGGCAGCGGGGTCATTCACAGAGAGAGGAGCAGCGGGACCATTCACAGTGAGAGGGGCAGCGGGGTCATTCACAGTGAGAGAGGAGCAGCGGGGTCATTCACAGTGAGAGAGGAGCAGCGGGGTAATTCACAGTGAGAGAGGAGCAGCGGGGTCATTCACAGTGAGAGAGGAGCAGCGGGGTCATTCACAGAGAGAGGAGCAGCGGGACCATTCACAGTGAGAGGGGCAGCGGGGTCATTCGCAGTGAGAGAGGAGCAGCGGGGTAATTCACAGTGAGAGAGGAGCAGCGGGGTCATTCACAGTGAGAGAGGAGCAGCGGGGTCATTCACAGAGAGAGGAGCAGCGGGACCATTCACAGTGAGAGGAGCAGCGGGACCATTCACAGTGAGAGGGGCAGCGGGGTCATTCGCAGTGAGAGAGGAGCAGCGGGGTCATTCACAGTGAGAGAGGAGAAGCGGGGTAATTCACAGTGAGAGAGGAGCAGCGGGACCATTCACAGTGAGAGGAGCAGTGGGTCATTCACAGAGAGAGGAGCAGCGGGACCATTCACAGTGAGAGGGGCAGCGGGGTCATTCACAGAGAGAGGAGCAGCGGGACCATTCACAGTGAGAGGGGCAGCGGGGTCATTCACAGTGAGAGAGGAGCAGCGGGGTCATTCACAGTGAGAGAGGAGCAGCGGGGTAATTCACAGTGAGAGAGGAGCAGCGGGGTCATTCACAGTGAGAGAGGAGCAGCGGGGTCATTCACAGAGAGAGGAGCAGCGGGACCATTCACAGTGAGAGGGGCAGCGGGGTCATTCGCAGTGAGAGAGGAGCAGCGGGGTAATTCACAGTGAGAGAGGAGCAGCGGGGTCATTCACAGTGAGAGAGGAGCAGCGGGGTCATTCACAGAGAGAGGAGCAGCGGGACCATTCACAGTGAGAGGAGCAGCGGGACCATTCACAGTGAGAGGGGCAGCGGGGTCATTCGCAGTGAGAGAGGAGCAGCGGGGTCATTCACAGTGAGAGAGGAGAAGCGGGGTAATTCACAGTGAGAGAGGAGCAGCGGGGTCATTCACAGTGAGAAAGGAGCAGCGGGGTCATTTACAGTGAGAGGAGCAGCAGGGTCATTTACAGTGAGAGGAGCAGCAGGGTCATTTACAGTGAGAGGAGCAGCAGGGTCATTTACAGTGAGAGGAGCAGCAGGGTCATTTACAGTGAGAGGAGCAGCAGGGTCATTCACAGTGAGAGAGTAGCAGCGGGGTCATTCACAGTGAGAGAGTAGCAGCGGGGTCATTCACAGTGAGAGAGGAGCAGCGGGATCATTCTCAGTGAGAGGAGCAATGGGGTCATTCACAGAGAGGAGCAGCGGGATCATTCACAGTGAGAGGAGCAGCGGGACCATTCACAGTGAGAGGAGCAGCGGGGCCATTCACAATGAGAGGAGCAGCGGGGCCATTCACAGTGAGAGAGGAGCATTGGGTCATTCACAGTGAAAGGAGAGCAGCGGGTCATTCACAGTGAGAGAGGAGCAGCGGGGTCATTCACAGTGAGAGAGGAGCAGCGGGGTCATTCACAGTGAGAGAGGAGCAGCGGGTTCATTCACAGAGAGAGGAGCAGCGGGACCATTCACAGTGAGAGGGGCAGCGGGGTCATTCACAGTGAGAGAGGAGCAGCGGGGACATTCACAGAGAGAGGATTAGCGGGACCATTCACAGTGAGAGAGGAGCAATGGGGTCATTCACAGTGAGAGAGGAGCAGCGGGGTCATTCACAGAGAGAGGAGCAGCGGGGTCATTCACAGTGAGAGAGGAGCAGCGTGGTCATTCACAGTGAGAGAGGAGCAGCGGGGTCATTCACAGTGAGAGAGGAGCAGTGGATCATTCACA
This sequence comes from Scyliorhinus torazame, assembly GCF_047496885.1. Taxonomy (NCBI): domain Eukaryota; kingdom Metazoa; phylum Chordata; class Chondrichthyes; order Carcharhiniformes; family Scyliorhinidae; genus Scyliorhinus; species Scyliorhinus torazame. The sequence goes on along the minus strand of NC_092713.1, from coordinate 275,948,903 downwards.
GTGAGAGGGGAGCAGCGGGGACATTCACAGAGAGGAGCAGCGGGGTCATTCACAGTGAGAGAGGAGCAGCGGGGTCATTCACAGTGAGAGAGGAGCAGCGGGGTCATTCACAGTGAGAGGAGCAGCGGGACCATTCACAGTGAGAGGAGCAGTGGGTCATTCACAGAGAGAGGAGCAGCGGGACCATTCACAGTGAGAGAGGAGCAGCGGGGTCATTCACAGAGAGAGGAGCAGCGGGACCATTCACAGTGAGAGGGGCAGCGGGGTCATTCACAGTGAGAGAGGAGCAGCGGGGTAATTCACAGTGAGAGAGGAGCAGCGGGGTAATTCACAGTGAGAGAGGAGCAGCGGGGTCATTCACAGTGAGAGAGGAGCAGCGGGGTCATTCACAGAGTGAGGAGCAGCGGGACCATTCACAGTGAGAGGGGCAGCGGGGTCATTCACAGTGAGAGAGGAGCAGCGGGGTCATTCACAGTGAGAGAGGAGAAGCGGGGTAATTCACAGTGAGAGAGGAGCAGCGGGGTCATTCACAGTGAGAAAGGAGCAGCGGGGTCATTCACAGAGAGGAGCAGCGAGACCATTCATAGAGAGAGGAGCAGCGTGGTCATTCACATTGAGAGAGGAGCAGCGGGGTCATTCACAGTGAGAGAGGAGCAGCGGGGTCATTCACAGAGAGGAGCAGCGGGACCATTCACAGAGAGAGGAGCAGCGTGGTCATTCACATTGAGAGAGGAGCAGCGGGGTCATTCACAGTGAGAGAGGAACAGCGGGACCATTCACAGAGAGAGGAGCAGCGGGGTCATTCACAGTGAGAGAGGAGCATCGGGACCATTCACAGTGAGAGAGGAACAGCGGGACCATTCACAGAGAGAGGAGCAGCGGGGTCATTCACAGTGAGAGAGGAGCAGCGGGGTCATTCACAGTGAGAGAGGAGCAGCGGGACCATTCACAGAGAGAGGAGCAGCGGGGTCATTCACAGTGAGAGAGGAGCAGCGGGGTCATTCACAGTGAGAGAGGAGCAGCGGGGTCATTCACAGTGAGAGAGCAGCAGTGGTTCATTCACAGTGAGAGGGGAGCAGCGGGGACATGCACAGAGAGGAGCAGCGGGGTCATTTACAGTGAGAGGAGCAGCAGGGTCATTTACAGTGAGAGGAGCAGCGGGACCATTCACAATGAGAGAGGAGCAGCGGGGTCATTCACAGTGAGAGAGGAGCAGCGGGATCATTCACAGTGAGAGAGGAGCAGCGGGGTCATTCACAGTGAGAGGAGCAATGGGGTCATTCACAGAGAGGAGCAGCGGGACCATTCACAGTGAGAGAGTAGCAGCGGGGTCATTCACAGTGAGAGAGGAGCAGCGGGATCATTCTCAGTGAGAGGAGCAATGGGGTCATTCACAGTGAGAGAGGAGCAGTGGGTCATTCACAGTGAAAGGAGAGCAGCGGGGTCATTCACAGAGAGGAGCAGCGGGATCATTCACAGTGAGAGGAGCAGCGGGGCCATTCACAATGAGAGGAGCAGCGGGGTCATTCACAGTGAGAGAGGAGCAGTGGGTCATTCACAGTGAGAGGGGAGCAGCGGGGACATTCACAGAGAGGAGCAGCGGGGTCATTCACAATGAGAGAGGAGCAGCGGGGTCATTCACAGTGAGAGGGGAGCAGCGGGGACATTCACAGAGAGGAGCAGCGGGGTCATTCACAGTGAGAGGGGAGCAGCGGGGTCATTCACAGAGAGAGGAGCACCGGGACCATTCACAGTGAGAGGGGCAGCAGGGTCATTCACAGTGAGAGAGGAGCAGCGGGGACATTCACAGAGAGAGGATTAGCGGGACCATTCACAGTGAGAGAGGAGCAATGTGGTCATTCACAGTGAGAGAGGAGCAGCGGGGTCATTCACAGTGAGAGAGGAGCAGCGGGGTCATTCACAGTGAGAGAGGAGCAGCGGGGTAATTCACAGTGAGAGAGGAGCAGCGGGGTCATTCACAGTGAGAGAGGAGCAGCGGGACCATTCACAGTGAGAGGGGCAGCGGGGTCATTCACAGTGAGAGAGCAGCAGCGGGGTCATTCACAGTGAGAGAGGAGCAGCGGGGTCATTCACAGTGAGAGAGGAGCAGCTGGACCATTCACAGTGAGAGGAGCAGCGGGACCATTCACAGAGAGAGGAGCAGCGGGGCCATTCACAGTGAGAGAAGAGCAGCGGGGTCATTCACAGTGAGAGGAGCAGCGGGGCCATTCACAGTGAGAGAGGAGCAGCGGGGTCATTCACAGTGAGAGAGGAGCAGCGGGACCATTCAGAGAGAGGAGCAGCGGGGTCATTCACAGTGAGAGAGGAGCAATGGGGTCATTCACAGTGAGAGAGGAGCAGCGGGGTCATTCACAGTGAGAGAGGAGCAGCGGGACCATTCACAGAGAGAGGAGCAGCGGGGTCATTCACAGTGAGAGAGGAGCAGCGGGACCATTCACAGTGAGAGAGGAGCAGCGGGGTCAGTCACAGAGAGAGAGGAGCAGCGGGGTCATTCACAGTGAGAGAGGAGCAGCGGGGTCATTCACAGTGAGAGAGGAGCAGTGGGACCATTCACAGAGAGAGGAGCAGCGGGGTCATTCACAGTGAGAGAGGAGCAGCGGGGTCATTCACAATGCGGGAGGAGCAGCGGGACCATTCACAGAGAGAAGAGCAGCGGGGTCATTCACAGTGAGAGAGGAGCAGCGGGGTCATTCACAGTGAGAGAAGAGCAGCGGGTCATTCACAGTGAGAGAGGAGCAGCGGGGTCATTCACAGAGAGGAGCAGCGGGGTCATTCACAGTGAGAGGAGCAGCGGGGTCATTCACAGTGCGAGAGGAGCAGCGGGACCATTCACAGAGAGAGGAGCAGCGGGGTCATTCACAGAGAGGAGCAGCGGGGTCATTCACAGTGAGAGAGGAGCAGTGGGTCATTCACAGTGAGAGAAGAGCAGCGGGGTCATTCACAGTGAGAGAAGAGCAGCGGGTCATTCACAGTGAGAGAGGAGCAGCGAGGTCATTCACAGAGAGAGGAGCAGCGGGGACATTCACAGAGAGGAGCAGCGGGGTCATTCACAGTGAGAGAGGAGCAGCGGGGTCATTCACAGTGAGAGAGGAGCAGTGGGTCATTCACAGAGAGAGGAGCAGCGGGACCATTCACAGTGAGAGAGGAGCAGCGGGGTCATTCACAGTGAGAGAGGAGCAGCGGGGTAATTCACTGAGAGAGGAGCAGCGGGGTCATTCACAGTGAGAGGAGCAGCGGGGTCATTCACAGTGAGAGAGGAGCAGCGGGGTCATTCACAGAGAGAGGAGCAGCGGGACCATTCACAGTGAGAGGGGCAGCGGGGTCATTCACACTGAGAGAGGTGCAGCGGGGTCATTCACAGTGAGAGAGGAGCAGCGGGGTAATTCACAGTGAGAGAGGAGCAGCGGGGTCATTCACAGTGAGAGAGGAGCAGCGGGGTCATTCACAGAGAGGAGCAGCGGGACCATTCACAGAGATAGGAGCAGCGTGGTCATTCACAGTGAGAGAGGAGCAGCGGGGTCATTCACAGTGAGAGAGGAGCAGCGGGGTCATTCACAGAGAGGAGCAGCGGGACCATTCACAGAGAGAGGAGCAGCGTGGTCATTCACATTGAGAGAGGAGCAGCGGGGTCATTCACAGTGAGAGAGGAACAGCGGGACCATTCACAGAGAGAGGAGCAGCGGGGTCATTCACAGTGAGAGAGGAGCAGCGGGACCATTCACAGTGAGAGAGGAACAGCGGGACCATTCACAGAGAGAGGAGCAGCGGGGTCATTCACAGTGAGAGAGGAGCAGCGGGGTCATTCACAGTGAGAGAGAAGCAGCGGGGTCATTCACAGTGAGAGAGGAGCACGGGGTCATTCACAGTGAGAGAGGAGCAGCGGGACCATTCACAGAGAGAGGAGCAGCGGGGTCATTCACAGTGAGAGAGGAGCAGCGGGGTCATTCACAGTGAGAGAGGAGCAGCGGGGTCATTCACAGTGAGAGAGCAGCAGTGGTTCATTCACAGTGAGAGGGGAGCAGCGGGGACATGCACAGAGAGGAGCAGCGGGGTCATTTACAGAGAGAGGAGCAGCAGGGTCATTTACAGTGAGAGGAGCAGCGGGACCATTCACAGTGAGAGAGGAGCAGCGGGGTCATTCACAGTGAGAGGAGCAATGGGGTCATTCACAGAGAGGAGCAGCAGGACCATTCACAGTGAGAGAGTAGCAGCGGGGTCATTCACAGTGAGAGAGGAGCAGCGGGATCATTCTCAGTGAGAGGAGCAATGGGGTCATTCACAGTGAGAGAGGAGCAGTGGGTCATTCACAGTGAAAGGAGAGCAGCGGGGTCATTCACAGAGAGGAGCAGCGGGATCATTCACAGTGAGAGGAGCAGCGGGGCCATTCACAATGAGAGGAGCAGCGGGGCCATTCACAGTGAGAGAGGAGCAGTGGGTCATTCACAGTGAAAGGAGAGCAGCGGGGTCATTCACAGAGAGGATCAGCGGGGTCATTCATAGTGAGAGAGGAGCAGTGGGTCATTCACAGTGAGAGGGGAGCAGCGGGGACATTCACAGAGAGGAGCAGCGGGGTCATTCACAATGAGAGAGGAGCAGCGGGGTCATTCACAGTGAGAGGGGAGCAGCGGGGACATTCACAGAGAGGAGCAGCGGGGTCATTCACAGTGAGAGGGGAGCAGCGGGGTCATTCACAGAGAGAGGAGCAGCGGGACCATTCACAGTGAGAGGGGCAGCGGGGTCATTCACAGTGAGAGAGGAGCAGCGGGGACATTCACAGAGAGAGGTTAACGGGACTATTCACAGTGAGAGAGGAGCAATGGGGTCATTCACAGTGAGAGAGGAGCAGCGGGGTCATTCACAGTGAGAGAGGAGCAGCGGGGTCATTCACAGTGAGAGAGGAGCAGCGGGGTTATTCACAGTGAGAGAGGAGCAGCGGAGTCATTCACAGTGAGAGAGGAGCAGCGGGGTCATTCACAGTGAGAGAGGAGCAGCGGAGTCATTCACAGTGAGAGAGGAGCAGCGGGGTCATTCACAGTGAGAGAGGAGCAGCGGGGTCATTCACATTGAGAGAGGAGCAGCGGGGTCATTCACAGTGAGAGAGGAGCAGCGGGACCATTCACAGAGAGAGGAGCAGCGGGGTCATTCACAGTGAGAGAGGAGCAGCGGGGTCATTCACAGTGAGAGAGGAGCAGCGGGGTCATTCACAGTGAGAGTGGAGCAGCGGGGTCATTCACAGTGAGAGAGGAGCAGCGGGGTTATTCACAGTGAGAGAGGAGCAGCGGAGTCATTCACAGTGAGAGAGGCGCAGCGGGGTCATTCACAGTGAGAGAGGAGCAGCGGAGTCATTCACAGTGAGAGAGGAGCAGCGGGGTCATTCACAGTGAGAGAGGAGCAGCGGGGTCATTCACATTGAGAGAGGAGCAGCGGGGTCATTCACAGTGAGAGAGGAGCAGCGGGACCATTCACAGAGAGAGGAGCAGCGGGGTCATTCACAGTGAGAGAGGAGCAGCGGGGTCATTCACAGTGAGAGAGGAGCAGCGGGGTCATTCACAATGAGAGAGGAGCAGCGGGGTCATTCACAGTGAGAGAGGAGCAGCGGGGACATTCACAGTGAGAGAGGAGCAGCGGGGTCATTCACTGAGAGAAGAGCAGCGGGGTCATTCACCGTGAAAGAGGAGCAGCGGGGTCATTCACAGTGCGAGAGGAGCAGCGGGGTCATTCACAGTGAGAGAGGAGCAGCGGGGTCATTCACAGTGAGAGAGGAGCACGGGGTCATTCACAGTGAGAGAGGAGCAGCGGGACCATTCACAGAGAGAGGAGCAGCGGGGTCATTCACAGTGAGAGAGGAGCAGCGGGGTCATTCACAGTGAGAGAGGAGCAGCGGGGTCATTCACAGTGAGAGAGCAGCAGTGGTTCATTCACAGTGAGAGGGGAGCAGCGGGGACATGCACAGAGAGAAGCAGCGGGGTCATTTACAGAGAGAGGAGCAGCAGGACCATTCACAGTGAGAGAGTAGCAGCGGGGTCATTCACAGTGAGAGAGGAGCAGCGGGATCATTCTCAGTGAGAGGAGCAATGGGGTCATTCACAGTGAGAGAGGAGCAGTGGGTCATTCACAGTGAAAGGAGAGCAGCGGGGTCATTCACAGAGAGGAGCAGCGGGATCATTCACAGTGAGAGGAGCAGCGGGGCCATTCACAATGAGAGGAGCAGCGGGGCCATTCACAGTGAGAGAGGAGCAGTGGGTCATTCACAGTGAAAGGAGAGCAGCGGGGTCATTCACAGAGAGGAGCAGCGGGGTCATTCACAGTGAGAGAGGAGCAGTGGGTCATTCACAGTGAGAGGGGAGCAGCGGGGACATTCACAGAGAGGAGCAGCGGGGTCATTCACAATGAGAGAGGAGCAGCGGGGTCATTCACAGTGAGAGGGGAGCAGCGGGGACATTCACAGAGAGGAGCAGCGGGGTCATTCACAGTGAGAGGGGAGCAGCGGGGTCATTCACAGAGAGAGGAGCAGCGGGACCATTCACAGTGAGAGGGGCAGCGGGGTCATTCACAGTGAGAGAGGAGCAGCGGGGACATTCACAGAGAGAGGATTAGCGGGACCATTCACAGTGAGAGAGGAGCAATGGGGTCATTCACAGTGAGAGAGGAGCAGCGGGGTCATTCACAGTGAGAGAGGAGCAGCGGGGTCATTCACAGTGAGAGAGGAGCAGCGGGGTCATTTACAGTGAGAGGAGCAGCGGGGTCATTCACAGTGAGAGAGGAGCAGCGGGGTCATTCACATTGAGAGAGGAGCAGCGGGGTCATTCACAGTGAGAGAGGAGCAGCGGGGTCATTCACTGAGAGAAGAGCAGCGGGGTCATTCACCGTGAAAGAGGAGCAGCGGGGTCATTCACAGTGCGAGAGGAGCAGCGGGACCATTCACAGAGAGAGGAGCAGCGGGGTCATTCACAGTGAGAGAGGAGCAGCGGGGTCATTCACAGTGAGAGAGGAGCAGCGGGGTAATTCACAGTGAGAGGGGAGCAGCGGGGACATTCACAGAGAGGAGCAGCGGGGTCATTCACAGTGAGAGAGGAGCAGTGGGTCATTCACAGTGAGAGAAGAGCAGCGGGGTCATTCACAGTGAGAGAGGAACAGCGGGGTCATTCACAGTGAGAGAGGAGCAGCGGGGTCATTCACAGTGAAAGAGGAGCAGCAGGGTTATTCACAGTGAGAGAGGAGCAGCGGGACCATTCACAGTGAGAGGGGCAGCGGGATCATTCACAGTGAGAGAGGAGCAGCGGGGGCATTCACAGAGAGAGGATTAGCGGGATCATTCACAGTGAGAGAGGAGCAATGGGGTCATTCACAGTGAGAGAGGAGCAGCGGGGTCATTCACAGTGAGAGAGGAGCAGCGGGGTCATTCACAGTGAGAGAGGAGCAGCGGGGTAATTCACAGTGACAGAGGAGCAGCGGGGTCATTCACAGTGAGAGAGGAGCAGCGGGACCATTCACAGAGAGAGGAGCAGCGGGATCATTCACAGTGAGAGAGGAGCAGCGGGGTCATTCACAGTGAGAGAGGAGCAGCGGGACCATTCACAGAGAGAGGAGCAGCGGGATCATTCGCAGTGAGAGAGGAGCAGCGGGACCATTCGCAGAGAGAGGAGCAGCGGGGTCATTCACAGTGAGAGAGGAGCAGCGGGGTCATTCACAGTGAGAGAGGAGCAGCGGGGTCATTCACAATGAGAGAGGAGCAGCGGGGTCATTCACAGTGAGAGAGGAGCAGCGGGGTCATTCACAGTGAGAGAGGAGCAGCGGGGTCATTCACTGAGAGAAGAGCAGCGGGGTCATTCACAGTGAGAGGAGCAGCGGGACCATTCACAGTGAGAGGAGCAGCGGGGTCATTCACCGTGAAAGAGGAGCAGCGGGGTCATTCACAGTGAGAGAGGAGCAGTGGGTCATTCACAGTGAGAGGAGCAGCGTGATCATTCACAGAGAGAGGAGCAGCATGACCATTTACAGTGAGAGAGGAGCAGCGGGGTCATTCACAGTGCGAGAGGAGCAGCGGGACCATTCACAGAGAGAGGAGCAGCGGGGTCATTCACAGTGAGAGAGGAGCAGCGGGGTCATTCACAGTGAGAGAGGAGCAGCGGGGTCATTCACAGTGAGAGAGGAGCAGCGGGGTCATTCACAGTGAGAGAGGAGCAGCGGGGTCATTCACAGTGAGAGAGGAGCAGTGGATCATTCACAGTGAGAGGGGAGCAGCGGGGACATTCACAGAGAGGAGCAGCGGGGTCATTCACAGTGAGAGAGGAGCAGTGGGTCATTCACAGTGAGAGAAGAGCAGCGGGGTCATTCACAGTGAGAGAGGAGCAGCGGGGTCATTCACAGTGAGAGAAGAGCAGCGGGTCATTCACAGTGAGAGAGGAGCAGCGGGGTCATTCACAGTGAAAGAGGAGCAGCGGGGTCATTCACAGTGAGAGGAGCAGCGGGACCATTCACAGTGAGAGGAGCAGCGGGGTCATTCACAGTGAGAGAGGAGCAGCGGGGTCATTCACAGTGAGAGAGGAGCAGCGGGACCATTCACAGTGAGAGGAGCAGCGGGGTCATTCACAGTGAGAGGAGCAGCGGGGTCATTCACAGTGAGAGAGGAGCAGCGGGACCATTCACAGTGAGAGGAGCAGCGGGGTCATTCACAATGAGAGAGGAGCAGCGGGGTCATTCACAGTGAGAGAGGAGCAGCGGGGTCATTCACAGAGAGAGGAGCAGCGGGGTCATTCACAGTGAGAGGAGCAGCGGGGTCATTCACAGTGAGAGAGGAGCAGCGGGACCATTCACAGAGAGAGGAGCAGCGGGGTCATTCACAGTGAGAGGAGCAGCGGGACCATTCACAGTGAGAGGGGCAGCGGGGTCATTCACAGTGAGAGAGGAGCAGCGGGGACATTCACAGAGAGAGGATTAGCGGGGTCATTCACAGTGAGAGAGGAGCAGCGGGGTCATTCACAGTGAGAGAGGAGCAGCGGGGTCATTCACAGTGAGAGAGGAGCAGTGGATCATTCACAGTGAGAGGGGAGCAGCGGGGACATTCACAGAGAGGAGCAGCGGGGTCATTCACAGTGAGAGAGGAGCAGTGGGTCATTCACAGTGAGAGAAGAGCAGCGGGGTCATTCACAGTGAGAGAGGAGCAGCGGGGTCATTCACAGTGAGAGAAGAGCAGCGGGTCATTCACAGTGAGAGAGGAGCAGCGGGGTCATTCACAGTGAAAGAGGAGCAGCGGGGTCATTCACAGTGAGAGGAGCAGCGGGACCATTCACAGTGAGAGGAGCAGCGGGGTCATTCACAGTGAGAGAGGAGCAGCGGGGTCATTCACAGTGAGAGAGGAGCAGCGGGACCATTCACAGTGAGAGGAGCAGCGGGGTCATTCACAGTGAGAGGAGCAGCGGGGTCATTCACAGTGAGAGAGGAGCAGCGGGACCATTCACAGTGAGAGGAGCAGCGGGGTCATTCACAATGAGAGAGGAGCAGCGGGGTCATTCACAGTGAGAGAGGAGCAGCGGGGTCATTCACAGAGAGAGGAGCAGCGGGGTCATTCACAGTGAGAGGAGCAGCGGGGTCATTCACAGTGAGAGAGGAGCAGCGGGACCATTCACAGAGAGAGGAGCAGCGGGGTCATTCACAGTGAGAGGAGCAGCGGGACCATTCACAGTGAGAGGGGCAGCGGGGTCATTCACAGTGAGAGAGGAGCAGCGGGGACATTCACAGAGAGAGGATTAGCGGGGTCATTCACAGTGAGAGAGGAGCAGCGGGACCATTCACAGTGAGAGAGGAGCAATGGGGTCATTCACAGTGAGAGAGGAGCAGCGGGGCCATTCACAGTGAGAGAGGAGCAGCGGGACCATTCACAGTGAGAGAGGAGCAATGGGGTCATTCACAGTGAGAGAGGAGCAGCGGGGCCATTCACAGTGAGAGAGGAGCAGCGGGTTCATTCACAGTGAGAGAGGAGCAGCGGGGTAATTCACAGTGAGAGAGGAGCAGCGGGGTTATTCACAGTGAGAGAGGAGCAACGGGGTCATTCACAGTGAGAGAGGAGCAGCGGGTCATTCACAGTGAGAGAGGAGCAGCGGGGTCATTCACAATGAGAGAGGAGCAGCGGGGTCATTCACAGTGAGAGAGGAGCAGCGGGGTAATTCACAGTGAGAGAGGAGCAGCGGGTCATTCACAGTGAGAGAGGAGCAGCGGGGTCATTCACAATGAGAGAGGAGCAGCGGGGTCATTCACAGTGAGAGAGGAGCAGCGGGATCATTCTCAGTGAGAGGAGCAGCGGGGTCATTCACAGTGAGAGAGGAGCAGCGGGGTCATTCACAGTGAGAGAGGAGCAGCGGGGTCATTCACAGTGCGAGAGGAGCAGCGGGGTAATTCACAGTGAGAGAGGAGCAGCGGGGTTATTCACAGTGAGAGAGGAGCAGCGGGGTCATTCACAGTGAGAGAGGAGCAGCGGGGTCATTCACAATGAGAGAGGAGCAGCGGGGTCATTCACAGTGAGAGAGGAGCAGCGGGATCATTCTCAGTGAGAGAGGAGCAGCGGGGTCATTTACAGTGAGAGATGAGCAGCAGGGTCACTCACAGTGAGAGAGGAGCAGCGGGGTCATTCACAGTGAGAGAGGAGCAGCGGGGTCATTCACAGTGAGAGAGGAGCAGCGGGGTCATTCACTGAGAGAAGAGCAGCGGGGTCATTCACAGTGAGAGGAGCAGCGGGACCATTCACAGTGAGAGGAGCAGCGGGGTCATTCACCGTGAAAGAGGAGCAGGGGGGTCATTCACAGTGCGAGAGGAGCAGCGGGACCATTCACAGAGAGAGGAGCAGCGGGGTCATTCACAGTGAGAGAGGAGCAGCGGGGTCATTCACAGTGAGAGAGGAGCAGCGGGGTCATTCACAGTGAGAGAGGAGCAGTGGATCATTCACAGTGAGAGGGGAGCAGCGGGGTCATTCACAGTGAGAGGAGCAGCAGGGTCATTTACAGTGAGAGGAGCAGCAGGATCATTCACAGTGAGAGGAGCAGCGGGGTCATTCACAGTGAGAGGAGCAGCGGGGTCATTCACAGTGAGAGGAGCAGCGGGACCATTCACAGTGAGAGAGGAGCAGCGGGTTCATTCACAGTGAGAGAGGAGCAGCGGGGTAATTCACAGTGAGAGGAGCAGCGGGGTCATTCACAGTGAGAGGAGCAGCGGGACCATTCACAGTGAGAGAGGAGCAGCGGGGTCATTCACAGTGAGAGAGGAGCAGTGGATCATTCACAGTGAGAGGGGAGCAGCGGGGTCATTCACAGTGAGAGGAGCAGCAGGGTCATTTACAGTGAGAGGAGCAGCGGGATCATTCACAGTGAGAGGAGCAGCGGGGTCATTCACAGTGAGAGGAGCAGCGGGGTCATTCACAGTGAGAGAGGAGCAGCGGGGCCATTCACAGTGAGAGAGGAGCAGCGGGTTCATTCACAGTGAGAGAGGAGCAGCGGGGTAATTCACAGTGAGAGAGGAGCAGCGGGGTTATTCACAGTGAGAGAGGAGCAGCGGGGTCATTCACAGTGAGAGAGGAGCAGCGGGTCATTCACAGTGAGAGAGGAGCAGCGGGGTCATTCACAATGAGAGAGGAGCAGCGGGGTCATTCACAGTGAGAGAGGAGCAGCGGGGTAATTCACAGTGAGAGAGGAGCAGCGGGTCATTCACAGTGAGAGGGGAGCAGCGGGGTCATTCACAATGAGAGAGGAGCAGCGGGGTCATTCACAGTGAGAGAGGAGCAGCGGGATCATTCTCAGTGAGAGGAGCAGCGGGGTCATTCACAGTGAGAGAGGAGCAGCGGGGTCATTCACAGTGAGAGAGGAGCAGCGGGGTCATTCACAGTGCGAGAGGAGCAGCGGGGTAATTCACAGTGAGAGAGGAGCAGCGGGGTTATTCACAGTGAGAGAGGAGCAGCGGGGTCATTCACAGTGAGAGAGGAGCAGCGGAGTCATTCACAATGAGAGAGGAGCAGCAGGGTCACTCACAGTGAGAGAGGAGCAGCGGGGTCATTCACAGTGAGAGAGGAGCAGCGGGGTCATTCACAGTGAGAGAGGAGCAGCGGGGTCATTCACTGAGAGAAGAGCAGCGGGGTCATTCACAGTGAGAGGAGCAGCGGGACCATTCACAGTGAGAGGAGCAGCGGGGTCATTCACCGTGAAAGAGGAGCAGGGGGGTCATTCACAGTGCGAGAGGAGCAGCGGGACCATTCACAGAGAGAGGAGCAGCGGGGTCATTCACAGTGAGAGAGGAGCAGCGGGGTCATTCACAGTGAGAGAGGAGCAGCGGGGTCATTCACAGTGAGAGAGGAGCAGTGGATCATTCACAGTGAGAGGGGAGCAGCGGGGTCATTCACAGTGAGAGGAGCAGCAGGGTCATTTACAGTGAGAGGAGCAGCGGGATCATTCACAGTGAGAGGAGCAGCGGGGTCATTCACAGTGAGAGGAGCAGCGGGGTCATTCACAGTGAGAGGAGCAGCGGGACCATTCACAGTGAGAGAGGAGCAACGGGGTCATTCACAGTGAGAGAGCAGCAGCGGGGTCATTCACAGTGAGAGAGGAGCAGCGGGATCATTCTCAGTGAGAGGAGCAATGGGGTCATTCACAGAGAGGAGCAGCGGGATCATTCACAGTGAGAGGAGCAGCGGGACCATTCACAGTGAGAGGAGCAGCGGGGCCATTCACAGTGAGAGAGGAGCAGCGGGACCATTCACAGTGAGAGGAGCAATGGGGTCATTCACAGTGAGAGGAGCAATGGGGCCATTCACAGTGAGAGGAGCAATGAGGCCATTCACAATGAGAGGAGCAGCGGGGCCATTCACAGTGAGAGAGGAGCAGCGGGGCCATTCACAATGAGAGGAGCAGCGGGGCCATTCACAGTGAGAGAGGAGCAGTGGGTCATTCACAGTGAGAGGGGAGCAGCGGGGTCATTCATAGTGAGAGGGGAGCAGCGGGATCATTCACAGTGAGAGAGGAGCAGCGGGGTCATTCACAGTGAGAGAGGAGCAGTGGATCATTCACAGTGAGAGGGGAGCAGCGGGGACATTCACAGAGAGGAGCAGCGGGGTCATTCACAGTGAGAGGAGCAGCGGGGTCATTTACAGTGAGAGGAGCAGCGGGACCATTCACAGTGAGAGAGGAGCAGCGGGGTCATTCACAGTGAGAGAGTAGCAGCGGGGTCATTCACAGTGAGAGAGGAGCAGCGGGATCATTCTCAGTGAGAGGAGCAATGGGGTCCTTCACAGAGAGGAGCAGCGGGATCATTCACAGTGAGAGGAGCAGCGGGGCCATTCACAGTGAGAGGAGCAGCGGGGCCATTCACAGTGAGAGGAGCAGCGGGACCATTCACAGTGAAAGGAGAGCAGCGGGGTCATTCACAGAGAGGAGCAGCGGGATCATTCTCAGTGAGAGGAGCAATGGGGTCATTCACAGAGAGGAGCCGCGGGGTCATTCACAGTGAGAGGAGCAGCGGGACCATTCACAGTGAAAGGAGAGCAGCGGGGTCATTCACAGAGAGGAGCAGCGGGGTCATTCACAGTGAGAGAGGAGCAGTGGGTCATTCACAGTGAGAGAAGAGCAGCGGGGTCATTCACAGTGAGAGAGGAGCAGCGGGGTCATTCACAGTGAGAGAAGAGCAGCGGGTCATTCACAGTGAGAGAGGAGCAGCGGGGTCATTCACAGTGAGAGAGGAGCAGCGGGGTCATTCACAGTGAGAGAGGAGCAGCGGGGTCATTCACAGTGAGAGAGGAGCAGCGGGACCATTCACAGTGAGAGAGGAGCAGCGGGGTCATTCACAGTGAGAGGAGCAGCGGGGTCATTCACAGTGAGAGGAGCAGCGGGACCATTCACAGTGAGAGAGGAGCAACGGGGTCATTCACAGTGAGAGAGCAGCAGCGGGGTCATTCACAGTGAGAGAGGAGCAGCGGGATCATTCTCAGTGAGAGGAGCAATGGGGTCATTCACAGAGAGGAGCAGCGGGATCATTCACAGTGAGAGGAGCAGCGGGACCATTCACAGTGAGAGGAGCAGCGGGGCCATTCACAGTGAGAGAGGAGCAGCGGGACCATTCACAGTGAGAGGAGCAATGAGGTCATTCACAGTGAGAGGAGCAATGAGGCCATTCACAATGAGAGGAGCAGCGGGGCCATTCACAGTGAGAGAGGAGCAGCGGGGCCATTCACAATGAGAGGAGCAGCGGGGCCATTCACAGTGAGAGAGGAGCAGTGGGTCATTCACAGTGAGAGGGGAGCAGCGGGGTCATTCATAGTGAGAGGGGAGCAGCGGGATCATTCACAGTGAGAGAGGAGCAGCGGGGTCATTCACAGTGAGAGAGGAGCAGTGGATCATTCACAGTGAGAGAGGAGCAGCGGGGTCATTCACAGTGAGAGGAGCAGCGGGGTCATTTACAGTGAGAGGAGCAGCGGGACCATTCACAGTGAGAGAGGAGCAGCGGGGTCATTCACAGTGAGAGAGTAGCAGCGGGGTCATTCACAGTGAGAGAGGAGCAGCGGGATCATTCTCAGTGAGAGGAGCAATGGGGTCATTCACAGAGAGGAGCAGCGGGATCATTCACAGTGAGAGGAGCAGCGGGGCCATTCACAGTGAGAGGAGCAGCGGGGCCATTCACAGTGAGAGGAGCAGCGGGACCATTCACAGTGAAAGGAGAGCAGCGGGGTCATTCACAGAGAGGAGCAGCGGGATCATTCTCAGTGAGAGGAGCAATGGGGTCATTCACAGAGAGGAGCCGCGGGGTCATTCACAGTGAGAGGAGCAGCGGGAACATTCACAGTGAAAGGAGAGCAGCGGGGTCATTCACAGAGAGGAGCAGCGGGGTCATTCACAGTGAGAGAGGAGCAGCGGGGTCATTCACAGTGAGAGAAGAGCAGCGGGTCATTCACAGTGAGAGAGGAGCAGCGGGGTCATTCACAGTGAGAGAGGAGCAGCGGGGTCATTCACAGTGAGAGAGGAGCAGCGGGGTCATTCACAGTGAGAGAGGAGCAGCGGGACCATTCACAGTGAGAGGAGCAATGGGGTCATTCACAGTAAGAGGAGCAATGGGGCCATTCACAGTGAGAGGAGCAATGAGGCCATTCACAATGAGAGGAGCAGCGGGGCCATTCACAGTGAGAGAGGAGCAGCGGGGCCATTCACAATGAGAGGAGCAGCGGGGCCATTCACAGTGAGAGAGGAGCAGTGGGTCATTCACAGTGAGAGGGGAGCAGCGGGGTCATTCATAGTGAGAGGGGAGCAGCGGGATCATTCACAGTGAGAGAGGAGCAGCGGGGTCATTCACAGTGAGAGAGGAGCAGTGGATCATTCACCGTGAAAGAGGAGCAGCGGGGTCATTCACAGTGCGAGAGGAGCAGCGGGACCATTCACAGAGAGAGGAGCAGCGGGGTCATTCACAGTGAGAGTGGAGCAGCGGGGTCATACACAGTGAGAGAGGAGCAGCGGGGTCATTCACAGTGAGAGAGGAGCAGTGGATCATTCACAGTGAGAGGGGAGCAGCGGGAACATTCACAGAGAGGAGCAGCAGGGTCATTTACAGTGAGAAGAGCAGCGGGGTCATTCACAGTGAGAAAGGAGCAACGGGGTCATTCACAGTGAGAGAGTAGCAGCGGGGTCATTTACAGTGAGAGGAGCAGCGGGGTCATTCACAGTGAGAGAGGAGCAGCGGGACCATTCACAGTGAGAGAGGAGCAATGGGGTCATTCACAGTGAGAGAGTAGCAGCGGGGTCATTCTCAGTGAGAGGAGCAATGGGGTCATTCACAGAGAGGAGCAGCGGGGTCATTCACAGTGAGAGAGGAGCAGCGGGACCATTCACAGTGAGCGAGGAGCAGTGGGGTCATTTACAGTGAGAGGGGAGCAGCGGGGATATTCACAGAGAGGAGCAGCGGGGTCATTCATAGTGAGATGGGAGCAGCGGGATCATTCACAGTGAGAGAGGAGCAGCGGGGTCATTCACAGTGAGATGGGAGCAGCGGGATCATTCACAGTGAGAGAGGAGCAGCGGAGTCATTTACAGTGAGAGAGGAGCAGTGGATCATTCACAGTGAGAGAGGAGCAGCGGGGTCATTCACAGTGAGAGGGGAGCAGCGGGGTCATTCACAGTGAGATGGGAGCAGCGGGGTCAATTACAGTGAGAGGAGCAGCGGGACCATTCACAGTGAGAGAGGAGCAGCGGGGTCATTCACAGTGAGAGAGTAGCAGCGGGGTCATTCACAGTGAGAGAGGAGCAGCGGGGTCATTCACAGTGAGAGAGGAGCAGTGGGATCATTCTCAGTGAGAGGAGCAGCGGGATCATTCACAGTGAGAGGAGCAGCGGGACCATTCACAGTGAGAGGAGCAGCGGGGCCATTCACAATGAGAGGAGCAGCGGGGCCATTCACAGTGAGAGAGGAGCAGTGGGTCATTCACAGTGAAAGGAGAGCAGCGGGGTCATTCACAGAGAGGAGCAGCGGGGTCATTCACAGTGAGAGAAGAGCAGCCGGGTCATTCACAGTGAGAGAGGAGCAGCGGGGTCATTCACAGTGAGAGAAGAGCAGCGGGTCATTCACAGTGAGAGAGGAGCAGCGGGGTCATTCACAGTGAGGGAGGAGCAGCGGGGTCATTCACAGTGAGAGGAGCAGCGGGACCATTCACAGTGAGAGGAGCAGTGGGGACATTCACAGTGAGAGAGGAGCAGCGGGGTCATTCACAGTGAGAGAGGAGCAGCGGGGTCATTCACAGTGAGAGAGGAGCAGCGGGACCATTCACAGTGAGAGAGGAGCAGCGGGACCATTCACAGAGAGAGGAGCAGCGGGACCATTCACAGTGAGAGAGGAGCAGCGGGGACATTCACAGAGAGAGGAGCAATGGGGTCATTCACAGTGAGAGAGGAGCAGCGGGGTCATTCACAGTGAGAGAAGAGCAGCGGGTCATTCACATTGAGAGAGGAGCAGCGGAGTCATTCACAGTGAGAGAGGAGCAGCGGGGTCATTCACAGTGAGAGAGGAGCAGCGGGGTCATTCACAGTGAGAGAGCAGCAGTGGATCATTCACAGTGAGAGAGGAGCAGCGGGGTCATTCACAGTGAGAGGGGAGCAGCGGGGTCATTCACAGTGAGATGGGAGCAGCGGGGTCAATTACAGTGAGAGGAGCAGCGGGACCATTCACAGTGAGAGAGGAGCAGCGGGGTCATTCACAGTGAGAGAGTAGCAGCGGGGTCATTCACAGTGAGAGAGGAGCAGCGGGGTCATTCACAGTGAGAGAGGAGCAGTGGGATCATTCTCAGTGAGAGGAGCAGCGGGATCATTCACAGTGAGAGGAGCAGCGGGACCATTCACAGTGAGAGGAGCAGCGGGGCCATTCACAATGAGAGGAGCAGCGGGGCCATTCACAGTGAGAGAGGAGCAGTGGGTCATTCACAGTGAAAGGAGAGCAGCGGGGTCATTCACAGAGAGGAGCAGCGGGGTCATTCACAGTGAGAGAAGAGCAGCCGGGTCATTCACAGTGAGAGAGGTGCAGCGGGGTCATTCACAGTGAGAGAAGAGCAGCGGGTCATTCACAGTGAGAGAGGAGCAGCGGGGTCATTCACAGTGAGAGGGGAGCAGCGGGGTCATTCACAGTGAGATGGGAGCAGCGGGGTCAATTACAGTGAGAGGAGCAGCGGGACCATTCACAGTGAGAGAGGAGCAGCGGGGTCATTCACAGTGAGAGAGTAGCAGCGGGGTCATTCACAGTGAGAGAGGAGCAGCGGGGTCATTCACAGTGAGAGAGGAGCAGTGGGATCATTCTCAGTGAGAGGAGCAGCGGGATCATTCACAGTGAGAGGAGCAGCGGGACCATTCACAGTGAGAGGAGCAGCGGGGCCATTCACAATGAGAGGAGCAGCGGGGCCATTCACAGTGAGAGAGGAGCAGTGGGTCATTCACAGTGAAAGGAGAGCAGCGGGGTCATTCACAGAGAGGAGCAGCGGGGTCATTCACAGTGAGAGAAGAGCAGCCGGGTCATTCACAGTGAGAGAGGAGCAGCGGGGTCATTCACAGTGAGAGAAGAGCAGCGGGTCATTCACAGTGAGAGAGGAGCAGCGGGGTCATTCACAGTGAGGGAGGAGCAGCGGGGTCATTCACAGTGAGAGGAGCAGCGGGACCATTCACAGTGAGAGGAGCAGTGGGGACATTCACAGTGAGAGAGTAGCAGCGGGGTCATTCACAGTGAGAGAGGAGCAGCGGGATCATTCTCAGTGAGAGGAGCAATGGGGTCATTCACAGAGAGGAGCAGCGGGATCATTCACAGTGAGAGGAGCAGCGGGGCCATTCACAGTGAGAGGAGCAGCGGGGCCATTCACAGTGAGAGGAGCAGCGGGACCATTCACAGTGAAAGGAGAGTAGCGGGGTCATTCACAGAGAGGAGCAGCGGGATCATTCTCAGTGAGAGGAGCAATGGGGTCACTCACAGAGAGGAGCCGCGGGGTCATTCACAGTGAGAGGAGCAGCGGGACCATTCACAGTGAAAGGAGAGCAGCGGGGTCATTCACAGAGAGGAGCAGCGGGGTCATTCACAGTGAGAGAGGAGCAGTGGGTCATTCACAGTGAGAGAAGAGCAGCGGGGTCATTCACAGTGAGAGAGGAGCAGCGGGGTCATTCACAGTGAGAGAAGAGCAGCGGGTCATTCACAGTGAGAGAGGAGCAGCGGGGTCATTCACAGTGAGAGAGGAGCAGCGGGGTCATTCACAGTGAGAGAGGAGCAGCGGGGTCATTCACAGTGAGAGAGGAGCAGCGGGACCATTCACAGTGAGAGAGGAGCAGCGGGGTCATTCACAGTGAGAGAGGAGCAGCGGGGTCATTCACTGAGAGAAGAGCAGCGGGGTCATTCACAGTGAGAGGAGCAGCGGGGTCATTCACCGTGAAAGAGGAGCAGCGGGGTCATTCACAGTGCGAGAGGAGCAGCGGGACCATTCACAGAGAGAGGAGCAGCGGGGTCATTCACAGTGAGAGTGGAGCAGCGGGGTCATACACAGTGAGAGAGGAGCAGCGGGGTCATTCACAGTGAGAGAGGAGCAGTGGATCATTCACAGTGAGAGGGGAGCAGCGGGAACATTCACAGAGAGGAGCAGCAGGGTCATTTACAGTGAGAAGAGCAGCGGGGTCATTCACAGTGAGATGGGAGCAGCGGGGTCAATTACAGTGAGAGGAGCAGCGGGACCATTCACAGTGAGAGAGGAGCAGCGGGGTCATTCACAGTGAGAGAGTAGCAGCGGGGTCATTCACAGTGAGAGAGGAGCAGCGGGGTCATTCACAGTGAGAGAGGAGCAGTGGGATCATTCTCAGTGAGAGGAGCAGCGGGATCATTCACAGTGAGAGGAGCAGCGGGACCATTCACAGTGAGAGGAGCAGCGGGGCCATTCACAATGAGAGGAGCAGCGGGGCCATTCACAGTGAGAGAGGAGCAGTGGGTCATTCACAGTGAAAGGAGAGCAGCGGGGTCATTCACAGAGAGGAGCAGCGGGGTCATTCACAGTGAGAGAAGAGCAGCCGGGTCATTCACAGTGAGAGAGGTGCAGCGGGGTCATTCACAGTGAGAGAAGAGCAGCGGGTCATTCACAGTGAGAGAGGAGCAGCGGGGTCATTCACAGTGAGAGGGGAGCAGCGGGGTCATTCACAGTGAGATGGGAGCAGCGGGGTCAATTACAGTGAGAGGAGCAGCGGGACCATTCACAGTGAGAGAGGAGCAGCGGGGTCATTCACAGTGAGAGAGTAGCAGCGGGGTCATTCACAGTGAGAGAGGAGCAGCGGGGTCATTCACAGTGAGAGAGGAGCAGTGGGATCATTCTCAGTGAGAGGAGCAGCGGGATCATTCACAGTGAGAGGAGCAGCGGGACCATTCACAGTGAGAGGAGCAGCGGGGCCATTCACAATGAGAGGAGCAGCGGGGCCATTCACAGTGAGAGAGGAGCAGTGGGTCATTCACAGTGAAAGGAGAGCAGCGGAGTCATTCACAGAGAGGAGCAGCGGGGTCATTCACAGTGAGAGAAGAGCAGCCGGGTCATTCACAGTGAGAGAGGAGCAGCGGGGTCATTCACAGTGAGAGAAGAGCAGCGGGTCATTCACAGTGAGAGAGGAGCAGCGGGGTCATTCACAGTGAGGGAGGAGCAGCGGGGTCATTCACAGTGAGAGGAGCAGCGGGACCATTCACAGTGAGAGGAGCAGTGGGGCCATTCACAGTGAGAGGAGCAGCGGGACCATTCACAGTGAAAGGAGAGTAGCGGGGTCATTCACAGAGAGGAGCAGCGGGATCATTCTCAGTGAGAGGAGCAATGGGGTCACTCACAGAGAGGAGCCGCGGGGTCATTCACAGTGAGAGGAGCAGCGGGACCATTCACAGTGAAAGGAGAGCAGCGGGGTCATTCACAGAGAGGAGCAGCGGGGTCATTCACAGTGAGAGAGGAGCAGTGGGTCATTCACAGTGAGAGAAGAGCAGCGGGGTCATTCACAGTGAGAGAGGAGCAGCGGGGTCATTCACAGTGAGAGAAGAGCAGCGGGTCATTCACAGTGAGAGAGGAGCAGCGGGGTCATTCACAGTGAGAGAGGAGCAGCGGGGTCATTCACAGTGAGAGAGGAGCAGCGGGGTCATTCACAGTGAGAGAGGAGCAGCGGGACCATTCACAGTGAGAGAGGAGCAGCGGGGTCATTCACAGTGAGAGAGGAGCAGCGGGGTCATTCACTGAGAGAAGAGCAGCGGGGTCATTCACAGTGAGAGGAGCAGCGGGGTCATTCACCGTGAAAGAGGAGCAGCGGGGTCATTCACAGTGCGAGAGGAGCAGCGGGACCATTCACAGAGAGAGGAGCAGCGGGGTCATTCACAGTGAGAGTGGAGCAGCGGGGTCATACACAGTGAGAGAGGAGCAGCGGGGTCATTCACAGTGAGAGAGGAGCAGTGGATCATTCACAGTGAGAGGGGAGCAGCGGGAACATTCACAGAGAGGAGCAGCAGGGTCATTTACAGTGAGAAGAGCAGCGGGGTCATTCACAGTGAGAGAGGAGCAACGGGGTCATTCACAGTGAGAGAAGAGCAGCGGGTCATTCACAGTGAGAGAGGAGCAGCGGGGTCATTCACAGTGAGAGGGGAGCAGCGGGGTCATTCACAGTGAGATGGGAGCAGCGGGGTCAATTACAGTGAGAGGAGCAGCGGGACCATTCACAGTGAGAGAGGAGCAGCGGGGTCATTCACAGTGAGAGAGTAGCAGCGGGGTCATTCACAGTGAGAGAGGAGCAGCGGGGTCATTCACAGTGAGAGAGGAGCAGTGGGATCATTCTCAGTGAGAGGAGCAGCGGGATCATTCACAGTGAGAGGAGCAGCGGGACCATTCACAGTGAGAGGAGCAGCGGGGCCATTCACAATGAGAGGAGCAGCGGGGCCATTCACAGTGAGAGAGGAGCAGTGGGTCATTCACAGTGAAAGGAGAGCAGCGGGGTCATTCACAGAGAGGAGCAGCGGGGTCATTCACAGTGAGAGAAGAGCAGCCGGGTCATTCACAGTGAGAGAGGAGCAGCGGGGTCATTCACAGTGAGAGAAGAGCAGCGGGTCATTCACAGTGAGAGAGGAGCAGCGGGGTCATTCACAGTGAGGGAGGAGCAGCGGGGTCATTCACAGTGAGAGGAGCAGCGGGACCATTCACAGTGAGAGGAGCAGTGGGGACATTCACAGTGAGAGAGTAGCAGCGGGGTCATTCACAGTGAGAGAGGAGCAGCGGGATCATTCTCAGTGAGAGGAGCAATGGGGTCATTCACAGAGAGGAGCAGCGGGATCATTCACAGTGAGAGGAGCAGCGGGGCCATTCACAGTGAGAGGAGCAGCGGGGCCATTCACAGTGAGAGGAGCAGCGGGACCATTCACAGTGAAAGGAGAGTAGCGGGGTCATTCACAGAGAGGAGCAGCGGGATCATTCTCAGTGAGAGGAGCAATGGGGTCACTCACAGAGAGGAGCCGCGGGGTCATTCACAGTGAGAGGAGCAGCGGGACCATTCACAGTGAAAGGAGAGCAGCGGGGTCATTCACAGAGAGGAGCAGCGGGGTCATTCACAGTGAGAGAGGAGCAGTGGGTCATTCACAGTGAGAGAAGAGCAGCGGGGTCATTCACAGTGAGAGAGGAGCAGCGGGGTCATTCACAGTGAGAGAAGAGCAGCGGGTCATTCACAGTGAGAGAGGAGCAGCGGGGTCATTCACAGTGAGAGAGGAGCAGCGGGGTCATTCACAGTGAGAGAGGAGCAGCGGGGTCATTCACAGTGAGAGAGGAGCAGCGGGACCATTCACAGTGAGAGAGGAGCAGCGGGGTCATTCACAGTGAGAGAGGAGCAGCGGGGTCATTCACTGAGAGAAGAGCAGCGGGGTCATTCACAGTGAGAGGAGCAGCGGGGTCATTCACCGTGAAAGAGGAGCAGCGGGGTCATTCACAGTGCGAGAGGAGCAGCGGGACCATTCACAGAGAGAGGAGCAGCGGGGTCATTCACAGTGAGAGTGGAGCAGCGGGGTCATACACAGTGAGAGAGGAGCAGCGGGGTCATTCACAGTGAGAGAGGAGCAGTGGATCATTCACAGTGAGAGGGGAGCAGCGGGAACATTCACAGAGAGGAGCAGCAGGGTCATTTACAGTGAGAAGAGCAGCGGGGTCATTCACAGTGAGAGAGGAGCAACGGGGTCATTCACAGTGAGAGAGTAGCAGCGGGGTCATTTACAGTGAGAGGAGCAGCGGGGTCATTCACAGTGAGAGAGGAGCAGCGGGACCATTCACAGTGAGAGAGGAGCAATGGGGTCATTCACAGTGAGAGAGTAGCAGCGGGGTCATTCTCAGTGAGAGGAGCAATGGGGTCATTCACAGAGAGGAGCAGCGGGGTCATTCACAGTGAGAGAGGAGCAGCGGGACCATTCACAGTGAGCGAGGAGCAGTGGGGTCATTTACAGTGAGAGGGGAGCAGCGGGGATATTCACAGAGAGGAGCAGCGGGGTCATTCATAGTGAGATGGGAGCAGCGGGATCATTCACAGTGAGAGAGGAGCAGCGGGGTCATTCACAGTGAGATGGGAGCAGCGGGATCATTCACAGTGAGAGAGGAGCAGCGGGGTCATTTACAGTGAGAGAGGAGCAGTGGATCATTCACAGTGAGAGAGGAGCAGCGGGGTCATTCACAGTGAGAGGGGAGCAGCGGGGTCATTCACAGTGAGATGGGAGCAGCGGGGTCAATTACAGTGAGAGGAGCAGCGGGACCATTCACAGTGAGAGAGGAGCAGCGGGGTCATTCACAGTGAGAGAGTAGCAGCGGGGTCATTCACAGTGAGAGAGGAGCAGCGGGGTCATTCACAGTGAGAGAGGAGCAGTGGGATCATTCTCAGTGAGAGGAGCAGCGGGATCATTCACAGTGAGAGGAGCAGCGGGACCATTCACAGTGAGAGGAGCAGCGGGGCCATTCACAATGAGAGGAGCAGCGGGGCCATTCACAGTGAGAGAGGAGCAGTGGGTCATTCACAGTGAAAGGAGAGCAGCGGGGTCATTCACAGAGAGGAGCAGCGGGGTCATTCACAGTGAGAGAAGAGCAGCCGGGTCATTCACAGTGAGAGAGGAGCAGCGGGGTCATTCACAGTGAGAGAAGAGCAGCGGGTCATTCACAGTGAGAGAGGAGCAGCGGGGTCATTCACAGTGAGGGAGGAGCAGCGGGGTCATTCACAGTGAGAGGAGCAGCGGGACCATTCACAGTGAGAGGAGCAGTGGGGACATTCACAGTGAGAGAGGAGCAGCGGGGTCATTCACAGTGAGAGAGGAGCAGCGGGGTCATTCACAGTGAGAGAGGAGCAGCGGGACCATTCACAGTGAGAGAGGAGCAGCGGGACCATTCACAGAGAGAGGAGCAGCGGGACCATTCACAGTGAGAGAGGAGCAGCGGGGACATTCACAGAGAGAGGAGCAATGGGGTCATTCACAGTGAGAGAGGAGCAGCGGGGTCATTCACAGTGAGAGAAGAGCAGCGGGTCATTCACATTGAGAGAGGAGCAGCGGGGTCATTCACAGTGAGAGAGGAGCAGCGGGGTCATTCACAGTGAGAGAGGAGCAGCGGGGTCATTCACAGTGAGAGAGCAGCAGTGGTTCATTCACAGTGAGAGGGGAGCAGCGGGGACATTCACAGTGAGAGAGGAGCAGCGGGACCATTCACAGTGAGAGGAGCAGCGGGGTCATTCACAGTGAGAGAGGAGCAGCGGGGTCATTCACAGTGAGAGAGGAGCAGCGGGGTCATTCACAGTGAGAGAGCAGCAGTGGTTCATTCACAGTGAGAGAGGAGCAGCAGGGTCATTTACAGTGAGAGAAGAGCAGCGGGACCATTCACAGTGAGAGAGGAGCAGCGGGGTCATTCACAGTGAGAGAGGAGCAGCGGGGTCATTCACAGTGAGAGAGGAGCAGCGGGTCATTCACAGTGAGAGAGGAGCAGCGGGGTCATTCACAGTGAGAGAGGAGCAGCGGGGTCATTCACAGTGAGAGTGGAGCAGCGGGGTCATTCACAGTGAGAGAGGAGCAGTGGATCATTCACAGTGAGAGGGGAGCAGCGGGAACATTCACAGAGAGGAGCAGCAGGGTCATTTACAGTGAGAAGAGCAGCGGGGTCATTCACAGTGAGAGAGGAGCAACGGGGTCATTCACAGTGAGAGAGTAGCAGCGGGGTCATTTACAGTGAGAGGAGCAGCGGGGTCATTCACAGTGAGAGAGGAGCAGCGGGACCATTCACAGTGAGAGAGGAGCAATGGGGTCATTCACAGTGAGAGAGTAGCAGCGGGGTCATTCTCAGTGAGAGGAGCAATGGGGTCATTCACAGAGAGGAGCAGTGGGGTCATTCACAGTGAGAGAGGAGCAGCGGGACCATTCACAGTGAGAGAGGAGCAGTGGGGTCATTCACAGTGAGAGGGGAGCAGCGGGGATATTCACAGAGAGGAGCAGCGGGGTCATTCATAGTGAGAGGGGAGCAGCGGGATCATTCACAGTGAGAGAGGAGCAGCGGGGTCATTCACAGTGAGATGGGAGCAGCGGGATCATTCACAGTGAGAGAGGAGCAGCGGGGTCATTTACAGTGAGACGGGAGCAGTGGATCATTCACAGTGAGAGAGGAGCAGCGGGGTCATTCACAGTGAGAGGGGAGCAGCGGGGTCATTCACAGTGAGATGGGAGCAGCGGGGTCAATTACAGTGAGAGGAGCAGCGGGACCATTCATAGTGAGAGAGGAGCAGCGGGGTCATTCACAGTGAGGGAGGAGCAGCGGGGTCATTCACAGTGAGAGGAGCAGCGGGACCATTCACAGTGAGAGGAGCAGTGGGGACATTCACAGTGAGGGAGGAGCAGCGGGGTCATTCACAGTGAGAGAGGAGCAGCGGGGTCATTCACAGTGAGAGAGGAGCAGCGGGACCATTCACAGTGAGAGAGGAGCAGCGGGACCATTCACAGAGAGAGGAGCAGCGGGACCATTCACAGTGAGAGAGGAGCAGCGGGGACATTCACAGAGAGAGGAGCAATGGGGTCATTCACAGTGAGAGAGGAGCAGCGGGGTCATTCACAGTGAGAGAAGAGCAGCGGGTCATTCACATTGAGAGAGGAGCAGCGGGGTCATTCACAGTGAGAGAGGAGCAGCGGGGTCATTCACAGTGAGAGAGGAGCAGCGGGGTCATTCACAGTGAGAGAGCAGCAGTGGTTCATTCACAGTGAGAGAGGAGCAGCAGGGTCATTTACAGTGAGAGAAGAGCAGCGGGACCATTCACAGTGAGAGAGGAGCAGCGGGGTCATTCACAGTGAGAGAGGAGCAGCGGGGTCATTCACAGTGAGAGAGGAGCAGCGGGTCATTCACAGTGAGAGAGGAGCAGCGGGGTCATTCACAGTGAGAGAGGAGCAGCGGGGTCATTCACAGTGAGAGTGGAGCAGCGGGGTCATTCACAGTGAGAGAGGAGCAGTGGATCATTCACAGTGAGAGGGGAGCAGCGGGAACATTCACAGAGAGGAGCAGCAGGGTCATTTACAGTGAGAAGAGCAGCGGGGTCATTCACAGTGAGAGAGGAGCAACGGGGTCATTCACAGTGAGAGAGTAGCAGCGGGGTCATTTACAGTGAGAGGAGCAGCGGGGTCATTCACAGTGAGAGAGGAGCAGCGGGACCATTCACAGTGAGAGAGGAGCAATGGGGTCATTCACAGTGAGAGAGTAGCAGCGGGGTCATTCTCAGTGAGAGGAGCAATGGGGTCATTCACAGAGAGGAGCAGTGGGGTCATTCACAGTGAGAGAGGAGCAGCGGGACCATTCACAGTGAGAGAGGAGCAGTGGGGTCATTCACAGTGAGAGGGGAGCAGCGGGGATATTCACAGAGAGGAGCAGCGGGGTCATTCATAGTGAGAGGGGAGCAGCGGGATCATTCACAGTGAGAGAGGAGCAGCGGGGTCATTCACAGTGAGATGGGAGCAGCGGGATCATTCATAGTGAGAGAGGAGCAGCGTGGTCATTTACAGTGAGAGAGGAGCAGTGGATCATTCACAGTGAGAGAGGAGCAGCGGGGTCATTCACAGTGAGAGGGGAGCAGCGGGGTCATTCACAGTGAGATGGGAGCAGCGGGGTCAATTACAGTGAGAGGAGCAGCGGGACCATTCACAGTGAGAGAGGAGCAGCGGGGTCATTCACAGTGAGAGAGTAGCAGCGGGGTCATTCACAGTGAGAGAGGAGCAGCGGGGTCATTCACAGTGAGAGAGGAGCAGTGGGATCATTCTCAGTGAGAGGAGCAGCGGGATCATTCACAGTGAGAGGAGCAGCGGGACCATTCACAGTGAGAGGAGCAGCGGGGCCATTCACAATGAGAGGAGCAGCGGGGCCATTCACAGTGAGAGAGGAGCAGTGGGTCATTCACAGTGAAAGGAGAGCAGCGGGGTCATTCACAGAGAGGAGCAGCGGGGTCATTCACAGTGAGAGAAGAGCAGCGGGGTCATTCACAGTGAGAGAGGAGCAGCGGGGTCATTCACAGTGAGAGAAGAGCAGCGGGTCATTCACAGTGAGAGAGGAGCAGCGGGGTCATTCACAGTGAGAGAGGAGCAGCGGGGTCATTCACAGTGAGAGAGGAGCAGCGGGGTCATTCACAGTGAGAGAGGAGCAGCGGGTCATTCACAGTGAGAGAGGAGCAGCGGGGTCATTCACAGTGAGAGGAGCAGCGGGGCCATTCACAATGAGAGGAGCAGCGGGGCCATTCACAGTGAGAGAGGAGCAGTGGGTCATTCACAGTGAAAGGAGAGCAGTGGGGTCATTCACAGAGAGGAGCAGCGGGGTCATTCACAGTGAGAGAGGAGCAGTGGGTCATTCACAGTGAGAGGGGAGCAGCGGGGACATTCACAGAGAGGAGCAGCGGGGCCATTCACAATGAGAGAGGAGCAGCGGGGTCATTCACAGTGTGAGGGGAGCAGCGGGGACATTCACAGAGAGGAGCAGCGGGGTCAATTACAGTGAGAGTAGCACACTGTTCTGGTCGAGGATGATCTGAAGCGTCGTGAGACAATCATTTATCCTGAAAGAGAAGTCTCGTAGAGGTCTACCTAGTTCAGTTTTAAAGGTGAAGCCAATCCAGTGGAGGCGGAAATCTTCTGTTGGTTTACCTTGTTCCTTGAGGCTGCCTTCGCCTCCCCACTGCGTATCGCTTCAGGTAACGATGTCACTGTCAAAACGCCTGAGTTACCTGACAATAACAGTGGTATGGCAGTGTTCAAGTTTTTTATGAGAGTCCTGACGTTCTGGCGTCCAGAACCTTGTTTTATGGGATAGAAGATGATGGTGGAGTGGCCACTGCACACCAGCTACACACTGGCTTGATGGAGCAAGGCCTTGGTCCAATGGCAAAGGAGTCCAAGATGATTGGAGACCAGGGTCTGTTGAAGGACACACAGGAAAGATCAAGACGGCTCAATGAGAACGACCAGGAGACCCAGGAGTTGATAAGATGCAAGCGCAAGGCCTTTCTGAACCTGAAACAGCAGCCAACACGAGAGCAAGGAAACAGCTCTAAAGGAAGCAGAAGAATGGAGAGGTGCTCACTCAGAACTGAGAGGCAGTCAGCACCTGCTGGACTAAGCATTCCAAAATCCTCCTTAATAGAGACACTGTCTTCAATTTGAGTGTCCTTGACTTCATCCCACAGCATGCTACCCACTACCATCTCCGCAAAATCCCAACCTGGCAAGAGGTAGAAAAGGCCTACTGACAGCAAAAGAACAATAATGTATCAGGAGCAGAACTGAAGCACTAAAACATGGCAGAAAAGCATTATTGGTGTGAAAACATGAACTAATTTCCCTTATCTGGAAGGAGAAGATGATTCTAGAGATGTCATAATCATGACCATCTTCAAGGAAGGTGACATGTCCGACTGCAGTAAATAGAGGAAATTCCCTGCTGTGGGCCACAAGTGAGGCTATTGCAAGAGTCCTCTAAAATTGCCTTCTCCCTGTGGCTCGTCCCAGAAACCCAATGAGTATTGTGCCCACTATGGGGCACAATGGACATGATCTTCACTATGTGGGAACTACAAGAGAAATGCATTAACAGCATCAATCCTTGTAGATTGTAGCTGTCTTTGACCTCATAAAGGTCTTTGACACTGTCAACTATGAGGGATTATGTAGCAAAATCCTCAATTACAGCTGCTCCCAAAGATTTGCTCCACGATGAAATGATCCTGATCAATGGATCCACCACAAACCCAATTTGGAGCTGGACTGGGATCAAGCAAGGCTGTGTCATCACACTGATGCTTTTTCGCAATCTTTCTTGCTACAATGCTCCATTTCACCCCCAGTAAGTTTCCCGCTGGAGTGAAACTAAACTACGGAACAAATGGGAATCTCTTCAACCTCTCTTGCCTTGCAGGCCAGATCCAAGGTCATCTCATGCTGTCTCACTGGATTACAGGAAGCAAATAATGCTTGCATATGTGCACACTCTGAGGCTGAGCTCCAAGCTATGTCAACACCTTCATGGAGGCGTGCAAGAATGGGCCTTTCATTAAATCACTGGAGGACAAAGGTCCTCGACTAACTTGCTCCCGCCAGACATAGCATTCAGCAATGGAGAAAAACCTTATGATGGAAGGGCAATCATTGATGAATCAACTGAAGATGGTTGGGCCTAGGGCACTATCCTGAGGAACTCCTGCAGTGATGCTCTGGAGCTGAGATGATTGACTTCCAACCACCACAACCATCTTCCTTTGTGCCAGGTATGACTCCAACCAGCGGAGAGTTTTCTCCTCTTCCCATTGACTCCAATTTTGCTCGGGCTCCTTGATGCCCTATTGTATGCATTTTCAAAGTGAGGGTTGTGACCTGCGGGTGGGTCGCGGAGCCAGCCATTGCGGCGTTCCCAATTGCGTTAATTCAAGCGCAAGAGCAGCAGCAGCCGGGTTTTACCAATGCCGGCTGCGAGCGGCTTTAAACATGGCAGCCACGACCATCTAAAAAAATGAGCACTGCACATGCGTTCCCTTTCATCAGTGCGCAGTGGGACCGGGAGTGTTGGGACCTGAACTCGGGATCCAAGTGCGCTCGCAGCATGGTGGTGGCTGACTGCGTGGTGATCACTGTCATGTGAGAGTACCTTTAAGAAATGGGTGTTTACTACTGCAGTAACGTCAGAGAGTGGGTGGAGCTGGGCTGTCTGTGAGCTTTTTACTTTCGCTTTAGGCTTTTTGCTGCTGGTGGGTTTGGTTTCATTTTTAGTTTTGGAGAAGCTGCAATCACAGCAGGATGTGTATGAATCTCTGCAAGCTTATGAATGTTCATTTGCTGATTTCAACATGGTAACTGTTCTCAGTAGTGAAGTTAAACCTGAGGTGCGTCTGTTAAAGGTTTTGTTTTTAAGTCTTATGGATGTTGAAAGGAAAGTTCAAGGATTACTTTGTGTTGTATTCTTTGGGGGTTGTATTTGAATTGATGGTTGCTAAGATGTTCACTGTATGTTTCAAAAAGGTTAACCTGAGTTCATAGAATAAACATTGGTTTGCTTTAAAAAATACTTTTCCATTTCTTCTATACCACACCTGTAAAGTGGGCCGTGTGCTCCCCATACCACAATCTATTAAAAGTTGTGGGTCAGGTGAACTCCATGATACACTTTGGGGTTCTCTAAACACTGGCCCATAACATCATGAATGATGAACAAGGCTATGACCTCGATCTGTTTTGCATCTCTAAACATTACTCAAATGATCTGGTGAACGTATACACTCCTCATGGTTTAATCATGGACAGAAGTGACTGTTTGGCAAGGGATATAATGAAAGCCATGGGAAATCATTACATCATCGCCCTCTGTGTACTGAAGGGTGGCTATAAGTTATTTGCTGACCTTTTAGACTTCATTAAAACATTGAATCAAAGCAGTGACCAGTCAATCTCAATGATAGTGGACTTCATCCACTCAAAGAGTTACTGTAATGATCAGTCAATTGGGGAGAGACTCAGAGTTTACGAACCGAGGTGCGAAATCCATGCTTTCCTCCTCGCGAAATTGTCCTCTCTGGCTGATTCGTTATCTGATGAAACTTGGATGTTAACTATGTCTTACCTTGCAGACATCTTTTCAATTCTAAATGAACTGAACCTCAAATTGCAGGGAAAGGATGATGATTGCTTTCAGCACTGTGAAACAAATACAGCCAAAAGTCATTGAAAGTTTGGCAATTGCGAATGCAAGGCTAAAATTACCACATGTTTCCCACACTGCTACGCCACATCGAAGAAAACGGCATTATTAAGGAAACTGTAAATGGACTGGCAAGCCTGACTCCAAATGAAGCTGACTGAACTTCTGTGCCTCAGCTTTGACAGCACATTAAAAACATGGCACAAGTCAATGAAACTGTCAGCATTCTGGAGTAGTGTCGCCGAGCAGTATCTTGAGCTGAAAACAAGCATTTTGTCCTTCACAACGACCTACATGTACGAGGTTGGATTTTCCATCCTCACAAAGATGAAGATGGCACTAAGGAACCGGCTGAATCCTGAACCCGATACGTCCATAGTCCTCTCCTCCTGGTGAACCTGACTGGAGTGAGATTGTGAGGACCAAGCAGGTTCACCTCTCGCATTAATAGTAAGAGAAAATTATGAGTTGCGAAAGTCGGCCGGCGTGGGTCACGAAGGTCGGCCGATGTGGGTTATGAAGATCGACCGGCTTGGGTCCCGAAGGTTGGCCGGTTGGTAAAAATGGGTCCCCGGAAAAATAGTTTGAAAAACACCGCCCTATTCGGTGACATAAAGGCAGTCACTCTAACCTCACCTCTGACATTCTGGTCTTTTGTCCATGTTTGAAGCAAGGCTGTAATGAGGTCCAGAGTTAAGTGCCTCTGACGAAACCCAAACTGGACGTCCATGAGCAGGTTATTGCTGAGTAGGTGCCGCTTGATAGCACTGTTATAACCCCTTCCATCACTTGCTGTTGATCGAGAGTGAACTGATGAGTGAACCCTGTATGGTCTAACTTTATCGCCGCGAGTGTAAATTACTGACATGCCGCACATTTTTTTAATGATAATATTTCACTAAATAGCTTTTTGATGTTGATAGCAGTGGGTTCATATAACATAAATCCTGAAAAGAAGACTGGTAATAAATTAACAGCTTAGATGCTCTGCTGTTGGAATTGAGGGGTAGAGACACTAGGAAATATTTCCTTGGATTAAAAATAAGTTAATGGTTGGAGCAGCAGTGAGCCTTTAAAACAGCTGTGATTGCTGTCTCTCATTACAAATGACTGTCCACTTGACAATCAGTCCCTTTCTGAATTAAACCAAATCAAAAATACATGACATTTTTACTTGTCAAACAGTCTTCTCTGCATTGCCTGAAATTTTAAGTAGAAAATCTTTCAATGACATTAATTTTGAGATTATGGTTGATCTACCAGTTTTTTGTAATAAATTTAGAGTAGCCAATTATTTTTATTTCTTTTCCAATTAAGGGGCAATTTAGCACTGCCAATCCACGTAACCAGCACATCTTTGGGTTTTGGGGAGAATGTGTAAACCACACGGACAGTGACCCAGGGCCGGGATTCGAACCCGGGTCCTCAGTGCCGCAGTCCCAGTGCTAACCACTGTGCCACATGCCACCCTCTGATCTTCCAGTCTTGATTATATACTTTGGATTTGGATTTTATTTATTGTCACGTGTACCAAGGTGGAGTGAAAAGTATTTTTCTGCGAGCAGCTCAACAGATCATTAAGTACATGAAAAGAAAATAAAGAAAATGCATACTCAGGCAACACAAGCTACACAATGTAACTACACACCGGCATCAGGTGACGCATACAGGGGTGTAGTGTTAATGAGGTCAGTCCACAAGAAAGTTGTTTAGGAGTCTGGTAACAGCGGGGAAGAAGCTGTTTTTGAGTCTGTTTGTGCGTGTTCTCAGACTTTTGTATCTCCTGCCCGATGGAAGAAGTTGGAAGAGTGAGTAAGCTGGGTGGGAGGGGTCTTTGATTATGCTGCCTGCTTTCCCCAGGCAGCGGGAGGTGTAGATGGAATCAATGGATGGGAGGCAGGTTTGTGTGATGGACTGGGCGGTGCTCACGACTCTCTGAAGTTTCTTGCGGTCTTGGGCTGAGCAGTTGCCATACCAGGCTGTGATACAGCCAGATATGATGCTTTCTATAGTGCATCTGTAAACGTTGGTAAGAGTTAATGTGGACTTGCTGAATTTCCTTAGTGTCCTGAGGAAGTATAGGTGCTGTTGTGCTTTCTTGGTGGTAGCGTCAACATGGGTGGACCAGGTCACATTTTTGGAGATGTGTACCCCTCGGAATTTGAAACTGCCAACCATCTCCATCTCGGCATCGTTGATGCTGACAGGGGTGTGTACAGTACTTTGCTTCCTGAAGTCAATGACCAGCTCTTTAGTTGTACTGCATTGAAGGATAGATTGTTGTTGCTGCACCACTCCACTAGGTTCTCTATCTCCCTCCTGTATTCTGAATCGTTGTTATTCGAGATCCGGCCCACTATGGTCGTATCGTCAGCAAACTTATAGATGGAGTTGGAACCAAACTTTGCCACGCAGTTGTGTGTGTACAGGGAGTATAGTAGGGGGTTAAGTACTCAGCCTTGTGGGGCCCCGGTATTGAGGAATATTGTGGAGGAGGTGTTGTTGTTTATTCTTACTGATTGTGGTCTGTGGGTCAGAAAATTAAGAATCCAGTTGCAGAGTGAGGAGCCAAGTCCTAGGTTTTGGAACTTTGATATGAGCTTGGCTGCAATTATGGTGTTGAAAGCAGAGTTTGATATGAGTCCTTGTTGTCGAGATGCTCTCGGGATGAGTGTAGGGCCAGGGAGATGGCGTCTGCTTTGGACCGGTTGCGGCGGTATGTGAATTGCAGTGGATCAAGGCGTTCTGGGAGTATGGAGGGTGAAGCGCTTCATGACCAACTTCTCAAAGCACTTCATTACGGCTGAAGTCAGGGCCATTGAGGCCCATTGCCTGGTTCTTCTTTGGCACCGGCATGATGGTGGTCTTCTTGAAGCAGGTGGGGACTCGGAGCAGAATGGGGACATGTTACAGATGTCCACGAACACATCTGCCAGCTGGTCCGCGCAGGCTTTGAGGGCATGACCAGGGATCCCATCCGGACCCATCTCCTTCCGAGGGTTCACTTTCAGGAAGGCCAATCAGACCTTGGAAGCTGTGATGGTGGTTTGAGTGCTCGGGCACTCGAAAGCGGATCGTTTGTTTCCTGCTCGAAATGAACATAGAATGCATG
Organism: Scyliorhinus torazame; assembly: GCF_047496885.1. Taxonomy (NCBI): domain Eukaryota; kingdom Metazoa; phylum Chordata; class Chondrichthyes; order Carcharhiniformes; family Scyliorhinidae; genus Scyliorhinus; species Scyliorhinus torazame. The sequence continues at coordinate 275,915,064 of NC_092713.1, read as the reverse complement.
GAGTTCATCGAGGATTGGTGTGCTGCTGCTGGAGATACTGCTCGGCTTCACTTTGTAGCCCGTTATGTTGTTTAGGCCTTGCCATAACCACCGAGAGTCTGTAACGCCAGTCTGTGACTCTAGCTTGGTCTGATATTCTCTCTTGGCATCTCGGATGGCTTTGCAAAGGTCATACCTGGATTTCTTGTGTAGGTCAGGGTCGTCTGACTTGACCACCTCAGGCCTGTCCTTAAATAGGGAGTCAATCGCGCGATTGAGCCGTGGTTTTCGGTTGGGAAACATACATACTGCTTTCTTTAGCACGCATTCGTCCACATTGGAGCATGGAGTGGGAAGCTATTAACTGGAAAATGAGTCACTGCAAAGTTATTGTCGATTCGTACCTCGCCTGATACTGGTGACATTTTTTAAAAGGCCATGACAATGAAGAGAAAATAATTTATCAGCTATCCTGGTACGTAGCTGACTGTTTTGTGAGTTTATTGGCTAAGGTTAAAACTTTTAATCAACCTTTACCACATCATATTAGTTGGATAGCACCTTCCTGTCAACAGAATGATTAGAACTGGGGGTTAAGATTTTTTTTCTTGTATAACTAACTAGTGTGAGAGGGCGGGAATTCCATCTATTCTAGGCTTATAATGCTGAGCCCACTGGATCCCCTGGTGATTCTAATTTAAATATTTCTGGCTGAATTGCATCTTTGCTGGAACACCTGCTGGCAGATGTTGAATATGGGTAGGCGGAAGTGTCATGGTCCAGGCTCAGGATAGGGGTTGGACAAGATGAAATACACTAGGCTCAACTCAGTTTCTGCTTCACCAGCGGCACCACCCTTCTCTGCCACACTGAATGCATGGCCAGATTCTGAAAGCACAGCCACAGCTTGTAATTCGATAACTCATTTGACGGCGCATCCTTCCTGGCCTCTTCCAGGGGGACCGACCCGAGAGGCACACCGGTGCCAGTGCACATCTCTCTCCGCTTGGCCGGCATCCCTGCCATGTGCAGAGCCTACAAGCTGCTCAGACAAAGAGGATGCACCATTAGGCCAACCCAACAATGATGTAGGTGATGTGGGTACATGAAAATTGCATGGTCTTCACCTCGATCTGCATGAGTGCAGGTTGGTCACATAAAGCTCTCCCGCCACCACCACAGTGCCCATGTCCCACCAAACATTTTAACAAATCCATATCAGTTTGGAACTGCTGAAAGGGAGAAAAATATGATTAAATTTCCAAAAATATGCAGATTAGTTAAGCTCCAATGATGGGAAGAAATTGAAAGGAAGGAATTGCTTCATCATTTAAAAGGTATTTACAAAGATTTAGTTAAACTCTTAAAGTGAAAGATTCTATTGTATTATGATATATTATAAGGCTGTAAGATGCTGATGGTCAAGTTGTGTGTAATTAGTGTTAACAAAGTACTGGAGAAAGTGGGAGAGAAGAGCTCTTCAGGCTTGAGGGAACCAATAAAAACATGCAAGTTCCTGTATAAATCACAGGAAAAAGTAGGAAGATCAGCCACTTTCTTCTCAAAGCTTGTCATTCAATGCTGCAGTTCAAATAGAACAGTTTGCAAATCAGCAGTGGTTGGAGTCAGGACCTGGAAATGGTCCCAGTTCGCAATTATTTTCAAAATCAGTGAGAGGAGGAAATCCAGGTTGAAAAATAATTTATTTCCAACTCCCACTTTGTCTGAATTCCACTGAGGCTAACTCGAAATGTGCACCGTTGAGTGTGAACGCAAGGTTAATGTCTGTTAAACCTGACTCTTAGCTCGGCCCTGGTATTTCTCCTTCCCGAGTGAGCAGGACTTGGGCTCCAAGTGTCTTTCTCTAGTTTTGCTTCTTAAGTGAAGAGGCAAACAGGTTTTCATGGTTAGCTCTGCTGTTTGGCACCTTTCAATGGCTGCTTTCATTACGGTAATTACTCATTTTGTAAATTATTAATGATATTGTTTTTCTTTTGTTCTGAAAGTTGTTTGTTTTTTCTTTATACCTGAATTCTCTTTTGAAATTGATATTTAATGTCGGATCAAACCAAATCTTAGGCACCTGCTCCTGGGTTTCTTGCTGAAAGGGAATAAAGGACTCACAGATCGCTGATTAGAGGGCTAGTAAAAGGGCTTATTTTTGCTCCAAGAGAAACATGAAGTGTTGAAAATGGTCAGCACATCTGGTGGCATCTGTGCGGAAAGACATAGGGGTCAGAACCCTTAACAGAACTAGTATACATCGTGAAGAAGTGTTGACTTTGTTACTCTCTCTACAGATGCTGTCTGGCCTGCTGAGCATTTATCGCATTTTCTTTTGATATGTTTCAGATTTCCAGCACCTGGAGCACATTTCTTTCCTTAATGCTGGGCATTTATTTGTTTACTTCAATTTCAAATTAGAAAATGTTTATCGCTCAATACCAAGTGCAATTTTTCTGTTCCGAAAGCTCACTTGGCTGGATAAAGATAGCATATTATTGAAGGTGAATTGGTTTGTGCTAATTTACTGGAAGGTTTTGCCATTTTTAAACTTGGAAGTGAAACCAGGAACCATGCGCCGATTGAATATGCCACTGTTGGTTCACGATATTCCCATTTGTATGCGGGATGGTCCTTTGCAGTGCACGCGAGGTTAAAGTATTTTGGGTGTTATTGTTCAAAGAGGCGAATCTGGTTGCATTGTATGAATTGCTAACTTTTTTATTACTCGTTCACAGGACATGGACATCACAGGTTAGTCTAGCATTTTCATTGCCCATCCCTAATTGCCCTTCAGAAGGTGGTGGTGAACTGCCTTCTTGAACCACTGTAGCCCATGTGATATAAGTACACCCACAGTTCTGTTTGAGAGGGGGTACATCCACACTTCTGTTAGGGAGGAGGTACACCCACAGTTCTGTTAGGAAGGGGGTACACCCACTGTTCTGTTAGGGAAGGAGTTCCAGGATTTTGACCCAGTGACTGTGAAGGAACGGCAATATAGTTCTAAGTCAGGATGGTGAGTGACCTGGAGGGAAAATTACAGCTGGTTATGTTCCCATGTGCCAACCAACCTTGTCCTTCCAGGTGGTTCGAGGTTGCAGGTTTGGAAGCTGCTGCTAAGGAGCCTTGGTGAATTGCAGCAGTGCATCTTGTACACACGACAGCCACTGTGGATCGATGGTGGAGGGAGAGGATTGCTTTGCCCTGAATGGTGTTGAGCTTCTTTAGTGTTGATGGAGCTGCACTCATCCAGGCAAGGAAGAGTAGTCCATCATACTCCTGATTTGTGCCTTGCATATGGCATACAAGGTTTGGGGAGTTGGGAGGTAAGTTACTCGCCACAGGATTCCCAGACTTTGACCAGTTTTTGTAGCCATAGTATTTATATGGCTAGCCTATTTCAATATCTGGTCAATTCTAACATCCCAGAATGCTGAGAGTAGTGGATTCAGCGATGCCATTGAGTGTCAAGGAGTGATAGTTTGATTCTCTTTTGTTGGAGATAGTCATTGCCTGGCGCTTGTGTGGCACAAACATTACTTGCCACCCATCAGTCCAAGCCTGAATGATTTGTAGGTCTTGCTGCATATGGTCTTTCTGCATATATGGTCTTGCTACATATGGTTTTGCCACATACCCGAGGAGTCACAAATTATACTGTACATGTGCAGTGATCAGTGAACATTCTCACTTATGACCTTATGATGGAAGGAAGATCGTTGAGCATTTGAAATAAAATGGATAAATTAGTTGCATAGATAGAGGTAAAGGGATGCAATATAGTTGGGATTACGGAAGCATGGCTCCAAGTTGACGAGGATGGGAATTAAACATTGAGGAATATTCCATTTTTAGGAAGATCAGACAGAATGGAAAAGGTGGTGGAGCTGCATTGTTGACTCAAGAAGATATTGATCCAATTTTGAGGAAAGTTATTGGTACAGATGATTTGGAATCTGTATGGGTCGAGTTTAAGGAACATTAAGGGGCAAAAACTATTTACAGGGGTTGTAGACAGACCTCCAAACTGCAGTGATAATGTTGGGAATAGCATTAGTTAGGAAATCAGACATGCATGTGATAAAGGAACATCTGTGATTATGGGTGATTTTAATCTGCATATAGTTTGGGTGAGCCGAATTAGTCACAGCACAATAGAGGAGGAATTTCTGGAGTATATATGGGATTGTTTTCTGAACCAATACGTTAAGGAACCAACAAGGGCACAGGCCATCTTGGACTGGATGTTGTGCAATGCAAAAGGATTTGTTTGCAATTTAGTTGAGAGAACCCTTTGAAATCTCAGACCATAATATGATAGAATTCTTTATTAAGGTGAATAGTAGGGCAGCATGGTGGCGCAGTGGGTTAGCCCTGTTGCCTCACGGCGCCAAGGTCCCAGGTTCGATCCCGGCTCTGGGTCACTGTCCGTGTGGAGTTTACACATTCTCCCCGTATTTGCGTGGGTTTCTCCCCCACAACCCAAAGATGTGGATTCTTGATTAATTGCCCCTTAATTGGAAAAAATGAATTGGGTACTCTAAATTTAAAAAAAAATTAAGGTGAATAGTGAGTTGGTTGATTCTGAGACCAGGGTCCTGAACCTCAATAAAGGTATCTATGATGGTACGAGGCATGAGTTGGCTATGACGGACTGGGAAACATTGCTGAAAGGAAGGACAATGGACAGGCAATGGCAGGCATTCAAGGAACGAATAGGTGAACTTCAAAAGTTGTTTATTCCTACTATGTCTTGCAAGGGAAATTAGAGATAGTATTAGATGCGAAGAAGAGGCATACAAATTAGCAAGAAAAAGCAATAAACCTGAGGATTGAGAATAATTTAAAATTCAGCAAAGGTGGACAAAGGAATTGATTAAGAATGGGAAAATACAATTTGAAAGTAAGCGAGTGGGGAACACTTACCTTTTTGGTAAACTGGAACCATTCAATCCTCATGCAGAGCAATGGGCGCCACACGTAGAGAATCACTGTTACTTTTTCAAGGCAAATGAAATGGTGTGCATTGGTGGTTCAGTGGGAGAATTCTCGCCTGCCGTGCAGGAGGCCTGTGTTCGATTCCCGGCCAATGCAAGGGAACTCTTTTTTGGGCGGCACAATAGCACAGTGGTTAGCTCTTTGCTTCACCGCTCCAGGTTCCAGGTTCGATTCCGGCTGACTTTGCGGAGTTTGCACGTTCTCCACGTGTCTGCGTGGGTTTCCTCCAGGTGCTCTGGTTTCCTCCCACAAGTCCCAAAAGACTAGGTAATTTGGACATTCTGAATTCTCTCTGTGTACCCGAACAGCCACCGGAATGTGGTAACTAGGGGCTTTTCACAGTAACTTTGTGCTCATATAAGCCTACTTGTGACAATAAAGATTATTATATTATTATATTATAAATGGGGGCAGGGGTGGAAAGAAAAGCAATGGGCAATTCCACTAACCCCTGTGGGTCTCCCACACACACACTACTCCAGAAGCACCAGAGATGGCATTGGAAAAAGCATCAGAATGAAACCTTTGAGCAGATTAAATTGACCTTACAATCATCCAGTCTCTTGGGTCCATTTTGACTCATTAAAAAAGATCATCCTTACCTGCCATGCATCCTAGGTGATTTTGGTCCATAAAATGGAAGATCGGACCATAAGACATAGGAACAGAATTAGGCCACTCGGCCAATCGAGTCTGCTCTGCCGTTCAATCATGGCTGATATTTTTCTCATCCCCATTCGCTTGCCTTCTCCCCATAACCCCTGATCACCTTATTAATCAAGAACCTATCTATCTCTGTCTTAAAGACACTCAGTGATTTGGCCTCCACAGCCTTCTGCAAAGAGTTCCATAGATTCACTATTCTCTGGCTGAAGAAATTCCTCCTCATCTCTGTTTTAAATGATCGTCCCTTTAGTCTGAGATTGTGTCCTCTGCTTCTAGTTTTTCCTCCAAATGGAAACATCTCCACATCCACCTATCCAGGTCTCACAGTATCCTGTAAATTTCAATAAGATCCCCCCTCATTCTTCTAAACTCCAATGAGTACAGATCCAGAGTCCTCAACCGTTCCTCATAGGGCAAGCTCTTCATTCTAGGGATCATTCTTGTGTACCTCCTCTGGACCCTTTCCAAGGCCAGCACATCCTTCCTTAGATACCGGGCCCAAATTTGCTCACAGTACTCCAAATGGGGTCTGACCAGAGCCTTATACAGCCTCAGAAGTACATCCCTGCTCTTGACTTCTTGTCCTCTCAAAGGGACTATTGCTTATGCCTCAAGGTCTTTGACCAGTACTGAACAACCTATTCCCAAATTGAAAAGAAGGGACTGGCCATAATATTCAGAGTCAGTAGGTTCCTACAATACATCTGTGGACAACATTTCATAGTCGTTACTGACCACAAACCCCTGTTGGGGTTATTTAAGGAGGATAAGGCCATTTCCTCCATAGCTTCAGCTTGGATCCAATGCTGGGTTATATTGTTAGCAGCCAATGAGCATATGATTCAATATAGGCCAGGCGCCCACATTTTGAATGCGGATGCTTTGAGCCGTCTTCCCCCTCCCTCAGAGTATACTGCCTCCTCCGTTACCACAGGAGAACGTTCTTGCTTTGCGCTTCCTTGATGTTTCCAGTGTTGGTGAGGCAGGTAAAGCTTTGGACCCAAAAGGATATGGTCCTTCTTGACTGGCATTACAATAACAGGTCTGAATTGCTCCAACCCTTTCAGATAAGAAAAGACAAATTAAGTTGTGAAGACGGCATATTAATGTGAGGAATTAGGATGGTTATTCTCACCATTGGTAGGAAGCTATTGTTACAAGAGCTACACTATGACCATCCAGGGATGATGGAAATTAAGATGCTCATATGCAGTTACGTGAGATGGCATGGGGCATAGAGAATCTGGTCAAACAATGTGACCAGTGTCAAATGCAGCAACACTTGCCATCTGTGGCCCTCATGCATCCTTGGGAGTGGCCAGGTCGTTACTGGGTAAGACTACATATCGACTGCACTGGCCCATTTATGGGCGTCATGTTCTTGCTTAGTGTTGATACTCACTCCAAGTGTTTGGAAATGCAAAAAATCCATGACCTCATCAGCAACGAGAGAGAAATTGCAACAGATATTCGCCGTCCATGGTTTTCCTGAGTATCTCGTCTCAGAGAATAGGACTGCTTTTACAAGTGAAAAGTTCCAACATTTATGAGGACCAACGGCATTCAACACATGCAATGTGCTCTTTACCTCACTGCTTCAAATGGATTGGCTGAGAGAACTGTCCAAACATTCAAGGCCACCATGAAAAAGCAATCTTCAGCCCCTTTGCTACTCAGACTGGCCCGGTTCCCACTCGCCAATTGTACTATGCCTCATGCCTCTGCAGGTGGCACACCTACCGAGCTGCTATGGGCAGACATTTGAATGCGCTGTGGTAAACCACTGTTGCACCTCTATTAGGTGATGTATGGTAGGACCTGTACTACAGGTACAGTGGTAGTCCTTGCCTGCTGGCTCTGCCCAGTAGGCGGAGTATAATTATGTGTGTCCTTCATGCTGCAGCCATTTCGCCAGCTGCTGTGGGAGGCCACACATCTTGGAGCAATAAAGCCTCAGTTGTACCCAACTCAAGTCTTTGTGCAATTGATCGTGCCTCAATTTATTGCTCTAAGATTTACAAAAGATGGACCTCCGTATCAAACCGGATCGCTTGCAGCTGGATCCGCATTCAAGCGATGCCAAAACGGACTTTCAACACTGGCTAGCTTGTTTCGAGGTGTACATCAACTCGCCGCCCAGCCCTGTTTCGGAGGCTCAGAATATACAGATCACGTACTCAAGGTTGAGCTCCAGCATCTTTCCGCTAATCCAGGACGCGCACGCCGAAGCCATGATGCTTCTCAAAGAGAATTACGCTCAGAAGACGAACACACTCTTCGCCAGGCACGTACTCGCCACTCGCTCTCAACTCCCTGGTGAGTCCATAGAAGACTTCTGGCGGGCCCTAATCCCACTCGTCCGGTACTGTGACTGTCAGGCCGTTACGGCCACTGAACATTCAAACCTCCTCATGCGGGACACGTTTGTTACGGGGATTGGGTCGGACCTCATACGCCAGCGACTGTTAGAAGGGGCCACGATCGACCTAGCAGAGACAAAGAAACAAGCGCCCTCTATGACGGTCGCCTTGCGCAACGTTCAGGCCTACACCCCCAGCCGTGCGGCCCACCCCTCCTACGTATCGTGGACCTCACAGACGGCCGCCCCAGTGGAGGCCTTACCCATCCAATACGCCACGCGCCAGCCAGCGAACCCCGGGGGTCCCCGATGTTACTTTTGCAGCCAGCAGAAACACCCCCGCCAACGCTGCCCGGCCCGCGCTGCCCTTTGTAAGGCTTGCGGCAAGAAGGGGCGCTTCGCCACGGTGTGCCAGACCCGCGCAGTCGCCGCTATCGTCCCCACCCCCTCGTTTACGGACAATGGGCGCCGCCATCTTCACCTCCACGGACCACGCGCGGCCAGTGAGCGCCGCCATCTTTTCCCCCTCAGACCACGCGTCGCCAGTGGGCGTGCATCTTCTCCCCCTCAGACCAAGCGCGGCCAATGGGTGCCACCATCTTCCCCTCCGAGCAACACGTGCGACCCATGGACGCCGCCATCTTGTTCAACCCCCGCCACATGCGGCCCATGGGTGCCACCATTTTGTCCTCCTCAAGATCTTCAGGCGCTGCCATCTTATCTCCCCCACGGCACATGGGCACCGCCAGCGTTCCAGGACCGGCGCCCCCCCGGGCTCTCCATCATCCGACACCAGTGACGACCGACCACGACTCGCCTCAGTGACCATCAACCAGTCACGTCCGCACAACCTGGCCACCGCATAGACCAGTGTTAAAATCAACGGACATGTGACCTCTTGCCTACTGGACTCCGGGAGCACCGAAAGATTCATCCACCCGGATACAGTAAGGCGCTGCTCCCTCGCGGTACACCTTGCCAACCCAAAAATCTCCCTGGCCTCCGGATCCCAATCCGTGGTGATCCGGGGGGTACTGTACAGTCACACCCACGGTCCAGGGCGTAGAAATCAGCGGCTTCCGCCTCTACGTCCTCCCTAACCTCTGCGCTGCCCTACTACTCGGCCTGGACTTCCAGTGCAACCTCCAGAGCCTAATCCTGGAATTCGGCAGGCCCCTACCACCCCTCACTGTGTGCGGCCTCGCGACCCTAAAGGTCGATCCGTCTTCCCTCTTCGCAAATCTAACCTCAGATTGCAAACCCGTCGTCACCAGGAGCAGACGGTACAGCACCCAGGACAGGACCTCCATCAGGTCCGAGGTCCAGCGGCTGCTTTGGAAAGGCATCATCGAGCCCAGCAACAGCCCCTGGAGAGCCCAAGTGATATTAGTTAAAACTGGGGAGAAACACAGAATGGTCGTGGACTACAGCCAGACCATCAATCGGTACACACAGCTCGACGCATACCCCCTCCCACGCATATCTGATATGGTCAATCAGATTGCACAGTTACCGGGTCTTCTCAACGGTAGACCTCAAATCCGCCTACCACCAGCTCCCCATTCGTAAATCGGACCATCTATACACTGCCTTCGAGGCAGACGGCCGCCTCTCTCACTTCCTCAGGGTTCCCTTCGGCGTCACCAATGGGGTCTCAGTCTTCCAAAGAGAGATGGACCGAATGTTCGACCGGTACGGTTTGCGGGCCACCTTTCCGTACCTAGACAACGTCACCATCTGCGGCCATGATCAGCAGGACCACGACGCCAACATTGCCAAATTTCTCCCCACCGCCACTCTCCTAAACTTGACCTATATCCCCTTCGCCATCCCATGCCCCGATATGATGTCTGCCACCGTCATCAAAGCCCTCAACCCAATCTTCGCTCTGTTCGGTTTCCCCGCCTACATCCACAGTGACAGGGGATCCTCCTTCATGAGTGATGAGCTGCATCAGTTCCTGCTCAGCAGGGGTATTGCCTCCAGCAGAACGACAAGCTACAACCCCCAGGGAAATGGACAGGTAGAGAGGGAGAATGGGACGGTATGGAGGGCCGTCCAACTGGCCCTACGGTCCAGGAACCTCCCGGCCTCCCGCTGGCAGGAGGTCCTCCCTGATGCACTACACTCCATTCGGTCACTACTGTGCACCGCCACCAACAACACACCCCATGAACGTCTTTTATTTCCCCAGGAAGTCCACATCCGGGGTGTCGCACCCGACTTGGCTCGCAGCTCCAGGACCCATCCTGCTCCATAGGCACGTCCGACTCCACAAGTCGGACCCGTTGGTGGAAAGGGTGCAATTGCTCCATGCAAACCCCCAGTATGCCTACTGTAACCTGACGGCCGCCAGGATACTGTCTCCCTCATGACCTGGCACCAGCAGGTCACACACACACACACACCCCCGGCCCGGCAGCACCCTCCCCTCCCCCGGCGCTCGCAGCTGCAACACCCCCGGGACCATGCGTCCTCCCCCTGCTCATGCCCGAGGGTGAAGAGGATTTCGGCACGCTCCCGGAGGCTCCGGACATCAGACCAGCTTCAGAATCGCCGCCACCACTACGTCGCTCCCAGCGGCACAGCAAGGCCCTGGACCGGTTAAACCTCTAACTGGTCCACCGGACTTCAAAGGACATTTTTTTTCTCTCTATCAAATGTAAATGTAAATGTAAAAAGGAAACCATTTGTTGTATATAATTCTCCACCACCCCCGCCGGACTCAATTTTAACAGGGGGTGAATGTGGTAAACCACTGTTGCACCTCTATGAGGTGATTTATGGTGGGACCTGTACTACAGGTACGTTGGTAGTCCCTGCCTGCTGGCTCTGCCCAGTAGGCGGAGTACAAATATGTGTGTCCTCCATGCTGTAGCCTTTTCGCCAGCTGCTGTGGGAGGCCACACATCTTAGAGCAATAAAGCCTCAGTTGTACCCAACTCAAGTCTTTGTGCAATTGATTGTGCCTCATGCGCATAGACTTTACATTTTCAAATTTGGCAGAGGGTAAAGTTTAACAAAATCAGAAAACACACCACACTTCAAAGAAAGTTGAAAGAACATTTGTGGTTGGAGTTTTAGTTTACATGCAGAATTTCGGTGCTGGCCCTAATTGCGTCCCGAGAACTGTCATGACCAAAGCAGGTCCAGCATCATATGAGATAGAAATACAAGGGAGAAGATTAAAAAAACACTTGGACCACTTAAGGAAAAGAGAACTGCACACAGAATGAGTGGGACATCGCAGCCCTAGTAGACATGTCAGTGAGATGGATGCATAGAACATAGAACATACAGTGCAGGAGGCCATTCGGCCCATCGAGTCTGCACCGACCCACTTAAGCCCTCACTTCCACCCTATCCCCGTAACCCAATAACCCCATCTAACCTTTTTGGTCACTCAGGGCAATTTGTCATGGCCAATCCACCTAACCTGCACGTCTTTGGACTGTGGGAGGAAACCGGAGCACCTGGAGGAAACCCACGCAGACATAGGGAGAACGTGCAGACTCTGCACAGACAGTGACCCAGCAGGGAATTGAACCTGGGACCCTGGTGCTGTGAAGCCACAGTGCTATCCACTTGTAAAGCCGTGCTGCCAGATGAAAGTAATGCTGCAGCAAGCTGCCCAGAGGATGAACCCAGTATTGTTTGAAAGGGAACTGAGGAAACTACATGTATGAGTACACTTCACCTATTGAGAGTCAGCCCGTTTAGGGCCAAATACCAGTCACCTCTACAGCTGAAGCACTAGTCAGTGAACTGCGTCACTCTCAAAGAATTAAGAAATCCCGTGACCAACTGACCCTATAAAAACTGTTTTGAGAGTCACTTGTTGTACATTTTTGTCAATAGTTCCTTTGTTACTTGAGAATGTTCATCATGGACTTAAAGTGGGAGGGATGTGGTAGCTTACCCCTTTTAGAGACGAGGGTCATGTGACCCAATTGGCTAATGGGGCCAGAGTGCATGAACTCTGGGGGCGCAGTTAGGAGTTTTGAGTTTTGGAACATAATAATAATCTTTATTGTCACAAGTAGGCTTACATTAACACTGCAATGAAGTTACAGTGAAAAGCCCCTAGTCGCCACATTCCGGTGCCTGTACGGGTACACAGAGGGCTAATTCAGAATATCCAAATTACCTAACAAGCACATCTTACAGGACTTGTGGGAGGAAACCGGGAGCACCCGGAGGAAACCCACGCAGACACAGGAGAACGCGCAGACTCCGCACAGACGGTGACCGAAACCGGGATTCGAAACTGGGACCCTGGAGCTGTGAAGCAACAGTGCTCACTCTGTATATTGTTTTTTTACTTGAATAAATCGTTCATTTGTTAATCCATCTGGGGCTCGCCCGTCTGTCAGGGTATTACAACTTCAGCCTTGTGTATTGTAATGAGGGTGGGGATATTATGCACCTCTAGTTAGTTGTTTAACTGTCCACAACCATTCACGGCTGGATGTGGCTGGTCTGAAAGCGTTTGTATCTGATCCATTTGTTGTGGGATTGCCTAGCTCTCATTTCGCTGTTTGGCAATTAGTCCTGTGCTGTAGCTTCAGCAGATTGACACCTCATTTTTAGGTGTGCCTGGTTTTTCTCCTGGAATGCCTTCCTGCACTCTTCATTGAACTGGGTTGATCCCCTGGCTTCGTGGTAATGGAAGAGTGGGGGATACCCTGGGAAATGAGGTTACAGGTTGTGGTTGCATACAATTCTGTTGCTGTAGATGGCCAACAGCACCTCATGGTTGCCTATCCTTGAGTTGCTAGATCAGTTCAAAATCTATCCCATTTAGCACGGTGTTAGTGCTACACAACATGATGGAGGGTATCCTCAGTGTAAAGATAGGACTTTGTCTCAAAAGCGACTGTGTGATGGTCACTCCTACCAATACTGTCAGGGACAGAGGCATCTGAGACAAGTACATTGGTATGGGCAAGGTCAAGTAGGTTTTTCCCTCTTGTTTGTTACCTCACTACCTATTGCAGACACAATGCAGTGGCTATGTTCTTTAGGACTTGGCCAGCTAAGTCAGTTGTGTTGGCACTGAGCCACTCTTGGTGATGTACATTGGAAGTCCCCATTCTGTGCCCCTACCACTTTCAGTACTTCTTCCAAATGGTCTTCAACATGGAGTACTGATTCATCAGCTGAGGTGAGGGTGATGTTGGTGTTGAGGTGCAATAGCTTGTAATCACTGGAGGTTTATTTGCCCATGTTTGACATGATGCCTGAGACTTCATGGGGTCAATATTGATGACTCCCAGGGCAACTCCTTTCCAACTTTATACTTATACGCCGCCACTTTTGGTGGTTATGTCCAGTCAATGGGACAGGACATACTCAAGGATGGCAATAGTGGTCCTGGGACGTCGTCTGTAAGGTAAGGGTCTGTGCATGACTATGCCAGACTGTTTTTTGAGTAGTCTGTGAGACAGCTCTCCCAACTTTGGCACAATTTGCAGATGTTAATAAGGAGGACTTTGCATGGTTGATTGGTCTGGGTTGGTGATGCCTTTGCTCATTCTTTTACTAATAGTTTGATACAACTCAGTGGCTTGTTAGACCATTCCAGACAGCATTTAAGAGTCAAGCACGTTACTGTGTGTCTGGAGCCACAAGGTAAGGACGGCAAGCAGATCTTCTTCCCTTAAGGGGCATTTGTGAATCAGATGGGTTTTTCTGACAATCAACAATGGTTTCCTGACCTTGATAACGGAGACTAGCTTTTTTGTTCCAGATTTATTACCTGAATATAAATTTCAACATCTGTCTTGGTGGGATTCATAGAATCCCTACAGTGCAGAAGGAGGCCATTCGGCCCATTGCGGCAACACAGACCCTGAGAGAGCACCCTATCCTGGCCCACTCCCCACCCTATCCCTGTAACTCCATAATCTCAACTTTGGACAATAAGAGACATTTTAGCATGGCCAATTCACCTAGCCCACATGTCTTTGGACTATGGGAGGAAACCAGAGCACCGGAGGAAACCTATGCAGACATGGGGAGAATGTACACACTCACACAGACAGTCGCCCAAGGTTGGAATTTAACCTGGGTCTCTGATTGCGTGAGACAGCAGTAGCTACTAAGCAAATGTGCCGCCCCAAACCTGTATCCCCAGAACCTGTATCCTGGGTCTCCGGAATACTGTGTGGTGACATTACAGCTATGCCATCACTTCACCACAGCAACTTGTGTGTAATTGTCTGACAAAGCTGTAATTGTAAAGTGCATCATACTGAAAACTGTGCTTTTGACAGCCTTCAAAAGTAGAGGCAGAGAGTGGAAAAACCAAAAGGTTTTTACATAACATGGTTCAAACCCACTATGATTCCCAATTCTGGGCATGGAAAAGAATATGAAGGCTTTCGAGAGTGTTCAGGAGAGATTTACTACAATGGGTTCATGATTGAGGGATTACAGCAAAACTGGGGTTCTTCTTGGCGCCCAGACGTCTGAGGAGATTTGACGGGGTGTATAAAATTATGAAGGAATTAATAGAATAAATAGAGACTCTTTCCAATGGCTGAAGAATCAATAATCAGATGGCCTAAGACTTAACTTCATTTAATTGATTGGCAAAAGAAACTGAGGCAACGTGAGGAAAACCCTTTACATGATGACTGTTTATGCTTTGGAATGCACTCATTCCTGATATTGTGCTGGCTACTGATTCAGATTAGTGAAAATATGAAAATTTCAGCCTTCGTCTCTTTGCAAGAGCAGGTGAAAAAGTATAAGGGTGATTGTCGGTAAAACCATGGAGAAATGAATAGAAACCAGACTTGGAGCACTGGTTAAGTTTCTGACTTCCAATGGAGGAAGATTTGCTGATGATAATTTAAAGGTGTGTGTGAAAACATGAACATTATAGTCATGAATACTACAGTTGAAAAACCTTTGAGTGTGTGAAAGAATCTATGTGGTAACTTGGTGAGATGCTTCATTAAATCTTGGTTGGTCAATCGGACTTCAAGTTGACAACAGCGTTCATGCAAATAATTTGCTTCAGATGGTTGTGGTAAACCACTGTGTTCCTATATTAAAGGTTGTACGGTAGAACGTGCACTACATTCACCTGGACCCCTGCATGCTAGCTCCGCCAGGAGCCGGGTTATAAATATGCGTGGCCTTCAGCTCGCAGCCATTTCGTCAGCTGCTGTAGGAGGCCACACTTCAGATACTAATAAAGCCTCAGTTTGAATTCAACTTAGTCTCCAGCTAAATTGATCGTGCCTCAATTTATTAGTATCTGATTCAGAAGATGGACCTCCGGATTAAACCAGATCGACTGCAGCTGGATCCACACACAAGCGACGCCAGAAAGGACTTTCAGCACTGGCTAGCTTGTTTTGAAGCGTATATCAACACGGCGCTGACCCCTGTTCCAGAGGCCCAGAAGATTCAAATCTAGTACTCCAGACACAGCTCTAAAATCTTCCCGCTGATCCAGGTGCGCCCAATTACGCTGATGCTATGACTCGACTCAAAGATAGTTATGAGCAGAAGACGAACACGCTCTTCGCCAGACACGCGCTCGCAACGCGTACTCAACTACCGGGTGGGTCAATCGAGGACTTCTGGAGGGCCCTGATCCCACTAGTTCGGGACTGTGACTGCCAGGACATTACAGCCAAGGAGCACTCAGATCTCCTTATGAGGGACGCTTTTTTAACTGGGATTGGGTCCGATGTTATCAGGCAGCGGCTCCTAGAAGGGGCCACGTGCGACCTCGCAGAGACTAAAACAGCGTTTTCCATGACGGTTGCCCTGCGCAATGTACAGTCTCACGCCCCCAACCGCACGGCCCACTCCTCCTACGCTTCATGGGCCCCACAGGCAGCTGCCCCAGCGGGGGCGCTACCCACTCACTACGCCTGCGCTACGCGCCAGCCAGTGATCTCCGGGAAACCCGATACTATTTTTGCGGCCAACAAAGACACCCCCGCCAACGCTGCCCAGCCCGCTCTGCCCTTTGTAAGGCCTGCGGGAAGAAGGGCAGTTGTGTGCCAGGCCCGCTCAGCGGCAGCGGTCGCCCCCCACCACCCACCCCCCCTGGTTACGGACAATGGGCGCCGCTATCCTCCCCTCCTCCCAGCCCATGTGCGAGCAGTGGGCGCCACCATCTTCTTCCCTGCACAACACGTGCGTTTCATGGGCGCCATCATCTTGCTCCACCCCCCGCAACGTGCGTTCCATGGGCGCCACCATTTTGTGACCCCCAGGACCTCCGGGCGCCGCTATCTTGTCCACCCCGCAGCACATGGAGACCAACGGCGTTTCAGGACTCCGACGCTGCGGCCGCCTCACTATCCTACGATCAACCACGACTCGCATCCATGGTAATCGACCAGTCCAGACCACACACTCTGACCAACGCATCCACCAGCGTGAAAGTCAACGGCCACGTGACCTTCTGCCTACTAGACTCCGGGAGCACCGAGAGCTTTGTACATCCAAATACGGTAAGGCGCTGCTCCCTTAAGGTACACCCTACCAATCAAAGTATCTCCCTGGCCTCCGGATCCCATCGCGTAGCGATCCGGGGGTACTGCACGGTCACGCTCACAGTCCAAGGCGTAGAGTTCCATGGTTTTCGCCTCTATGTCCTCCCTAACCTCTGCGCTGCACTTATCCTTGACCTGGATTTTCAGTGCAACCTCCAGAGCCTGACCCTTAAATTCGGCGGACCCTTACCACCCCTCACTGTGTGCGGCCTCGCGACCCTAAAGGACGATCCTCCTTCCCTCTTTGCCAAACTAACTCCAGATTGCAAACCCATCGCCACCAGGAGCAGACGGTACAGCACCCAGGATAAGGCCTTCATGAGGTCCGAGGTCCAGCGGTAGCTTCAGCAGGAAGTCATCGAGGCCAGCAACAGCCCCTGGAGAGCTCAAGTGGTAGTGGTTAAGTCTGGGGAGAAAAATCGAATGGTCGTGGACTACAGCCAGACCATCAACAGGTACACGCAGCCCGACGCGTACCCCCTCGCACGTATATCTGACATGGTTAACCAGATTGCACAGTACCGAGTCTTCTCAACGGTGGACCTGAAATCCGCTTACCACCAGCTCCCCATCCGTAAATCAGACCGTCCATACACCGCCTTCGAGGCAGACGGCCAGCTATATCACTTCCTTAGGGTCCCCTTCGGCGTCACCAATGGGGTTTTGGTCTTCCAAAGGGAGATGGACCGAATGGTCGACTGGTACGGCTTGCAGGCCACGCTTCCGTACCTAGACAATGTGACCACCTGTGGCCATGATCAGCAGGACCACGATGCCAACCTTGCTAAATTTCTCCGCACCGCCACTCTCCTCAACCTCACGCATAACAAGGAGAAGTGTGTGTTCTGTACAAACCGCTTAGCCATTCTCGGCTACGTGGTCCAGAATGGGTTTCTGGGGCCCAATCCCGACCACATGCACTCCCTCATGGAGCTTCCCCTCCCCCACTGCCCCAAGGCCCTCAAACGCTGCCTGGGGTTCTTCTCGTATTACGCTCAGTGGGTCCCAAACTATGTGGACAAGGCCCGCCCACTCATACAGTCCACTCATTTCCCCCTGATGGCAGAGGCCCAACAGGCCTTCGCCCGGATCAGAGCTGATATTGCCAAAGCTGGAATGCATGCTGTAGGCGAAACACTTCCTTTCCAAGTAGAAAGCGACGCATCGGACGTCGTCCTTGCCACCACCCTCAAACAGGCAGGCAGGCCCGTGGCATTCTTTTCCCGCACCCTCCATGCCTCCGAAATTCAGCACTCATCCGTCGAAAAGGAGGCCCAGGCTATCGTTGAGGCCATATGACATTGGAGGCATTACCTGGCCGGCAGGAAATTTACTCTCCTCACTGACCAACGGTCGGTAGCCTTCATGTTCAACAACACACAGCGGGGCAAGATCAAAAATGACAAAATCTTGCAGTGGAGAATCAAGCTCGCTACCTATAACTACGAGATTAAGTATCGCCCTGGCAAACTCAACGAGCCCCCAGACGCCCTATCCCGAGGTACATGTGCCAACGCACAGGTAGACCGACTCCGGACCCTGCACGACAGCCTTTGTCACCCAGGGGTCACTCGGTTGTACCACTTCATTAAGGCACAAAATTTGCCCTACTCCGTCGAGGAAGTAAGGACGATCACCAAGGACTGCCAGGTCTGTGCGGAGTGCAAACCGCACTTCTACCGGCCGGACCTCGCGCAGCTAGTGAAGGCCTCCCGCCCCTTTGAACGCCTCATCGTGGATTTCAAAGGCCCCCTCCCCTCCTCCGACCGACACACGTATTTCCTCAGTGTGATTGATGAATACTCCCGTTTTCCCTTCGCCATCCCATGCCCCGACATGACGTCTGCCACCGTCATTAAAGCCCTTAATTCTATCTTCACTTTGTTCGGCTTCCCCGCCTACATCCACAGTGACAGGGGATCCTCATTCATGAGTGATGAGCTACGCCAGTTCCTGCTCAGCAGGGGTATCGCCTCCAGCAGAACGACGAGCTACAACCCCCGGGGAAACGGACAGGTAGAAAGGGAGAATGCAACAGTATGGAGGACCTTCCAGCTGGCCCTATGGTCCAGAAATCTCCCGGCCTCCCGCTGGCAAGAGGTCCTCCCTGATGCACTACATTCCATTCGCTCATTACTTTGCACTGCTACTAACAGTACACCGCATGAACATCTTTTTGCCTTCCCCAGGAAGTCCACATCCAGGGTATCGCTCCCAACTTGGCTCACAGCTCCGGGAACCGTGCTTCTCCGTAAACAGGTGCGGCTCCACAAGGCGGACCCATTGGTGGAAAGGGTGCACCTGCTCCACGCAAACCCACACTATGCCTACGTGGCGTTCCCCCACAGTCGCCAGGATACCGTCTCCCTCAGGGACCTGGCACCAGCAGGTTCCGCCCCCACACCACCCCCGTCGTGCCCGGGGCCACCCTCCCCTCCCCCACCACCCCCATCACCCCTCCCAGGACTGTCCGTCCTCCCCCTGCCCACCCCCATTGATGAAGAGGATTTTGACACGCTCCCGCAGTCAACTTCGACCACGACAGCACCAACATCGCCGGCTCCACTTCGCCGATCCCAGAGGACGGTCAAGGTGCCGGACCGGCTGAACCTCTGACCGGCCCACCGGATGACCAGAGACATTTTTTTTTCACTGTTCTGTAAATATTAAAGATTGCAAATTGTATACAGTTATCCACCACCCGCGCCAGACTCAATTTTAACAGGGAGTGAATGTGGTAAACCACTGTGTTCCTATATTAATGGTTGTACGGTAGAACCTGCACTACACGTTCACCTGGGCCCCTGCATGCTAGCTCCGTCCAGGAGCCGGGTTATAAATATGCGTGGCCTTCAGCTCGCAGCCATTTCGTCAGCTGCTGTAGGAGGCCACACTTCAGATACTAATAAAGCCTCAGTTTGAATTCAACTTCGTCTCCAGCCAAAGTGATCGTGCTTCAAAGGTTAGAGGGTAAAGTTCTGACAATTTTATGGAAAGAATCCATCTCTGGTAAATGTTTCACAAGCTATAATTTTAAACCAACTGTCAGACTCTGCTTTAGAGCTTTAAAGCTGCAAGCTAGTTAAGACACTTAATTCAACAGACATGGCCTAGCAGTGGCAGTTATCTGTCTGTAGCGCACAATGACTTACGAGAGAGACGAGCAGTGATGAAGTCGATTCAGGCTTTATTAAGCAAGACTTGTCCCCAGCAGTTCAGCAACAGAATGAAGCGGTGGGGAGAAGCTCGGGTTCTTATACTCCGCCTTCAGGGCGGAGCCAGGAGTCAGCAGCCAACCAGGACCCGGAATCTGTCAGCCAATAGCATCACGGCTTCACAGTCCCACATGACCCCTAATACATACCACCACATTCACCCCTTGTTAAAAAGGAACCCGGCGGGGTGGTGGTTCGCATGGTGGTAGGGGTTTACAAGGCTGGCCCTGGAAGGAAAATTTCGGACATGTTACTACAGTTTTAGCCCTACACTGGGCTATGTACAAGTTTGTGAAACTATTTACAATTTTAGCAAGAAAAAACATTTTTTTTTGTTACAATACAACAACATTCTTGGTGTCACGCGGATGCCACGAGTCGAGCGGGCGGTCTGGTCTTCCTCGTCGATCGCCTCAGCCCCGGTGGTGGTGTAGGTGCTTGTTGAGGCGTTGTCGTCTCCAGGAGCTTTTCGGTGTTTGTTCCTGTTTCACTCCTGGGCGGGCACGGGAGGAGGACCGATCCCCCCGGGAAGGGGGCGGTCGCGGGGTGCGCCGGTGGCAGGGAGGGGTTGATTGGTGTCGGGGGGTGTGTGTGTTGCCGGCGGGCGCCAGGTCCCGCAGGGATACCGTGTCCTGTCGGCCGTCGGGGTACGCCACGTAGGCGTACTGCGGGTTCGCGTGGAGAAGGTGAACCCTCTCGACCAACGGGTCCGATTTGTGCGCCCGCACATGTTTCCGGAGCAAGATGGGTCCTGGGGCCACCAGCCAGGTCGGCAGCGACGTTCCGGAGGAGGACTGCCTGGGGAAGACAAGGAGGCGCTCATGAGGCGTTTGGTTAGTGGTGGTACACAGCAGTGACCGGATGGAGTGGAGAGCATCCGGGAGTACCTCCTGCCACCGGGAAACTGGGAGATCCCTGGACCGTAGGGCCAGCAGGACGGTCTTCCAGACCGTGCCGTTCTCCCTCTCTACTTGCCTGTTCTCCCGGGGGTTGTAACTGTTCGTCCTGCTCGAGGCTATGCCCTTGCTGAGCAGGAACTGGCGCAGCTCGTCACTCATGAAGGAGGACCCCCTGTCGCTATGGATATACGCGGGGCAACCGAACAGTGTGAATATGGTGCCAAGGGCTTTAATGACTGTGGCCGCTGTCATGTCGGGGCAGGGGATGGCGAAGGGGAAACGAGAGTACTCGTCCACCACGTTCAGGAAGTATGCGTTGCGGTCAGTGGAGGGGAGGGGCCCTTTGAAATCCAAACTGAGGCGTTCAAAGGGGCGGGAAGCCTTGATCAGGTGCGCTCTATCCGGCCTGAAAAAGTGCGGTTTACACTCTGCGCAGATGTGGCAGTTCCTGGTGACTGTACGGACCTCCTCCACAGAGTAGGGGAGGTTGCGGGACTTTACGAAATGGTAGAATCGAGTGACTCCCGGGTGGCAGAGGTCCTCGTGGAGGGCTTGGAGGCGGTCTATTTGTGCGTTGGCACATGTGCCGCGGGATAGGGCATCGGACGGCTCGTTCAGCTTTCCGGGACGGTACAAGATCTCATAGTTGAAGGTGGAGAGCTCGATCCTCCACCTTAAGATCTTGTCATTTTTAATTTTGCCCCGCTGTGCATTATCGAACATGAAGGCTACCGACCGTTGGTCGGTGAGGAGAGTGAATCTCCTGCCGGCCAGGTAATGCCTCCAATGTCGCACAGCTTCCACTATGGCTTGGGCTTCCTTTTCCACTGAGGAGTGGCGGATTCCTGAGGCATGGAGGGTCCGGGAGAAAAAGGCCATGGGTCTGCCCGCTTGGTTAAGGGTGGCCGCCAGAGCTACGTCGGATGCGTCGCTCTCGACCTGGAAGGGGAGGGACTCGTCGATGGCGCGCATCGTGGCCTTTGCGATATTCGCTTTGATGCGGCTGAAGGCCTGGCGAGCCTCTGTCGACAGGGGGAAGGTAGTGGACTGTATTAGCGGGTGGGCCTTGTCTGCATACTGGGGGACCCACTGGGCGTAATATGAAAAAGAAACCCAGGCAACGTTTCAGGGCTTTGGAGCAGTGGGGGAGGGGAAATTCCATAAGGGGGCGCATGCGTTCGGGGTCGGGGCCTATTATCCCATTGCGCACTACGTATCCCAGGATGGCCAACCGGTTTGTGCTAAAAACGCACTTTTCCTCGTTGTATGTGAGGTTCAGGGCGTTAGCGGTCTGGAGGAATTTTTGGAGGTTGGCGTCGTGGTCTTGCTGATCGTGGCCGCAGATGGTTACGTTGTCGAGATACGGGAACGTGGCCTGCAACCCGTGCTGGTCAACCATTCGGTCCATCTCCCGTTGGAAGACCGAGACCCCGTTTGTGACACCAAATGGGACCCTTAGGAAGTGGTATAGACGCCCGTCTGCCTCGAAGGCTGTGTACTTGCGGTGACCTGGGCGGATGGGGAGCTGGTGGTAGGCGGACTTGAGGTCCACGGTGGAGAAAACCTTATACTGGGCAATCCGATTTACCATGTCGGATATGCGGGGGAGAGGGTACGCATCTAGCTGTGTGTACCTGTTGATGGCCTGACTATAGTCTACGACCATCCTTTGCTTCTCCCCGGTCTTTACTACTACCACCTGGGCTCTCCGGGGACTATTGCTGGCCTGGATTATGCCTTCCTTCAGCAACCGCTGGACTTCAAACCGAATAAATATCCGGTCCTGGGCGCTGTACCGTCTGCTCGTAGTGGCGACGGGTTTGCAATCCGTGGTGAGGTTTGCAAACAAGGACGGCGGTTCAACCTTGAGAGTTGCGAGGCCGCAGATAGTGAGTGGGGGTATTGGGCCGCCGAATTGAAATGTTAGGCTCTGCAGGTTACACTGGAAATCTAATCCCAGTAATGTGGGCGCGCAGAGTTGGGGAAGGACGTAGAGCCTGTAGTTCTTAAACTCCCTCCCTTGCACTGTTAGGTTCGCGATGCAGAACCCTTTGATCTCTATGGAGTGGGATCCTGCAGCTAGGGAAATCTTTTGCGTGCTTGGATGGATGGTCAGAAAACAGCGTCTTACCATGTCTGGGTGAATAAAACTTTCAGTGCTCCCGGAGTCGATCAGGCATGGTGTCTCGTGCCCGTTGATCAGCACCGTTGTTGTCGTCGTCTGGAGCGTCCGGGGCCGTGATTGATCCAGAGTCATCGAAGCCAGTCGTGGTAGTGGTGTCGCGGCGTCTTCTTCGGACCCCGTGGAGCCGTCGATGCTGGGGTCCTTTGTTGTGAACCAAGATGGTGGCGTCCATGAATCGCACGCGGCCGGGGGTGGACAAAATGGCCGCCCCCATGGATCGCACGTGGTCGGGGGTGGACAAAATGGCCGCCCCCATGAATCGCACGTGGCTGGGTGGTCACAAGATGGCGGCGCCCATCCTCCCCTCGTGGTGCCCGGGACCCAAAATGGCGGCACCCGCGGGTCGCACATGGGGCGCTGGGGGGGTTGGGGAGCGTTTGGGATATGCTGGGCTCGTTCTTCTCCGGGGATTGCGGCGACCCCCTGGGACCGGCACACTGCCGCGTAATGGCCCTTCTTGCCGCAGCTTCTACAAATAGCTGCGCGGGCCGGGCAGCGCTGCCGGGGGTGTTTCGCTTGCCCGCAGAAATAGCAGCGGGCCCCCCCGGGATGGTCTGGCGCTTTAACCGCGCAAGCCTGCGAGGGGGGGGGTGTTTGTCGCGACGGGGTTCCACGGAGCCCAAGGGGCTGCTGCGCGGTCGGGGCCATAGGCGCGGGCGTTTTGCGAGGCCACATCTAGGGAAGCTGCAAGGGCCCGTGCCTCAGAGTCCTAGCGACTCTCTTTCTAAAAGTCTTTGGCGGATTTGGGGAGAGTTCATACCTGCCACAAAAGCATCGCGAATTAGCATGTCCGTGTGTTCGATCGCGTTCACCGGCGGGCAGCTGCAGCCCCGTCCCAAAATTAGCAGCGCGGCGTAGAATTCTTCTAGCGATTCTCCGGGACTTTGCCGTCTCGTTGCGAGTTGGTGGCGCGCGTAGACCTGGTTCACGGGCCGAACGTAGATGCCCTTCAGTAATGCGAGCGCCGTCGGGAAATCCTCTGCGTCTTCTATGAGAGGGTAAATTTCCGGGCTTACCCTCGAATGCAGGACCTGCATTTTCTGGTATTCTGTGATCCGGCCGGGGGCCGTTCGGAGGTAGCCTTCAAAACATGCTTGCCAGTGTTTAAATACTGCTGCCGAGTTCGCTGCGTGGGAGCTGATCCGCAGGCATTCCGGGGCGATCCGGAGCTCCATAGTCTTTGAAGCTTGCTTAATAAATTGTAACGCACAATGACTTACGAGAGAGACGAGAAGTGATGAAGTCGATCAGGCTTTATTAAGCGAGACTTGTCCCCAGCAGTTCAGCAACAGAAAGAAGCGGTGGGGAGAAGCTCGGGTTCTTATACTCCGCCTTCAGGGCGGAGCCAGGAGTCAGCAGCCAACCAGGACCCGGGATCTGTCAGCCAATAGCATCACGGCTTCACAGTCCCACATGACCCCTAATACATACCACCACACTGTCAATGCACAGAACATTGTTATCTGAATAGATGTTAATTACTGTAACAGGAAGTTGAATCAGCACATGAAATTTGGGAAATGTGTCTGCAGCCCTCTATTAAAAGAAACAGGTTTTGCTCCCACTCCATGTGACATACATCAAGGGGGTGGTACTAAGACATGGTGTAACATATGCACATCTGTGGAATGCATTACCGTCCTGCAGTAAATGTTTGTCGCTTACCTTAGCGTTACTGAGCTGGAGTCTGAGTTGTAGATAGATGTTGCAGAGCATCAGGGGGATGTAGAGTTAACTAGACACTTAGTTCCAAGGGACAGTCATGCTTCTTAAGTCAGATAGACGTGGTATTTTGCACTGCCAGTCAGTGTGCCAATTCCCCAGATTCATCCTGCCCCCATCCATTCTCCCGCTGGTGGGATAGAATATGCAGCAACGTTACCCACTGTTGCTAACTTTGGTTGGCTCTTAATTCGTTGCTCGTTGTGTCTTTACTTAATTTTCTCTGTTTCTATAACCTTTGCTTTAGAGTTGCCAGGTATCTTTATGATACCGCCATGAGGTTCAAGTTCAAGTGCTGATCAATAACTCAATACATCAATTAGTAAGATTCAAACCAAAACACATTTATTATACACAGTCAATCACTACTCATGCATAAAACTCTGCTTACTAGACTATCTCTGACACTAAAAGGCCTATACTTAGCTTCGGAACTGGCCCACCAGGTCAGGGGAACAAATGGCCTTTCGTTCGATTCTGAGTCTGCAGGATTCAAAAGCTGGTATGGACTGGTAGCTAGGAGCGCCAATCTCGTAGTGTGCGTTGACTGGAGACTTACTTGGCTGATGCGGCAGCTAGGCAGGTCACTGTCAAGGGTTGTTTCGAGCTGCTGAGTGACTCTGCCAAGAAGGACGAATTGAACTTGGGGACTCTACTTTATAGTAGTGAGGGGGGAGCTGATCTCAATTCAGGCTCACAGGGATAGGACGGACAGAGCAGAAACGGATAGATTGGTTAAGGAGATTCACCGGATAGATGAGGAGCATGCGGGGTCCCCGGGGGAAGACCTACTCAGGGAGAGACGGAGACTGCAGGCGGAACTGGGAGTGCTATCAACGAGTAGAGCCGTGGAACAGCTTAGGAAGGCAAGGGGTGTGGTGTATGAGCATGGGGAGAAGGCCAGCAGATTGCTAGCACAGCAACACAGGAAGAGGGAGGCGGCCAGGGAAATAAACAGGGTGGTGGACGGGGAGGGGAGCAGAGTGGAGGACCCGTCAGGACTGAATAAGGTGTTTCGGGACTTTTATAGTAAGCTCTACACTTCCGGAGGAGACGGAGGAGATGAAACAGTTCCTGGACGGACTAACCTTCCCAAAAGTAGGCGTGGGACTAGTGGACGGGCTGGGGGCCCCGATTAGAGCGGAGGAGGTACTGGGGGGCCTAAAGGCCATGCAGTCGGGGAAAGTCCCGGGGCCGGATGGATACCCAGTAGAGTTTTACAAGATGTTCTCGGAAATAGTGGGACCGGTCCTGACTAGGGTTTTTAATGAGGTGAGGGACAGAGGGACCTTGCGGCCGATGATGTCGCAGGCCACCATCTCGCTGATATTGAAGCGGGACAAGGACCCGGAATCCCGTGGGTCATACAGTCCGATCTCCCTGATCAATGTAGATGCCAAGCTCCTGGCCAAGGTCCTGGCGATTAGAATTGAGGACTGCATACGGGAGGTGATTGGGGACGATCAGGCAGGGTTTCTGAAAGGCAGGCAGCTGACAGCTAACATGAGAAGATTGCTTAATGTGATCATGACGCCCCCGACGGGCAAGGAGGTGGAAGTGGTAGTGGCAATGGACGCTGAGAAGGCCTTCGACCGTGTGGAGTGGGGCTATTTGTGGGAGGTACTCGGACGGTTCGGGTTTGGGGAGGGACTGGTTAATTGGGTCAGACTATTGTACCAGGCCCCAAAAGCTAGCGTAAGGATGAACAGGATAATGTCAGATTATTTCAGGCTACATCGCGGGACCAGACAGGGATGCTGTTCGCGCTGGCCATAGAACCGTTAGCGATTGTGCTGAGAGCTGCAAAGGGGTGGAAGGAAATGACTTAGGAAGGGGGGGGGGGGGGGGGGGGGGGCGGGCACAGGGTCTCTCTCTATGCGGATGACCTGCTCCTGTACGTGTCGGACCCACTGGCCGGGATGGAAAATATACTGGAAACATTGAGGAAGTTCAGACGGTTCTCAGGATACAAATTAAATATGGCCAAGAGTGAGATGTTTGTGGTGCAGGCAAGGGGCCAGGAGAATAGACTGAAGGAGCTGCCATTTAGGGTGGTTGGGGAAAGTTTTCGGTACTTGGGGATACAGGTGGCACGAGACTGGGGCAGGTTACATAAATTAAATTTGACGAGAGTGGTGGAACAAATGAAGAGGGAGTTTCGGAGACGGGATGCACTCCCGCTGTCACTTGCGGGGAGGGTGCAGACGGTAAAGATGACAATCCTCCCTAGCTTCCTGTTCATCTTCCAGTGCCTCCTGATCTTTATCCCACGGTCCTTCTTCAAAAGGACCGGCAAAATCATCATGAGCTTTGTCTGGGCAGGAAAATCCCTGCGGGTGAGGAAGACGATGCTTGAAAGGAGCCACAGCGAGTGGGGACTGGCATTGCCGAGCTTGATCAACTACTACTGGGCGGCTAACATAGCCATGATAAGGAAGTGGATGATGGGTACGGGGTCTATCTGGGAGCGGGTGGAGGTGGCTTCGTGCAGGGGCACTAGTTTGGCAGCCCTGGTCACGGCTCCCCTATCGCTTGCGTTGGCCAGGTACTCCACCAGCCCGGTAGTGGGGGCGGCCCTGCGGATTTGGGGCCAGTGGAGAAAGCATGCAGGGGAGGTGGGGGCGTCGGTCTGGGCTCCAATTTGTGGTAACCATCGATTCGCCCCCGGGAACATGGATGGAGGGTTTCGAACATGGCGGCGGGCGGGGGTGAGGAGGGGGGCGATATGTTCCTGGAGGGGTACTTTGCGAGTTTGAGGGATTTGGAGGAGAAAGCTGGGCTGGAAAGAGGAAATGACTTTAGGTACTTACAGGTGCGGGACTTTGTACGCAGATAGGTCCCATCCTTCCCACGCCTCCCGCCAATAGGGATTCAGGACAGAATAGTCTCTGGAAGAGAAGGAGGAGAGGGTAGAGTCTCGGATATTTACAAGGTGCTCATGAAGGGGGAAAGAGTCCCAGACGGAGGAGCTGAAACTCAAATGGAGGAGGAACACGGCGGGGAGATGGAGGATGGGGTATGGGCGGAAGCCCTGAGTAGGGTAAACTCAACCGCAACGTGTGCCAGGCTTGGCCTGATTCAGTTTAAGGTCGTTCACCGGGCTCACATGACTGTGGCTCGGATGAGCAAATTCTTTGGGATAGAGGACAAGTGCGCTAGATGCGCGGGAGGACCAGAGAACCACGTCCACATGTTTTGGGCATGCGCTAAACTTAGGGGGTACTGGGAGGGATTTGCGGATGTCATGTCCCGGGTGCTGATGACAAGGGTGGTGATGAGTCCAGAGGTGGCAATTTCCGGGGTTTCGGAGGACCCGGGAGTCCAGGGGAGAAAGAGGCCGATGTTCTGGCCTTTGCTTCCCTGATAGCCCGGCGGTGAATACTGCTGGCATGGAGGGACTCAAAACCCCAAAGACCGGACTATGGCTTTCAGACATGTCAAGTTTTCTGGGTGTGGAAAAAATCAAGTTCGCCTTGAGTGGATCTGTATTGTGGTTCGCCTGAAGAACATAAGAACATAAGAACTAGGAGCAGGAGTAGGCCATCTGGCCCCTCGAGCCTGCTCCACCATTCAATGAGATCATGGCTGATCTTTTGTGGACTCAGCTCCACTTTCCGGCCCGAACACCATAACCCTTAATCCTTCAAAAAACTATCTATCTTTATCTTAATACTTAAAAGGGTAATACTTTTAGCCAATTTAACCGAGTTTCTTCAGTTAATTCAGATAATTTTTCTTTTAAAGTCCCGTTGGCTCTTTCAACAATTCCAGCAGCCTGCGGGTGATACGCGCAGTGCAGTTGCTGTTTAATTACGAGTGCTTCGCACAATTCAGTATTGAACCGAGCTACAAAATGTGGTCTGTTGTCTGAGCTCACCATTTTGGGTACCCCAAAACGAGGAATGACTTCCGTTAAGAACAACTTCACCACTGTATGTGCCGTACAATTAGTGGTGGGGAAGGCTTCAATCCATTTACTAAACACATCGATTATTACTAAACAATATTTATAGCACTGTGCTTTTGGCAATTCGATAAAATCAAGCTGTATGCAGGCAAAAGGGCCATCTGGCAAGGGAGTGGTTCCTGGAGGGCATTTAATGCCTTTACCCTTATTATGTTTCATGCAAATAACGCATCGATCCAGCCACGTTCGCGCTGTTGTATTCAAATCTGGGTGCCACCCCTGTACCATTCCCTCCTTGCCAAGATGGGTACAAGAATGCAAATAATAAGTACCGGCAATAAAGAATTTGGAATACAAACTTGGTCAACGGGAGTAAGCCAGAGGTCTCGTGTCAAGGAGTGTGAACACCCCATTGACTTCCATAGTGTGCCCTCGGAATCAGAGGCGTTCCTCTGTAAATTTTGAACTTCAGTTATGTCTGGCATGCCCTTCGTTCCTAATGCAGGTACCTGGTTTAGAGCCTGATTAGCCCCACTGGGAACAATCAGAGAGGCTGATATAGCCGCAGCCTTAGCAGCCGAATCAGCACGGGCAGTTCCTAATTGAACAGGAGTTTCCCCCTTTGTGTGCGCCGCACATTTAATAATTGCCAATTGATGTGGAAGCTGAATAGCATCGAGGAGATTTTTAACCCAAAGAGCATTTTGAATGGGAGCTCCCGCAGAGGTGAGAAAGCCTCGCTGTTGCCAGAGGCGACCAAAATCGTGGGTCACGCCAAAGGCATACCTAGAATCAGTGTAAACATTAGTACTTTTATCTGTGGCCAAAATACATGCTCGAGTAAGGGCAAATAGCTCGGCTTTTTGTGCGGAGACAGGGATCTCGAAGGCTGCTGCTTCCTGCACGTCAATGTCGGTTACCACGGCATATCCCGACTGACGCCAGAGGCCATGGGGTAAATTGACAAGAAAGGCAGACCCTTCTTTTCCCTTAGCGAGGCCAACAAAGGAAACGGATTGCAGAGAACCGAGGGCGTCTTGGTAAATGCTCTCCAAATCAGGCGAGCATCCTGTATGATCGTAGCAAAGAGTGACATGTGGATCGGGAATATCTAAGGGAGGTGAAAAGTGTGAGGGATCAAAATCAACCGACCACCACTGTGGAGTAGTAAAAAGGAGAAAATTTCGAAGCTGGGCCTGCGGGATAGCTGATATAGTAATGCCGTTACCAAGGCAAACAATTTCCACCTGCAAGGGACAGCACGTCACGTCCGGCCAGGTTGACACCGAGGACGCTGGTAACTGTGAAAGGGATGCAACATTCCCGGCCCTCAATGTGAACAGAGAGCGGCTTCGTAAGCGGATAAACAGCACCTTCCCCCATGAAACCAGCAAGTTGCACATGCTTATCAGAAAGGGGAAAGCAATGTTTCTGAATTAATGTCAAGTCTAGCGTAGAATGAGTCGCGCCGGTGTCAATCAGGAAGGGGATAGGCACACCCTCTATGTAAATCGTAGCGGTGGGCTCGTCAGAGTGGTCTGTTGAGAGGACCGGAAAGTTCGATCTGGCTAGTCAGTAGGGGTTAGAGGTAGTAAAGGGTGTCTGCCGACGGAGTTGAAATCTACCTTGTCGTCGGGGTGCTGGACAATCCCTAGCGTAGTGGCCTGTACGTTGACAGTTGAAGCAAGTGACATTATATTTGGCAGGGAGACGACGCGGAGGAGCGCTGTTGAAATCCTCCATGTGTGGAATGAAGGGGTAAGGAGCCTGTGAGCGGTAACCAAATTCAGGAGGGTCCGTGCAATCTGGGCGATAGTAACGTGAATCTGTCTGAGAGTTCTGACCTTTAGGAGCTCTTCTTTGAGAGGGACGTTGGATGAATTCGGATTTAATTTTGGGCGAAGTGTCTTTGTAACAGGTCTCACCGTTGCGGCCATTGCTCCAATAATAAGACACAGCACGTTTCATTTGAGGTTTAGAATTGTCAGACCAGTCCATGTTCTTAGTTTTAATACTGGATGCTACGCGGTCAGGCAAAACCTGCATTAATAGTGCATTAAATTGGGGAGACTGTGTGCCTGCATTGAAAGCAATGTCCCCGGAGTAAAGAGTGTACATGCCACAAAAGCGGTCAAAAAATTCTGGACCATCTTCCTTAGAAGTGGGGGTACATTCAAGGAGTTTGGCGATGTCAACGGGTTTACGGAGAGCCCGTTTTAGTGCAGGGAACATTAAAGTACGCTAATCGTCCTCTGTTTGATGTGCGGCGCTGAAGGCCGTCCACGTGTCCCCATGAAGTCCTAATTCATTTTTCCATCTTTCCCCTAATTCTGGGGGAAGGGATGAATAAATCAGTGAATATTGATCACGTGCGGTAGCACCGTACATGGTAGCAGTTCTCCTCAAAAACTCAGTGAACCCCTCTGGGTGCTCTTTGCAGGAGGGCCATTGGGCCATGATCAAACATAGCTCATGGGGTTTAAAAGCCTGCCACATCTCAATGAATGGGTCGTCATTATCACCAGCGTGGGGGTTAATAACACCTACTGGGATAATTTGCGGGGGGAGGTGGTGGCGGAAAAGTTTCCTCCTCCTCAGGTTGGAGTGATAAATCAAGAAAAGCCTGATTAACAGAGGTGAAGTGTTGTTCCATATGGCTTGCGTATGTGACCGAGTGCGGGTTGCTACGGGGGATGCGTTAGCAGGAGTTTCATTGGCAGTGGGACCATAAGGGGGAGTCTGGACTTGGGACAGTGGAATTGTAGAATCGGTATGTGCAGGATGAGGGTGATGTCCAGGGGTTAAATCCTCCTCCTCTTCCGTATCGCCTGAATAGGGAAACATCGGCATGCCAGAGCAACTGGGAGGATCCTCCTTTCGTTTAATTTGCTGGGCTAGCCCTCGCTGCCTATTGGTTGGAGATTTTTTATTTTTGCCTTGTTGTTTATGCTTTCTATCCCAAAGTTCACATTCCAATTTTAAAGTCTCCCAATTCTTTGCTTTACCATCCACACAATCATCAATCCCTTTTCTACAGGCATTATCTCTCCAACTCATTAATAGTGATTGTTCATGGCGCTTAGTGGAAGCCGGTGTTTCTCTGCCAAATAATTTTCCCAGCAGAAATGCAATTATCGTAGTTCCAAGTGCCCCCTAGTGGCCAAATATCGTTAACAAATTTATTGTTCAGCGCTGCAGATAATCTTCGTAAATTACGTTCGTGAGAAGGGTTTTCAGAGCACATGAAAAATAGAGGGGATTTGCCCCCGGTTTGGTCTAAACTCTGTCCCATAATGTCAATAAAATGTGCCCCTGGCAATGAAAAAAAAAATCCCTGGTACCAAATCAAATTGCAGGATCCCTGACCCAAATTTAAACCTGTAAAACAAGCAAGAGGTCCCTGACCTAATTGGGGTCCCTGACCCGCAGTACTCTACTAACAATTTAATAAATACAATTTAGATTCGAGCACCGTCACCTGTTTAGTTACTTCCGTCAGGGATGAGGGGTCGAACCACTAATCCGAGAGAGAGAGAAACCAAGGTTAATCTTACCTTGTGCCGGCATCTGTCTCTTTCCTCCGGGTCTGGCTCGATCACTTCTTCAGTCCCCCACGGAATTCACTCAGGATATTGGTAACTGCTCGCTTGCGCCAAATGTGAATGTCAATATTTTCCCGCTTCTGTGGTAGAAAAATTCAACACACTCGTTAAGATAGAATAACAAGCTTTATTTTCGAAAACAACTGCTTGCAGTAATGGCTGAAACTTGAAGTCAGAGAGCGTCAACAAAACTGCTCAGTCTGTCACAAGTTCCCGCTTTGCGGAGAATTAGCTTAATATTTATACATTATCTTTATCAAGATTATGTGACAACAGTATGGTCAGGAGTTTGATCGGAAATACAAACGGAAGCAAAGACCAGACCATGTTTGGTCATATCTCTCATACCATTATTTAGTCCTCGGAGGGAACATTGAAAGGTCAAAATAGACTTGTTTCTTCCTGAACTTATCTTTGTTTTAAATTCCTACGGCCCTGGGTTATGACGAGTTAGTTTTATCAGGAGTTGCCGAGGTCCTGTGTTTTGGAATGGCTCGACCTTCGCTGATCTTTTCAGACTTCAAGTTATGCAGAGTTGGCCTACGACCATACAGCTCTGAAAATGGTTAGGGCAGCATTCTTTACCTGGGCCTGGGGAGCTGGAATGTGTAGTTTCAGTCTATCTGGTATTGTATCAAACCTTTTGACCAGTCTTCCCATTGACCAGTTTTCCCATCATGCCATTACTTAATTCGTACCATATCACATCCCAATCAGAAGGAGAGTCATTTTACGGCAGAGTTTGTTTTAATTTTTTTGGGATGGATTGCCACATTGACCGCACGGGAATTACACATTGCCTGGGCGGAATGCAGAGAGCAAAATCTATCGGGATAGATTGCAAGCCTGTAAGCAAACTTTCATAGTTTTCTTTCCATCCAAATGAATGGAATGAAAATGCTGTCTGGTGTGTAAGTGATGGGCAATCCTTATTGCTAGCATTTCCATTCCAAGCAATGCTCAAATAATGTGGTGATAGAGACACACATCTACCTCGGTTTCTTCTTTAAACTATACATAATTTCAGACCAAGGCACTGTCCAAGATTAGCAGACCTTTGCCAATTATGCTCATGATCCAGGCATTTCTATAGATCTGTCCAATTCTATATTAAACATCTTTCATACCATCCTCTGCCGTTGCCTTCTCTAAATCCACACCTAAATTTGAATATAATTATGCATTAATATATTCCATAATGGAGTATTTAATATTAATAGCAGCAGTGCAAGGCTTTTGTGTGACTTTAGTATTCTTTATTTAAAAAAAAACCTTTTAATCCCAGGTTTGTTCATGAATCTCCACGTTGGCTGCTGTCAAAGGGAAGGGTCCGGGATGCTGAAGCAATACTCCAACTCATGGCAAAGAAAAATGATGTCATCCCACCAGCAGTGCTCTTCAACAGACTTGAGGTACTGACACATAACATTATACTTTTTCCTATGTGATTCTTAATACAGGCCTGCTTTTTTTTAACCAATTTTCTTAACCCACTTCTCATCTGAAGGTGGCCTTAAACCTGTTTCCCTCTCCACTGATGCTGCCAGAACTGCTGAGTTTAACCAGCATTTTTTGGTTTTGGCCAGAATTCACGCCAGCGGTGGCGGGGCAAATGACATTGGAGAATCCCGGCCTTTGTTTCTCTTCTGAAGGTGCTGACTCTTTGCTATAGTCGCCTCCCTTGTTCAAGTCACTATTGTTTTTCATATAATAGCCCAGATTGTGAGCATTTTCAGGTTATATAGCTACCAGAATCTAAAAATTGATTTCATTCAAAAACAAATGCGCATGCACTTTCCAGCACAGTTCATTTTATTGCATGAGGGAAGCACAGTGGTGTAGTGGTTAGCATTTCTGCCTCACGACGCCGAGGTCCCAGGTTCGATCCTGGTTCTGGGTCACTGTCTGTGTGGAGTTTGCACATTCTCTCCGTGTTTGTGCGGGTTTCGCTCACCCAAAAGGAAGTGCAAGCTCGGTGGATTGGCCACGCTAAATTGCCCTTAATTGGAAAAAATTAATTGGGTGCTCTAAATTTAAAAAAATAATTATTGCATGAGGATCATATAGAACATACAGTGCAGAAGGAGGCCATTCGGCCCATCGAGCCTGCACCGACCTACTTAAGCCCTCACTTCCACCCTATCCCTGTAACACAATAACCGCCCCTAACCTTTTTTGGTCACTAAGGGCAATTTATCATGGCCAATCCACCTAACCTGCACATCTTTGGACTGGATCCTGGTTGATTTATTCTTGTTTTCTGGGATTCTTAGGAAATTGGTAGAGGGACCAACTTCACAAACAAGATCCAACATGGTTTATATGGTTCATTACCACAGTCCATGCTACATTGACTCACTGAACCATTTCTCATTATTTTTCCATGGAGGCTAATTGCAGTGTCCCCACTGTCACTATCCCCACTGTCACTGATTCAGTACAGCCCTGAGGCTGAACAGCATGTCTTAACTGCTCACTTGATACCATCAATCAGTCTATGGGGAGCCTTTTCTTCATTCATTCAGATTTAGAGGTGAAGTCACATTTGCATTCATCAGTTCATTAAAAAACTGCCATTGTATTGGAGTACCCCAGATAGAGATTAGATTTTTGTTTACACGCTGTTTTATGCCTCCTTAAACTCTGATGAGTTTCTTGTTGCTTCTTCCTCAATATCCAGTACATGAGTGAATTAAACACCATCAAATGTATGGAAGTAAGCTTTATTAGTTGTGATAATGAAGAAATAGAAGTGTCCAGCTTTTTTGTTTCATTAACCGACAAGTGCCAAATCTGCAAGATGTGACATGGCAGTGAAAAATCAGTAGACTGGTGAAGTCTGGTTGGACTCTTTGAGATGATATATGTGTCTTAACTGTTCAAAGATAGCAACTAATATTTTGCTCACCCATCCTTCAGAGATTCGACAGAAGTAAAATAAATGTCACAAATAAAATGATTTTCTAACTAAGAATAGCTAAGGGCAGACAACACATGCTCAAGACAAGTTCCTGGTGAGACCAATGGAAATTGCCCCTAGTTGGACTGCGGGATTAGGACAGGGATTGGGCCTGTGTAGGGTCGGTGCAGACTCGATGGGCCAAATGGCATCCTTCTACACTGCAGGGATTCTATGAATGGCAAAGAAACTAAAATACATATTGCTTCCATTTGCATAGCTGGATATTCAATTCAAAATAGCACTAAAGGAGTGACTTAAACCTAATTGTGAGAAATCACTAAAATCTGAACGGTTATGTTGGAGGGAAGCTAAAAGAATCATTGGATACTATTATTGTAGCCCCAGTTGTAATCAGAATTCAAATCAACAGACAAAGCAAGCAAGATGCCTTTATGATATCATCCATGTCAAGCCCGGTTGATTTTAATTCATAGCCCTTATTTCAAAGCAATTGACAGACTGCTGATCTTGATCACATCGGGAAATTGTCAATCCTTTTGTGTTCAATTTCTGCTGAGTCACCCAAATCCTATTTAAAGTGGGAGTACACTTGTTAAAGTGAATTCATATTCTTTGAAGACAAATTGAAGTCCTAATTTCATGTATTTTAAATGCCCCAGGCCTGATATCTGTAATTTCTTCCCTAAACCTCTCTCTCTCCCTCTTTAAAAAGGGTGGCACAGTAGCACTGTGGTTAGTACTTTTGCTTCACAACGCCAGGGACCTGGGTTCGATTTCTGGCTTGGTCACTGTCTGTGCGGAGTCTGCATGTTCTCCCCGTGTCTGCGTGGGTTTCCTCCGATGCTCTGGTTTCCTCCCACAATTCCCAAAAGACGTGCTTGTAAGGTGAATTGGACATTCTGAATTCTCCCTCAGTGTTCCCGAGCAGGCGCTGGAGTGTGGCAAACAGGGGATTTTCACAGTAACTTCATTGTAGTGTTAATGTAAGCCTACTTGTGACACTAATAAAGATTATTATTATTACCTCTCAGCTGTTCTAAGATCCATCATTGGGCCATCAAATATGAGGGTGCAAGCTTTCAAAATAAAGGGGTCTCCTATCTAAGCTGGAGGTGAAGAGGAATTTCTTCTCTCAGAGGGTTGTTAACATTTTGAACATTTCTATCCCAGAGAGAAGTGGAGGCTGGGATTATTCACACATAAGTAAGGGATTTCTGATCTACAAAGGGGGCGGGGGTTATGCAAGAGGTGGCGGGTGGGAAGGCGGGAAAGTGGAATTGAGGCCACAGTCGGATCAGCCAAGCATTTGCTGAATGGTGAATTCGGTTTGAGCAGCCAAAGGGCCTACTCCTTCTTGTATTTCTTATATTCTTGCCTCTTTAATGTGACTTGGTACCAGATTTTGCTCAATGTTGTCCCTGCAATGTGCTTTTGGATGTTTTACAATATTAAAGGTGTTCCACAAATGTGAGTAGCATTTGTTTCTCCCCGTCAAATCACATGCTCGAATGATTAAAATGCACAAAGTGCTTGGAATGGGGGGGTCACTTTAGTCAGAGGGTCTTAGGAAGATCCCTATAGACAGGGGGGGGGGTCCCTTTGGTCAGAGGATACCTGTAGGGGGCTCCCCCTTTCACAGGGGTCACTGTGGGGTATCCCCCTATCACAGGGATCTCTGTGGGGGGTCCCCCTATTAAGGTCACCCCCGTACTTGGAAGGGTAGGGGGAGCACCCAGAGAATCAGTGGTGGGGATTTGCAGTGGGGTGGGGTGCCAGGGCCTATTTGCATGTGGGGGTTGGGTGGCTAGCCATGGGATCTCGCTATTGGGCCGCCCGTTCAAGATGACGGCCCAATAGCAGGATCCCCTGGGAATCACTTGAATTCCAAGCCATGCATAAATTTACATGATGTGGAACACTGAGTTGCATCCCACTTTACGACCGCAAGATCGTAAAACTGATGCAATTCAGTTCCAGCAGGAGAACATTGTCTCCTAAATGGAGAATCCAGCCCTCAAATTGGACCCACTCCTGAACAGCACGAACAACGAAACCCTGCTGGCCTCAATATGGCGAGGATTAAACTTCACTTCCAAGTAGTTCAGGGGAAAAGCAAGACAAAGTGAGAGCTGCGGCAGAGGGCTCAGCCTCTGAAGCTACCCAGAAGGAAAAAAGAAGGGAAAAATAACAAGAGCCATCAGAGCTATTCACATGGTTAACCGGTCAACCGCATCCAACCCAAACCTCTCACCTTTCACACTATTGCCTGACCCATGCCAACGAGCGGGAGAACCAACCAATCAATCAACATGGGGCATTTCACCTACCCCAGGGAAAAACAAGGTATCTATTCAGTGCAGCACTCAGCCCATCCAAGTCCTCACACGCCCAGGGCGTCAAATCCAATCCACCAGACCCCCCTCGAAGGCACCTCCAGAAGAGGGCATTCCCGATCCCCGAAACAACTGAATACCAATTAAAGTGCTGAGCCTTGCCGAAACCAGCACTGTCCGAAATAAAAACAGAAGAAATAATTTCCCGAAGACCTCTCACACAACCCAAACTTATATCCCGATGATGCTGAACCTATTCTAACTTAATCTTCAGTGTGATTTGGTCAAGGTGAGTGAGTGGGCAAGCCAATGGCAGATGCAGTACAATTTGGTTAAATGCAAGATTATCTACTTTGATAGCAAAAAAGGGAAGGCAGACCATTCTCAGAATGGCCATCAATTAGGAGAGGGGAATGTGCAATGAGACCTGGATGTCCTCGTGCACCAGTCATTCATGGTAAGCATGTAGGTACATGACATTAAAGAAGGCAAATAATATGTTGGCCTTCATTGCGAGAGGATTCGAGTACAGGAACAGGGATGGTTTGCTGCAATTATACAGGGCCTTGGTGAGATCACACCTGGAATATTGTGTGGAGTTTTGATCTCCTTATCTGAGGAGGGATGTTCTTCCCAGAGAGGGAGTGCAGCAAATGTTTACCAGACTGATTCCTGGGATGGCAGGATTAACGTATGACATGGGGCTGGTTTAGCACAGTGGGCTAAACAGCTGGCTTGTAATGCAGAATAAGGCCAGCAGCACGGGTTCAATTCCCGTACCGGCCTCCCCGAACAGGCGCCGGAATGTGGCGACTAGGGGCTTTTCACAGTAATTTCATTGAAGCCTACTTGTGACAATACGTGATTATTATTATTATGAGTCGAGATTGAGTGAGTTAGGAATGTACTTGCTGGAGTTCAGAAGAATGAGGGGAACTCATAGAAACCTATAAAATTTAACAGGACCAGACAGGGTAGATGCAAGAAGGATGTTCACGATGGTGGGATATTTGAACCAAGGATCACAGTCTGAGGATATGGGGTAGACCATTTAGATGATGAGAAATTGCTTCACCCAGAGAGTGGTGAACCTGTGGAATTCGTTACCACAGGAAGTAGTTGAGGCCAAAACATTGTATGTTTACAAGAAGCAGTCAGATATAGCACTTGGGGCAAAGGGGATCAACGGATATGGGGGGAGGGCGGGATCAGGCTATTGAGTTGGAGGACCAGCTATGATCCTAATGATTGGCAGAGCAGGCTTGAATGGCTGAATGGCCTCCTCCTTGTAAACCTACTTTGCTCCTATTTTATATGTTTCTAACCAACTCCACCCAGGGCAAGCCATTACTCCCACTAACACAAGAAAAGACACAATAACACTCCAGCCCTAGCCAGGAGGGGACCCCAATCCTGAGGAAGATGAACCATCAAGCACCCATCAATTAAGCGTCCTGGGAGGGAAGACTGGTCCTCCTCCCCCAGCCCCAAGAGCACCACCACCTCCCCCATTCTACCAGGCCAGACCAGCATCAGGACCAGCACCACACACACCCAGACGAGAGAAGAAGAAAGAAATCCCCAGGAAGGGGGACACCCAAACAAATTTGCAGAAAACAACGGCATACAAAGGATACCCAGGGCCACCTTCATCCCCCATCTTCAACCATGGACCATGGACATCTGCTCTACAGTCTGCTGTAACAACAAAGAAGGCATTCTGTCAGTTCCAATAGCACCAAAAACAGTTGAAAAGAGAGACCGACGTAAAGAAAAACGACAAACTTGACCCAAAGGAAGAGTCAGGCAGAGCCCAGTCCTCCCCAGAATAACAAAAAATCAGTCCGCGCCAATGAAGCATGGATTCTTAAATTCAAATCAAAAAGGGGGGGAAAAACCAAAATGTATTAGTTCTAAATGGGGGAGCTGTTCTCAATCGCAGCAAGGACGAACTATCCCTACCAACAGCAGCCTTCCACCTCTTTCCCCGTTCTGGCTCCACTCAACTTCCCACGCAACGAGATGCGGGGGGGGGTGTTGAAGACAAAGAACATCTACCTCCCTCAACCACAAGGATTAAAAGACACCATAACGCATGATTACTTTTAGGAACATAGAAACAGGAGTAGGCCATTCTGCCCTTGGAGCCTGCGCTGTCATTCAGTGAGATTATGGCTGATCTGTGGCCTATCTCCATATATCTACCTTTGGCCCATATCCCTTAATCCCTTTGCTTAACAAAAACTATTCTATCTTAGATTAAAATTAATAACTGATCTCGCATCAATCGCCATTTGTGCAAGAGAATTCCAAACCTCTACCTCTCTTTGTGTGTAGAAATGCTTCCTAACATCTCTCTTGAATGGTCTGGCCCTAATTTTTAGACTTTGCCCCTAGTTTTAGAATCTCTAATGGAAACAGTTCATCTTTATTTACCCTGTCTTTTCCTGTTAATATCTTGAAGACTTGATCCGATCACCCTTTAATCTTCTAAATTCTAGAGAAGACAGACCAAATTAGTATAATCTCTCCTTGTAACTTAACCCTTGAAGTCCAGGTATCATTCTTGTAAGCCTACTTTGCAGTCCCTCCAAGGCCAAAATATCCTTCTTAAGGTGTGGTTCCCAGATTGCTCACAGTACTCCAAGTGGGATCTAACCAGCGTTTTGTAAGGGTGCAGCATAACTTCTGAGTCCTCATACTCCAGTCCTCTAGATATAAAGGCCAACATTCCATTAGCCTTCTTGATTATTTTCTGCACTTCTTCGTGACGTTTTAAAGACCTCTGCGCCTGGACCCCCAGGTCTCTTTGGAAATCCACTAAATTTAGTTTTGTACCAGCTAGAAACTCCTGATTTATCCTTTTTTGGTCCAAAATGGATAACCTCGTGCTTGCTTACATTGAAATCCATCTGCCACAGTTTTGCCCATTCACTTAGTCTATCAATATCCCTTTGTAATTTTACGCTATCATCTATATTGTCCATAACGCCACCCAACTTGTGTCATCAGCACATTTAGGATTAAAACTACGCACAAATCCCATTTTCCAAATTTGACTAAACATGAATTTGTTAAATCAGTTGATAACCAACTATAAAGGCCATCACACCCAGTATACACACGCCAATGTTGGGAAAAAGACAGCATCAAGCAAACAACATGATCAATGAGGAGCAATGTCCAGGATAACAACTGAGCTGCAAGGCAGTGTTCAGGATAAAGACATCTTCCTGGGCACACAAAGAAACTAATTGCCAAGGATAAAACAGGGTCAACGAGTACTCATCAGGATTTTTCAAGGATTCCAATGATCAAAGCACGGGATACCATTACTCCCACCGTGCCATCTCACCAAAAAACAGGCGGTCCACAGTCTAGGCCCTGGCCGGCGGGATGATTCAACACTTGGCTACACAATGCCTCACAATGAGCATCAGGAATAGGACAATACAGTACCAAAACGACCCCTAGCCACGAAGACCGGATACAATGTGCTTCTTTCGAAATGCCTGTCTCCAAATTGAGATTGCCAAAGCATGGCAGCCAATCTTTGAACTCACTCAGGAACTCTTCCACCACCTCTCGCCAGGGACCAGGCTCAGTGGTGTGCCCCTCGGTCCCCCTATCCTTCTCCCAAACCCATCAGGATGGACGGCAAGTCACAGAGCAGGAACTCAACAATACAAAGATGGGCCTTCACCAAGGAAAGTGCTGTCAAGTGCAAGATTCTCCGTGTGTGCCTCCAACGCCTCCATACAAGTGCCCCGCAATTCATGGAAGTGCGCCCTGATGATATACACCTCAGAACTAAGACATTCGGCCAGAATAACATCTCTGTTGGCAGCCATCGTCTGATGCACACAGCATCGGCAAGGCAGGAGCCCGCTAAGTAACAACTGCGCCATTGAAAGCAGGGCCCCACCCCATTCCACTCCAGCTGCCACGAGAAAACAAGGATTTTAGCATTTTATCACAGCTCTTTCTTGCAAGAAAACCAGCCAAACGCTTCTCAGGACATAGCACAAGCCATGAACCCCAAGAAAAGACAAGTACAAAATGCGCAATAGGATGAAAAGACGTATTAAAAGATGAGTAGAGCTGGAGCCAGCGAAAACGCAGCCGCCTCTGCGCTCACATGACGTGACCCCCCTGTTTTCTTGAGTTTGATGAGGAAAGAAGTTAGCTTTATTGTATTTAAAAAAATATATTCATGAATGTGGGTGTTGCTGGC
This sequence comes from Scyliorhinus torazame, assembly GCF_047496885.1. NCBI lineage: Eukaryota > Metazoa > Chordata > Chondrichthyes > Carcharhiniformes > Scyliorhinidae > Scyliorhinus > Scyliorhinus torazame. The sequence continues at coordinate 275,873,514 of NC_092713.1, read as the reverse complement.
TAAGCCAAAATTTATGGCCCATCCTAAATTGCCCTTGAGAAAGTGATGGTGGGCTGCCAGTGCAGTCCATACCCACAATGCTGTAAGGGAGCGCATTCCAGGATTTTCACCTAGTGACAGTGAAGAAACGGCGATATATTTTCAAGCCAGGATGCTGAGTGTCTTGGAGAAGAACCTCCAGATGGAGGTGTTCCCATGTGCCTGCTGCCCTTGTCCTTCTAGATGATAGTGGTTGTAGGTTTGGAGCGTACTAGCTAAGGAGGCTTGTTGAGTTCTTGCGTTGCATCTTGTAGATAGTACTTGTGGCTGCCACTGTGCGTTGGTGGAGGAAGTGAATGTTGTGTATGGAGTGCCAATCAAGCAGGTTGCTTTGTCCATGATCTTGTTGAACTTCTTGAGTGTTGTTGGTGCTGCACTCATCCAGGCAAGTGGAGAGTATTCCATTACACTCCTGACTTGTGTCTTGTAGATGGTGGACAGGCTTTGGGGAATCAGGAGGTGAGTTACTCGCTGCCAGAGTATTTGCCTCTGACCGACTCTTGTAGCCACAGTATTTATATGGCTAGTCCAGTTCAGTTTCTGGAAATGGGAACCCCCCAGGATGTTGATGTTTTAGGATTTAACGATGATAATACTATTGAATGCCAAGAGCCGATGGTTAGACTCTGTTTTGTTGGAGATGGTCATTGCCTGGTCCTTGAGTGGTGTAATGTTATGCCATTCCATCCAAGTAAAATAATAAATCATGGTCTGACTTTGCACACACACCCACACACAAACAAATTACAGAATGGGGAAGGATAAATTAAATTGCAGCCCAGATAAATAAAAGGGGTAGATACGGCCTGTCGATTTTGATGGCTTGATTGACTTCAGGATGAATTTGTTGGTCCTGCTGTTTGCCTCATGGGTGCATTTTAAAGATGTGTATCTAGTTTATTGGCTGTCCTGGAGATGATAGTGTCAGATTGATTACCTTCAAGAAGTCTCTGTCTGCAGCAGGGGCATCTCTGGTTGATTATGGTCAGAAATATGACAATGTAACATTATTGAATACTTGAGTGAATCACATTCCACAAGTAAAAATACTTTGTCTAACTTTTTTTGCGACTCTTACATTTCCTACTCCTGTACTTCAACAGAGAGAGAGGCCAGATTGCTCATATTCCCTGCCCTGTGCGGTGATGCTCATGATTTTCACTATCTGGATTTATGGGACTAGGAAGCCCCTGCCAAAGATTGCCTGACCATCACCTGTACAGACATCAGTTCAAACATTGCTAAAGGGGCCAGCGTGTGGGCTTCGACATGAAGTAGTTAAAGGGGTTAAGTGGAAGCCCTACGAGTGGAATCCCTACTTCCATGTGCCCTTGTTCCTTCGTCCCTTTTATGATCCACCTAGTCTTCCCTGATAGGGGAAAGTCAGGGAACCAAGAGGTGAAGTAATCAGTGGGAAGCGTAGCTGCTTAGGAATACAAAAAAGCACGAAAAGACAAAACTCAGGAGAGATTACGATAGTCCCCATCCCACAAAATATGACACAGTGTATGGAAAGGCTCAGTAAACCAAGGTCCACCACACTAAGACAACAAAAAGGGACGGTCAATAGAGAATTAAAGGTGCTATATTTAAATGTGCGCAGTGTACGGAACAAGGTGGATGAGCTTGTGGCCCAGATTGTGACTGGCAGGTATGATGTGGTAGGCATCACAGAGATGTGGTTGCAGGGGGTTCAGGACTGGCATTTAAACATCCAGGGATTCACAACCTATCGAAAAGACAGAGAGGTGGGCAGAGTGGGCGGGGTTGCCTTGTTAATTAGGAATGAAATTAAATCAATAGCACTAAACGACATAAGGTCAGATGATGTGGAGTCTGTGTGGGTAGAGTTGAGGAACCACAAAGGCAAAAAAACCATAATGGGAGTTACGTACAGGCCTCCTAACAGTGGTCAGGACCGGGGGCACAAAATGCACCACGAAATAGAAAGTGCATGTCAGAAAGGCAAGGTCACAGTGATCATGGGGGACTTCAATATGCAGGTGGACTGGGTAAATAATGCTGCCAGTGGACCCAAGGAAAGGGAATTCATTGAATGTTTACAGGAGGGCTTTTTGGAACAGCTTGTGATGGAGCCCACGAGGGAACAGGCCATTCTGGACTTAGTGTTATGTAATGAGCCAGACTTGATTAAAGATCTTAAAGTAAGGGAACACTTAGGAGGCAGTGATCATAATATGGTAGAATTCAATCTGCAATTTGAAAGAAAGACGGTAGAATCAGATGTAAAGGTGTTACAGTTAAATAAAGGTAACGACAGGGGCATGAGGGAGGAACTGACAAAAATCGACTGGGAGTAGAGCCTAGTGGGAAAGACAGTAGAACAGCAATGGCAGGAGTTTCTGGGAGTAATTGAGGACACAGTACAGAGATTCATCCCAAAGAAAAGAAAGGTTATTAGAGGGGGGATTAGGCAGCCATGGCTGACAAAGGAAGTTAGGGTCTGCATCAAAGCAAAAGAGAAAACCTATAATGTGGCAAAGAGTAGTGAGAAGTCAGAAGATTGGGAAGGCTACAAAAACAAACAGAGGATACCAAAGAGAGAAATAAGGAAAGAGAGGACCAAATATGAAGGTAGGCTAGCCAGTAACATTAGGAATGATAGTAAAAGTTTCTTTAAATACATTAAAAACAAACGGGAGGCAAAAGTTGACATTGGGCCGTTCCAAAATGACGCTGGTAATCTAGTGATGGTAGACAAGGGAATAGCTGAGGAACTAAATAAGTACTTTGCGTCAGTCTTCACAGTAGAAGACATGAGTAATATCCCAACAATTCCGGAGAGTCAGGGGGCAGAGTTGAATATGGTAGCCATCACAAAGGAGAAAGTGCTAGAGAAACTAAGAGGTCTAAAAATTGATAAATCTCCGGGCCCAGATGGGCTACATCCTAGAGTTCTAAAGGAGATAGCTGAAGAAATAGTGGAGGTGTTAGTTATGATCTTTCAAAAGTCATTGGAGTCAGGGAAAGTCCCAGAGGATTGGAAAATCGCTGCTGTAACCCCCCTGTTCAAGAAGGGAACAAGGAAAAAGATGGAAAATTATAGGCCAAAAGCCTAACCTCGGTTGTTGGCAAGATTCTAGAATCCATTGTTAAGGATGAGATTTCTAATTTCTTGGAAGTGCAGGGTCGGATGAGGACAAGTCAGCATGGATTTAGTAAGGGGAGGTCGTGCCTGACAAACCTGTTAGAGTTCTTTGAAGAGATAACAAATAGGTTAGACCAAGGAGAGCCAATGGATGTTATCTATCTTGACTTCCAAAAGGCCTTTGATAAGGTGCCTCACGGGAGACTGCTGAGTAAAATAAGGGCCCATGGTATTCGAGGCAAGGTACTAACATGGATTGACGATTGGCTGTCAGGCAGAAGGCAGAGAGTTGGGATAAAAGGTTCTTTTTCGGAATCGCAACCGGTGACGAGTGGTGTCCCGCAGGGTTCAGTGTTGGGGCCACAGCTGTTCTCTTTATATATTAACGATCTAGATGACGGGACTGGGGGCATTCTGGCTAAGTTTGCCGATGATACAAAGATAGGTGGAGGGGCAGGTAGTATGGAGGAGGTGGGGAGGCTGCAGAAAGATTTAGACAGTTTAGGAGAGTGGTCCAAGAAATGGCTGATGAAATTCAACGTGGGCAAGTGCGAGGTCTTGCACTTTGGAAAAAAGAATAGAGGCATGGACTATTTTCTAAACGGTGACAAAATTCATAATGCTGAAGTGCAAAGGGACTTGGGAGTCCTAGTCCAGGATTCTCTAAAGGTAAACTTGCAGGTTGAGTCCGTAATTAAGAAAGCAAATGCAATGTTGTCATTCATCTCAAGAGGCTTGGAATATAAAAGCAGGGATGTACTTCTGAAGCTTTATAAAGCATTAGTTAGGCCCCATTTAGAATACTGTGAGCAATTTTGAGCCCCACACCTCAGGAAGGACACACTGGCACTGGAGCGGGTCCAGCGGAGATTCACACGGATGATCCCAGGAATGGTAGGCCTAACATACGATGAACGTCTGAGGATCCTGGGATTATATTCATTGGAGTTTAGGAGGTTGAGGGGAGATCTAATAGAAACTTACAAGATAATGAATGGCTTAGATAGGGTGGATGTAGGGAAGTTGTTCCATTAGCAGGGGAGACTAGGACCCGCGGGAACAGCCTTAGAATAAAAGGGAGTCACTTTAGAACAGAGATGAGGAGAAATTTCTTCAGCCAGAGAGTGGTGGGTCTGTGGAATTCATTGCCACAGAGGGCGGTGGAGGCCGGGACGTTGAGTGTCTTTAAGACAGAAGTTGATAAATTCTTGATTTCTCGAGGAATTAAGGGCTATGGAGAGAGAGCGGGTAAATGGAGTTGAAATCAGCCATGATTGAATGGTGGAGTGGACTCGATGGGCCGAATGGCCTTACTTCCGCTCCTATGTCTTATGGTCTTATGGATAGCCATGTGCTGAAGACCATTTTGCTGCAATTCAATAAGGCATTGAATGGCTAAAGTGAGCGATAGGACTCTTATATTCCTCATCTAATAAGAATCGGTAGTCCGATTGGTGAGTTTTAAAAATATGACTTTATTGTCAGTCACTTGACTGGTATACACTCGTGTATGAAATGGCCTTTTGCCAATTTCAAAATGAATAAAAAACTGCCCGTTTGGCAATTACACTTGAATATGACGCTAGTCACTTGGCTATTACAAAAACGGGCTGATTCTCCGTTTTTAAGGGGGCATGCAGGGCCCCGGAGTGCTCCACGCTGCTCCGTCTGCCGATACGGAGCCCTGCATCTCCGGCTGCGCATCTTGCGGCTTCGGCCGCGTGCGACAGGACGGTCCCATTCAGCGGGCCGGCACCGAAGGAGTAGGCCCACCCCCCCCCCAGATCGCGCGCTCCCGCCAATCCGTGGCTCCCGATTGCGGGCTTGGCCGTCGTGGAGGCATCCCCCCCCCCCCCACCCCGGTGACGGATCCCCCGCCCCTCACCAGGACGCCCGCTGCAACTCCGAGCTCCCGCCGGGTGGAACCATAACTGAACCACGCCGGCGGGAACTCAGCCAGTCGTTTGCGGAGAATCACCACGGGGGCCTTTTCCAATGACCCCCGTCTGGCGTCGGGTCAACCCCGCGCACGCGTCTGCCGGCGATTCTCTGGTCGCCGGAGAATCGCGCGAAGTCGTCACGGGTCCGAAGCCCCATTCTCCGCCCCCACGCCGGGTTGCGATTGCGGCTCGTAGAATCCCGACCTATGTGCCTGCTGGAAGGCTAGCTGCAGTGTGATGTGGACCCTGGGTGTGACACACAAGTTGTGACAACCTGACCGTGGGCAGGATGGATGGGAGCATGGGCGCTGTGGGCAGGCAGGGCTTGGAAACGGTTGGTGATCCTGAGGGGTTGGCTAGCTGGTAATGTCACTGGTAAGGCCTCTGCCCTAAGAAGGGCAGAGTGCCAGGGACGGTGACAAAGGTCAGGGTGCATGTGTCCTTTGTTTGGATGAGCTCTGCTGTTCCCTTGCTTCCTCTGCAGTGGGGCTGCATTTCTGCTGAGTGAACTGTGGAGTGCAAACACCTGGTGGGCCGGTGATTGAGCTTGGCCATGCCCATCCCGTTGTTGGGTCAGCTGGAGTTTGAGGGTCTCCAGAGGGGTGATGTGGGTGCACTTGCAGATGATCAGATGCTCTCTGAACAATTACTGGACATTGTGAGCAGTCATCAGAGTAAACAGCCAGGGCCCTATAGGCAGCAGCAAAGGGGTCCATTTAAAACACATACTGGTACAATAACGGTTTGAGCCAGGCCACTAGATCCTGAGGGGGACACTCTTGAGTCCATGGACTTGGCACCAAGTCGTTGCCCGCTGCTCTCTCTGGCCTGAGCAGCCACCTGACAATTTTGGAGAGTTTTTCAGAGTTTTTTCACCTGCTCGCTCCCCCTCAACAGCCCAGGCCTCGCTTGTAAATACTTGCACCAATTCGCACCCATGTAGCTTCTGCCTAAGAGGGGCGGAGCATCGTGGATGGGTGGAGCATGAAGTGTCCAATCCTCTAATGATATTTAAATCCATACAAATTATGATTTTGCAAGGACCTGCCGCTGCGGGGCACAAACTTCGATTTCTCGTCATTGAGGCACTGGAGTGTGGTGTTGGAATCGGCAGCAGGTGCAAACCTCTATTTTTGGATTACCTGCAATTCTCAGTCCGATCACGATTTCCATTTCTGTCGTCGCAGAGCATTCAGCCCTGGATCTCTTCATGTTATTCTTGTGTACTCTTATAATCTTTCCAATGGTCGATTGAACTAACATTAGGTTAATTCAAATTTTAATTTGAAATGCCATGTGTGTAAATTTCCCTTTTTGTGTCTGTTATACAGTTTTCTCTTTCCTCTCCTTTGAAGTTAACAGACAGGAAAATCAGGCTTGGTGTGTTATAGGTGTCTAACTTGATATCACCCATTGTACACAATTGTCAGGAGTTAAAATTATTTACAAACAGTTTTATTCATCATATTTGTTACGATCCCAGACCAGACCCCAACACTGACTAGGATATTGGACAGAAACACCAATATTTGCTCCAGGAAACAATAGAGATATGGGGCTGAATTCTCCACTGCGGGATCCTCTGTTTTGCCGGCGCCCCGGGGGTTTCCCGACGGTGTGGGTTTGCCCCACAATGGGAAAGACCATTGACCAGCCGGCGAAACGGAGAATCCCGACGGCATGCCGCACCAGACGTCTGGTGCGGCGGGGTGGAGAAACCCGCCCATGGTATATTAAAACAAACCAACACAGTATTAAAATATCTTAACATCACATCAGAAAATAGCTTATAATTACCCTTAAACAATGCTAATTAATACAATAACCCTGAACTGCTATCTTTATTCCCACTCAAAAAACAAAGAAAGCCATCTCAGCTCTTAATCCACTGTTAACTACAGTTAGTACTCAAGAATACCTGCTTTGCAGAGATGTCTGTATATTCTGTTTTGAGGAGGAGAGATTTTGTGCCACTGCTTTAACAAAAAGACCTTAATCCTGTCAGAATCTTTTAATTGAACTACGATGCTTGACATCTGCTCTTATCTGTTTGAGCCGCTTGCAGAAAAATACTTTTCACTGTACCTCGGTACATGTGACAATAAACAAATCCAATCCAATTCAATCCAATCCAATCTCCCACTTGTACTCAACAAACACCACTTTTCTGCAAAATGCTTGATACCTTGACTCCTCCCAGTATACTTCATCTTTCCAAGCTGAACTATAATTAACTCCACACGGAATTCCCTTAATCCAAACAACATTCAATTAACCCAAGCTTTTTACGTTGCTTTAATTGCACCCCTGGCTCCCAAAATCTTTCACCCGAGGATTCTTTATAAACACTACTATCCCAGACTTTTAACCCATATCACCAAATACCGAGAATAAAATGGGCTGGTTTCTCCGATTTGAAGACTAAGTGCTGACGCCGGCATGGGAACAGTGGTGTTTTACGCCATAAAAATGGCGCAAAAGCTGCACCGATTCTACGTCTGGTGGGGAGCTAGCAGCCACGCAGCGTAAATTCAGCTTTACCGGCGATATGGCCAGAAAATTGGCGGGTCCGTGGCCGCCCATGAGCACGGCGGCGGCCTGCATTGGCCGAGCCGCGCAACATGGCGCCGGCCGCACACGGACCCGGCCTGCCAGATAGTGCCCCTTGTAGCCCCCCTCGATACCCCTGGACCACTCCTCACCAGTGTCCCCAGCTCCCGCCAAAGCCCCCCCTGCCCGCGGAACAGCCAACCCCTCCCGACTGTGGCGGCGCTGTACCGGAGAATCCTGCCCACTGGATCTGAAATTCCTACATTGATCATAAGATTTTTGTTTGAATCAATGAATAGGATGAGAGCTGCTAGATACAATTATTTCTATTTCTGTTTACATACTCTCATATGAACAAGGAATATCTGAGCTCTCATCCACTTAGGTGAGTCACTTTGCTCAATTTTAAATCATTAGACTTTCCTTACTTGTATATCTCAGTATTGCACCAGGTGGTGCATTTGTTTTTGCATAGCCATTTCTATAGCTCCATCTGGGTTTCTAAAAACATAAGACAAGCAAATATCCTAACCGCTTTGCTCATTCTCCCTTGGGATATGTGTGTCGGTGGCGAGGCCAGCAGTTGTAGCCCATCCCTAATTGCCCTTGAACTGAATGGGTTGCCACACCATTCCAGAGATCAGTCATTCACATTGCTGTGGGGCTGCAGTCTCATGACCAGACCAGGCCAGGACGGCAGATTTTCTTCCCTGAAGCGAGCCAGATGTGTTTGTATGACAATCAACGATAGTCATAGATATTAATACAAATATGTTTCAATCATGGTTTGTTTTCCTTTCAGCTCGAAGATATGATGGCTAAAAGGAAAAAATCTTATGCAATTATTCACTTGATTAAGACCCATAATATTCGAGTCATTACGATCATTGTCCTTCTCGTGTGGTGAGTATTTAATTGAATCATAGAATGTTATAGCATTGTATTTGGACATCAAATCTGCACCGGCTCTAATGCAGTTAGTCCCCTTCATCTCCCACTATATCCTTGCAACTTTTTCTTCTTCGAGTATTAATTCAATTCACATTTAAACAATGCATTGAATTTAGATCCGCTGTGCTTATCAATCAGTGCATTCCATATCCTAACCACTAATTGTAAACACTCACTTTGACTCCCCTTTTTTTGCCAAACGTCCTAAACCAGTTCCCTCTGTTTTTTTTAATTCTTACATGGGATGTGGGTGTCGCTGGCTAGACCAACATTTATTGCCCATCTCTGGTTGCCCTTGAAAAAGTAGTGGTGAGCTGCCTGCTTGAACTGCTGCAGTCTATGTGATGTAGGAACACCCACAGTGCTGTTAGGGAGTGAAGGGACGGTGATATATTTCCAAGCCTGGATGGTGTGTGGCTTGGAAGGAAATTTCCAGGTGGTGGTGTTGCCTTGTCCTTCTAGGTGGTAGATGTTGTGGGTTTGGAAGGTGCTGCTATTGGTGAGGTTTTCAATAGTCTCCTCTTTATGAAAAAACATTATTTTTTTCTTCATTCATATTGTAAGTTTTTAGTTTATAACAATGCAGAAATATGCACAGTTACATTAAGTGAGGCAGTGTAATTTAAAGACAGGCACAGAATAGGGGTACTGGTTTGGCATGTTTCCCTTCACATGTATTATCTTCTGGCTCAGTGAGGTTTCTCTTACTCTGTGAGTGGTTTGGAGATGGTCAATATTTACTTTTCTTAAAACTGTTTATTTATACTATTTACATCCAAATACATTATTCGCTGTAAACAGTGTTCTGCTGTTTTTTCCCCTTAGAGCCTGTTGCCCATCTGCCTCTGATGTCATACTTACATCATGATTAACATCAGTGCATAATTAACATAACCCTTTGCCTCTAATCCAAAATATCAGCTCAAAACTGTTGGCTTTTTGGCTAAACTAGTTACCCAACATTCCCACCTCATATAGTGTTTCCAGTTTTTATCAAACTCTGATCTTGCTCTCCCCATCTCCAAGTCACTTTGGCCAAAGGCTTCAATCCCCCACAGTGTTCTCAGCTCTCTTGACGGACATATGAGACATATGTGTTTTCCCTTATCTACTCCTTGGAAGGCAAACACATTGGTGGAGTGGGATCTGCTTTTCATGACAGCTGGTTCCTGGGCTGTGACCCTTACATTGAACTGATTGTAACAGCAGTGAAAACCAATTTGGAAAACCTGACTCGAGAGAACCCTCCAAGATTTAAACAATCACAAACCCTCAAAAAGTAAGACAATAGACTGAAATTCTCTCTTGTATCTTCTGTATTGCACATTGAGTCATGAATGAATCAGGTAGATCGAGAAAATGAAGAACAACTTGAAAATACAGCAGGATACGGGGAAAAGAGGACTTCCCTGCTACGTTTAAGGGAGCTTGGCTTGATACAATTCACACCTCTTTAACCTGGGGTTACCCCATCTCTGGATCTGTAAAGATTTAATCACCTGCTAATGCTCGCATTCCAAGCATTGTCTGGCATCTTTGAATCTGTCTATATATATGTTTCTGGAACATACCTCTTCATTCACCTGAGGAAGGAGCAGCGCTCCGAAAGCTAGTGACATCGAAACAAACCTGTTGGACTTTAACCTGGTGTTGTAAGACTTCTTACTGTGCTCACCCCAGTCCAACGCCGGCATCTCCACATCACATTTAAGGTAGGGAGGATATCATTTAGCGGAGGCAGTGGCGTAGTGGTATTGTCACTGGACTAGTATTCCAGAGACCCAGAGTACTGCCCTGGGGTCCCAGGTTCAAATCCCACCATGCAGATGGTGAAATTTGAATTCAATAAAAATTTGGTATTAAAAGTCTAGTGATGACGATGAAACCATTGCCGATTGTCGTAAAAACCCATCTGGTTCAATAATGTCCTTTAGGGAAGGAAATGTGCCACCCTGGTCTGGCCTATATGTGATCCAGACCCACAGCAATGTGGTTGACTCTTAACTACCCCTCAAGGACAATTTGGGATGGGTAATAAATGCTGGCACAGCCTGCGATGCCCACGTCCCATGAACAAATTTTAAAAATTTCCATGCTTCAGCACGAGGCTGCTCTGCTGCTGACAATGGGATCTCAGAGTTAGCAGGAGAGTTTACGATCGAACCGTCATCAACAATGGAATAAACTTCTGGATCGGGATCTATGGCAATTTCCTGAATAGTAAGTACTCTTGCTTGTGAGGTCAACATCCGTATCAAGGACAGTTACTACAAGAGTCTCAGTCGTAATAGGAAAGACAGCTAGTAGCAATACTTCTTCAGGTATTTGCTCTGTAGCCAACTCTGCCGTCTGATGCTGTGGCCATTTCCTTAGCTGTGGTATAGTGTTTTTGTGAGGGCCACGAAGAATCCAGCACGAGTTTTAAGGATACAAAGAAATAACAATTATTTACAATAACATATATATACAACAGCAACTTCCCTTGCTGCTCATTCCTTCCTGGCTGGTTCCAAACTGGCCAGCTTCATTTATGCAGGGAGTCTGCTAATGATTTCTCTGCCCCCCTTCATTGGGGAAGCTCATACTCTGACAGGATTGTGGGATTGTCAGTAGTCCCCAGCCAATGGTAAACAGGCAGGTTATAACATCCCTCCCCCCCCCCCCCCCCCCCCCCCCCCCCCCAAAGTCCAAGGAATCCACCGAAGACCCTGGCGAAGGAGGGCGTCGGACACCTTTTGCCGCAGGCCGGACACCATTTGAACGAGGCGCTGGATCGGGCGGCGTGTAACGAGACGGAGACCGGCACTTCCGTGATGAATGACGTAACGGTTGTACATCCACGGCCCGTGGGCCCAAGAAATCCCCCTCTGAGGTGTCCTGTGTCTCCATCTCGGAGTCAGAGTCTGCTGCCTCCGTCATCTTGGCGTCTCTATCTCCACACGGTTCTGTAACGACTTTGCAGGCTTTGACTGAGGCACCAGAGGAAGATTGTGAGGAATACTTTCCATTGTGTCTGGTCTCTGTGGCTGTACAAATGAGCTCCGGGGATGGGGAATCTTTGGAAGGGATAGTCTTCTGCACCGAATGTGGTCGACATGTTTGTGCTGGAGACGACCCTGGGCTTGCACCTGGTAAGAGATAGGGCCCGTTTGGCGAAAGATTACATCAGGGACCCACTGGGCACCACCAGCAAAATTCCGAACGAACACTGGGTCACCGGGTGTAAGCTGCCGAATCGGCCGATGCGAGAAAAAACATGTCCCTGCCGTTCTTGTGTGCGGCGTACTTTTGCGCCAATGTCCGGGAAAACCATGCTAAGGCAGGTGCGAAATCTACGGCCCATTAGGAGTTCTGCGGGAGCTACCCCAGTCACCACATGGGGGGATGGTCCTATACGAAAACAAAAAAACGAGCCATTCTCGTGTCCATTGACCCGGAAGACTGCTTCTTTAGGCCTCGTTTGAAGGTCTGCACTGCGCGCTCCGCCAATCCATTTGAAGCTGGGTGGTAAGGGGCAGTGCGGATATGGCGTATGCCGTTCATCTTCATGAACCTCGCAAACCCCTCACTTGTGAATGGAGTACCGTTGTCCGTGACCAGCACCTCGGGGAGGCCATGCGTACTGAAAGACAAACGCATCTTCTCAGTTGTTACGCAGGATGTTGTGCCTACCATCTTATGCACCTCTAGCCATTTACACTGGGCATCGATTAATAGAAGGAACATGGATCCTTGAAAAGGGCCGGCGAAATCTGCATGCAAGGCCGCCCTGGCCATTCCCAGTGATGTATGGGCACGGCCGGCGGAAGCTTCTGATGCTCCTGGTAAATGGAGCAGTTTTGGACCACCTTCTCAATGTCGGTGTCGAGGCCTGGCCACCAGACATAACTCCGGGCCAACATTTTCATTTTGGTCACACCTGGATGCCCATTGTGCAAGTCTCTTAATATCAGCTCCTGTCCTTTTTCTGGGACAATCACATGCGTCCCCCACAAGAGGATGCGGTCTTCCACGCTGAATTCTGACAGCTTGTAGGAAAATGCCCGCAACTCGCCTGGGAGCTGTCTATGCTGCCCACCATACAGGACTATGTGCCGAACCTTTGACAGGACTGGCTCCGTCTGGGTCCACTCACAGATCTGTGATGCAGTGACAGGCAAGGTGTCCATAAAATGTAGGGTTGCAACCACCTCACCGGTCGTGGGGGTCGACATGGGACCGGTCGATAAAGGCAATCGGCTCAGTGCGTCGGCATTCGCTATCTGGGTTCCTGGTTTGTGCTCCAGAGAATACTCGTATGCAGCGAGCAACAAAGCCCAGCGCTGGATCCGTGCGGAAGCAATGGGCGGTATTGGCTTATCCTCTCTGAAAAGTCCCAGCAGAGGCTTATGATCAGTCACGATAGTGAAGTGGCGGCCATACACGTACTGGTGGAAAGTTTCACGGCAAAGCCAACTGCCAGGCCCTCCTTCTCGATCTGCGCATACTTTTTTTTCCGCTGCAGTCAATGTGCGGGAGGCGAAAGCTATTGGCCCCATTCTCCATCTTGTGGGACAGGACGGCCCCAATACCATATGGGGATGCATCACATATGATGAGCAAAGGCTTTCCAGGATCATAGTGGGTTAGTAACCCAGACAACGACAATTGTTGTTTTATCCGGCGGAAAGCGGTTTCTTGCGGCTGACCCCAAACCCAGGTGTGATTCTTCTTTAGCAGAAGGTGCAACGGGGCCAGCGTAGTTGCCAGATTTGGCAGGAACTTCCCGTAATAGTTTATGAGGCCGAGAAAAGAGCGAAGATGCGAAGTGTCAGTCGGGGCAGGGGCCTGTTGAATCGCGAGCACCTTCTCTGCGACTGGGTGCAAACCTTTGCAGTCCACCCGATAACCCTGGTAGACTACTTCCTTCGCCTGAAAGATGCACTTTGTGCGACATAAACGGACTCCAGCCTCCGAAAAGCGTCTAAGGACAGCCTCCAGATTTTCCAAGTGTTCCTGCTCCGACGTCCCTGTGATCAAAACGTCATCGAAGTTTACAGCGACACACGGTAAACCTCTCAAAATGCCCTCCATAACACGTTGAAAAATAGCACAGGCAGAGGATACTCCAAAGGGCAAACGTGTATATTCATACAGGCCCCGGTGTGTATTAATCGTTACATATGGCCGGGAGGCAGGGTCCAGCTACAACTGTAGGTAGGCGTGACTCATATTTAATTTTATGAACGAGAGTCCGCCTGCAAGCTTCGCGTAGAGATCCTCTATGCGAGGCATTGGATATCGGTCGAGTCGGGAAGCCGTATTCACTGTAAGTTTATAGTCGCTGCACAAGCGAACTGTGGCATCTGGCTTCATTACAGGTACAATTGGTGCTACCCAGTCAGCGAAACAGACGGGCCTAATAATACCCAAAGTCTCCAAACGAGTGAGCTCCCCTTCTAACTTCTCGAGCAAGGCGTACGGCACCGGGCGCGCCCGGAAATAACGTGGCGTGGCTCCTGGTTCTTCTTGGATACAGGCTTTTATTTTCCCCAAACCGGGCTGGAATACATCTGGGTATCGTCCTAGCACCTCAGTAAACCCTCCAGAAACTGTTTGGAGGATGCGCTGCCACTGCAAGCGCAAATGGCACAACCAGTCTCGACCCAACAGGCTGGGCCCATGGCTGCGCACCACGGTAAGTGGGAAACGCCCCTCCTGGCGTCCATAAACAACAGGGGTCATTGTGGTTCCTGCAATGTCCAATGGTTCCCCCGTGTAGGTGGCCAACCTGGCCTGTGTGTCAGTTAATGTAAGGGTCTGTATACCCTGCTTGATGCAGTCAAATGTCCTCTGGGCGATCACGGTGACCGCTGCGCCAGTGTCCAACTCCATCTCAAGCGGGTGACCATTGACCCATACTGTCACCTTAATGTTGGCCACATGGGGAGCTGCCACACAATGCAGCTACAGGCAGTTGTCCTCCGTCTCCACATCCTCGGGAGTAGTCGCCGCAGGTTCATCCAAATGGTAGGTACGGCCCCATGGCTGGTCCTAGTTTCGGTCAGAACGACCATGCCTCTGGCGCCCCCAGGACCGGCGTCCGTGACGGGATCGGTGCCTACAAGTCTGACACGGACATGGCTCCTCATCCATTGGTTCTGGAGAAGGCTCCCTTCGGGAAGGAATATCCGATGGCCACTGGCGTCGATCCGGACATCGCCTCGCCCAAGGTACCGCAGGGGTGCGGGGGGACGTTTTCAGATGGAAGGGGTTGCGCCTCAAGGCGTGCACCTCCATTCCCTGTAGCTCCTGCACTCCTCGTTCTGCACTCTCTCGGGACAATACTATTTGAATGGCCTGTTGAAAAGTCAATGTTGACTCAGCTAACAACTTTCTCTGGGTGCCCACATTGTTAATACCGCAAACCAAACGGTCGCATAACATTTCTGACAAGGTCTCACCACAGTCACAGTACTCTGCAATCCTGCATACCGTGGATAGAAAGTCGGCAAGGGATTCTCCTGGGGTCCTCTCAGCGGTATTAAACCGGTTATGTTGGACTATCGTGGACGGGGTTGGGTCAAAATGTTGCCCCACTAAGTTCACAAGTGCATCAAACGTTTTGGTGTCCGGCGCAGCTGGGTACAAAAGGCTCCTAATCACCCCAAACGTATGCGGGCTGCAGGTGTGAGCAATATGACCACCTGGTGCTCGTTTTCGGTGATGTTGTTTGCCCGGAAATAGTAATGCATCCGTTGTGCGTACTAGTTCCAGCTTTCCAGCGCAGCATCAAAAACATCCAAACATCCATGCAGAGGCATGGTGTAATAGAAAACAACTTCCAACCTGTGTCCAACAAAAATCCAGGGGGGTGGCTACAGCTGTGTAGACAGCTATTCACTTTAACCCTCGTCGCCAGTTTTGTGAGGGCCACGAAGAATCCATCACGAGTTTTAAGGATACAAAGAAATAAAATGTATTTCCAATAACATATATATACAACAGCAGCAGCAACTTCCCTTGCTGCTCATTCCTTCCTGGCTGGTTCCAAGTTGGCCAGCTTTATCTATGCAGGGAATCTGCTGATGATTTCTCCGCCCCCCTCATTGGGGAAGCTCATACTCCCACAGGATTGTGGGATTGTCATTAGTTCCCAGCCAATGGTAAGCAGGCAGGTTATAACAAGTGTCTTTACACTCCTGTACGGAGTGTAAAGACAAACTTATGTTTGTTACACCTTGCCTAATGTGTGAATTGTCCTCTGTGGCTTGATCGTGCTGTGCATGTGACAGCTAATAGCTTGGATTTTAGTTCAAAATTCTCTTTTTGGTGGTGAGACTTCTCCAATTCTTGCTTAAGTTCCATTTACTGTTTTTCCAAGGTACTCTGTAACTTAAACGTTCTGTAGTTTGGGCCTCTGCTTCTTTACTAAAAGGAAATCTTGAGTGCATCCATGGTTTGCTGGTAAGATCCAAGTGTGGGCTCCAGCTTACATTTGTACAAGTTAATACGCTCTGAACTTTCAGCATTGGTTTGATCCAATTTGGATTGTGCGTTTCATTCTCACTGGATAGCTTTCTGCTAGCTGCTTGCAATTGCTGATGCATATCATCGGTGGACACAGGGAAACGAGTGAATAAATTCACCACTTTATTACCTTCTTCAAAAAAGGAATATGCTCCAAAGAGACAACAAAGGCTTCACAATCATTGGCAGTGGAGTCAAAAGAATGTAGCAAGGTCTCGGATGTCTTCTTCTTCCTCCAACAGATAATCTGCATCTGCGGTGGCTTCATTCTCTTAAACTCTGTTCTGAAAGAGCAAGCCACAGTCCAGAAGCCAATCTGATGAATGTTCACATTCTTCGTTAGTGCATTCTGTTTCCTCCTCTTCCAGCCTATGCCAAAGAGAAATGAAAGGTCTGTAATCCCCTCCTGTGGTGCTCCATCGGGAAAGACTATCTGTGTCACGAGTTGACTTCAGTTTCTGCTGCAGTTTTGCGCTTTTCCAGTTCCTTGGAAGAATTTTGGAAATTAAATCCTGGGCATCATTCTCCGAACCCCCGCCGGGTCGGAGAATGGCCGTTGGCCGCCGTGAATCCCGCCCCCGCCGAAGTCTCCGGTACCGGAGATTGGGGGGGGTGGGAATCGGGCCGCGCCGGTTGGCGGGACCCCCCGCTGGATTCTCCGGCCCGGATGGGCCGAAGTCCCGCCCAGAAATTGCCTGTCCCGCCGGCGTAAATCAAACCTGGTATTTACCGGCGGGACCAGGTGGCGTGGGCGGGCTCCAGGGTCCTGGGGGGGGGCGCGGGGCGATCTGACCCCGGGGGGGTGCCCCCACGGTGGCCTGGTCCGCGATCGGGGCCCACCGATCTGCGGGCGGGCCTGTGCCGTGGGGGCATTCTTTCCCTTCCGCCTCCGCCACAGGCTCCACCATGGCGGAGGCGGAAGAGACTCTCCCCACTGCGCATGCGCGGGAAACTGACAGCGGCCGCTGACGCTCCCGCGCTTGCGCCGGGAAACTGACAGCGGCCGCTGACGCTCCCGCGCATGCGCCGCATTTCCGCGCCAGCTGGCGGGGCAACAAACGCCATTTCCGCCAGCTGGCGGGGCGGAAATCCCTCCGGCGTCGGCCTAGCCCCTCAATGTTGGGGCTAGGCCGCCAAAGATGCGGAGCATTCCGCACCTTTGGGCCGGCGCGATGCCCGTCTGATTGGCGCCGTCTTTAGCGCCGGTCGGCGGACATCCCGCCGTTGGGGGAGAATTTCGCCCCCTGTATTTAGCTCCGCTTTCACATATTGTTACCTCTTCGAGAATTTGTAGAGAAGTCCTGAATATGCTGCCCTATTGGGTCGAGAAATTTTCTGGTTCTGTAAGATCTAAATAGTTTCATTCATTATCGTTGCGTTTAAAAGTTATAGTGAATTTGGCCCCTCACTTAGATTCAGTGCCACAGCCCCTCAGATGGCTAGATTTCTGAATCCATCAGTCAGTCCTGAAGCCAGTTCAATTTGTCAGATAGGATTGTGATCCTAGCATCAGTCTCCACTTTAAAATCTGTTCTACATCTGCTAACTTCTAGATTTATAGACTAGAACTGCTTATCTTTGATTTATTTTGGGAAATCCTAAGGTTCAAATGCTATATTTCCAATTTCTTGGACTTTAAAATGGTTGGAAGCTTGTCCCAGTTTTCTTCTTAAATTGTGCTTCAGATCTGCAGAATTGTTTAAAATGTCTGATCTTGCTGCAGAGAAAGCAGTCGGCTCTTTCTGCTGAGCATTCTTTGCAACGATGCTGCTTTTCGTGGCCGCATCTGAAATATTTTAAAATAATTGTTTTTACTCGCCTTTTTTGCAGCTTTGGCAGACTTTTTCATTATTTTTTTCAGTGGGCAGGGCTCCCAACCTTGGACCTACATATTGGACTGACCCCTCTCAAGCCTCAATGTCTCCCCAAAGTATACTCCATTCCTACCTTTGTAGCTCCACCTGCCTTGTAAATGGTTCAGTTTTCTCTAACATTTGAACCTTAATTTGAAAAATGTCCTACAGCATCTCGTTAAGCACACCATCTACAATGCAGCCACAAATTAAATCAAGCGCTAAAGCTCCGGGGCTGCAACTAATGGATCAATCATTGCAAATCATTACTAAATTAATTGATGGATTCACCTGAACTTTCGCTGCTTTGATTGAATCTCACCCATTCAATAACCAGATTCTTCTTCGGGCCAAAGCAACTAAAGACCCTCAAAACCTTCTTCAAGGAAACCACTGTCTCCTTGATGCCTTCTCTCACCAGACAATCATCAGCTATGGCCTCAATCACATACAAGAGGATACTGACCTGATATTTTTGTCTTTTCCTGTAATCCAAAGCTTTCTAGTACCTTTCAAACTATTGCCTCCAGAACTCGTATTACTCGCCCCTCCCAAGGTATAGCTTACTTTTGTCCTTCGCAAAGCTGAGCTGTTCCGAGGTCCAGATCTCTGGGTTGCTAATCTGTGGCCTCAGTTTTCTTAAACTATGGCCTCCACCATTGCCACCATGTTTGACTTATTGCCCTTCACGTGTATTGTCTAATGGTTCGATTAAGTTTCTCTTATTCTCTGCGTGACTTGGAGATGGTCAATATTTAACTTTTCTTAATCAGTTTATTTACACTATTAAATCCAAGACCTCACGATAAGTATATTATTCCCTGGATCCACAATGTTTACATCTTGCTCCCTTGAGCCTGTTGATCACCTGCCTCAGGTGTCATGTTTGCATCCTCATTACCATTATTGCCTGATTATTATTATTATAATAAATCTTGACTCTACAGATACTTCAAGATATTGCAATTGCAGAGTGATACAAACAGTGCAGTATATTAAGCCACATCCAAATGAAAGTATAATACCCAAGTCAAATTGTATTATGCATGTGAACTGGCGCAAATACTTCAATAATTTGAAGTGATAGTTAAAAATATATCTGTCGCACTGAGGGAATGAGATAAGGAATTCACTCAGTCTCAGCTGGATAAACAAGAGAGAGCCAGCATGCTGTGCTACCCCTTTAGAATGTTAGAAATCGGAATGGAATCATGCATACAGATATTGTATTCGGCATTTGAATTTCCAAGTAAATTCCAATGTTGCTGTTTCTCAGAGGAGAATCCGGGTGGGGTCTAAAATTAGCAGGGTAATCAGGCAACGTTCCTGTTCACCGTGTAAAGTGTATGTTGAGCAGATCTGCTGCCTCCCACCTTGGTAAAAAATAATAGGTGAAACATATGAATGAGAAACAAAATCCGATTAAAACCAAAATGGAAAATATGGAATAAGTGAAGAAAGTTTTTAAAAATTGTTTTTACAAATAGATATTTCCTTTTTTTTTGCAGGATGATTTTGGCAATTGGATATTTTGGCCTGTCTTTGAGCACACCCAATCTCCATGGTGATGCATATTTGAACTGCTTTTTCTCGGCTGTCATCGAAGTTCCGGCCTACGTAGCATCTTGGCTTTTTCTTCGGAGGTTTTCTCGCAGGTTCAGCCTTTCAGGCTCATTTTTTCTCGGTGGAGCTGTCCTTCTGTTCATCCAGCTCATACCTTCAAGTAATTTTTTTACAATGCAGCTAAAATTGTCTTAACCTGGCTTTCGTTAAATGTTTTAAAGCAGCATTTTATGATAAATTGAAATACATTATGTGATGGTTCCCTTATTAGATTTCAGCATTCCAGCACACACTTCCACAAACTATTAAGACTCAGCACCTCATCCTTATAATACAGCTAAGATCAGTTTCACTGATCAATAATTAAGACCACTTGTGGCACATGGTGGTAAAGTAGTTAGCACTGCTATCTTACAGCGCCAGGGATCAAGGTTTCATTCCGGCCTTGGGTGACTGTGTGGAGTTTGCACATTCTCCCCGTGTCTGCGTGGGATTCCTCCTGCTTTCCAAAGATTTGCAGGTTAGGTGGATTGGCCATGATAAATTGTCCCCGAGTGTCCAAAGGTTAAGTGGGGTATGGCGTTGCAGGGATAGTGCAGGGAGCAGCCGAGGTGGGGGTGCTCTTTCAATGGGTTGGTGCACTCGATGCAGACTCCTTCTGTATTGTTGGGATTCTATGATGATTCTTATCTTAATATCAGAGAATAAAGGTTTCCCCATTAAAGCATGCATGGTTTGTTTAAACAGTGTCACCCTAAGTTCATACTGTTTTAACCATTCCTTCAAACTGATTTAAATACAAACACCTAATCGTATTTGGCGATTAAGACTGCTTCAGCTCAACTTAAAGAAGTTCCGTCATAAAATAATAAAACAAGTTTGTTTCTTCACAAACATCTGTTTTTCCTGTTTCTCCAATGAACTTGACTGTTAATTTCCCAACCATAAGTCAAAACAGAACCATTTAATTTGAAGTGGTAACTCAATTACAAAGAGTCATGGAAGTATCATGAAATGAACAGTAAGAAAAGATAAGAGAATAATTTTATTTTCCTGTTTAATTGGACATGTGTGCCGCTGTGTAGGGCAGTATTTATTGCCTATCCCTAGAAGGCAGTAGTGAGCACATTCTTGAACCGCTGCTGTCCATATGATGTCAGTACATGCACATTGCTACCAGGGAGGGAGTTCCGGGAGTTTGATTCAGCAACAGTGAAGGGACGGCAATATATTTGTTCCGGGAGTTTGATCCAGCAACAGTGAAGGGACGGCAATATATTTCCAAGTCAGGATGATGTGTGACTTGGAGGACAACCTGCAGGTGGTGACGTTCCCATGCATCTGCTGCCCTTGCTCTTCTGGGTGGTAGAGATCATGGGGTTGGAAGGTGCTGGCAAAGTGGCCTTGGTGAGTTGCTACAGTGCATCTTGTAGATGGTGCACTCTGCTGTCACTGTCTATTGGTGGTGGAGGGAGTGAATATTGAATGTGGTGGTGGGGTGCCAATAAAGTTAGCTGCTTCATCTTGAATGGTGTTGCATATCTTGAGTGTTGTTGGAGCTGCACGCAACCAGGCAAATAATATATATTTTTTAATATCCTTATTGTCACAAGTAGGCTTACATTAACACTGCAATTAAGTTACTGTGAAAAGCCCCTAGTCGCCACATTCCAGCGCCTGATCGGGTACACGGAGGGTGAATTCAGAATGTCCAAATTACCTAACAGCACACCTTTCGGGACTTGTGGGAAGAAACTGGAGCACCCGGAGGAAACCCACGCAGACATGGGGAGAACATGCAGACGCCGCAAAGACAGTGGCCCAAGCTGGGAATCGAACCTGGGAACCTGGTGCTGTGAAGCAACAGTGCTATCCACTGTGCTAAAATGGAGAGTATTCCATCACACTCCGGACTTATGCCAATTAGATGGTTCACAGACTTTGGGAAGTCAGGAAGTGAGTTAGTCTCCACAGAATTCCCAGTCTCTGAATGCTACATTTTGTTCTGTGGATAAATTTACTAACATAATACAAAGATTATGCTCATTCCAGGAGTTGACACCAAGAGTGGTGGTTTCTTTTTAGGAGGATTTTTTGTAGCTCCCTAGATGTAGACTGCTTGCCTTTATTGTTCCTATCATTGTGACAACTCTGTTGTAATTCCTCTTTTATTTCCCAGCTTTTCCATGAGCTTTATTACACTTGTCTATACAGATCAGTGGTGATGTCCTCGAAATCAGCAATGGAGAACGTCAGGTACATTTGACATATTAGCTTTCAGAGAGGGAAAGAATATACTGAATTATAGCCATCACACTCGCACACCTCTACACTTTCAAATTCCAGTGAAAGGTTGTCAGTCTGAACTATGTGTCGTGTTGGGTGTTCTGATGCACAAATGATCCAACACGGCTGTAGATGATACAACTCTGTTTTATTGTCTAATCAACGGTAACAACTAACTACTGGCTTGGGTACGTGCTTCACCAGCTAACCTGTGGACCCCGCCCTATCACTATCTTAGTGAGGTACTCAGCACATGGTCTATGTCTGAGTGGCACGCTGTGAGCTCTGTGCTCTGAGCTATCTCCTGGTAGAATCCCCGGGAACTGTGGTGTTTCCTGTTTTATAGTGCGTGTGCTCTCACTGGTGATTGGCTGCGATGTTATGTGTGTGCTGGTTGGTCCAACTGCCTGTCCATCAGTGTGTGTGTGATTGCACCATGATATGCTGATCTGGATATCATGACACTATGAACTCTCTTTGCCCCTCTGTAGATGCTGCCATGTCTGCGAAGCATCTGTGCCATTTTCTGTTTTCCTTTCAAATGGATATTTTCTTACATTCAGGAATCAGTTCAAAACATTTATCAGCTTTTGCAAAATACTATGATGTAAAACTACATTATTGTCCATATCTTCTGTAATTTAGCACCGAACAGTGCCTGCTATTGGACCCTCCCTTGCCTGTTTATTCTCCATGATCTTTTGCATACAAGTTGCTGTAAGTGGAAGATTGAATTGGTGCAATGCCTGCTACATGGTAACTGGGCCATAGTGAACAGTGGTGTATCTCCTTAACCAATCAGATTGAAGGATCCTAAAATTATTAGAGAAAGTGTAGCCACTTAAAATGGCTAACTCCAGATTTAAAAACGGCAAAGGCTGATGGGAAAGTCAGCCAACAGGACACAAATGAGCAGCTGCAGGTTGAGTGTGTATTTACCTCTGGAAAGGCCAGACAAGATCGATACCAGCAACCATCAGCATAACAAAACACCAGCCATCTGCATACTAATGAGCAATCCCCGGGAACAATGAGCAACATTTAGACACATAAAGCAAAACCAGACTCTTTGGCGCCGGCAGAAGCCTACACAAAAGGAGGTGAACGACCACCTCAGGACCGCCCATCGATCAGGGAACCGCTCCAGCATTGGAGAAAATCGAACCAAGTGATTGGGACAAAGTCCAATCACTTGGAACCAGGTCCCGAAAGGCGGGAAGCCCCTGGGGACTATAAGAATTAAGCCCAAGTTCAAATCGTTCTTCTTGACCGGGTCACTCAGCAATGCAAACCAACCTTTGACAGTGACCGGTTCAGCCGCCGCCGATATCCAGTAAGTCTTACTTCAACGCTCGCTACGAGATAGGCGCTCCTAGCTACCAATCTGTACCAACTTCGAATCACGCAGGCTCAGAACCCGAACGAAAGGCCATTTGTTTCCCCGACCTGGTGGGCCAGTTCCAAGTTAAGTATTGGCCTGTTAGCTGTAGAAGTAGCTTAGACGTAGAATTTGTACATGAGTAGTGTATAATAAATGTGCTTTGATTTAAATCTTACTAAGCGGTGTATTGGATTATTGATCATTACTCGGACTTGAACCACGTGGCGGTATCATAAAGATACCTGGCGACTCAAGAGCAAAGGTGATAAAACAGAGCAGTTAAACTAAGGCAAAAGTTAGCAACAAAAGGTGTGAATAAGGATGTGTAATACAGAACGATGAATTCCGTGTCAAATTAGGCACAGAAAGGGAAATAAAGAGCATAAAGAAAGCTATGATTACGAGAAAGGGAAAGTAAAACACTCAATGCATTTGAATGGGAATAGAAGCAGAGAATGTTATTTTTCTGTGCTGTATCTCCAACAGCAAATTTTAATTTCTGTGTTTCATCAAGTATCTGTCATCGCCTGAAGTTGCTGCGGTTTTCGCCCTGAAAAATAGCTCCTCAGTTATTTTGACAGCTATTTTTGAGCCAATTATCACACAGCCTTTTTGCTTATTCATTCACAGGATGTGGGCATCGCTGGCTGGGCCAGCATTTGTTACCCATCCCTAATTGCCCATGAACTGCATGGCTTGTTAGGCCATTTAAGAGTGCAGTTAAGAGTCAACCACATTGGTGTGGATCTGGAGTTACCAGGTAAGGACGGTTCATATCCTTCCCTTTAGGGATATCAGTGAATCACGGCAATCAACAATGGTTCCTTGGTCATCATTGGTCCTTTTTATTCCAAACTTTATTGAATTCAAATGTTGCCATCTGCCATGGTGGGATTCAAACGTAGAATTCAAACCGGGGTCCCCAGAGCATTACCTTGGATTGCTAGGCCAGTGACATAACCGTTTCCGCCTCCACTTTCAGAGTTACAATATACTTAATAGCAATCCAAAGTACAAACAACACTACCATCAAATTATACTGTTATCTAATTAACCCTTTCCTGTCTGTGTTTTTACATTCACCCATTATAATCCACTTCACTTTTTCCAGTCTTGTCTAACTGATTATAGCTAGAGCAGTTCTACGAATGGCTTCTATTCCCACCTCCACACCTTTTCCTCGGGAATCTCTCAGGATTCATCCCTGGTCTCATCCTCATCATCATCTGCATGTTGCCCCTTACCAACATCATCCATCCACAGACATGGTCAGGTTTCACATGTACACAGATGTCACCAAGCTCTGTCACTCTCAATTTCTACCAGGTCGCCCCCTCAACCTCCATTGTTCCAGTGAGAACAAACCAAGTTTATCCAATCTCTCCTCATAGCTGATGCCCTCCATACCAGGCAACATCCTGGTAAACCTCTTCTGTTCCCTCTTCAAAGCCTCTACACTCTTCTGGTAGTTTGGCGACCAGAATTGAACACTATATTCCAAGTGTGGCCTAACTAAGGTTCTTTACACCTTCAGCATGACTTGCCAATTTTTATACTCACTGCCCCAGCTGATGAAGGCAAGCATGCCATATGCCTCTTGACTACTTTCTACACCTGCGTTGCCACCGTGGTCCTGTACACCCAGATCCCTCTGCCTGTGAATGCTCTTAAGGGTTCTACCATTTACTGTATATTACCCACCTGTATTAGACCTTCGAAATGCATTACCTCACATTTGTCCAGATTAAACTCCATCTGCCATCTCTCCGCCCAAGTCTCCAAATGATCTATATCCTGCTGTATCATCTGACAGTCCTCATCACTATCCGCAATTCCATCAACCTTTGTGTCATCCGCAAACTTATTGATCAGAGTAGCTACATTTTCCTCCAAATCATTTATATATATATATATATATATCTATTACAAACAGCAAAGGTTCCAGCACTGATCCCTGCGGAACAGCACTAGCCCTCCATTCAGAAAAGCACCCTTCTATGACCGAGCCAGTTCTGTATCCATCTTGCCAGCTCACCTCTTATCCCATGTGACTTCACCTTCTGTACCAGTATGCCATGAGGGACCTTGTCAAAGGCTTTACTAAAGTCCATGTAGACAACATCCACTGTCCTACCTTCATCAATCACCTTTGCCACTTCCTAAAAAAATCTTGATCGAGTTAGTTCACAAAACCATGTTGCCTCTCACTAATACGTCCATTTGCTTCCAAATGGGAGTAAATCCTATCTCAAAGAATCTTCTCCAATAATTTCCCTTTCACTGACATAAGGCTCACCGGCCTTTCCTGGATTATCTTTGCTACCCTTCCTAAACAAAGGAACAACATTAGCAATTCTCCAGTCCTCTGAGACCTCACCTGTAGTCAGTGAGGATATGAAGATTTCTGTCAAGGCCCCAGCAATTTCCTCCCTGGCCTCCCTCAGTATTCTGGGATAGATCCCATCAGGCCCTGAGGACTTAACTGCCTTTTTCAATACACCCAGCACCTCCTTTTTGATCTCAATATGACTCTGTCTTTCTACACACCCTTCCACAGACTCATCCACCAAGTCCTTCTCTTTGGTGAATACTGATGAAAACTGTTGAATACGGAGACTGTGGGGTGATAGGTGAGGAGCAGGATAACTCTGTCTTAGTTCTGCAAAGGAAGGTGAGTGAGAGCAGAATGTGGGAAATGTGAGGGGCACGGTCAAGAGCCCTGACAACTGTGGTGGGTCCTCAGTTGAGGAAAAGAGAAGATAGCTCTAAAATGCTGGTGTAAAAGGTTGCACCATTGGAAAAGATGCAATGGAGATGGAGGAATTGAAAAATGGAATGAAGTCGTCAGAGGGTTTACAGTTGAAAGAACTATGGTGCAAGTAGCTCTGGGAGTCAGAAGGCTTATAATAGATATTTATTGATAGCCTGCCTCCAGATATGGAGGAAGGAAAGTCAAGGAAGTGAAGGGAAGAGTTGGAAATGGAATAGTCTAGGCTACTTGTTAACTGATGAAAAGTTAGAAAAAGTGGAGATGCAAAGACACTTGAGAGTCCAGGTACAGAGATAATTGAAATGTCATGAATAGATACAGAGGATGGAATCTTCTGGACTCACCAGCAGCAGCATGACTGGCGGGCAAATTTAATTTAGCGTGAGGCCAATAATCATTGTGATCTCAGGATGAATGATCGGAATTTTATTATCAGTACTTTGAAGGCGGGTTAAAGGTGGAATGAGCTTCCTGACTAACACTGTCAGGAAACCCTATTGCATACATTATAAAAGGCCACCTCACTGGATTTAAGTTCCCCATGTTATGATTCGTAGCCAGACCAAAGGTTGTTGTTGAGATCTGATTAGGGACCAATAATGGTTTCTTTAAAGTTGATAAAGTTTGAGATCAAAGACACTTATTAAATCAAGAAAGTAACACGATTCCATCTAGTTTTGAACAAACAAAAATAAATTTAAAGGTTAGAACGATAAAAC
The DNA here is from genome assembly GCF_047496885.1 of Scyliorhinus torazame. Taxonomy (NCBI): domain Eukaryota; kingdom Metazoa; phylum Chordata; class Chondrichthyes; order Carcharhiniformes; family Scyliorhinidae; genus Scyliorhinus; species Scyliorhinus torazame. The sequence continues at coordinate 275,846,844 of NC_092713.1, read as the reverse complement.
CATTTACGATAATTAACTTATATTCTCACATTCAGGGGGGGGGGATCACGCCAAGCCACCCCGACGCTGGCTCGCCAATTCTCCGGCGCCGATTTTCAGGCGCCTGCAGGATCGCTGCCGCGCCGATCAGGGGGCTTTGAAAGCGGCTCCTCCGGCGATACTCCGGGCCTTGACAGCCCGAGTGCCAGCCGCGTTCAGCCGAGTCCCAACGGCGGGGGTTATGTATGGTCCCACACAGGATCCCGGAGCTCTGTGTGCGGGGGCCGTCCTGATGGGGGGTGCGGTGGCCTGGCCCACGATCGGGGCCTACCAATCGGCAGGCGGGCTATTTCCGTGGAGGCCGATGTTCCTTCGTGCCGGGCCCCTGTCGGGCTCAGCATTATTGCCCGGGGGCCGGAGCGGAGATGGGAACCCACGGGCATGCTCAAACTCGCACCTGCCGTGGCGCCCATGCACAAACTCGCGCCGGCCGTAGCGCGCCGGCTTTCGGGCACAGGAGCTGCGGAGACCACTCCGAAGCCGTACCAGCCCCCTAGGAAGGGGTGGATAGCTGCCAGATGAGGCCCGTTGACGCCAGAGTGGCTTGCGCCACTTTTCACGCTGGCGTCAGAACTTGGCCGCAGGATTGGAGAATCCCGGCCCTTGCCTTGAAATTCATTCCACCTTGGGTGGCTTCAAACAACTGCCCACCTTGCAGGGTTTCAGTCTTGCCTTCCGAGATTTTATTCCCCTCGGTACCTGAGTACACTCAAGCATCAACTTACATGCACAATTTCAGCTTTTTGGCCAGGCCAGGCAGAACACTACTGCTCTAAAGATACCTCAATAGTCGACATCACAATGTTGCCAATCTTCGGCTGCTTTTTTGGGTCCTCGGGGCTTGTTCTGAGCAATCTTCGATTACCAATGCTCCTCCGAGCTCATTTCACTTAAAGTCTGTTCCATGCAGCCCTCCTTACCCCCCCCCTTGTCCCTCTGTGAGACACTTCTCGATTCTGCGAGGTCATCTGACCTGGCCTTTTGAGCCCTACTTTTCTTCAGGTAGGCGGACAGGGCCTGTCCTGGGCCCAAATAATGTGAAGATACTAAAAATGCCCATATTCAGCTCACTCCTAGCCTGCACATGCGTCCTAAGTCCGAAGACTGTCAGGATTTGGAGTACCTAGCATCTCTTCCCAGCAAACGGATAAGTATGGCTTTCATTTGTGCCACACAAATGGCAGACAATAATCATCTCCAACAAGAGAGGGTCTAACCACATTCACTTGACATTGAATATCACAATTATCGCTGAATCCCCCATCAACAATATCATGAGGATCACCATTGACCAAAACTTAATGGACTAGCCACACCTGTACATAGCTGCAAAAGTAGATCAGAGATTGGGAATTCTGTGACATGCAACTCACCGCCTGGTTCTCCAAAGCACAAGCAAGGTGTATGATGGGTTATCAGTCATCAGGAAAATGCTTGCATCTGTTGTTAAGGAAATCTTCATGCACATGGAAAAATCACAAAATGATCAGACAAAGTCAATATGGTTTTGCAAAACGAAATTCTGTTTTGTCAAATTTTTTTGTGTTCTTTGGATGTGTAGCCATCTGGGATGGCCACTTCCCGAATACAAAATGGACGCTCGCAAAGAATGTAGGGAACTGTGGACAATGTTAGGAAAACAAGCAGGCACAGAGCCTGTACGCATATTGGAGAAACAGCACGTCAGCACGGTAGCGTTGTGGATAGCACAATTGCTTCCCAGCTCCAGGGTCCCAGGTTCGATTCCGGCTTGGGTCACTGTCTGTGCGGAGTCTGCACATCCTCCCCATGTGTGCGTGAGTTTCCTCCAAGTGCTCTGGTTTCCTCCCACAGTCCAAAGATGTGCAGGTTAGGTGGATTGGCCATGATAAATTGCCCTTAGTGTCCAAAATTGCACTTAATGTTGAGTGGGGTTACTGGGTTATGGGGATAGGGTGGCGGTGTTGACCTTGGGTAGGGTGCTCTTTCCAAGAGCCGGTGCAGATTCGATGGGCCGAATGGCCTCCTGTACTGTAAATTCTATGAAAGCTCCCAGACGGAATTGAAACTATTAGGTCAATTAATATATTGATGGCCCATCTCTGGGAACAAAGGAAAGACATTCAAGCAACCGATACTATTTCAGACATCCTGGTGCCAGTTCCCCAACTGAAAGCACAAAAAAAGCAAGGCCAATGGCCACCAAAGACACGCCCAACCATCAGGGCACCCACCCCTTTATTGGTCAAGATCAATACCAGTGAACAAGAAGCGGCCCAATTAATTGGGGCCAAGTTTAAGGCCCGCCTAAAAGCGCGCGAAGCCCCTCGGCAGGTATAAGAAGGAATCCCCCCGAGAGAATCGCTCTCTTGGATTAGGCTCTCAAAGCGGAGATACCCATCCATCAGCTGCACCAGAAACAAGTAAGTCCAAGGTCAACGCTCACTACCAGACGGACGACCTTAGCTGTTCTCCTGTACCACTTCGAACCCTACAACCTCAGATCCGAACAACGGCCATTGTTCCTCTGACTGAGTGGGCACCCGAAGCTAAGTATAGGCATTAGCATTAGAGATAGTTTAGTTTGTAGTACTTTGTGCAAGAGTGGATATTACCGTGTGTGTAAATAAATAGTATTGACTTTGAACTAACTAACTGGTGTATTGGCTCTTTGATCAGTATTCGGGTTTGAACCTTGTGGCGGTATCGAGAGATACCTGGCGACTCTAAAGCAAACATAATTAGGATTAAGGAAGGCGACCATATTGACCGCCACATTCATAACCAGAGAAACAGAGCAACAGATGTAGGATAAAGTGTTGTACATTTGGATTTCCAAAATACATTCAGGATAAGGTCTCATGAAGTTGACAGCAATATATTATGATGGATGGAAGATGAGTTAAAACGGAAATAGGGATAAACAGGATATTTTCAAGTTGGCAGGCTGTAACTAGTGCTGCAAGGATCAGTGCTGGGGCCTCAGCTATTTGCAATTTACATTAATGACAAAGAGGCTGAAATTATTGTATTGAAGTATTTGACAATGCATAGCTAAGTGTGAATATAAGCTGTGAGGGGACCGCAAAGATCCTATTAAAGATATAGACAGTCGACAGATAGAGTGCAGTCTGGGTGAATGCGAGTCTATTTACTTTTGATAATAAGAATAGGAAAGCAGAATATTTTTTAAAAGACATGAAACATCGAAATGACATTGGAATATCACGGGAGCAGGAGATGCAAGCTGTTACACAGACCTAAAGAATGGACAACATTGAGCACAGCCCAAAACAGCAAGCAGCTGAAAGCAGCAGGGACAATTCCAGGGCTTATCAGAAGCATGTAATTCACCCAAACACTCCCACAACCACTTCAGACTGCAGAAGGCCCACAGCAGGCCTTGACCAGGGAAAAATATTTGCAAGATATAGAACTGCTTCAGGATTACATGGAAAAGACTAGTGAAAGCACATAAATACTCTCTGATGCAGGATCCATCACTAGTGACGTGATAGCAAGACAGGGGGCAGATATGACTTCAGCTTCTTATGAAGAAGTCGTGTAAGCCTTCAACTCTTATTTCAGCGAAATTTAATAATCAAGGTGGGTAAGTTTGATAGACAAAAGCTAAGGGCATGTAAAGGCATGGATTTGTTCATCCAAGATTCCTATAGGCTGGCAAATAATGGCACTTATGAAATTTTAAAAGATGAGCTGATTTGGAACAAAATCTTAGAAGGAATCCTAGACTAAGCATTATCAGATCTCTTATGGCTGAGAGGATTTGTCACTGCTGTAAATAATGCAGGTCGCAAGACAAACCGATCTGAGGAAACATAATCAGGTTTTCCATCAAGGGAAATCAAAGGTCAGCGAGCTGTTAAAACAGGGTCAACAGTGATCCTGGAATATGAACCAGCAAAAAAGGCTTTCGAAAGCATTAAGCAAGTTCTGATCTCTTCAGAAATCTTGGCTCATTATGACCCAGAATTTTTGACCATAGTAGTGACAGATCCATCATCTACAGGTCTTGCCTTAGCACTAAACCAAGAGCAGAGAGATGGCAAGCCTAGACCAGTCGACGATACCTCTAGATTACTAACAGAAATAGAACAATGCAACGCCATCGTAGAAAAATAATCTTTGCAGAAATGTTGGCAAGCAAAAGATTTTCGGACTATGAAACAGACAATAAACTTCTAGCCACTCTTCTGAACTTGAAAGAAATTGTGAAGATACCACCTAGATTTCAACAGTTCACGTTAAAGTTGATGAGTCCGTCACAGAGTATGTACAAGAGAAGTATCAAACAACGGCTGACACACCATAATGAATACCAGCTGAAGGAACCAAACAAGAGGATTTAAACTTCATCGAGGAGGTTCAAACATATATGTCCTTATTCTTTCAGCATTTACCAGCTTCTGCAAAGCAGTTGCAGGAAAAAGCAAGCCCAGAAACAAGATAAACAATGCCTTCAAATCTGAGAGTATTGTCTGGAAGGATGGCCAGAATATGTCCCCAGGAATCTGATACTATACCAGTCCTTTGAATAGTGCAAGCATCTCATTGTCATTGATGGCTTAGTCTTCAATGAGAAAATAATCATACTGAGGACATTTCAGCATGATATTCATCAAAAATGTTCCCAAGATTATCTAGGTACTGTAAAGTGTGCGAGGCCACAACAATCAGTCTGGTAGCCAGATATTACTCGCTCTGTACAAGAAATGATTCCTAACTGTCTTACGAGTGCTGTAAATTGCCAAGAACAAAAAGAGTCACCGTTAGCTTCTAGCAGAGAACCTGTGAATGTACTCATTTTAATTTAAGTGGAAATCCTTCCTTACTGTAATTGATTACTGCTCATGGAAGATTGAAGTAAGCTGCTTGCATTGTATCACAGCAGAAACAAGTCATTCAATCCCTCAAGAGAATTTAGTAAATACACAGCATTCCAGACATTTTAGTGTCTGACAATTGGCTGCAATTTGCAAATGAGTTGTTCTAAAACTTTGCACACGAATCCGCTTTGTTCATTTAAACAGTTTGCCTCACTATCCTCAAGCAAATGGAAAAGCTGAGAGATGTATATGACATATTAATTTGATTTATTAAAGAAAAACAAAGACCTAAATCGAGATCTTTTGAGTTATCGAATCTCACCGTCAGAGTGAAGGAAGAAGATTGAGAACACAGTGTCCATCCCTGACACAAAAAGTCAAATCCAGCTTCACCACAAATGAACACAAGAGGGTAAAATAGACGACGAACAATGAAACAACCAGGCCTGAGACCAATAGAGGAAAGTTGCAATCATTGGAAAATGTTACAATATTACAAAGAACAAAGAAAAGCACAGCGCAGGAACAGGCCCTTCGGCCCTCCAAGCCTGCCCGTCTAAACTAAAATCTTCTACACTTCCGGGGTCCATATCCCTCTATTCCCATCCTATTCATGTATTTGTCAAGGTGCCCCTTAAATGTCACTATCGTCCCTGCTTCCACCATCTCCTCCGGCAGCGAGTTCCAGGCACCCACGACCCTCTGTGTAAAGAACTTGCCTCGTACATCTCCTCTAAACCTTGCCCCTCGCACCTTAAACCTATGCCCCCTAGTAATTGACCCCTCGACCCTGGGAAAAAGACTGACTATCCACTCTGCCTATGCCCCTCCCGCCGGCATGAATTACTCACCACGCACGGCGGGACATGGCAGGTATGTATGCAGGGGGCGGTCTTGGGGGGATCCCGGCCCCCACGGTGGCCTGGCCCGCAGTCGGGGCCTACCGATCTGCGGGCGGGCTGGTTCCGTGGGGGGCCTTCTTTCCTCCGCACTGGGCCCCTGTAGGACTCCGGCATATTGCCCAGGGGCCAGCACGGAGAAGGGAACCCCCGCGCATACGCGGAAATACGCTGGCTGGTCCGCGCATGCGCAAACACGCGTTGGCCCTTCGGCTCCGGCTGGAGCGCCACCAACCACTACTGCGTCAAACTAGCCCCTGAAAACATGGAGAATTCCTCACTTTCTGGGGCTGTTGACACCGGAGTGGTTGGCGCCTGTTTTCCCGCAGGTGTGGGGACATAGCCCTATTTTTGCAGAATCCCGCTCCTTGTCTTTTTGGATCTCAATGTGACCCAGGCTATCTACACACCCTTCTCCAGACTCAACATCCACCAATTCCTTCTCTTTGGTGAATACTGATGCAAAGTATTCATTTTGTACTTCGCCCATTTCCTCTGGCTCCACACATAGATTCCCTCCCCTGTCCTTCAGTGGGCCAACCCTTTCCCTGGCTAGCCTCTGGCTTTTTATGTACGTGTAAAAAGCTTTGGGATTTTCCTTAACCCTAATTGCCAATGACTTTTCGTGACCCCTTTTAGCCCTCCTGACTCCTTGCTTAAGTTCCTTCCTACTTTGCTTATATTCCACACAGGCTTCGTCTGTTCCCAGCCTTCTAGCCCTGACAAATGCCTCCTTTTTGATTTTGACAAGACCTACAATATCCAAGATTCCAGAAATTTACCATATTTATCCTTCTTCCTCACAGGTCCTGAATTCCTTTCAACTGACATTTGAAAGCCTCCCCCATGTCAGATGTTTATTTACCCTCAAACATCCGCCCCCAATCTAGGTTCTTCAGTTCCCGCCTAATATTATTATAATTAGCCTTCCCCCAATTTAGCGCATTCACCCTAGGACCACTCTTATCCTTGTCCACCAGCGCTTTAAAACTTACTGAATTGTGGTCACAGTCCCCGAAATGCTCCCCTACTGAAACTTCTGCCACCTGGCTGGGCTCATTCCCCAATACCTGGTCCAGTATAGTCCCTTCCCTAGTTGGACTATCTACTTATTGTTTTAAGAAGCCTTCCTGGATGCTACTTACAAACTCTGCCCCGTCCAAGCCCCTAGCACTAAGTGAGTCCCAGTCAATATTGGGGAAGTTAAAGTCTCTCATCAAAACAACCCTGTTGTTTATACTCCTTTCCAAAATCTGTCTACCTATCTGCTCCTCGATCTCCCGCTGGCTGTTGGGAGGCCTGTAGTAAACCCCCAACATTGTGACTGCACCCTTCTTATTTCTGATCTCTACCCATATAGCCTCGCTGCCCTCTGAGGTATCCCCCCGCAGTACAGCTGTGATATTCTCCCGAACCAGTAGTGCATCTCTCCACCCCTTTTACCTCCCCCTCTATCCCACCTGAAACATCTAAATCCTAGAACGTTTAGCTGCCAATCCTGTCCTTACCTCAACCAGGTCTCTGTAATGGCAACAACATTATAGTTCCAAGTACTAATCCAAGCTCTAAATTCATCTGCCTTACCTGTTATACTTCTTGCATTAAAACATATGCACTTCAGGCCACCAGTTCCGCTGTTTTCAGCAACATCTTCCTGTCTGCTCTTCCTCAGAGCCATACTGGCCCTATTCCCTAGTTTTTTCACCTTCCAACCTATTGCTCCAGTACCCATCCCCCTGCCATACTAGTTTAAACCCTCCCGTGTGACACTAGCAAACCTCACGGCCAGGATATTTATGCCTCTCCAGTTTAGATGCAACCCATCCTTCTTATACAGGTCACAACTGCCCCGGAAGAGCTCCCAGTGGTCCAGATAACTGAAACCCTCCCTCCTACACTACCTGTTTAGCCACGTGTTTAGCTGCTCTATTTTCCTATATCTAGCCTCACTGGCATGTGGCACAGGGAGTAATCCCGAGATTACAACCTGTGTAGGGTTGAGACAGGCCAGTGAGATACCACCAGGAGACACTACAGCACCTTAATATCCTCGGAAGTGTTGCTCGTTTTAGCCTTAGTTCAATTGCTTTTGTTCTGTTACCTTTGCTCTTGAGTCGCCAGGTATCTTTCTGATACCGCCACGTGGTTCAAGTCCGAGTAATGATCAATAATCCAACACACCGCTTAGTAAGAGTTAAATCAACGCACATTTATTATGTACAGCAATCAATACTTATACATTAATTCTATTTCTAAGCTACTTCCTACAACTAACAGGCCAATACTTAACTTTGGAAATGGCCCACCAGGTCAGTGAAACGAATGGCCTTTCGTATGGGTTCTGAGCCTGCGGGATTCAAAGCTGGTACAGGTCGATAGTCAGGAGTGCCTATCTCGTAGCGAGCGTTGGAGTAAGACTTACTATTTCTCGCGGCTGTGCAGAGGGTCAGCAGAAGGGTCTCGAAGGGTGCGGAGAGGAGAAGATGGGTCGATTTGAACTTGGCCCCTATTCTTATAGTCCCCAGTGGCTTCACGCCTCTCGGGGCGGACCTTGTACCTGGTTCCAAGTGATTAGACTTGGTCCCAATCACTTGGTTCGATATTCTCCAATGCTGGAGTGATTCCTTGATCGAGGGGTGGTCATTCACCTCACTTTGTGTAAGCTCCTGCTGGCGCCGAAAAGTCTGCGTTGGCTTTGTGTTTCTAATTTGTAGCATATTGTTCCCGCAATTGCTACTTACTATGCAGATGGCTGGTGTGTTGCTTTGTTGATGGCTGCAGGTATCGATTCTGTCTGGCTTCCCCAGAGGCGAATACACTGTTTCACCTGCAGCTGTCTGTTTGAGTCCTGTTGGCTGATTTTCCCATCAGCCTCTTCCGTTCGCCATTTTAAAATCGGGGTTTGGCCATTCTAATCGGGAATTAGCCATTTTAACCGGCTACAGAATGAAAGCCAATTGAAACTTTGGTTTACTACTAAGATACTGAAGAATAAGAAATACTTTATACAAGCACTACAGCCACTCATGAGAAGATCATTCCACCAACTGGAGGGAGAGTACTGAATATCCTTGACCTCAAAAAGAGGTGAGAACAAGGTCATGGAAATTGGTCAGGACAGCTGAGAGTTTAACCCTGTGAAGTCTCTGAGATTTTGCGGGGAGATGTAGGAGGATGTAAATATGATGGGGATAAAGACTTGGAGGGAAATGTAAAGTGTTTCCATCAGATGTATTTGTGATGTCAGAACACATGACGAGAAGTAAGAGGCCTGGAAGAGGAGAAGCTCAAACCTCGTGTGGAAGTCCGAAATACTTGCCGAAAATAAACAGTTATGGTTAAAGAGACTGCAGCATACTTTTAGGAGACTAGACAATCCTCACAACCCTATCTAATCCACTACCACGCAACAAAACATAAACCTGTGCACCTTCCACTAAGTTTATGTATCTGTGTATTTTTTTCTAGATCTTTCAGCACTTGCCACAGTGTTGGTGATGATCGGAAAGTTTGGGGCCACAAGTGCTTTTTCCATAGTTTATGTCTACACTGCTGAGCTGTATCCAACTGTGGTAAGAAATATGAGTGTCGGAATGAGTTCCATGGCCTGCAGGTTTGGTGCCATCATCTCGCCTTACATTTTTTATCTCGGTAAGGTAACAGTTTAACATATGTATGTAGGTAGAATATAAGAAAACGTCTTACGTTATCCAACTACCTACAGATCATTCCCATGTACAATAGGTTAATATGCATATGGTGAAAATGAAGCTCGAGCTATGCAGGGGATACCTGACCAGCCTCCTCAAAGCTACATATTGCTCATCCAACATCTACTCCATAGAATCCCTACAATGCAGAAGGAGGCCATTTGGCCCAACGCATCTGCAACAGCCCTTGGAAAGAGCACCATGCTTAAGCCCACACCTCCACCCTATCCCTGAAATCCAGTAACCACACCTAACCTTTTAGACACCTAAGGGGCAATTTAGCATGGCCAGTCCACCTAACCTGCATATCTTTGGACTGTGGGAGGAAACCGGAACACCCGGAGGAAACCCACGCAGACACAGAGAGAAAATGCAAACTCCACACAGTCACCCGAGGCCAGAATTTAACCTGGGTCCCTGGAGCTGTGAAGCAGCAGTGCTAACCATTGTGCCACTGTGTCGCCCTGTAGGCAGGTAGATACTGTAGCTTATCCCACTGAATGAATAAAAAGGGTGGTAGCATTTCAGTGAAAGCATAATGCCAATAAATGCATGAGAAAAATTATTTAAAGTATCTTCATTTTCTGATTATGAAGTGACTAAGCAATAATTGGTGAGATTTTTATCTAATAACATGTTGAAAGAAGATAGTCACTAACCTGAAGGATAGTCATCTCATTGTCAAGCCAAATCTGATGGCTTAATCTTTCAGCTTCTCCATCTCCCACCACCTCCCTGGTGAGTCTACCCAGGGATTGTAGACCTTCCTTCTCAAGTCCATTGGAAGACATTGCTGGTTACTGTTCATCCACCCTGTTACGTTGATGTACTGATTTTGGATGATCTTTCCCTGTACAAAGATATAGAAAGGTTAGCATTTAATTACGAATGTAAATCTTCCCAAGCTGTCTACAAACATTCCATTACAAAATCATCAGCTGTAAGCAATATGGCAATCCTTTAAGTTTTCACTTTTAATATCATCACCTTTGATCGCGGAAGCTATGTCAGCAGAGAGAATGAGAGAAAAGGTATATGTGGCTGTGGATATTGTGACTTATTTTGTGGTGATACAGCATCGACTGCCTATGCTATCTCTCCACAAAAATGGCAGAATGATGTAGAATGGGACGCCTCTTCTAAATTTAACCAGGCAGATATCCTGAAATTAAAGTCTCTGAGATCAATATATTTTTGGATTCTAACCAGTTCAAGCAATATGGCGATCAGGTGGGAAAATAGAGTTGTGGTCAAAGATCAGCCATGATCTTAACAAATAGTGGAACAGAGCATGGCCATATGTTCTTATGTTCCTTGACTTCCTGTAAAGTGTAAAAATAACATGCAGACGAAGTAAGCACTTGTGTACGATGACTGATTTCATAGGTATAAATTAAGAATTAACTATTGCTGTTTAAATAATAATCTGTAGCAAAGTCATAAACATGTTTGGAAAAATTGAATAAAGCCTAAAAATGGGTGCAAGGATTCTGGTCAATAGATACCAGGGGCGGGATTCTCCGACCCCCTGCCGAGCCGGAGAATCGCCGGGGGGCAGCATGAATTCTGCCCCGCCGGCGGCTACCAGATTCTCCGGCACCAGTTTTTCAGCAGGGGCGGGAATCGTGCCACGCCGGTCGGGGGCTGTTGGCAGCGGCCCCCCCGACGATTCTCTGGCCCGCGATGGGCCGAGTGGCCATCGTTTTCGGCGGGTGCCGCCGGCGTATATTACACCAGGTCCATACCACCGGGACCTGACTCTGCAGGCGGCCTGTGGAGTCCTCGGGGGGGTGCGGATCTGGCCCCGGGCAGGGCCCCCACAATCGGGGCCCACCGATCCGCGGGCGGGCCTGTGCCGTGGGGGCACTCTTTCCCTCCACACCGGCCGGTGGAACTGTCCGCCATGGCCGATGCAGAGAAGAACCCCCCTGCGCATGCGCTGGGTTACTGGCGCGCCCGCGCATGCACCAACGCGCGCCGGCTGGCAGAGGCCCTTCAGTGCCGGTTGCCGTGGCGCCAACCCCGCCGGCGCCGGCCTAGCCCATGAAACATAGAATTTACAGTGCAGAAGGAGGCCACTCGGCCCATCGAGTCCGCACCGGCTCTCGGAAAGAGCACCCCACCCAAGGCCAACACCGCCACCCTATCCCCACAACCCAGCAACCCCAACCAACACTAAGGGCAATTTTGGACACTTAAGGGCAATTTATCATGGCCAATCCACCTAACCTGCACATCTTTGGACTGTGGGAGGAAACCGGAGCACCCGGAGGAAACCCACGCACACACGGGGAGGATGTGCAGACTCCGCACAGACAGTGACCCAAGCTGGAATCGAACCTGGGACCCTGGAGCTGTGAAGCAATTGTGCTATCCACAAGGCTACCGTGCTGCCCTTCCGCACCAGAGGATTCCGCACCTTCCGGAGTGGTTCACGCCACCCCTCGGCGCCAGTACGGCCCACCCTTCTGGGTAGGGGAGAATCTAGCCCCTGTACTCTGCAGTTCAGTCAGGATGCAAGTTTTGTGCTGCTTTCTAATTTAAATGATAGAAACATTGAACCCAATCTGCTGCTTTTGCTGATAGCGGCTGGGGAAGAGTGTCATATCATGCAGATTGGCAAAAAGAGCACTCAAAAGCAAAAAGCATGTTCCAAGGTTCTCTGACGAAGCACTAGAGACTTTGGTACAGAAAGCGAGTATGATGGACCTGACCCAGATTGTGAAGTTATCCCACAACCAATGAATCAGTTCAAAACTCTGAAGTGTGACCACATCCGTGAATGGCGGTGAACAATTAAGCAACTAACCAATGGAACAGGAACTAACCCTCCCCAATGCTGGCAGAGCCGAAGACATCAATGCAAGAGTCCATGCTGAAGCATTCACAATCATTTTCAGCAAGAAAGGTTGAGCGACTGATCCAGACCTCATTACAATCTTGGTCCAAATACAGACAAAAGAACTGAATTCTAGAATAAGTTGAGGGTGACTCTACTTGACATCAAGATGACAAATTGAGTGCAACACTGAGGAGCCCTAATACAATTGAAGATGATGAGAATCAAGGAGAACACTCGCTACTGGTTGGGTGATCTTAGGCCCAAGACGTTGCTGAAGGAGTGCCTGAGGAAAGTATCCTAGACCCAACCATCGTCAACTGCTTCATAAATTAGTTGCCCTCCATCAATGGTCAGAAGTGGGAATGTCTTCTGATGATTGTACAATCATCAGTACAATTCCCAACTCCTCAGGTACTTAAGCAGTCCATGCTCACATGCAACACAACTTGGACAAGATTCAGTTTTAACCTGATAAGTGACATAACAATCACACTACACAAATGCCAGGCAATCACCCTCTGCAATAAGAGGCAGTCTAATTGCCTCAACAACATTACAATTTCTGAATCACCCACCAACAATATTCTGGGAGTCACATCACCAGAAACCTAATAGGCAAGCCACATAAATACCAAGCTGTACTAGGAAGTCAGATGCTGGGTATTCTGTGGCATACAATTCACCCCCTGACATGCAAAGCCTTTCCACCATCTATTAAATATAAATTAGGTGTGCGATGGAATTACTAACTTGCCTGGATTAATGTAGTTCCAACAACGCTCAAAGCTCAAAACCATCCAGGTCAAAGCTGCCCGCTTGATTGGCCTTTCTCCACCACATTAAATATTCACTCCATTCACCATAGGTGCATCATGGCAGCAGTCTGTACCATTTCAAGGGCGCGGCAACACTCGTCAAGACTTCTTCGACAGCACTTTCCAAACCGAAGGCCTCTATCACCTGGAAGAATAAGGGCATTAACAGCATGGGCACATCAATCACGCGCAAGTTCGTTTCCAAGGCGCACACCAACATTGATTTGGAAATATATTGCCGTTGATTCATCATTGCTGGGAGAAAAATCGAGTGAGCCTTGAAAACAGGTATTGGGAATCTGATGCACGATTAATAATTGCCGGTTATTTGCAATTCAGTTAAGATGCAAACTTTGTGCTGCTTTCTAATTTAAGGCATGGTAACATCCAGCACACCTCAGCTCTTCCTAACAAAACTGGGTGCACTCCCACCTCATGGACTGCAATAGCTCAAGAAAGTGACTCACTACTTCTCAATGACCATGAGGGATGGGTAATAAATGCTGGCCTTGATAGCGATACCTAGATTCCATGAATAGGTTTTTTTAAAAATCCTGATCTATCCATGTTGCTTCCTCAGAAATTTCAAGCGAAACAGAAGGTAATTCTAGCTCAATTCTCCAGTTGCTAATTAGGAACAAGTTTCCCACTTTTTACTGGGCAATGGTATGTGAAAAAGGCTAAAAAATGGCAGAAAACAAATCTCAAAAATAGAAACCAAAAATAATCCTCACTCTACTTTTGTAGTTTAAAAAAAGCAGTAAAGGGTGGTTATTGACAATAAGGCCTGTCTTACATGGTCTGTCTGTGGCTTTATATTGTTGTGCTGATCTTCACCGTATCATTTATCATTTATATTTTCACAGGTGTTCATTATGAGTTTCTCCCTTTTATTCTGATAGGGAGTTCTACAATTCTTGCAGCAATTCTGGTCCTGTTTCTGCCCGAAACACTCAAAACTCCTCTCCCAGAAACCATTGGCCAGATGCAGAAAATTAAGGGGTAAGTGTGTGTAGTCTTTATGATTCAGTCATTCCTCTCAGTTTTCTGCTCTGAATAACTTACATGTATGTCTACAATATTTTTAATGCAGATTTTATCCCCAAGGTGCTCCACTGAGGAGAAAAGAGCAGGCTCCTGTCCTTTGTGAGAGAGTTAGAGGAGGTTATGAAAAGCCTGTTGGAAGATGTGGGGCGGGATTCTGTGGTCCTGGGGCTACGTAAACGCCGGAGCCTTTTACGACGGCATCATCTGGCCCCTAGGATCAGTGATCCTGCACCGCACAGTGGGCCAGCACGGCACTGGAGCGCTTCACGCAGCTCCAGCTGCTGATATGGGCGGCACGTGTTCGCGCATACGGGCCATGGCCGGCATGAGTTTGTGCATGCGCGTGGGTTGCCTTCTCCACGACGGCCCCCGGGCATCATGGCAGTGCTCTACAGGGGCCCAGCGTGGAGGAACATAGCCACCCCCCCGGGATAAGCCCGCCCACCGATCGGTAAGTCCCAATTGCGGGCCTGGCAACCGTGGAGGTGCCCCCTGGAGTCGGGTCCCCCTCCTCCACACCAGGATGGCCCCCACAGCATGAACACCGAGGTCCCGCAGGGTAGGACCACACGTGAACAGCGGCGGCGGGACTCGGTCGAACTCGGCGGGCATTCGGTCGCGGCCCTCGACCGCGCCAGTCGCTGGAGAATCGGCTGACCGGCATCAGAGTGGCGTCGCATGATTTCTACCCCCCACCCCCCTCACCCCCGGCGATTCTCTGACCTGGCGCGGGGTCGGAGAATCCTGCCCGTGCTTTTTATAAATATAAAAAAAGGCATAGAGCTGGAGGTATTTGGAGAATGAACCTACCACAGAAGATGGAGCAGATGATGGTGTGCACAATAGAGAGGAGGCCAGGGAGTCCTAGACAGTAGGGGAAAGACAATAAATTGAGATGGTTACAGTGATAAGACAATGGAGAGATTTGTTGACAAGAATTTTAAACACAGTCCCTTGTGGGACAAGGCGCTCAGCAACTTTTGGAAGTGCTGGGTGAGTGGAAGTTAGGGTGGAGACTAAGGGCCGGATTCTCTGGCCACCCTGCAGAATGTTTCACCCCAGCTGGAGGCAGCACGCCGTTGATTGGCAGTGGGATTCTCTGCTCCCATCGCTGTCAATGGGATTTCCCTTCGAAGCCACCAAATGGCCGATGAGAAACACGCAAGCAGGGGTGCGCAGCCGACGGTACCAGCGAATCCTGTCACCAGTGAACGCCCGGAAGATTCTGGCCTAAATGTGGTGGCAGATAGTTCCACCGGTGCCTTTCCCACTGGCTAGAATGGTGTAGACCCACGCCAGATTCTGCACTTTACTGAAGCACAGGCGAATTCCCTCCAAGGCACCTGGTGGGCCGGCAGCTGATTCTTCTGCCTGCAATTAGCGGCGGATTTGAGGCCCTTGCGTTAGGTTCAAATAATAGTTCAGCGCACTCATATCAGTCTTTCCAGCCTATCTGTCTTCACCAGACCATACAGGATGTCAGCAACCCAGGGGAAAAAGGCAAGCAGCATCAAGAAACAGTCTGTTCCTTGACGTTCATAATTTCACGATTGAAAGGCCAGACAGAATACTGGTAGGCAGCCGCCTTACTGAGCATTCATTAGATGCAAATGGCATTTGCGCCACCTGCCAATTGGAAGACTGGCCCACCATTAATCCGCTATTGAGAAAATGGAAACGTAATTTTATGCTAGTGTGTTTCAGGCTTTTTGGCTCCTGCTGGATTGTCCACTTCCGCCCATCATCAAACCCGCTACTGGCAGGAAGGGAGAATTCCATTCTTGGTGTGGAATATGGGGCAGGATTCTCTGATCCTGAGGCTAAGTGTTGAACGCCGTCGTAAACACCATCGCGTTTCTTGACGGCGTCAACATGGCCTCAGGTGAGGCGATTCTGACCCCTACAGGGGTCCAGCATGGCACTGGAGCGACCCACGCCGCTCCCGCTGCCGAACCCGGTGTCAGATGGGCGCCGCGGGTCTGCGCATGCGCATTGGGACCAGCGCCAATGCGCGCATGCGCAGTGGCTCCATTCTCCACACCGGCCCCGACGCAACATGGCGTAGGGCTACAGGTGCCGGCGCAGAACGAAAGAGATCCCCAGCCTGAGAGACCGGCCCGCTGATCGGTAGGTCCTGATCACGGGCCAGGCCACAGCAGAGGCCCCCCCCCCCCCCACCCCACGTCCTCCTCCCAATCAGTCTGCCCCCGGATTACGCCAGGTAAGACCAGGTGTGAACTGCGCCAGCGGGACTCGGGTTTTTTTTGCGTGGCTGCTCGACCCATCCCGGGCGGAGAATCGCCGGGGGTGGGGAGGGGGGGGGTGCGGGGCGCAGAGTGGACCCCGCCCGGCGCTCTCTGGAGAATCGGCGGACCGGCATCGCGCGATTCGCGACCGTCCCGGTGATTCTCCGGCCCCGCCTGGGCTGAGAGAATCCCGCCCATGATGTGAACTACAGAGCTTTAGGTGATTTGAAGTTTGTGGAGTATGGGAGGTTGGCAAAGGAGGCATTAAAAATGTTGTGTAGGGAAGGTGGGGCTCTATTTGTAAAATGTGGGTGAATGCAGGCAATACTGCTGAGGTAGAAATTAACATTTCTAAAATTACAGTTGGCACAACCAGGTTGGGAGGAATGTGCAGTTTCTCTCGTCCGACTACTTCACAGGTAAATGCCCAATTGTTTACCTCTGCTATTGCTAGACTCAGAATATGAGTATAACCAGGTTTCTTTCAATAAACTCAGAATGATTGATTTATTATGAAATAAAACTTAA
This sequence comes from Scyliorhinus torazame, assembly GCF_047496885.1. NCBI lineage: Eukaryota > Metazoa > Chordata > Chondrichthyes > Carcharhiniformes > Scyliorhinidae > Scyliorhinus > Scyliorhinus torazame. The sequence goes on along the minus strand of NC_092713.1, from coordinate 275,829,892 downwards.
AAAAAACACATTTCATATCTAATTAACATGCAATTTGCAAACCGGGGGCGTCATTCTCCGACCCCCCCAGAGGGTCGGAGAATGGCCGTTGGCCGCCGTGAATCCCGCCCCCGCCCCCGCCGAAGTCTCCGAAGGGAGAAAAGTCGGCGGGGCGTTAATGGCGCCGCTGCCGCGGAGAATGTCACGGGTCTGCGCAAGGCAGCCGATTTTCGGCCTGCCGATATTCTCCCTTCCGGATGGGCCGAAGTCCCGTCGACGTGATGACCGTTCACGTCGACGTGAATCAAACCTCCTTTTCATCGGCGTGACCCGGTGCTCCAGGCTCACGCCGACCAGCGAGGAGGTGAGTGACGGCCTGGGGGGTTGGCTTGGGCAGGAAATGGCGTGGCCGCAGACTGATTGCGTGAGGAGAGGTGTGTCTCGGCTTGTGTGTGTGTGTGTGTGCGGCGGGGGGGGGGGGGTGGTGGTTAGAGTAGGCTGGGCTCCGGGGGAGTGCCGGGAGGGGGTCCGTGCTGGGGTGGGGGTTGGGGGGGGTCCGTGCTGGGGTGGAGGTTGGGGAGGGGGTCCGTGCTGGGGTGGAGGTTGGGGGTTGGGGGGGTCCGTGCCGGGGTGGAGGTTGGGGGTTGGGGGGGGTCCGTGCTGGGGTGGAGGTTGGGGAGGGGGTCCGTGCTGGGGTGGAGGTTGGGGGTTGGGGGGGGTCCGTGCCGGGGTGGAGGTTGGGGGTTGGAGGGGGTCCGTGCTGGGGTGGAGGTTGGGGAGGGGGTCCGTGCTGGGGTGGAGGTTGGGGATTGGGGGGGTCCGTGCCGGGGTGGAGGTTGGGGATTGGAGGGGGTCCGTGCTGGGGTGGAGGTTGGGGGTTGGGGGGGGTCCGTGCTGGGGTGGAGGTTGGGGAGGGGGTCCGTGCTGGGGTGGAGGTTGGGGGTTGGGGGGGGTCCGTGCCGGGGTGGAGGTTGGGGGTTGGAGGGGGTCCGTGCTGGGGTGGAGGTGGGGGAGGGGGTCCGTGCTGGGGTGGAGGTTGGGGGGGTCCGTGCCGGGGTGGAGGTTGGGGGTTGGGGGGGGTCCGTGCTGGGGTGGAGGTTGGGGAGGGGGTCCGTGCCGAGGAGGGTGATGGGAGGGCAAATGAGTTGGTCCACCTGGCCAGGTGCCAGCCTCCAGCAGTTGGACCCATGCGGTCCATGCCACCTGGCTGGGGGGAGGAGGGGATATGGGCAATGATGACATGTCGTCGTTCCCCTCCCCCCCACCAGGCCGTCATGTTTTCAGATCATCCAGCGATGTTGGCCGCCGTGGTGGCAGCCGCTCATGTCTATGTTGCCCTGGATGAGGAGGAGGAGGAGGAGCGTGCCAGAGAGGCGGCGCAGGCTGCCGCAGAGGGGCAGGCGGCAGCCGCCCAGGCTGGAGGGACACCTGATCGACAGGACGAGGAGGGGGAGGAGGGCGTCGCAGCCCCATGGCAATGGAGGCACCCGAGGGCGCCCCGTGTGTACCGGCCCCGGCAGTCATACCAGGACCTCACGGACCGGGAATGCAGGAGGAGACTCCGGATGAGCCGGGAAACCGTGGCACACATCTGCCACCTGCTGGCACACCTGTCACCGCGTGGCACTGGCGGGGGACACCCTCTCCCCGTGTCCGTCAAGGTTACGGTGGCCCTGAACTTTTATGCAACGGGGTCATTCCAGGCACCGAGTGGGGACCTGTCCGGCATATCGCAGACATCGGTGCACCGGTGCATCCGGGCAGTGACAGATGCCCTTTATGCCATGGCGCACCGCTACATCCGCTTCCCCGTGGACCGGGCCAGCCAAGGTGCCCGGGCCGTGGGCTTCTCTGCCGTGGCCGGGTTCCCCATGGTCCAGGGCGCGATCGATGGGATGCACGTCGCCGTGCGGCCACCTGCAGATAACAGGGCCGTGTTCACTAATAGGAAGGGGACCTATTCGATGAACGTACAGGTGGTCTGCGACCACCGCATGATGATCCTGCACGTCTGCGCCCGTCACCCAGGCAGTGTACACGACTCATTCGTGTTGTCGCGGTCATCCATCCCCGGCATGTACGAGGGACGCCATCCCCGGCTGAGGGGCTGGTTGCTGGGCGACAGGGGCTACCCATTGCGATGGTGGCTGATGACGCCTATACGGAGGCCACGCAATGAGGCGGAGAACCGCTACAATGATGCCCATGTAGCGACAAGGGGAGTGATCGAGAGGTGCTTTGGCGTGCTGAAGATGCGTTTCAGGTGCCTGGACCTCTCTGGGGGCGCCCTCCAGTATCGGTCAGATAGGGTCGGCCGCATCATTGTGGTGTGCTGCGTCCTGCACAACATAGCCCAGCAGAGGGGCGATGTGCCGCAGGCAGAGGAGGGCGGAGTGGAGGAGCAGCAGGAAGAGGCACAGTCCTCCCCAGATGAGGGTGATGGGGGCAATGGTCAGGGCAGACGGGGTAGACACAGGCGGGTGGCTGTCCACCGTTACCGGCTGGCCCAGCGGGCACGGGACAGACTGATAGACGCCCGCTTCACTGACTAGATGGGCGTGGGAATCGGGTAGTATGGCCACAGACCGCACACCATGGCAACAGCCGACCACCCCCACCCATCCACCCACCCAGCACCCTCACCCCCCTCCCCAACCCCACCCACCCCACCCGCATGCACACCACCCCCCCCCCCCCCCCCCCCCCCCATTGACGACCCACCGGCGGCACAACGGGCCGGGCTCACACAGTTGCGGGTGGACGCGTGTCTATCGCAGGCCATGGAGGATGATGACAACCCGCCCTGCGATGAGCTCCTGGCTCTACATCGTTGGACTATGTCTGACCCATGGCCACAGTACCACCATCCACCCGGACCATCCCTGCATGCGGCTGTGACACTGCAGCGCACGGTCCCATCCTCTGCCCGGGGGATGTTGATGGCGGCCCAGGGGGAAGGGGGCAGACTCACCTGGGGCTGAGGTAAGACCACCCCTCACACACACACTTGCGCTCAACGTACATGACACGCCCGCACACTTTGGACAGAGCACAAAGGCAGCTTCGGTAGGTGTAACATTGACTTTAATAACCAAAGGAGTTCATGCACGTGCCCTAGCCCCTAAAACTCATCTGTGCCCTGCACCCGTGCCAACTTACTCAGTGTCTAATTGTTTGGCCTTACGGGCCCTTTGACTACATCTACGTGGTTCCCCAGACGGTACAGCAGAACTGGAGGTGGACTCCTGTGATTCCTGCCCTCTGACACTGGATCCCTTTGGCGGCCGTTTCCTGGGGCGTCCTGGCCTAGATGGGCCAGGCTGCGGCCCGGGCGACTGGGATGGCGAGCTGCCAGCCTGTCCTGCCCGTTGCCCACCCGATGCACCTGGGACGGAAGGGGGGGAGTCCGAGGTGTCGCGGTGTACCGGGACCTCCCCTACAGAGGGAGCCGGGACGGACCACACCACCTCCTCCTCCCTCGGGGTGCCCGATGGGCCCCAGGCCTCTACATGGGTGGGGGATGCGAACGGACTGGCCATCCGACGCCCCCCCGACATCTGGCGCTGCCAGTCCTGGAGGCCCGTGCTGGTATCGACAGGGGTCTGCAGGTTTGCAGCCATGGAGCCCAGGGTGTTGGCAAACCCTGTCTGTGACAGTGCGACGCCGGCTCGCACATGGCCACTGGCGCCGATGCCCTCAGCGATGGCCTGCTGAGACTGCGCCATGGCCTGCAGAGACTGGGCCATGGCCTGCTGACACTGGGCCATGGCCTGCAGAGACTGGGCTATGGCGTTGAGCGCCTCTGCCATCTGGCGCTGGCACTGGCTCATGGCCTCCTGTGAGAGGGCAGCCATTTCCTGGGCCACAGACGCCGCCTGCACGGAAGGCCCCAGGCCTCGCAAACCGTTCCCCATGTCTGACACCGTCGCAACCATTGCCTCCACCGCGGACGCCACCCGTGCGGTGTCAGCCTGGGTGGCACGCATGACCGGCACCACTCCCAGCTCCTGGACGCGGGTGGACTCCTCCACCTGAGACCGCAGCCGCCGCAAGCCGCCCGTCACCCTCTTCGCTCGCCTCCGGGTCGGTGGTTGCATCGGATCTATGTGTGGGTGTGGTAACTGCAGGAACCCGGGATCCATCTGGGCGGCAGATGTTCGCTTGGCCTGGGCTGCCCTCCGACCGCCCGGTCCCTCTGCTGCTCCTACCTCCACCTGCTGTACCGGGACGGCTGTGTTGTGCGCACCAGTGAGTGTACCAGACGCCTCATCACTAAAGTGCCCAACCGTGGTGAGTGTTTCTGCGATGGTGGAGGGTGTTGGTGACAGCAGTGGCGTTGTGTCGTGCTCTTCGTCCCACTCTGACTCCATGGCACTTTGGGGTGGGGGTTCGTCTCCACCCATCCACTCTGAGTCACTGTCCGGTATTTCGTCTTCCCAGGTAGGGGTGTCCTGGGTAGTGGTGTCCTGGGTAGTGGTGTCCTGGGTAGTGGTGTCCTGGGTAGTGGTGTCCTGGGTAGTGGTGTCCTGGCTCGGATGTGACGGGGGCCTGTGGCTGCCCCCCTCGTCGCTGGGTGGTCGCTCCCGCACGTGACGGGGGTGTCATCTCCCTGTTGCTCCAGGTCTCTCCGTCTCCCGTGGTGTGCGAGGGGCATCCTGCGGGCGTCGCATGCTGGAGGGTCCGGGTCTCTCCGTCTCCCGTGGTCTCCGAGGGGCATCCTGCGGGCGTCGCATGCTGGAGGGTCCGGGTCTCTCCGTCTCCCGTGGTCTCCGAGGGGCATCCTGCGGGCGTCGCATGCTGGAGGGTCCGGGTCTCTCCGTCTCCCGTGGTGTGTGAGGGGCATCCTGCGGGCGTCGCATGCTGGAGGGTGCGGGTCTCTCCGTCTCCTGTGGTCTCCGAGGGGCATCCTGCGGGCGTCGCATGCTGGAGGGTGCGGGTCTCTCCGTCTCCTGTGGTCTCCGAGGGGCATCCTGCGGGCGGTGTGCATCTGCGGGGATGGGTGCCTGGACGTTTGGTCCTGCGATACACAATGAAGCATGCATGGTTAGACATCAGGCAGTGATCAGGTGATACGGGGGAGGGGGATATAGGGGAGGGGGGATAGGGGGACGGGCTGTCGGTGGCTCACTTGCTGGTGGGCCCCCGACCTCTGCATCAGCAACCTCCCGGTCCTCAGGTCCGCCAGCCAGTTCCAGGGCCCTTTCCTCGTGTACGGTCAGTGGCCTCTCATCAGCGGGCCTTCCTCCAGTCCTCACATGCTCCCTATTGTTGTGTGCGCGCTTCTCCTGTGGGGGGGGGGGGGGGTGGCAGGGGTAAAAGGCAACAGTGTTAGGCAGGTATATGAATGCACGCCATCGGTTGCTCGTGCATTGCAGAGGTTAAGGTTAGGGCTGGATTCACTTGGGGATATGGGGGAGGGGGAATATGGGGAGGGGGGGATATGGGGGAGGGGGGATATGGGGGAGGGGGGATATGGGGAGGGGGGATATGGGGGAGGGGGGATATGGGGAGGGGGATATGGGGGAGGGGGGATATGGGGGAGGGGGGATATGGGGGAGGGGGGATATGGGGGAGGCTCACCCTGCCTGCTCTGACGAGGTCGTTCACCTTCTTGTGGCACTGGGTGCTTGTCCGTGGTGTCAGGGCCACAGCGGTGACGGCCTCTGCCACTTCCCTCCACAGACGCCGGCTGTGGCGTGGGGCAACTCTGCGGCCGTGTCCGGGATACAGGGCGTCCCTCCTCTGCTCCAGCGCGTCCAGGAGCGCCTCCACATCGCGTGACTCGAACCTCGGGGCTGAGCGACGGCCAGCCATCCGGTCGGGTGTTCCGGTCGGGTGGGGGGGGAGCTGCGCGGCCTTATGAGCCGTCACGCCGTGCAGCGCGTATGACGCTGCACGGCGTGAACCACTGCGCAAGCGCGGATCCCATTACGTCGCTGCTAGCCCATTTCGGGCCGGAGACTATTGTCCCATTTTTATGACGTGACGCAAGTGGGATTTGCGCCGTTTTTTGCGCCGATCGGCGGACTTTCCGCCGATAACGGAGAATTTCGCCCCGGAAGTGTAACAATATAGCCTTTTAAAATCCCAAAATGAACCCACATACATACACGCGCATGCATGCCACATGCACAGAGGAGAAAAAAAATAGGATCTGTGCAAAGGTTGATGTTAAAGGGAAAAATAGAACTTCCAACCAATAGGAAGGATTTATGAAAAAGGATAAAGTTAGAACTTCCAACCAATAGGAAGAATTTATGAAAAAGGATAAAGTTTAAAGTGTTTTGAGACTGTCAATCTGGTGTCCCGGCATATGAAAGTGGACCGCTGGCCACAGTAGTTGTCTGAATGTTCTTTCCAAAGGAGATTTGGTGTGGAGGAGAGCAGAGTAGAATCAATGTACCTGGACATTCCAAATGCCTCCTTTGCCACAGCGGAGCCGCCCCCCCCCCCCCCCCCCCCCCGTGGTCGGACCCCCCTCCCCCCAACCAGGCTGCCCCAAATACAGACAAGTTATACAGAGATGAGAATTTCTAACTGGATACTAATAACCACGCTGAATTGCAGACAAGGCAGGAAGAAAGCGATTTGGACAACCTTTGCCGTCTTGGCATATGCCCAAACTAAGTCCAAAACACAAGTTCAAAATATAAACTCCCTCAGTCAGGGGATCTCTGTAAGATCACCAGGGCCTCTGCCTCTGAAACAGTAGTTTTGTTTCCCTCCAGCAGTTAAAGCTCAAATAAATGAATGATTCTTATCTCCTCAGGTGCCTTGCTGGTTATTTAACTGAAGGCATGTGACTTCTTGGAAAAGGTAGTTTGTTCATAGTCCAAAGTGAAATTGTAGCCTTTTTAAAATGCAAGTCAGTTCCCAAGAAAGTGTCCAAATAATTCAATATTACGATCCTGTAACAGACCCCAACAGTGGCTAGTATATTGGGCAGAAACACTAACATTTTGTTTTAATTTTGTAAGAGTGTGAGAAAAGGATACCTCACTCCAGGAGTGATTTCACGCAAAATAGGGATATGGTATATTAAAACAAACTTTATTATTAACACAGTATTAAAATATCTTTAACGTCACACAGCAAATAGCTTACAATTACCCCTTAATCAATGCTAACCAATACAGTGGCACAATAACGCTTAGCTGCTATCTTTATTCCACTCAAACAACAAAACCATCTCCGACCCCAATCTATATCTATCTATCTGTTTATCTATCTATCTATCTACCTGTCTATCTAACTATCTATCAATCTATGTATCTAGTTATCTATCTATCTATCTGTCTATCTATCTATCTTCCGATCTATCTGTCTACCTATATATCTATCTATCTGTCTATCTATCTATATGTTTATCAATCTATCTATCTACCTATATATCTGTCAATCTATCTATCAATCTATCTGTCTATCTACCTGTCTATCTATCTATCTCTCTATTTATCTATATGGTTATCAATCAGTCTGCCTATGTATCTATCTGTCTATCTATCTATCTATGTATCTATCTATCTATCTATCTATCTGTTTATAAATCTGTCTATCTATCTATATATCTATCTATCAATCTATTTATCTATCTACCTATCTATCTGTCTATCTATCTATCTACCTGGCTAACTATCTATCTACCAATCTATCTATCTATCTATCTATCTGTCTACCTGTCTATCTAACTATCTATCTACCAATCTATCTATCTATATATCTGTCTATCTATCTAACTATCTATCTACCTATATATCTGTCTATCCATCTATGTATCAATCTATCTATCTGTCTATCTATCTATCTATCTACCTGTCTATCTATCTATCTATCTATCTACCTGTCTATCTATCTATCTATCTCTCCATTTATCTATATAGTTATCAATCAGTCTGCCTATCTATCTATCTATCTGTCTATCTATCTGTCTATCTATCTACCTATCTATGTATGTATGTATCTACCTATCTATGTCTATCGATTTATCTATCTATCTATCTATATGTTTATAAATCTGTCAGTCTATCTATCTATCAATCTATCTATCTATCTATCTACCTATCTATCGGTCTATTTATCGGTCTATCTATCTACCTATCAATCTATCTACGTATCTATTTATCTATCTCTCTGTCTATCTATCTATCTACCTGGCTAACTATCTATCTATCTAACTATCTATCTATGTATCTATCTATCTATCTACCTGTCTATCTATCTATCTAACTATCTATCTACCGATCTATCTATCTATCTATATGTTTACCAATCTGTCTGTCTCTCTATCTATCTATCTTTCTATCTACTTATCTATCAATCTAACGATCTATCTATCTATGTATCTATCTATCTATCTGTCTATCTATCTATCTACCTGGCAAACTATCTAACTATCTATCTACCGATCTATCTATCTATCTATCTACCTACCTATCTATGTATCTATTTATCTATCTATCTGTCTATCTATCTATCTACCTGTCTATCTATCTACCTGTCTATCTATCTATCTATCTATCTATGTATCAATCTATCTATCTATCTGTCTACCTGTCTATTTATCTATCTATCTATTTATCTATATGGTTATCAATCAGTCTGCCTATCTATCTATCTATCTATCTACCTATCTATCTACCTACCTATCTATGTATGTATCTACCTATCTATCTGTCTATCTATCTATCTATCTATCTATCTTTCTATCTATATGTTTATAAATCTGTCTGTCTATCTATCTATATATCTATCTACCTACCTATCGGTCTATCGGTCTATCTAAACATCTATCAATCTATCTATGTATCAATCTATCTATCTAGCTGTCTATCTATCTACCTGTCTATCTATCTATCTCTCTATTTATCTATATGGTTATCAATCAGTCTGCCTATCTATCTATCTGTCTATCTATCTGCCTATCTACCTATCTATCTATGTATGTATCTACCTATCTATCTGTCTATCTATTTATCTCTCTATCTATCTATCTTTCTATCTATCTATATGTTTATAAATCTGTCTGTCTATCTATCAATCTGTCTATCTACCTACCTATCTATCTACCTACCTATCTACCTACCTATCTATGTATGTATCTACCTATCTATCTGTCTATCTTTCTATCTCTATATGTTTATAAATCTGTCTGTCTATCGGTCTATCTATCTACCTATCAATCTATCTATGTATCTATTTATCTATCTCTCTGTCTATCTATCTATCTACCTGGCTAACTATCTATCTATCTAACTATCTATCTACCTATCTATCTATGTATCTATTTATCTATCTATCTATCTACCCGTCTATCTATCTATATGTTTACCAATCTGTCTGTCTATCTATCTATCTATCTTTCTATCTACCTATCTATCAATCTAACGATCTATCTATCTATGCATCTATCTATCAATCTATCTCTCTATCTTTAAATTGTACGATATCTTTGCCTATCTATCTATCTCTATATCTATCTATCTATCTATCTGTCTATCTGTCTGTCTATCTATCTATCTGTCTATCTAACTATATATCTATCTAATTACCTATCTAGATGTCTGTCTATATTACTATTTATCTATCTATCTCTCTATCTATCTACTATCTATCTGCCGATCTATCTATCTACCTTTATGTTTAGCAGTCTGTCTGTCTATCTATCTATGTATCTACATACCTACCTATATGTCTATCCATCTATCTATCTATTTTTCAAAGTATCTATCTATGTATCTATCTATATATCTATATATCTATCTATCTATCTATCTACCTGTCTATCTATCTATCTATCTAACTGTCGTCTATCTACCGATCTATATATAAGACCATAAGACATAGGAGCGGAAGTAAGGCCATTCGACCCATCGAGTCCACTCCACCATTCAATCATGGCTGATTTCAACTCCATTTACCCGCTCTCTCTCCATAGCCCTTAATTCCTCGAGAAATCAAGAATTTATCAACTTCTGTCTTAAAGACACTCAACGTCCCGGCCTCCACTGCCCTCTGTGGATATCTATCTATCTCCTTCTGCACTGTAGATTCTATGATTCTATGACATTGAATCCAACTGTGCTATATGTTGCATATAAATGTCGCCTCACCACTCTTCATCTAACCCCATCAGCATATTCCTTTCACACTCACATGCTTGTCTTGCTTACTGTTAATTGCATCTCTGCTGTTTACCTCAATCATTCTTGATGAAAGTGAGTTCCACATTCATACCATTCTATGGGTAAGAAATGATTCTTCTGAATTAGTAATGAAGAGGCTAAGGCATTTGAAACTTTTTGAAACTTGATGCTGAATCAAACAAAATGCCATTGTTGAGTGCAGTCTGGTTCAACTTAAGCAAGCAGCCAGGAAATAACAAATTCATTGATAAAAGTACAAATGTTCTGGCAGGAAGCAATGGTTTCACCCTTCTACACATAATTGGAGAAAACCCCGATTCATTCACAGCTTAATTTCAGACAAGCAGTCAGACAGGGCTGGTTTAGCACAGGGCTACATCACTGGCTTAGAAAGCAGACCAAGGCAGGCCAGCAGCATGTTTCAATTCCCGTACCAGCCTCCCCAAACAGGCAGCGGAATGTGGCGACGAGGGGCTTTTCACAGTAACTTCTTTTGAAGTCGACTTGTGACAATAAGCAATTTTCATTTCATTTTCATTTTCAGACAGCACATTTTAGAGATCTTAGGGTGGTAAGTTAAGTAAAACTGGATGTCACCAGCATATATGTGGAAGCTGATTCAATGTTACAGATAACACTGTTGTGTTGGGTGCTCTGGATCCGTGGAACACATACATGCCACCAACACTTAAAATAGTGCAACACTATTTTATTAAGTTAGAAACTGTTGAGCATACTTTCACTGTGGGTTAACACGATGTTAAATTAAACTAAAGACCTATGCCTGTCCTAACCAGTCTATGCACTCAGCACATGGTGAAGATCTGGGCTGTAAGCTGTAAGCTCTGTCCTTCTGAGAAGCTGCATCCCGAATGAACGGGAACTCTGATGCCCTCTGTCTATATAGTGAGTGTGCTCTAACTGGTGATTGGCTGCGGTGTTGTGTGTGTTGATTGGTCTTGCTGTGTGTCCATCAGTGTGTGTGTCTGCACCATGATATACTGGTGGATATTATGACACCCCCCTTTTATAAAGAAATGTATGTGTGTGGCAATAAATAATGTGTGGTGAGAATGTTCCTAACTACGCGTGGGGTGCGAAGACATATTTACAGGACTACATACATGAGAACATAGCTATTTACATGGGAAGGTGCCTGGTGCAGAGAAGCAGTATGCAACAAGAGTAACGAGATCAACACTATATACAAACCAGGGAAACGAACAAACAAAGCAACAAAACAATTCAGAGAGTCCATAAGTTCGAAAAGTTCATAAATTTAATCTCTGAGATGGGCGACGAATTCTGGTTAACCGTAAGGGTGGCACACCACTCATCGTCTGGATCGATGCTGTATACCGATAGAGGCTGGATTCTTTGCTTCGGGGACACCCTGTTTTTTGTAACGATACCGACTCGAAAAGGTGCCTTCGGGTCCTCGGTGTCAATATCGGGTAGCAGGTCTGAATCGGACTCGGTGACCGTGGGTTGAATGGCCCGGACATTCCTGCGAAGCTGGCTGGGGCAACAAGAGTTGGCAGACTAAGCTGATCTGCATAAAGCAGCATAGTGGCTAAGTTTGCCACATCTCAAGCATCGTCGGGATTTGGCTGGGCATTGCCGCTTTAAGTGGGCGGAGCCACAGTTGGCGCACATTGTAGCGTCAGTACGTTCGCTGCGCCACCGCGCATGCCGATGCAGTCGTACGTGGTGCGCGCCTGCGCAGTACGTTCGTCGACGTCGCCCTCCCCTCGTTCGGTGCGCACAAGCGCGGGAGTCCGCGAAAAGCGCGCAAAATGGCCGCCCTCATCCAGGCGGAGGCCCTGGAGTTGCTCGATTGCTTGGACCCGTTCTGCCTCGTGGGGACCTTGCCGCGCTGTTTCAGCTGCTTGGATGTGGGAATACCGACTAATGGCGTGTTCGTGTAGCACGCAGGTCTCGATGGCAATCGCTAGGGTGAGCTGTTTTATCTTGAGGAGTTGCTGGCGTAGGAGGTCCGACTGAACACCGAAAATGATCTGGTCGCGTAACATGGAGTCGGAGGTGGGCCCGTAATTACAGGACTGCGCAAGGATGCGGAGGTGGGCGAGAAAGGACTGGAAAGGTTCATCCTTACCCTGCAAATGCTGTTGGAATGCATAAGCGCTCGAAACTTTCATTCACCTCTATGCTGCAGTGAGTGTCAAACTTGAGGAGGACCGTCTTGAATTTTGATTTATCTTCATCATCAGCAAAGGTGAGAGAATTGAAAATGTGGATGGCATGTTCCCTGGCCGTGGATAGGAAGAGAGCGATCTTCCTGGTGTCTGAGGCAGCTTCCCGGTCTGTGGCTTCAAGGTAGAGCTGGAAGCGTTGTTTGAATATCTTCCAGTTTGCCCCTAGGTTACCGGTGATGCGGACGCTGTCCATTTTGCAGGATGGCTGTATGCTGGTGGAAGACAGATCACTTGCAGGTAGGTCTAAGAAGTTCTAACATCCCTCAACTCCTGGTATCATTTTGTGTTTGGTGCTCTGGATCCATGGAACACATACAGGCCACCAACACTTTAAATAGTGCAACACTATTTTATTAAGTTAGAAACTGTTGAGCATACTTTCACTGTGGGTTAACATGATGTTAGATTAAACTAAAGACCTATGCCTGTCCTAACCAGTATATGCACTCAGCATGGTGAAGATCTGGGCTGCAAGCGCTGTCCTTCTGAGAAGCTACATCCCGAATGAGCGGGAACTCTGATACCCTCTGTCTATATAGTGAGTGTACTCTAACTGGTGATTGGCTGCGGTGTTGTGTGTGTTGATTGGTCTTGCTGTGTGTCCATCAGTGTGTGTCTGCACCATGATATACTGGTGTATATTATGACAAACCCCACTAAAGGGAAGGTTGCAGATGAGGAAGAAAGAAGCAAGGCTTCAGTGGCTATGAGACAACTGGAGAAAGAACCACTGCTGGAATTAAATTGTGTTGGGGCAGGTAGAAACGTGCACTCTGGAGGATGAACTGGAGCTTAGCTTTGGAGGTGACATAAGTCATTATGACAAATGCTGCAGTGAAGTCGCAGAGGACAAGAAGTACAATGCCTCATGATCACAGTCACAGAAGCAGTGCGTTTGACCAGGGTGATTTCAGTGCTGCGGCAGTGCAGAATTGTACTGACAGGAGTCATACTGTGAATTATAACACTAGCCAGAACTTTCCAGTCAGAGAGGCAACCAAACAACCAATGACTTTGGGCGGCAATTTTGTGGCAGGACCAGACAATCCCTGCACCGTTACTGTTTATTTGTTTAAAATCTTACCTCAAACTTTTTTCACCTTCGGGCAATGGTGCGGAATTGTAGGAAGGATCATCAACCTGTTGAACCATGAATGTTCCCCCCCGTGGCCAAGAACTTCTAGAGTGGAACCTGAACTCAGAGCCTCTGTCTAAGAGATTGGGACACAACTGAGCCCCCCCACCCCACCCCCCACTTAGTCTGTCTTTCACTTGCTGTTTGGCACTCACGTGGTCCAGTGTGTAGCTTCACCAGGTTGACACCTCGTTTTTATGTATGCCTGCTGTTGCTTCTGGCATGCTCTCCTGCACTCTTCATTGAACCAGGGTGAACCCCTGACCTGGTGGTAATGGAGTGGAGGAAATGCCGGGCCACAAAGTTAACCATTTTGGTTGAGTAAAATTAAGCTGCTGCTGATGGCCCATAGTGCCTCAAATTTGCCCAGCCCTAAGTTGCTAAATCAGTTCAAAATCAATCCCATTTAACACGGTGGTTATACCACACAACACGATGGATGATATCCTCAATGTGAAGACAGGGCTTTGTCTCTATGAGGACTGTGCGGTGATCACTCTTACTGATACTGTCATGGACAGATACATCAAAGGCAGGCAGGTTGGTGGATATGAGCTCAAGTATGTTTTTCCCTTTTGTTGGTTGCCTCCGCCTACTGTAGACACAATCTACCAACTAGGCCCTTTAGACTTGGCCTTGCTAATGACTATGTCAGGCTATGGCTTGACTAGTCAATTAGACAGCTCTCAAAATTTTGGCACAAGCCCCCCAGACCAGACATTCATAAGGAAGACTGCCGGGTCGACGGGGCTGAGTTTACCTTAGTTATTCCCGGTACCTAGGTCGATGCTGGGTGGTCCATCCAGTTTAACTTTTTAGTGATTTGATACAACTGAGTGGCTTACTAGGCCATTTCAGAGGGCATTTAAGAGTTAACCACGATGCTGTAGATCTGGTGTCACAGAGGCCAGACCAGGTAAGGATAGCAGATTTCCTCCCCAAAGGGCATCGGTGAGCCAGATGGTTTTTTACAACAATGGTTTCATGGTCATCATTACACTTTAGACTCTGGGTCCCCAGAGCATTAGTCTGGGTTTCTGGATTACTAGTCCAGTGATAATAGCACAATGCCTCTGACTCCGTTATTCACAATCTGTGGAGTAATGCATTACTCATTGGCACATCACATGAAATCTTTTTGAATGACTGAAATCAAATCAATGTATGAATTAAGCGACTGTATCCATTCATTGAAAGGTGATGGGCAAGTTTCAGGTAATGGTCATTCATTATAACAGTGCTGTTTTTGATTTGATTGCAGGTTCGCATGTAGAAGTACTCACATAAATCATGAACATTTGAGTACAAATGGAACAGCTGGTGAAGCCATTACTATGGTCCGTAAAAAGGAGGAAATTTAACCCAGACCTGGCTATAGATTAGCAGAATGAAAAAATAGACAGTCAATTGCTTATCTCCCATTGAAATATACTCATCAATGCAATAGACATACTCAGGGATTACTGTCTAATATTCTGATCAATCGGGTACAACACCTATTTTATGTTCGTTTTCTTACATTTTCTCCTTTTCATATGGAACCAAGAATGTATTTTCATGCAACATGCAAGTTGCTAAAAGTGTATTCTGAGGTTGATTTGACATTTCAACAGCAGATCAATCAAAAAGGCTGGTTATGTCTTTGTTTACGCCTGCAGCAAAGAGGTGGCTGCAATTTTAAGGTGTGAACCTCATTAATATCCTTTCTTTTTTTTATAAACTTAGAGTACCCAATTCATTTTTCCAATTAAGGGGTAATTTAGCGTGGCCAATCCACCTACCCTGCACATCTTTGGGTTGTGGGGGCGAAACCCACGCAGACACGGGGTGAATGTGCAAACTCCACACGGACAGTGACCCAGAGCCGGGATCGAACCTGGGATCTCGGCACCGTGAGGCTGCAGTGCTACCCACTGCACCACCGTGCGGCCCCATTGATATCCTTTCTCCATGCTATGGGCTGGGTAGGGTGTTCCGATGCAGTTCACTGAATTGAAGCTTCCCAACAAACGGCTGCTCTAGCTGTCAACACGGGAGTGTGGGCACAATCACAGTGGGTGGGGTTTCAGAGTAATAGCAGCCCAGATTATTTTTGTAGAACCCGGAGGAATATTTCTGCTCCTCTGCACGCAACAGAAATACTGATAGACTTACTTTGGATGGACCTCATTGGCTACCACTTCCCCTCACAGCGCATGGTCTGGTCCGTTCCAACCTAACATGGCAATCATGGTCCTGGGGCTTCTGATTTGCATAATAAAATGAACCCACCATCAAAAACAGGCCCAATAGAAGGCTCTTTTCAAAATGTCACCTGATTATTCACTGGTGCCAGCTGTATCAACCCCATTTTTTGTCCATCACTCCCTGTTCGTGTCAGGTTAGAGAAGTGAAAATTAACCCCTTCGAGATCATATTCTCAGTTTGTGTGTTTTCCAAGGAGGGCTTTTTTTTCAAAGACCATAAACCAAACAGCAGCAACAAACCAATGTTTTCCTTTCAGCTGATACTGTTAGTTATTCTGCCAATTGTTACTCCTCTTGGTCCATTCCTCCAACTTGAGTTTAAACTCCCTCTGGTGGCGTAAAATGGAAATCATAGAAACCCGACAGTGCAGAAGGAGATCATTCGGCCCAACGAGTCTGCACCAATCCTTCGAAAGAGCACTCTTCCTTGCTCACCCCATAACCTAACCTGCACATCCCTGGACACTATGGGGCAATTGATCATGGCCAATCCACCGAACCTGCAATTCTTTGGACTGTGGGAGGAAACAGAGCACCCAGAGGAAACCCATGCAGACATGGGGAGAGCATGCAAACTCCACACAGACAAGGCCAGAATTGAACCCGGGGCTCTGGTGCTGTGAGGCAGCAGTGCTAACCACTGTGCCACCGTGCTGCCAGATTCCCAGGGAGAAGAATGTTAAAATCAGAAACAAGGGCCAGGACTGAAATTGAGATAATTATCCTTTAAGTTGCACAGTGTGGATAAATTGAGTCATAGGGTATCAAAATATCCCTGTTGAAATGATAAAAATAGGAATGCTTGCATTTATGGATAATGGCATATTGGTGAGCTTTATTGGTGGAAAGTGTAATTTTGTCCATTATTTGGGTATAAATTGAAGGATTATTTTACAGATGGTGCATATTATAAACAAGTACTTTACAGACATAAATTATACTCTCCAATAATATTTGCACATATGTCTGCAGTAATGATTTGACTGTGAACTGTAAATGATTATTTTAATGTAATTTCCCTGAAATGCTTTTTTTACTTGTTAATCTCAGAATCACAATTATTCTCCTGCTGTGAAGTGTGATTTAAAAATCGATAATTATGAATTTCTGAATGTGAGTAGTAAGGTTGCAACAAAGATTTATAGGCTGTTAACCTAAATTACAGGATTCCGATTTATGGGCTTCATTGAGGCCCCTTGATTTTCTTCAGTTTCTACTTGGTCTCAACAATATGTCAATTTAAGTAACATTAATGGACACCCTCATAGAATTAATACTTTTATACAATTCAAAAGTTGCACTTTAGATGATGGAGTAGGGTGCTTGGCATGAAAAGCCCTTTTATGATTATAAGCAACGGGCCGGTTTTGCTCTGTGAGCTAAACAGCTGGTTTGTGATGCAGAACAAGGCCAGCAGCACGGGTTCAATTCCCGTACCAGCCTACCCGAACAGGCGGCAGAATGTGGCGACTGGAGGCTTTTCACAGTAACTTCATACATGGGACAATAAAAGGTTATTATTATATCAGAAAACCATATGTCCAGGTTCATTAATGACATTAATTTAGTAGTGTAGCTGAGAACAGAAAGTTACAAACAGACATTGAAAGGCGAAGTGAGTTGACAAAATGTGGCAGCTGGAGTTTGATGTGAAGGCATTTAGGAAAATCCACTCTGGAACCAAAGTATATCCCAAATGGCGATAAGCTGGTGGTAACTGTGCAGGAAGAAATAATTGTAGGGTATAAGTACAGACGTAACCTTCAAACTAGTGGATAAGTGCCAAAATAATCAAAAATACGAGTGGAAGGTTAACCTAATCACAAGGTACCTAGAATACCAAAAGGTAGAAATTAGGTGACAGTTGTTCAAAGCTTGTGGTTAGATGTCATCTAGAGTATTGGATTCTGTTCTGGGCATCATAGCTCAGGAAGCCCATCTCGGCCTTGGAGGGGGTCCAATGCAGATTCCTGAAAATAGGACTAAGTGTCAAATTATGAGGACTGAGTAAATTTTATTCCCCAATGTGGCATTGCGGTCATGTTGCAGGGCCCAGAGTAATGCTCCAGACACATGAGTTCAAATTCTACCACAACAACTGGGGGAATTTAAATTCAATTAAATAATAAATCTGGAGTAAAAAAGTAATCATTAGTAATGATAATCATGATGCAACCAGATTGTCAAAAACACCCATCTGATTCATTCATGTCCTTCATGGAAGGAACTCCGCTGGTAGAACTAAGGTGAGTAAATGGGGTTCAGATGCAGAACAGCCATGGTACAACTTAGTGGCAGGATAGTCTATTACTGATCCTAATATATTATTGTTTTGAAGCCAAATTATCAGGCTTATGTCATCTTAGTTGAGTTTTCTCCAAGTCATCTGTGTAAGCGAACATATCTGAATTTACAGTGTGTGATTTGAAATTGAATTCTTCTTTAACTCAAATAAATAAGGTTTACCAGAAAATGAAGTATTTTCTGACTCAAATGAAATGAAGCACTCTACTGAGACATTTCTATCTTAATTTCATCTGTGCTGACTTATTCCTAAGGCTGATGGTGATGGTTAACTGCACTTTTCTTTATTAATTTAGGGGATGTGGGCTTCACTGGTTAGGCCAGCATTTCTTGCCCATCCCTAGTTACCCTTCAGAATGTGGTGGTGAGTTGCTTTCTTGAACTGCTGCAGTTCCTGAAGTCTAGGTACACCCACAGTGCTGTTCAGGAGGGAGTTCCAGGATTTTGCCCCAGCGACAGTGAAGGATCGACGATATATTTTCAAGCCAGGGCGGTGAGTGACTTGGAGCGGAACCTCGAGGTGGTGGGGTTCCCAGGTATCTGCTGCTCTTGTCCTTCCAGATGGTAGTGGTCGTGGGTTTGGAAGGTGTTGTCTATGGAACCGTGGTGAGTTACTACAATGCATCTTATAGATGGTACACACGCTACCACTGTTCGCCAGTGGTGGAAGGTTTTAATGTTTATGGAAGGCGGAACAATCAAACAGGCTGTTTTATCCTGGATGGTGTTGAGCGTCTTGAGTGATGTTGGAGCTGCACTCATCTAGCGAAGTAGAGAGTATTCCATTACACTCCTGACTTCTGCCTTGTAGATGGGGGACAGAATTTGGGGAGTCAGGAGGTGAGTTACTCGCCGTAGGATTCCTAACCATTGACCTGCACTGACCTAGCATGGCTAGTCCAGTTTAGTTTTGGATCAATGATAACCCCCAGGGTGTTGATTGTGGGGGTTTCTGCGATTGTAATACCATTGAATCTCAATGGGTAAATGTTAGATATTCTCTTGTAGGAGATGGTCATTGCCTGCCACTTGTGTGGCACGAATGTAAATTGCCACTTGTCAGCCCAAGCCTGGATAGTGTCCAGGTCATGCTGAATTTGGACATGGACTTCTTCATTATCCCCATGCTGTAAATGTTAAGCTTATTTATCTCTCTCAACCTTCTATTTCTTGAGGCACACGCATAAGATCATAAGACATAGGAGCAGAATTAGGCCACTCAGTTCATCGAGTCTGTTCCGCCATTCAATCATGGCTGATATTTTTCTCATCTTATTCTCCTGCCTTCTCCCCAAAACAACTGATCCCCTTATTGATCAAGAACCTATCTATCGACTTCCGGTTGCGGCCATGCCTGAATAGGTCGCACGTTCGGCAGCTCCCGCCGGGAACGGACTTTAGGGCTCTTTAGGGCTTAGGTGGATTGGCCATGATAAATTGCCCTTAGTGTCCAAAATTGCCCTCAGTGTTGGGTGGAGGTGTTGACCTTGGGTAGGGTGCTCTTTCCAAGAGCCGGTGCAGACTTGATGGGCCGAATGGCCTCCTTCTGCACTGTAAATTCTATAATAATCTAGAGGGGCCCCAACGGCACTTGTTCATCGGCTTCCAGTGTGGGAAGGTGTCAGCAAGGTCCCCCCGACAGTATATGGATTGGACCAGGAGTGGAGCGGTGAAAAAAGGGATCTTGAAGCAGCGAAAAGTGAGAGGGAGAAAAAGCAAGATGGCAGCAGGTGGAGACCAAGCAGCATTGGCACAGTGGTCGCAGGAACAGTTTCTTAAACGCTGCTTTGAGGAGCTGAAGGCAGAAATGCTGGCGCCAATGAAGGCGGCGATTGTGAAGCTAGTGGAGACCCAGAGGGCCCAGGGGGCGGCGATCCGGGAGGTGCGGCAGAAAGCCTCGGAGAACGAGGATGAGATCCTGGGCCTGGCGGTGAAGGTGGAGGCACACGAGGCGCTGCACAAGAGGTGGGCGGAAAGATTTGAGGACCTGGAGAATAGGTCGAGAAGGAAGAATCTTCGGATTCTGGGTCTCCCCGAAGGAGTGGAGGGGCCCGATACCGGGGCATATGTAAGCACGATGCTCAATTCGCTGATGGGCGCGGGAGCCTTCCCGAGTCCCCTGGTGCTAGATGGGGCTCATCGGGTCCTGGCAAGGAGACCCAAGGCCAACGAGCCGCGAAGGGCTGTAGTGGTGAGGTTTCACCGCTTTATGGATAGAGAGTGTGTCTTGAGATGGGCCAAGAAAGAGCGGAGCAGCAGGTGGGAGAACACGGCGATCCAAATCTACCAGGACTGGAGTGCAGAGGTGGCCAAGAAGAGAGCTGGCTTTAATCGGGCCAAGGCGGTGCTCCATCGGAAGGGGGTGAAGTTCGGTATGCTGCAGCCAGCGCGATTGTGGGTCACATTCCAAGATCGGCACCACTATTTCGAAACGCCTGAGGAGGCTTGGAGCTTTATACAGACTGAAAAGTTGGACACAAATTGAGGGTCTGTGGTTGTGGGGGGGATGTCTGCTGTATGTATGGTTTTAAATATGTGTAGGGAATGTTCCCTTGGTTGGGTGTTGGATGGGATGGATGAAGGGATTTGATGGGGAGACTGTGGGCGCCGGTGTTGGAGGGAGGGGAGGCCTGGGGATGGGGGAGTTGAGAAAAGGCCGCAAAAGGAGCTGCGCCAGAGGGGGCGGGGCTGGCTCAGGAAAGCGCGGGCTTTTCCCCGCGCTAGGGAAGGATGGCGTGTGGGGGGGGTCGGAGGAGCGCACACTGATGGAGGTGGAGGGGGGATTCCAACTCTGGGGGGGTCGATGGGAAGGCGGGAGAGGCCGGGGTCAGCAGGAGTCAGCTGACTTACGGGAGTGTTATGGGGTGGAGCAAAAGAGCTAGATATGGATCTAGCGGGGTGGGTGGGGGGTATAGGTTTGCTGCTGCAATGGCCAGTGGGGAACTGGAATAAAGAGAGGTGGTCGGGGCGGGGTTCCGCCGTCTGGGGGACTGGAGGGTGCGGGAGGCAAGGGCACGTGACCGGCCTAGAAAAGGAGATGGCTAGTCGGCGGGGGTGGGGTGGGTGAGAAGCCCCCCAATCCGGCTGATAACTTGGAATGTGAGGGGCCTGAATGGGCCGGTTAAGAGGGCTCAAGTGTTCGCGCACTTAAAGGGACTGAAGGCAGACGTGGTCATGCTTCAGGAGACACCTTTGAAGGTGGCAGACCAGGTCAGGTTGAGAAATGGATGGGTAGGACAGGTATTCCATTCGAGGCTGGATGCGAAGAACAGAAGGGTTGCAATACTGGTGGGGAAGCGGGTGTCGTTTGAGGCCAAGACTATTGTAGTGGATAATGGGGGTCGATACGTGATGGTGAGCGGTAGTTTGCAGGGTGTGTGGGTGGTACTGGTAAACGTATACGCCCCGAACTGGGGCGCTGCCGGATTTATGAAGCGCATGCTGGGTCGGATTCCGGACCTGGAGGCAGGAAGCTTGATAATGGGGGGGGGTTTTCAACACGGTGCTGGATCCAGCATTAGATCGCTCCAGATCCAAGACAGGGAAGAGCCCGGCTGCAGCCAAGGTGCTTAGGGGGTTTATGGACCAGATGGGGGGAGTGGATCCATGGAGGTTTGCTAGGCCCCTGGCCAGGGAATTCCCATTCTTTTCCCATGTACATAGAGCCTACTCCCGGATAGATTTTTTTGTTTTAAGTAGGGCGCTAATCCCGAAAGGAACGGAGTATTCGGCCATAGCCATCTCAGACCACGCCCCGCACTGGGTGGAGCTGGAGTTAGGAGAGGAGAGGGACCAGCGCCCGCTGTGGCGTCTTGATGTGGGATTACTGGCGGATGAGGAGAGGGTGCGGGGGTGCATTGAGAAATACTTGGAGGTTAATGATAATGGAGAGGTGCAGGTGGGGGTAGTCTGGGAGGCGTTAAAGGCGGTGGTCAGGGGAGAGTTAATCTCCATTAGGGCCCACAGGAAGAAGAGGGCGGGGAGAGGGGGAGGTTGGTGGGGGAGATCTTAAGGGTGGACAGGAGATATGTAGAGGCCCCCGAAGAGGGACTACTTAGGGAGCGGCAAAGCCTCCAGACGGAGTTTGACCTGTTGACCACAGGGAAAGCAGAGGCACAGTCGAGAAAAGCACAGGGAGCGACGTACAAGTATGGGGAGAAGACAAGTCGGATGCTGGCACACCAGCTCCGTAAGAGGGTGGCAGTGAGGGAGATAGGTGGAGTTAAGGATAGCAGGGGGAATACGGTGCGGAGTGCGGTGAGAGTAAATGAGGTATTTAAGGACTTCTATGAGGAGTTGTACAGATCTGAGCCCCCAGCGGGGGAAGAGGGGATGCGACGATTTTTGGATCAACTGAGGTTCCCGAGGGTGGAGGAGCAAGAGGTGGCTGGTTTAGGGGCGCCAATTGGGTTGGAGGAGCTGGTTAAAGGATTGGGGAACATGCAGGCGGCGAAGGCCCCGGGGCCAGATGGGTTCCCGGTCGAGTTTTATAGGAAATATATGGACCTGCTGGGCCCGTTGTTAGTGAAGACTTTCAATGAGGCAAGGGAGAGGGGGACCCTGCCCCCGACAATGTCCGGGGCGCTGAACTCGTTGATTCTGAAGCAGGAGAAGGACCCACTGCAATGTTGATCGTATAGACCGATCTCGCTCCTCAATGTGGATGCTAAGTTGTTGGCAAAAGTGCTGGCTACGAGAATTGAGGACTGTGTCCCTGGGGTGCTTCATGAGGACCAGACGGGATTTGTAAAGGGCAGGCAGCTAAACACTAATATGCGGAGGCTCCTCAACGTGATTATGATGCCATCGGTGGAGGGAGAGGCGGATGTAGTTGCAGCTATGGACGCGGAGAAGGCCTTCAACCGTGTGGAGTGGGAGTTTCTTTGGGAAGTGTTGCGGAGGTTTGGGTTCAGGGAGGGGTTTATTGGTTGGGTCAGGCTCCTATATAGAGCCCCGGTAGCGAGTGTGGCTACGAATCGGCGGAGGTCGGAGTACTTTCGGCTGTACCGAGGGACGAGGCAGTGGTGCCCCCTGTCCCCCTTGTTGTTTGCATGGCAATTGAGCCTTTGGCCATGGCACTAAGGGAGTCCAGGAAATGGAGAGGGTTGGTCCGAGGGGGAGAGTAACAACGTGTGTCGCTGTATGCGGACGACCTGTTGCTGTATGTGGCAGATCCAGTGGAGGGGATGGTGGAGGTCATGCGGCTCCTAAGGGAGTTTGGGGACTTCTCGGGCTATAAGCTCAACGTAGGGAAAAGTGAGCTCTTTGTGGTGCATCCAGGGGACCAGGGAAGGGGGATAGATGATCTACCATTGAATAGGGCGGAAAGGAACTTTCGGTACTTGGGGACCCAGGTGGCTGGGAGCTGGGGGGCCCTGCACAAGCTTAATTCGACGCAGTTGGTGGAGCAGATGGAGGAGGATTTCAAAAGATGGGACATGCTGCCGCTCTCGCTAGCTGGCAGGGTACAGTCGGTTAAAATGATGGTCCTCCCGAGGTTTGTCTTTGTGTTCCAGTGCCTTCCCATTATGATTACCAAGGCCTTTTTAAAATGGGTAGGTAGGAGCATCATGGGTTTCGTGTGGGCAAATAAGACCCCGAGGGTAAAGAGGGTGTTTCTGGAGCGTAACAAGGACAGGGGAGGGCTGGCGCTGCCGAATCTGTGCGGCTACCATTGGGCAGCCAACGTGGCGATGATCCGTAAGTGGGTAATAGAGGGAGAGGGGGCGGCGTGGAAGAGGTTGGAGATGGCGTCCTGCAGGGGCACGAGCCTGAGGGCGCTGGTGACGGCACCGCTGCCGCTCTCGCCGACAAGGTACAACACGTGTCCGATGGTGGCGGCAACATTGAAGATCTGGGGGCAGTGGAGACGGCATAGGGGCGAGATGGGAGCCTCGGTTTGGTCCCCGATTCGGGAGAATCACCGGTTCGTCCCGGGAAGGATGGATGGGGGGTTTCGGAGCTGGCATCGGGCAAGGATCAGAGGAATGGGGGACCTGTTTATAGATGGGACGTTTGCGAGCCTAGGGGCGCTGGAGTAGAAGTTTGGGTTACCCCCCGGAAATGCGTTCAGGTATATGCAAGTGAGGGCATTTGTGAGGAGGCAGGTGAGGGAATTCCCGCTGCTCCCGGCACAGAGGATTCAGGACAGGGTGATTTCGGGTGTATGGGTCGGAGAAGGCAAGGTTTCGGCGATCTATCAAGAGATGAAATAAGAGGAGGAGCTAAAGGGCAAGTGGGAGGAGGAGCTTGGGGAGGAGATTGATGAGGGTCTGTGGGCTGATGCCCTGAGTAGGGTTAACTCCTCTTCCTCTTGCGCCAGGCTCAGCCTAATACAATTTAAGGTTACTCACAGAGCGCACATGACAGGGGCGAGGTTGAGTAGGTTCTTTGGGATGGAGGACAGATGTGGGAGGTGTTCAGGAAGCCCGGCGAGTCACGTCCACATGTTCTGGTCGTGCCCGGCACTGGATGGGTTCTGGAGGGGTTTCGCGAGGACTATGTCCAAGGTGGTGAAAGTCCAGGTCAAGCCGAGTTGGGGGTTGGCACTATTTGGGGTAACGGACGAGCCGGGAGTGCAGGAGGCGAAAGAGGCCGGTATCCTGGCCTTTGCGTCCCTGGTAGCCCGGCGGAGGATCTTGCTACTATGGAAGGACGCGAAGCCCCCCAGTGTGGAAGCCTGGATAAATGACATGGCAGGGTTCATTAAGCTGGAGAGGATAAAGTTTGCC
This sequence comes from Scyliorhinus torazame, assembly GCF_047496885.1. NCBI lineage: Eukaryota > Metazoa > Chordata > Chondrichthyes > Carcharhiniformes > Scyliorhinidae > Scyliorhinus > Scyliorhinus torazame. The sequence goes on along the minus strand of NC_092713.1, from coordinate 275,805,139 downwards.
TTGAGAGGGTCTGTGCAGGGGTTCTTCAGGCGATGGCAACCGTTCCTAGACTATCTCGCGGAGCGCTAGGAGGAGGTCAGCAGCAGCAGCAATCCAGGGAGGGGTCTCTTTCGGGGGGGTATTTGGGCGGGTGGGGAGGGGGGTTTCCCCAAGGGTACTTTTGAATGTTATATGGGGGGGTTAATATATGCAGGAGAAACCCAATGTATAAGTAGTTTATTATTTTTGATTGTGGTGTGTGTGTTCTTTCTTCTTTTCGTTATGTGGGGGGGTTTGTTAAACGTTTTGTTGGAAAAATTTGAATTAAAATATTTTTTTTAAAAAAAAGAACCTATCTATCTCTGTCCTAAAGACACTCAGTGATTTGGTCTCCACAGCCTTCTGCGGCAAAGAGTTCCACAGATTCGCCACTGTCTGGCTGAAGAAATTCCTCCTCATCTCTGATTTAAAGGATCATCCCTTTAATCTGAGGTTGTGCCCTCTGGTTCTTGTTTTTTCTACTAGTGGAAACATCCTCTCCACGTCCACTCTATCCAGGCCTCACAGTATCCTGTAAGTTTCAATGAGATCCCCCCTCATCCTTCTAAACTCCAACGAGTACAGATCCAGAGTCCTCAACCATTCCTCATATGACAAGCTCTTTATTCCAGAGAGGAGAACATACATCAACATGGCTTCCATCCAGTTGATTTCTTTAAAAATTTAGAGTACCCAATTAATTTTTTTTCCAATTAAGGCACAATTTAGCGTGGCCAGTCCACCTATCCTGCACACCTTTGGGTTGTGGGGGCGAAACCCACGCAAACACAGGGAGAATGTGCAAACTCCACACGGACAGTGACCCGGGATCGAACCTGGGTCCTCGCCGCTGTGGGAACGATGCTCTTTGATAGTGCATGCGCCTGAACGACAATGTGCTAGCCTTGTGCTGTAACATGAGGTCAACTTATTTCTATATCATGGTGCTCCTGACACAAAACACAGATGACGCTGGGAGATTGTAAAGATGGCGTAGAAAGTCATAGATCCAACTTTGCAGATGACACAAAGATTGGATGGCATTGTAAAATTGTCTAGTGTCATGTGAGAGTACCTTTAAGAAATGGGTGTTTAAGAAATGTACCTTTAAGAAATGGGTGTTTATCAGTGATGTCAGAGTGTGGGTGGAGCTGGGCTGTCTGTCAGCTTTTTACTTTTTTGTTTTAGGCTGTTTGCTGCAGGGTGTGTTTTAGTTTTGTTTTCAGTGTTTGAGCTGAAGCCAGACAAAGCAGGTGTACTGCTGTTCTCTCTGCCTTGAAAAGACTATCACTTGATCATTTGGTGAATTCAGAATTATAAATGTTTTCACTAGTGACTTTAACCTGATGTGCTTCTGTTCAAGGTTATGGGCGAGATTCTCCGATATTGTGGCCAAGTGTTCGCGCCGTCGCGTTTCACGACGGCGCGAACAGGGCCCGGGCACGACATTCTGACCCCACAGGGGGCCAGCACGGCGCTGGAGCGGTTCATGCCATTCCAGCCTCCTTGGCGCCGCGCCTTCATGCTGAGTTGGGGCAGCTCAATCCTGCGCATGCGCAGCTGGGCCGTGCCATCCTGTGCATGCGTGGGGAACTTCAGGAAGTAGGCCCGGGGGGGGGGGGGAGGAGAGGACGGCCTGCTGATCGGTGGATCCCAATCACGGGCCAGACCCCATCGGAGCCCACCCCCCCACAGGCCCCCCCCGCTCCCTAGCGTTCCCGCCGGCAGCGACCAGGGGTGAACGCCGCCGGCGGAACTGTCATTTTTTCGACGGCTGCTTGGCCCATCCAGGCAGGAGAATTGCTGCTCGCCGTTTGCGCCGCTGGTTTCGGGGGGGGTGGGAGAATCGTGTGGGGGTATCGGGGCGGCATGGCACGACTCGTGCGGCGCCCCAGCGATTCTCCGACCAGGCGTGGGGGGGGGGGGGCGGAGAATACTGCCCTATGTTTTTTGTTAGTCTTCTGGATGTTAAAAGGACAGCGTAAGCATTACTTAGTGTTGTACTCTTTGGGGGTTGTATTTGAATTAATGGTTGCTAAGATGTTCACTGTTTGTTTCACAAAAAGATTAACTTGAGTTCAGAGAATAAACATTGTTTTGCTTTAAAAAATACTTTTCCATTTCTGCTGTACCACACCTGTAGAGTGGGCCGTGTGCTCCCCATACTGCAATCTATTAAAAGTTGTGGGTCAGGTGAACTCCATGATACACTTTGGGGTTCTCCTAAACCCTGGCCCATAACAGTAGGTGAAAGCATAAAATGACAAGGTGTTACGATCCCAGCTGATACTGCTGCACAAGTCAGGTCCCAGGGTGGATAGAGACTTGGATCGACCCTAACATTTATTTTTTGTTTAGATACATGGATGTACAGACTTACAGGATGGTGAATGAATATTTCACAAACGAATAAAACATTTATTAAACAAGAAAAAATGAACTATAATACACTAGCCCTTCACCCCAACTCTACCTTTACAGATATATACTGGTTTATATCAACTTGATGAATTTGTCTTGTGCTCCAGTGTTCTCTCAGCAGACAGTCCATATAAACCAATAGGCAAAATGTGGTCAGGGACACCACATTCTGAAACCAAGTGACAGATGCTACCCAAAACAACTTACATGGATTTCTCAATTTCCCCCAGACACTTGTCACATTGTGAGCCAACTGGACTCATTGAAATTCTCTTCCACACAAGTCTTCCCAAACTCGAAGAATACGCCTTGGAGTCTTCTCCCAAACATCACTTTCTCTCGGATGCCTTCATTCAGGATCCATCTTCAGCTTTTCAACCTCTCCTTCCAATATTCCTCTTGCCTGCATCACCACATGCATCCAAGCTTCCACTCTGGAAATACTCTGCAGATCTGGCAGCATCTGCGCAGAGAAGCATACTTTATGTTTCAGATTTGTGACCTCTCGTGCAATGAAAGTAAGCACAGTGAGCCAGTTCGCCATGGTCGCAGAGGCAGGCAGATAGTTGCAAAACTCCTCATTCGTCATCAGCTTTATAATAAAAATACCATGAATGGCAAGTGGAACTTACAACCTGCTTATCGATGCTTTGCTTTGAGTTCTGACAAGGCCTCTTAGCTCCAGATCATTTTCGTCTACTTCATCGATGGCCTTCCCAATGTGACATATGATTATACTGCATATTGTTCAGTCGCATTCACAACTCCTCAGATAATGCTAAAGCAGCGACCATCACCAGCTCAGGGGGAATTAGAGATAAGGAATAAATGCTAACCTTTCCACTGCCCCTCACATCCCAAGAAGGAAGAAAAAAGCCATGCCAAACTAGCTTCCATACTAGAGAAGCAAAGCAAACCCCTCAGCAATAAATCAAAAGAAGATTGATCCAATGGTAAGTACAGACTGAATGTTGAGGAACTATGATAGTTGAAGCAGAAAACCTGCCTCACCCAACCTTCCAACTCAGGCCAAGCAAAATCCTGGTAGTGCAGCTCGTCCCCAAGGCTCAGTGTCAAAGCACAACTACATTAAAGTGAAGGAAATCATGTCCCCTTTTTCATGGCATTAGCTGCTGTTAACCAGGTAAGTTTAAGGTCCAGGAAGAAGGCAAGTGTGTCAGGTATGTGGGTGGGGTTATCAGAAGTCCACGGGGTTCGGACCTCGGGTGGGGTGGTGTCAGAGCTTGGGAATGTGGGAGGGAAAGGGGAAGAGGGAGTTGGGCTGGGTCAGGCCTATGGGGCTCAGGTCAGTTCAGGGGGATAGGGTCGAGTTGGGCGAATTGGAGGATTCGGCTCAAGGGTCGGAAGGTGGAGGATTTCCATGGGGGCGGAGGGAATTTCAGAGGGTGCCGGGGGTGGGTGGGTGGGAAATACCGTGGGGATGGTTTTGCCTCCAGATGTATTCAGCTGCAGCACACATCACAGAATTGTTATAGCGCAGAAGGAGGCCATTTTGTCTGCACCAGCTCTGCAAACGAGCAGTATAACTTAGTGCCATTCCCCTGCCTTTTCCCTCTATCAGTTTGATGCTGTCACAAATGTTTAAACTGAATTTGCCTTTCCCACACCCAAATCATTTGTGTAAGTGGTGCAAGGTGAGGCATTAAAATCATGAATGAAAATTTCAGCAGCAGATAAACGGCAGCAAAGAGGCTTCTTTCAGAAGGGTACTGACGACAACAGAGTTGGACGTTTGCATGAAGGAATGGATTTTGGGTGGGAAAGGGTTCAATATGCTGGATTTGGCAGGTCAACATGAGGCCCATCCCAACTTCCAACTTTAAGAATAAAGAACAATACAGCACAGGAACAGGCCCTTCAAGCCTGTACCGGCCACAGTACCAACCTTGGCCAAAAGCCCTCAGCACTTCCTTATTGAATCTACAGTGCAGAAGAAGGCCATTCGGCCATCGAGTCTGCACCGGCCCCTGGAAAGGGCACCCAACTTAAGCCCACACCTCCACCCTACCCAGTAACCCCACCTAACCTTTTTGGACACGAAGGGCAATTTAGATGGCCAATCCACCTAACCTGCACATTTTTGGACTGTGGGAGGAAACCCACGCAGACACGGGGAGAAAATGCAAACTCCGCACAGTGACCCAAGCCGGGAATCGAACCTGGGACCCTGGAGCTGTAAAGCAACAGTGCTAACCACTGTGCTACCGTGCCTCCCCAATGGATTTGGCTGAGATGAAGTATCAACATTATGTTATTTGCTCATTAATAGAGAGATAACATGGCTTTTGGAATTTACCTGAAGGTGCAGCAGTTTCCTAGGTACGCTGGAACTCTGCAGTGAAAGCAAGATGAGAACATAGCAGCAATTGACGTGTCCGAAGCTGAAAGATGGAAATATGTCTGTGACATGGAAAGCCCACAACTTTGTATGACTGTCCGAAAGGCTTCATTCACAATACATATGGTGAGAGGTTACTTTCACAAATTTGGAGGTTTGTACTTCTGACCTCCACTTTGGAGGCCAAGTCTGAAGGTGATTGAGGTGGTGAAGCTCGTGCTTAATATCAAATGATCGGACTCAGAGTGATGCTGCCACCCAGTGGTTTGATCAGCAGCTGCAGCTATTAAATCTCATTTTGACCACAGTTTCAACCTGGGGCGTCATTCTCCGACCCCCGCCGGGTAGGAGAATGGCCGTTGGCCGCCGTGAATCTCGCCCCCGCCGAAGTCTCCAGTACCGGAGATTGGGCGGGGGTGGGAATCGGGCCGCGCCGGTTGGCGGGACCCCTTCCGCTCAATTCTCCGGCCCGGCTGAGCCAAAGTCCCGCCCAGAAATTGCCTGTCCCGCCGGCGTAAATCAAAGCTGGTATTTACCGGCGGGACCAGGCGGCGTGGGTGGGCTCCGGGGTCCTGGGGGGGGCGCGGGGCGATCTGACCCCGGGGGGTGCCCCCACGGTGGCCTGGCCCGGGATCGGGGCCCACCGATCCGCGAGCGGGCCTGTGCCGTGGGGGCACTCTTTTCCTTCCGCCTCCACCATGGCGGAGGCGGAAGAGACTCTCCCCACTGCGCATGCGCGGGAAACTGTCGGCGGCCGCAAACGCTCCTGCGCATGCGCCGCATTTCCACGCCAGCTGGCGGGGCAACAAACGCCATTTCCGCCAGCTGGCGGGGCAACAAACGCCATTTCCGCCAGCTGGCGGGGCGGAAATCCCTCCGGCGCCGGCCTAGCCCCTCAATGTTGGGGCTCGGCCCCCAAAGATGCGTAGCATTCCACACCTTTGGGCCGGCGCGATGCCCGTCTGATTGGCGCAGTTTTTGGCGCCAATCGCCGGACATCGCGCCGTTGGGGGAGAATTTCGCCCCTGATTTCTTCATTCTGGATGAAATTCGAGTGTTCCCCAGCAGAACTTACAGGGAGGCAGTGGTGGCATAGTGGCATCGTCACTGAAATAGGAATCCAGAGTCAAGGGTTCAAATCCCACCATGGCAGATGGTAAAATGTTAAAAACTCTGGAAGTCTGAAGATGACAAACCATTATCAATTGTTGTAAAAACACAACTGATTCACTAATGCCCTTTAGGGAGGGAAATCTATTATCCTTACCTGGATCGTACTCCAGATCCACAGCAATGTGGTCGACTCTTAAATACCATTTGTTCCAAGAGCGACTGACACATCCTGTAATTTTTTTTTTTTTTTAATTACACATCTAGGGAAATTCTCCTTTGGTTGGTGACCAATACCACCTGTATGGTGAACTGGAGAAGCAAATTAAACTGACTTTCAAGTGCATCCAAATACATTGTTTTCCCCACATCTGCTGCAAAATGTCCACTTTGGAATTTACATTCACATGAGAATGAAAATATTTTTCACAAGATTGTTCAAACTTCCAAATATAGAGAAACTGAGCAAGAAATTTCAACCCCAGCCACCACGTGGAATCAATTTTCAATGACCGTGATAACTTAGACCAGCTCCATGAGCAAAAAAAGGAACATGATAATAATATTTATTAGTGTCACAAGTAGGCTTACATTAACACTGCAATGAAGTTACTGTGAAAATGTCCTAGTCGCCACACTATGACACCTGTTCAGGTACACTGAGAGAGAATTCAGAATGGACTTGTGGGAGGAAACCCACGTAGACACAGGGAGAACGTGCAGACTTCGCACAGTGACCCAAGCCGGGAATTGAACCAGGGTCCCAGGAGCTATGAAATAACAGTGCTAACCACTGCTACTGTGCCGTCCATTCACGTGTTGAGGAGAATAAATCATGAATTCAAACACCTCAGATTCCATCAGGGAACATCACTTTTTCGGGGGGGCACAATAGCACCGTGGTTAGCACTGCTGCCTCACAGTGCCAGGGACTCGGGTTCAATTCCAGCCTTGGGTGACTGTGTGGAGTTTGTACTTTCTCCCTGTGTCTGCGTGGGTTTCCGCCGTGTGCTCCAGTTTCCTCCCACAGTTCAACGATGTGCAGTTTAGGTGAATTGGCCATGCTAAATTGCCCCTTAGTGTCCAGGGATGTACAGGTTAGGTGGTGTTATGGGGAAAGGGTGGGGGAATATTCTGAGGCAAGATGCTCTTTCATAGTGTCTGTGCAGATTCGATGGGCTGAATAGCCTCCTTCTGCAGTGTTGGGATTCTATAATTCTTCTGAGAACTGTGATCAATAAGAGGTGAATTTAGAGTTGGATCCCCCGTTCTGGAGCAGAATTGGGGGACGAGCAACTGTGTGGGCCCAAATATGGATTTCATATTCTATCTCTGACAGACAAGCTCGAATGATTTAACTAGAGAGAGCTGAGGTTCATGCTGGCAGGACCCAAGTGTTACAGATACCAAGCGTGCCCAAGTATCTGGCTCGGGGAAATTTGAGAAATCAGTATAAATAAAGATATAGCACGACACTAAGTGACGTTGACAACCTGCACTTCAGCTTTTAAAGCAGGTAACTACAGAGATGGTGAGTGCATTGGCTTTGATCTTCCAGAATTCCTTAGTTTCGATGACAGTTCCCAAAGATTGGAAGGTTCTTTTCTTTCTTGGGACATGGGAAGCACTAGCAAGGCCAGCATTTGTTGCCCATACCAAATTTCCTTTTGAACCGGGTGGTTTACTGGTGTAGTTACTGTCCCTGCGCCATAGGGCAGAAGTTGTAGTGGCCTTAGGGCAGGAAGGGAAGTGGCAATTGGGCGGGAGGAGAATTGGCCATTGGACAGGAGATGAGCAGAGGTCCCAGAACAGATCCCTGCGGAACACCACTGGTCACCGACCACCAGGTGGAATACTTTCCATTCCTACCACTCACTGTTTTCTTTCGACAAGCCAATTCTCTATCCAGACAGCCAAATTTCCCTGTATCCAATGCCCCCTGACTTTCTGAATGAGCCTATCGTGGGGAACTTTATCAAATGCCTTACTGAAATCCATATACACCACATCCACTGCCCGGCCTTCATCAATGTGTCTCGTCACATTCTCAAAGAATTCAATGAGGCTTGTGAGGCATGACCTGCCCCTCACAAAACCATGCTGACTATCTTTAATCAAACTATGTTTTTCTAAATAATCATAAATCCTATCTCTCAGGATTCTTTCCAGTATTTTGCTCACCACAGACATAAGACTGACTGATCTGTAATTCCCACGGATTTCCCTATTCCCTTTCTTGAACAGGCGAGTAACATTCGCGTGGCCAATCCACCTACCCTGCTCATCTTTGGGTGGTGGGAGTGAGACCCACACAGACATGAGGAGAATGCACAAAGAATAAACAACAACACCTTCTCCACAATAGTCCTCAATACCGGGGCCCCACAAGGCTGCGTATTTAGCCCCCTATTATACTCCCTGTACACACACGACTGCGTGGCAAAATTTGGTTCCAACTCCCATCTACAAGTTTGCTGACGATACAACCATAGTGGGCCGGATCTTGAATAACGACGAGTCAGGATACAGGCGGGCGATAGAGAACCTAGTGAAATGGTGCAGAGACAACAATCTATCCCTTAATGCCAGCAAAACTAAAGAGCTGGTCATTGACTTCAGGAAGCAAAGTACTGTATACACCCCTGTCAGCATCAACAGGGCCGAGGTGGAGATAGAACAAAGAACAAAGAACAAAGAAATGTACAGCACAGGAACAGGCCCTTCGGCCCTCCAAGCCCGTGCCGACCATACTGCCCGACTAAACTACAATCCTCTACACTTCCTGGGTCCGTATCCTTCTATTCCCATCCTATTCATATATTTGTCAAGATGCCCCTTAAATGTCCCTATCGTCCCTGCTTCCACTACCTCCTCCGGTAGTGAGTTCCAGGCACCCACTACCCTCTGCGTAAAAAACTTGCCTCGTACATCTACTCTAAACTTTGCCCCTCTCACCTTAAACCTATGCCCCCTAGTAATTGACCCCTCTACCCTGGGGAAAAGCCTCTGACTATCCACTCTGTCTATGCCCCTCATAATTTTGTATACCTCTATCAGGTCGCCCCTCAACCTCCTTCGTTCCAGTGAGAACAAACCGAGTTTATTCAATCGCTCCTCATAGCTTATGCCCTCCATACCAGGCAACATTCTGGTAAATCTCTTCTGCACCCTCTCTAAAGCCTCCACATCCTTCTGGTAGTGTGGCTACCCCAGATGGTTCGCAGTTTCAAATTCCTAGGGGTACACATCTCCAAAAATCTGTCCTGGTCCACCCACGTTGAGGTTACCACCAGGAAAGCACAACAGCGCCTAAACTTCCTCAGGAAACTAAGGAAATTCGGCATGTCCACATTAACTCTTGTAGCCATCTGACATGGCTACTTCCAACTAAACACAGAGCAACTCGCAAAGACTGATGGGTAAAATGGACAAGCCAAGAGTCAGGCAGGTTCTGAGCCTGAAATGCATATTCGTCAGCAAAGCCCAGACGGTATCGAAACCCCGTCCCATTAGCATGTTAATCAGGACTGGTACTCCAGCTACCGGGACAGTCCCAGACATTTCGGCGCCACTTCCTGTCCAAGGGAAACACAAACAACAGGGTCAATGACCGCTTGAGACACGCCCAGTCATCCAGATCCCCGCCCACTTATTGGCTAAGGAATCGAATGGAGTGACCAGGGATCACCCAATTAGCAAGGCCCAAATCGAAGGACCACCCAAAAGTGCGCGAAAGCCCCCAAGTATAAAGGAAGAGTTCGCCATATGCTCGCTCTCTTTTGGACTTGGTACCCCAGTCACGGCCATTGCCAACTTCGGCAACCCCAGAAGCAAGTTCGAGTTCAACGCCCACTACCAGAAAGACGAGCCCAGCCGAGCAGCAGTTACCACTTCGAACCCAAGAGATGTTGAACAGCGGCCACTTGTTTCCTGACCTAAACTGGGTGCCCGAAGTTAAGTACCAGTTGTCTTAGGTGTAGTTAACTAGTAGTGTTTATGTTGCATGATTGATTGTCTGTAAATAAAATACCTTTGACCTTGAACTAACTAACTGGTGTTTGGCTCTTTGATCGATAGCCGGTTGAAACTTGTAGTGGTATCAGTCGATACCTGGCGACTCTAAGCATTCGGACATAGACAATATAGAAAGAAGGCAAATTCACTGATTGCCCTAATTGGAATAGAGCCAGAGTAAAGAGCATACTAAAGAGAAGACGCACAACAGTTATTGGCGACTCTGGTGGGACTCGACCCAGAAGTGACTGTGTCACTCCGAGAGAACTCACAAAAGCATTGGAATTAGAATCCAAATTGGCAAAGTAAAAGAAACCACAAGCGAAACCAGTATCGATCAAACCTCCAGAATTCGGAAGTGTGTAATTTGCATGCATACTAACAAAGGAATATAAGGTAAACTCGATAGATTTTGTTGTGTGAAACTTTCGGGAGTTGCGTAAACCGGAAAATAGCGTAAGCCATACCCGTGTTTGCACTACCACTTTATTCCCCCTTGTTCCAAATTTCCGGTAGAAAGAAGTATTTGTAGGGATGGCCATGAAGGCAATGGAACGCCTTATGCATCCACAAAAGCCTGAGATCGCAGCGACCAAGAGATCAGAACAGTGCCCATTTGGGAGGAAGAGATTAGGAAATACCTAAAGGGGAAAGGATGGCCCCTATGGTCGGAATTTTGCTCCAATGAAGAGACAGCTCCTGGCAGCATAGGACAGACTTGGTGGGACAGCCTGACCGAGATCCATAAAAAGAGTTTAGCTAAGGTTCGTAAGCCGATGGCAATTGTGTCCTGTCTGGTACAATTGCGAGGCACAGAGGAGGTCGTGAGGATGCTCTGCAAGCAGCTTGAGGAGAAAGAGAAAAGTAGAGAGGGAGATTTAAGTGAGTGCGAGAAGTTAAATGTACAGCTCCGGGAACAGTTAGCAGTGAAAGACAAGGAAATGGATGTCAAGAGGGCAAATCAATCCTGTCTCACCCACCTTAGCAGCTTCCAAATCCAATATGATAAGGCCTACCAGGCCACACAGCGTGCTGTACTGGTAAGAGAAGAGACAGAGAATCAGGTACAGATCCTAAAGAAACAATGCGATGATTTAAAAGCAGCCCTCCGATCACTCCATAGTTCCACCACGGAACAGAGGCAGAGTTCGGTGGATCATGCCAAATGCAGGCAGCAAATTGCAAGAGACACCTTTGGCCCACAGCTAGACCAGGAAGACCGCCCCGATTGGCAGGAACTCAGTGAAACGACCCAACGGTACGTAAGTGAGACTGAGAATCAAATTAGAGCTGCCCAGGCCTCGAAAAGGAAAGCACCCGCACCACCGACTGCACAGGCAGCACCCAACCCAATGAACCACATTACCACGCAGCGCAGGGTTACCACGGAAGGCCAACCCGATTTTGTATACACCACCCCATTATCGATCACCCAGTTACGAGACGCCTGCGAGAAGATAGAGATGTTCCACCCCACATCGGATCCACATCACTGTTTCGAGTTAGTAAAACAGCAAACCCTGATGTATGGTTTAGATGAACCGGAGCGGGTTAAGCTCATGGTTATGTGCTTAGACCCGTCCGTTCGTTCAGCCCTTCCTGACCCACAAAATGTAGGAGGAGGTAGCCTCCAAGAAATAAAAACGGCCATTTTAGACGCCATAGGATATAACAGAGGAGACAGGCTCAACCGTTGCAGGCAGAAAAAGGGAGAGCACCCAACAGCGTTTGCTGGACGCCTTTGGATCCATTTTACTGCAGTATTTGGTGAGTTAGCCCGCACCTATTTATCAGTAGACAATACGGCCAAATGGACCCGTACGTTAGTGTCCCACGCCACAGAGGCAGGACAGAAGGCATGCGGCAATTATGACCCCTCAGCCCCAGCGCACAATGAAGTGTGGGTTCTGAAACGATTGTCCAAAGCTTGGGAACAGTCGGTACTGAAAAAGACAGAACACGAGAGAATAGAAGCCACCATGAACCCAGTAAAGGCACACCAAGACCCCGCATGAGTAAATGGAGGCAGAGGTACAGCGCAGCACCCCAAGACACAGGAATGCTCCAATTGTGGACACAAAGGACATTACGCCCGAGAACGTCAAGCCCCCCCCCCGAAGCAGCAAAGGGATCAGCACCCAAATGCCCCCCCAGAAAAAATACCTGACCCATTCACAGCGTTAGCGCCTGACCAGATAATTCGGCCATGAATGGCACCGATTGACGGTGTTCGGGCTGCGATACCCTTTGGGACAAGTCCGGAAGACCGGTCGTTGCAGGCACAGTCCGGGGACACCCCATAGAGTTCCTTTGGGACACAGGAGGGTCCCGAACCACGTTAAACTCCTCCACCATGTTTCAGAAAAAGATATGGCCCACTACGGATACCATTACACTTAGTGGCTTTACAGATCACCTCCAGCAGGGACACATCACAGCCCCTGTGGACGTACAGCTTGCTAATATTAGGACAAAACATTTGGTTGTTTTAGTAGACTTGCCCCAGGCAGCAGAACACATCCTGGGCATTGATTTCATGAGTACACGCAACCTCTCATTTGACCCAGTTAACCGATGCATCTGGAAAATGGCTAGAGCAGCAGGAGCCCCCGCCACGCTCACAGTAGGAGATTATGCCCATAGAATCAGCTCAGTAGGAGAGTACTGGTTTGATCCACAAACCATTACCACAGACAAAGCAGTTAGAGAGGTCTTGAAAAGACATAAAACAGCATTTGCCCAGCACAAGCACGACTGCGGTAAAATCCCAGGTATTGTAAACATTACAGATCCCGATCCCAAACCCCAAAAACAGTACGGCTTCCCCCAGCAAGCCGAGGGAGAGATAGCCAAGGTAATTCAAAGCTTATTGATGAAAGGCGTCATTCGACCTGTTGCATCGACAAATAATGCCCCGATTTGGCCCGTAAGAAAACCCGATGGATCATGGCGACTGACCATCGACTACCGGGAATTGAACAAAGTAACCCCCCTAGCAGCCCCCACCGTTGCCACGAGTCCCGAGACCATGTTGAGACAGGGACTCCAGTCGAAATTTGTTTCCATTTTAGACATCAGTCATGGCTTTTGGTCCATGTCACTGGACAAAGCATGCCAGTATAAATTTACGTTCACCTTCCAGGGACAGCAGTACACGTGGACGTGCCTTCCACAAGGCTTCCACAACTCCCCCTCCATTTTTCACAGACAATTGGCAAATGGATTATCTAAATTTTCCCACCCTGAATGCCTTGTTCAGTATGTGGACGACTTGCTCCTACAGACTGACACCAAGGAAGAGCACATCTCGCTTCTTTCGGAATTATTGGAACTCCTTACAATGATTGGATGCAAAATTAACCCCAAGAAAGCCCAGATTCTTCAGGAAAAGGTCACTTATTTAGGTACAGTCATCACGTATGGGAAGGGTGAAATAGAACTCAAACGGATTGATTCCATCGTAAATTTGCCCTTGCCCCAGAACGTTACAGCCCTCCGGTCATTTTTAGGACTGGTAGGCTATTGTCGGAACCATATTGACGGATTCGCCACAAAGGCAGCCCCACTCTCCGATTTACTAAAGAAACAGGCACCATGGAAATGGCTTCCACAGCACACGGATGCCGTGGATGCATTGAAACGCGCCCTGAGCACAGCCCCTGCTTTGCAAGCCCCAGATCCCCACTCCCCGTACGCGATAGAGGTAGCGACCATAGATCGCACCCTTTCGGCCGTACTCCTGCAGAAAAGGCACGATCGTCTGGGACCCGTGGCCTACGCCTCACGAGTCTTAGATCCGGTCGAACAAGGATTTTCAGCCTGCGAGAGGCACCTATTGCCAGTTTTCTGGGCGGTACAGTACTTCTCGTACATAACCGGACTCAACCCAGTAACCATTTTGACTGAGCACACCCCGACACAGCTTTTATTGGACGGCAGACTAAAAGACGGCATAATAAGCCAAATTCGCGCAGCGTGATGGACCCGACTCCTACAGGGACGTGACATCACGGTAAAACGGACCAAAACGCATACGTTTTTGGCCGATAATTTTGACTATGCAGGAAGCCCACATGAGTGCGAGATCATAGCCCCCAAGCACAGCACAGGCCCCTTTGTTCCCAGGTCGCTACCAAGAAAGACAGGTATCGGACCCCAGACCACAGACAAAGCCCTGAGAATTTATGTAGACGGTCCTCCGCAGTCCTTGAGGGAAAAAGGATAACAGGCTGTGGCATTTATGTAGAGGACGCGCAGGGACGTGCTTTAGAAGAGATAGTTTTAAAGTTACCAAGACACTTAGGTTCACAGGCAGCCGAGTTAGCAGCCATTGCTTACATTGTTCAGCACCCCGATTCATTCCCGACCCCTGCAGACATATATTCAGACAGTTTGTACGTCTGCAACAGCCTTACAGAATTCCTACCCCTGAGGGAATCAAGAGGATTTATTTCCGCCGACGGAAAACCTCTACCCTCGGCCCCATTGCTAAAACATATCATTCAGACAGCTAAAGGCAGATAATACGGCATCATCAAAGTAAGAAGTCACCATCGCTCCTCCCACCCGGTAATGTGAAAGCAGACGCCCTAGCAAAGGCAGGCTCACGACATGGCCACTTTTGGCAACCCCCCGAGAGTGCCCCAGTACACGCAGTTCAGGTCTCACAGACCAACATCCAAGGCCAAGCCCAGGCACAAAAAGAAGACGAGAAATTTTAAAAGGAAACTTCCCAGCTCCCTATGACAGGTTTAGAAATTCTCTGACGGTCCATGAGGGAATCGTTTTAAAAGATGGAGTTTATGTAGTCCCCACCCAGGACAGGAACGAAATAATTTGCAAGTTCCATGACGGATATGGACATCAAGGGATTGAATCCATCCTTGCCCACCTCAGATCCCTCTGCTGGTGGTCCGAGTTGAAAACCGACATGTCCCACTATGTCAAGGATTGTTCAATCTGCGCCCAAAACAACCCCGATAGGTATGCGAGGAAAGCCCAGCTACGACACACCCGCCCTGTAAATGGCCCGTGGGTAAACCTCCAATTAGATTATATTGGCCCCCTCCCCCCCTGCAGAAATGGTTACAAGTACATCTTAGTAGTGAAAGACACATTCACGAAATGGGTCGAAGCGTTCCCAGTGAGAACGAACACAGCCAAGACCACCGCAAAGGTCTTAACAGAGCAGATTTTTACAAGATGGGGACTCCCCCGTTCTATTGAGTTGGACCAAGGTTCCCACTTTACGGGAAGAGTCATGAAAAACGTTATGACAAAAGTTCCACATTGCCTATCACCTGCAGTCCAGCGGCATAGTGGAGCACATGAATCGTACGCTGAAAGCCACCCTTAGAAAAATGGTGCAGCAGCACAATACAACATGGGACACAGTGCTCCCATTCGCACTGTTGTTTATTAGGAACACAGTGTTGAGCTCAACAGGATATACCCCCCATACCCTCATGACCGGGCGATCCATGAAGGGTACCGAATACTTATTTGGTCTTGATTTGGCCACTCCGCAGTCACCGCCCTGACCCATGAGAAGGCAGTCCAGCACATGTTAGAAAATATTAAAGCAGCACAGCTCGTTGCAGCTGTTCGATTAGGCGCTAAACAAAAGCAGAGTAAGGCCTGCTTTGACAAAACAGTACACCGACGCAGTATACAGTCGGACTGCAGGTAATGATCACCTTGTACAACCCTAGTTCATTCCTCTCCCTGAAATTTGCAGGACCCTATTCAATTTCAGACAAGGCAAGCCCCTCGGTTTACAAAATCACGTTTCCCAACGGAAAATCAGGATGGTTCCATGTCAATCAACTGAAAGTTTATGGAACACAGTGCAGCCACTCGCACCATCTCTCATTGGCGATGGCAGACAATGTGGACCCGCCCACTGACAACCTGAGTTCCCCCTCCCCCAGCAACAGCAGCACGTCCACAGACACGACCTTGACTACGCCCCCAGAATCAAATTTCATCCTGACGCTTGATTCGGCTGCTAGCGACAGCGACAGCACTACCGAAGCCCCTGAAAGACCCGAACAAAGATCCCACGAACCAGGCCCCAGTCACGACAGACCCAGAGACCCCGACGACGATACAGTCAGCTCCTTTGAAACAATTTATCTGCCCAATCCGGAATCTGAACCGCCACCCGACGATAGCGACACCCCCCTGACAACCTCCCTACGGACCATGAAGCACTGGCACCGAGACAATTCCTGTCGCTTGACGAGAAATGACAAAATGGACCCCACAACGGCACACGCCGCGTTAGCACGCAAACTCCACGAAAGAGTTTGGCACCCGGGAGATGGAGACAGCTACGAGTCTGACCCGCACCATGGTAACCCCTTTGCAATTCTTTTTGAGATGGAATCATGAGGTGTCTAGATGATGAGAGTCAGGAACCGATGGAGATTTACGGTGTCCTGAACGCTGATGGAGCCTACCCGTTTTTTTTCTTTTAATTTGTTATTTTTACATGTTGAATGTTTGTTTATTTGTGCGACGACTCGTGTCTTTCTCACTTAATTTTTTGATACAGTTTCTTCTTTCGGTCTCACACCAACGTTCTTGATGCAGTCATAACTACTCTTCTCACTCCACATGGCAGTTAGTGCAACAAGTTTGTCGGCAACCCATAGTGTTACAAATTCGTTCCGCTCTTGGAAGATCACTCAGGCAATGGAGTAACGGCAATTATCCCCGCCCTGCCTGGGGACCCCCTATACATTTGGTCAGCCAAGCTCAGGGAGTGGAGTAACGGCACTGATCACCGCCCTACCCGGGGATCCCACCCATTCTTGCCCTGCCGCGGACCATACGCACCACCCCATTCAACTACTTGGTTTCTAAACTCTTTTTCTGGGTTTTTTCGAGTCCTGTGGTTTAAAGAATGCTCTTTGCCACTACTTTTGCCCTCCCCGGCAATACTTCGGTTGCTAGTTCCCCACATACTATTTACATGTAAGAAACACTTGGTTAGAAAAAAAACAAGTTTGCAGAGGACGGAGAAATTGTCCGCCCAGTCAGCTCATAGACCACAGGCTGTGAGAGTGCTCGCGCGGTGGCACAGACCTTTTGGAATGTCTTGTCTCCACAAATGGTTGTTTAAAAAAAAAAGATGAGGGAGTCACAAAGGGTGACGATTATAATGGGAGAATTGGTGTTAAGGAGACATAGACGGATATACGAGATATTAAACAACACGATGATAACAGACACTATGCTTGTTCCCTTAGAGAGATACAAAGACACTCGACGGTGAAGGAAAACCAAAACAAGATGAAGACGACCCTGATGATTGGCATCATGATCGTCGCTGGAACAGTCCAATTGTGTGCGTTACCCACCTCCACCCCCCTCACCACACAGGCCCTGAACACGACCACCCAGCACACACACCCAGCCACCGATACCCCCACATGGTGTGAGAACCTCATCAAGTGGTATTCCCTGTCCTATACAGTGGAAGCCTTACTAGTAACAACCATATTGTACAGCGTCATTCAGACAATTAGATTGCGGAAATGGAGACGGAGAGCCTCCCGTCCCCAGTATATACATTCAGAGCCCCTTTCCTTGGACTCCAGCGGACCCCACCCTCTTTCTGAGCCTTTTCTTTAATAAATTCCACGGTTGTTGTTTTTGTGAATAAAGTTTATTTTTCTGTGTATGCAAGTCTCAGGAAGAAATGCGATGCTGCTATCGGATATTTTTTTTGTATTGTAACATAAGTTTGGATTGTATGTAGCAGCATGAGTGTAGTCTAGTTAGAGGCAGTTAGAGGTTCCCCTTTTTCTGAATGTTAAATGGCCGCCTAGAGATTCTTAGACATGTATTGTTTAGGGAAATTAGGTAAATGTTTTTGGACCCATAGGACAGTGTAGAGTAGAACCTGTCCTTAGTTAAGGGTATCCAGCATCCCAAGAGAATAAAGAAGATCCAGTATTGTGATCCTTCACGCTTCGCGTTGTGGATCAAGAGGACGGAGTGTAGCCATCTGACATGGCCACTTCCAACAAAGCACAGAGCAACTCGCAAAGACTGATGGGTAAAATGGACAAGCCAAGAGTCAGGCAGGTTCTGAGCCTAAAATGCATATTTGTCAGCAAAGTCCAGACGGTATCGAAACCCCGTCCCATTAGCATGTTAATCAGGCTGATGAGCAGGTGATGGCCCATCTCCCCCAACACAAAGGACTGGTACTCCAGCTACCGGGACAGTCCCAGACATTTCGGCGCCACTTCCTGTCCAAGGGAAACACAAACAACAGGGTCAATGACCGCTTGAGACACGCCCAGACACGCTTACCCGGAGATCAGAGGCTGAATGCCATTGACTACTGAAGTGTTCCCCGACTGGTGATTGTCGCGCGATGTCCGTTCATTCGTTGTCGCAGCGTCTGCATGGTCACGCTTCGGGACATCTTTTCCTGCAGCGTATGAGGTAGACAACGTTGGCCAAGTCACACGAGTATGTACTGCGTACCTGGTGGGTGGTGTTCTCACGTGTAATGGTGGTATCCATGTCGATGATCTGGCACGTCTTGCAGAGATTGCCATGGCAGGGTTGTGTGGTGTCGTGGTCGCTGTTTTGAAGGCTGGGTAGTTTGCTGCAAACAATGGTTTGTTTGAGGTTGCGCGGTTGGTTGAAGGCAAGGAGTGGGGGTGTGGGGATGACCTTGGCAAGATGTTCATCTTCATCGATGACGTGGTGAAGGCTGCGAAGAAGATGGCATAGTTTCTCCGCTCCGGGAAAGTACTGGACGACGAAGGGTCCTCTGTCGGTTGTCTCCCATGTTTGTCTCCTGAGGAGGTCGGTGCGGTTTTCTGCTGTGGCGCATTGGATCTGATCCGTTGGTTATGGAATTGTTTATCTCTGTTGCGGCCCCTCCTGGACGAGGGTCACAACTGACATGTCATACAAATTTCTGACACAGGCATTCTTGAATCAAGTTTACTTTATTTGGATCAAATGTGTCACACAGATTCTAATGCAGTTAATTATTGCCACATAGACCAATGCTTAACCCTTAATCAAACTGTCTACAAAATTCTACTACAATCATCCAATAAGTGTTACCCACTAATACTCAATAAGTGATAACTGTTACTCAACTCACGAATCGAACTCTAACATTAGCCAATGATCATGATGCCAACTAGGACCTTCAGTTTGTGAAGGTTCCTTGAATCATGGAATCATGCAATGCAGAATAGGCCCTTCAGCCCATCAGCCTGTACTGACAGAAAACAACAGCACTAATCCCACTTCCCAGCACGTGGAGCCTTGAATGTTATGACATTTTAAGTGCTCAGCCAATTACTTTTAAAGATTGTGAGCTTTCCTGCTTCAACTACCCTCCCAGGCAGTGATTTTGGATCCCCATTAACCTCTGGGTAAAATAAAATGTCCTCAAATTCTCCCTAAACTTTCTGCCTTTCACCTTAAAGTTATACCCCCTTGTTATTGACCCTTCAACTAAGTGGAACAGCTGCTTTCTATCCACCCTTTCTGTAAAGACTCAGGCAAGTGATCACTTGGAAGCGATGACTATAGAAAACGTTCGACTTATTTCCTTATATATTTACACCTCCTACTCTCCGAAGCGTCTCCCGTGCCCGGCTGTAGGGTTATAACACTGCACATGCCACTCACAATCTTATACACCTCATTCAGATCCTCTTTCAGTCTCCTCCTCTCCGACGAAAACAACCCAAACTTATCCAGCCTCTCTTCATAGTTAAAATTCTCGATCCCAGGCAACATCCTGGTGAATCTCCTCTGCACACTCTCTTGTGCAATCACATTATTCCTATAGTGCGGTGACCAAAACTGAGCACAGTACTCCAGCTGTGGCCTAACCAAAGTCTTGTACAGCTCCAACATAACCTTCCTGCCCTTATAATCTATGCCATGACTGATAAAGACAAGTGTCCAGTATGCCTTTTTAACCTGTCCTGCCGCCTTCAATGGCAAGCACCCCAAGATCCTTCTGTTCCTCTGAGCATCCGAGTGTAGTGATCTCTGTATATCAATACACATGATCAATGTATGTAAAACTAGTACAGTCAACTCAACACTAGGGGCGAAATTCTCCATTATCAGCGGAAAGTCCGCCGATCGGCGCAAAAAACGGCGCAAATCCCACTTGCGTCACGTCATAAAAATGGGCCGATAGTCTGCGGCCCGAAATGGGCTAGCAGCGACGTAACGGGATCCGCGCTTGCGCAGTGGTTCACGCCGTGCAGCGTCATACGCGCTGCACGGCGTGACGGCTCATAAGGCCGCGCAGCTCCCCCCCACCCGACCGGAACAGCCGACCGCATCACCCGACTTGATGGCTGGCCGTCGCTCAGCCCCGAGGTTCGAGTCACGCGATGTGGAGGCGCTCCTGGACGCGGTGGAGCAGAGGAGGGACGCCCTGTATCCCGGGCACGGCCGCAGAGTTGCCCCACGCCACAGCCGGCGTCTGTGGAGGGAGGTGGCAGAGGCCGTCACCGCTGTGGCCCTAACACCACGGACAGGCACCCAGTGCCACAAGAAGGTGAACGACCTCGTCAGAGCAGGCAGGGTGAGCCTCCCCCATATCCCCCCTCCCCCAAATCCCCCCTCCCCATATCCCCCCCTCCCCCATATCCCCCATCCCCCATATCCCCCCCTCCCCCATATCCCCCCTCCCCCATATTTCCCCCTCCCCATATCCCCCCCTCCCCCATATTCCCCCCTCCCCATATCCCCCCTCCCCCATATCCCCCCATCCCCCATATCCCCCCTCCCCCATATTCCCCCCTCCCCCATATCCCCCCTCCCCCATATTCCCCCCTCCCCCATATCCCCCCTCCCCCATATCCCCCATATCCCCCCTCCCCCATATCCCCCCCTCCCCCATATCCCCAAGTGAATCCAGCCCTAACCTTAACCTCTGCAATGCACGCGCAACCGATGGCGTGCATTCATATACCTGCCTAACACTGTTGCCTTTTACCCCTGCCACCACCCCCCCCCCCCCCCAGGAGAAGCGCGCACACAACAATAGGGAGCATGTGAGGACTGGAGGAGGGCCCGCTGATGAGAGGCCACTGACCGTACACGAGGAAAGGGCCCTGGAACTGGCTGGCGGACCTGAGGACCGGGAGGTTGCTGATGCAGAGGTCGGGGCCCCACGAGCAAGTGAGCCACCAACAGCCCGTCCCCATATCCCCCCTCCCCTATATCCCCCTCCCCTGTATCACCTGATCACTGCCTGATGTCTAACCATGCATGCTTCATTGTGTATCGCAGGACCAAACGTCCAGGCACCCATCCCCGCAGATGCAGACCGCCCGCAGGATGCCCCTCGGAGACCACAGGAGACGGAGAGACCCGCACCCTCCAGCATGCGACGCCCGCAGGATGCCCCTCGGAGACCACGGGAGACGGAGAGATCCGCACCCTCCAGCATGCGACGCCCGCAGGATGCCCCTCGGAGACCACGGGAGACGGAGAGACCCGCACCCTCCAGCATGCGACGCCCGCAGGATGCCCCTCGGAGACCACGGGAGACGGAGAGACCCGCACCCTCCAGCATGCGACGCCCGCAGGATGCCCCTCGGAGACCACGGGAGACGGAGAGACCCGGACCCTCCAGCATGCGACGCCCGCAGGATGCCCCTTGGAGACCACGGGAGACGGAGAGACCCGCACCCTCCAGCATGCGACGCCCGCAGGATGCCCCTCGGAGACCACGGGAGACGGAGAGACCCGCACCCTCCAGCATGCGACGCCCGCAGGATGCCCCTCGGAGACCACGGGAGACGGAGAGACCCGGACCCTCCAGCATGCGACGCCCGCAGGATGCCCCTCGCACACCACGGGAGACGGAGAGACCTGGAGCAACAGGGAGACGACACCCCCGTCACGTGCGGGAGCGACCACCCAGCGATGAGGGGGGCAGCCACAGGCCCCCGTCACATCCGAGCCAGGACACCACTACCCAGGACACCACTATCCAGGACACCCCTACCCGGGACAGCACTACCCGGGACAGCACTACCCAGGACACCCCTACCCGGGAAGACGAAATACCGGACAGTGACTCAGAGTGGATGGGTGGAGACGAACCCCCACCCCAAAGTGCCATGGACTCAGAGTGGGACGAAGAGCACGACACAACGCCACTGCTGTCACTAACACCCTCCACCATCGCAGAAACACTCACCACGGTTGGGCACTTTAGTGATGAGGCGTCTGGTACACTCACTGGTGCGCACAACACAGCCGTCCCGGTACAGCAGGTGGAGGTAGGAGCAGCAGAGGGACCGGGCGGTCGGAGGGCAGCCCAGGCCAAGCGAACATCTGCCGCCCAGATGGATCCCGGGTTCCTGCAGTTACCACACCCACACATAGATCCGATGCAACCACCGACACGGAGACGAGCGAATAGGGTGACGGGTGGCTTGCGGCGGCTGCGGTCGCAGGTGGAGGAGTCCACCCGCGTCCAGGAGCTGGGAGTGGTCCCGGTCATGCGTGCCACCCAGGCTGACACCGCACGGGTGGCGTCCGCGGTGGAGGCAATGGGTGCGACGGTGTCAGACATGGGGAACGGTTTGCGAGGCCTGGGGCCTTCCGTGCAGGCGGCGTCTGTGGCCCAGGAAATGGCTGCCCTCTCACAGGAGGCCATGAGCCAGTGCCAGCGCCAGATGGCAGAGGCGCTCAACGCCATAGCCCAGTCTCAGCAGGCCATGGCCCAGTCTCAGCAGGCCATGGCCCAGTCTCAGCAGGCCATAGCCCAGTCTCTGCAGGCCATGGCCCAGTCTCAGCAGGCCATAGCCCAGTCTCAGCAGGCCATCGCTGAGGGCATCGGCGCCAGTGGCCATGTGCGAGCTGGCGTCGCACTGTCGCAGACAGGGTTCGACAACCCCCTGGGCTCCATGGCTGCAAACCTGCAGACCCCTGTCGATACCAGCACGGGCCTCCAGGACTGGCAGCGCCAGATGTCGGGGGCGCGTCGGATGGCCAGTCCGTTCGCATCCCCCACCCATGTAGAGGCCTGGGGGCCATCGGGCACCCCGAGGGAGGAGGAGGTGGTGTGGTCCATCCCGGCTCCCTCTGTAGGGGAGGTCCCGGTACACCGCGACACCTCGGACTCCCCCCCTTCCGTCCCAGGTGCATCGGGTGGGCAACGGGCAGGACAGGCTGGCAGCTCGCCATCCCAGTCGCCCGGGCCGCAGCCTGGCCCATCTAGGCCAGGACGCCCCAGGAAACGGCCGCCAAAGGGATCCAGTGTCAGAGGGCAGGAATCACAGGAGTCCACCTCCAGTTCTGCTGTACCGTCTGGGGAACCACGTAGACGTAGTCAAAGGGCCCGTAAGGCCAAACAATTAGACACTGAGTAAGTTGGCACGGGTGCAGGGCACAGATGAGTTTTAGGCGCTAGGGCACGTGCATGAACTCCTTTGGTTATTAAAGTCAATGTTACACCTACCGAAGCTGCCTTTGTGCTCTGTCCAAAGTGTGCGGGGGTGTCATGTACGTTGAGCGCAAGTGTGTGTGTGAGGGGTGGTCTTACCTCAGCCCCAGGTGAGTCTGCCCCCTTCCCCCTGGGCCGCCATCAACATCCCCCGGGCAGAGGACGGGACCGTGCGCTGCAGTGTCACAGCCGCATGCAGGGATGGTCCGGGTGGATGGTGGTACTGTGGCCATGGGTCAGACACAGTCCAACGATGTAGAGCCAGGAGCTCATCGGAGGCGGGTTGTCATCATTCTCCATGGCCTGCGATAGACACGCGTCCACCTGCAACTGGGTGAGCCCGGCCCGTTGTGCCGCCGGTGGATCGGCAATTGGGGGTGGGGGGGTGGTGTGCATGCGGGTGGGGTGTGTGGGGTTGGGGAGGGGGGTGAGGGTGCTGGGTGGGTGGATGGGTGGGGGGTGTGGGTGGTCGGCTGTTGTCATGGTGTGCGGTCTGTGGCCATACTACCCGATTCCCACGCCCATCTAGTCAGTGAAGCGGGCGTCTATCAGTCTGTCCCGTGCCCGCTGGGCCAGCCGGTAACGGTGGACAGCCACCCGCCTGTGTCTACCCCGTCTGCCCTGACCATTGCCCCCATCCCCCTCATCTGGGGAGGACTGGGCCTCTTCCTGCTGCTCCTCCACTCCGCCCTCCTCTGCCTGCGGCACATCGCCCCTCTGCTGGGCTATGTTGTGCAGGACGCAGCACACCACAATGATGCGGCCGACCCTATCTGACCGATACTGGAGGGCGCCCCCAGAGAGGTCCAGGCACCTGAAACGCATCTTCAGCACGCCAAAGCACCTCTCGATCACTCCCCTTGTCGCTACATGGGCATCATTGTAGCGGTTCTCCGCCTCATTGCGTGGCCTCCGTATAGGCGTCATCAGCCACGATCGCAATGGGTAGCCCCTGTCGCCCAGCAACCAGCCCCTCAGCCGGGGATGGCGTCCCTCGTACATGCCGGGGATGGATGACCGCGACAACACGAATGAGTCGTGTACACTGCCTGGGTGACGGGCGCAGACGTGCAGGATCATCATGCGGTGGTCGCAGACCACCTGTACGTTCATCGAATAGGTCCCCTTCCTATTAGTGAACACGGCCCTGTTATCTGCAGGTGGCCGCACGACGACGTGCATCCCATTGATCGCGCCCTGGACCATGGGGAACCCGGCAACGGCAGAGAAGCCCACGGCCCGGGCATCTTGGCTGGCCCGGTCCACGGGGAAGCAGATGTAGCGGTGCGCCATGGCATAAAGGGCATCTGTCACTGCCCGGATGCACCGATGCACCGATGTCTGCGATATGCCGGACAGGTCCCCACTCGGTGCCTGGAATGACCCCGTTGCATAAAAGTTCAGGGCCACCGTAACCTTGACGGACACGGGGAGAGGGTGTCCCCCGCCAGTGCCACGCGGTGACAGGTGTGCCAGCAGGTGGCAGATGTGTGCCACGGTTTCCCGGCTCATCCGGAGTCTCCTCCTGCATTCCCGGTCCGTGAGGTCCTGGTATGACTGCCGGGGCCGGTAGACATGGGGCGCCCTCGGGTGCCTCCGTTGCCGTGGGGCCGCGACGTCCTCCTCCCCCTCCTCGTCCTGTCGGTCAGGTGTCCCTCCAGCCTGGGCGGCTTCCACCTGCCCCTCTGCGGCAGCATGCGCCGCCTCTCTGGCACGCTCCTCCTCCTCCTCCTCCTCCTCCTCCTCATCCAGGGCAACATAGACATGAGCGGCTGCCACCACGGCGGCCAACATCGCTGGATGGTCTGAAAACATGACGGCCTGGTGGGGGGGGAGGGGAACGACGACATGTCATCATTGCCCATATCCCCTCCTCCCCCCAGCCAGGTGGCATGGACCGCATGGGTCCAACTGTTGGAGGCTGGCACCTGGCCAGGTGGACCAACTCATTTGCCCTCCCATCACCCACCCCGGCACGGACCCCCCCCCCCAACCCCCAACCTCCACCCCGGCACGGACCCCAACCCCCAACCTCCACCCCGGCACGGACCCCAACCCCCAACCTCCACCCCGGCACGGACCCCCTCCCGGCACTCCCCCGGAGCCCAGCCTACTCTAACCACCCCCCCCCCCCCCCCCCCCCCCCCGCCGCACACACACACACACAAGCCGAGACACACCTCTCCTCACGCAATCAGTCTGCGGCCACGCCATTTCCTGCCCAGAGCCAACCCCCCAGGCCGTCACTCACCTCCTCGCTGGTCGGCGTGAGCCTGGAGCACCGGGTCACGCCGATGAAAAGGAGGTTTGATTCACGTCGACGTGAACGGTCATCACGTCGACGGGACTTCGGCCCATCCGGAAGGGAGAATATCGGCAGGCCGAAAATCGGCTGCCTTGCGCAGACCCGTGACATTCTCCGCGGCAGCGGCGCCATTAACGCCCCGCCGACTTTTCTCCCTTCGGAGACTTCGGCGGGGGCGGGGGCGGGATTCACGGCGGCCAACGGCCATTCTCCGACCCGGCGGGGGGTCGGAGAATGACGCCCTAGATGTCTCACTATCAAGTGGTATAAAAAGGACTTTCTCACTCTTTCTGAGAGAATGTGCTTCAGGAGAGTGAACAGACAAGACATAGAATAGCTAGAGAGAGAGAGGTTGCAAGCTATTTCATTATTACATTGTATAGTTAGTTAGTTACCTTTACTATATTTTATTTCCTTTATTAGTTGAGTATTAAGTAAAAAGGCCTCACAAATATTATTTATATTACTCAATACATCAGTTCATCTTTACAAGAAGACTATTGTTTATTTCATCAACTCGGCTGGTTCAAAAGAGTAATATACTATATTACACAAGGTAATATAACACCGAGTGTCCAGGCATTCATTGAGTACTCCCTTGTTGTGTTACTTCCAAAGTGCATCACCTCACACTTTTCATGGTTAAATCCCATCTGCCACTGATCTGCCCATCTGATCAATCCGTCTATATCTTCCTGAAACTTAGCCCCGCTTCTTCACTGTCAACCACCCAGCCAATCTTTGTGTCACCTGCAAACGTACTTATCCCCTCACATTTTCTTCCATATTGTTTATATATATCACAACAATAAGGGACCCAGCCCTGATACCTGTGGTAGACCACTGACACTGGTCTCCAGTCACACAAACAGCCCTCTACCATCGTCCTCTGTGTCCTGACACTACACCAATTTTGAATCTAACTTGCCAAGTTACCCTGGATTCCATGTGCTTTTACCTTCTTTATCAGTCTGCCATTTGAGACCTTGTCAACGACTTTGCTGAAATCCATGTTGACTACATCAACTGCACTGCCCTCATCTAGACATTTGATCACCTCATCAAATAATTAAATAACATTTTTTAGGCATGACCTCCCTCTGACAAAGCCACACTGACCGTCCCTGATCAAACCTTGCCTGGCGAAGTGGAGATTGATTCCGTCCTTCAGAGTTTTACCGATATGTGACTCAATGTCTGTAATTCCCTGGCTTACATCTACCACCCTTCTTGAAAAGTGGAACCACATGAGCCATCCTCCAGTACTCATTTAAATATGCACGGTCCAATTGAAGCTGCATTCTCCCGGTGCCCGGGAGTCACCAGCTGTACCAGCGATGCCTCACCCAGGCGTCGATCAGGTGTGAGGACCATTCCTGGGATCTCAGAGGCCTTAGAGCCCCCAGAGTGGTTGGGGGCAGGGCAGACTCCTGACACCTGGGCAGCCTGGTAGTGCCAAACTGTTGCTTCCAGGATGTCTGGTTGGCATTGCCATGGTGCCAGGGACGCTGCCCAGGTGCTGAGCTGGCAGTGCTAGAATGCCAGGTTGGCACTGCCAAGGATTGGGGCCTGAGGGAGGCCATGCTCATGAAAGGGGGGGGGGGGTGAAATGGGGTATGAGGGGAGGGGATATGAAGGGTCTTTATAAAGTTTGGGGGTTGAAGGGGAGCCTGAAAGTGTGGGTGGACCTCAGCAAACCCATAGCAAGGTACATTCACTGCGAGGGTTGGGGACTGTTATGCCACACCCTTCAGGGGGTGGCATTGTCAATGGGTCGGGAGACCCCCAAGCCCACATAGAGATCGGCGCGCCCTTTCAAAATTGCGCCCCGATCTCTGAGGATCCAGTCTCCTTGCTGAGTTTAACTCTCACTGCTGAAAATGTGTGGGCTGGACCAGGGAGAAATTCCCCAAGGCTTCTAAAAATGACCAAGTGTTTGTGAATCCAAGACTGGATCCCACCCAAAAAGCTGGCGGGAAACACTCTGGCAAGGTTGCTCAAAATGACACTGAATCATTTGTTTGGGTGAATCATGTCCCTTGTGTCAAACTGCTCAAGAACCTCACAGTCCCTCTGTCTGAATTCTTCACCCACATCCTCTTTCTCCAATGTGTTTGACACCTCACAAATATCATTCAGCTCGAAACACAGATTACCCCCTTGGCCCTTAATGAGTCCTCTTTCCCTGGTTATCCCCTTCTCTTTGATATAATTACAGGATATCTTGGGATTTTCCCTACCAGTGCTGTTTTATGCTCCCCTCTTTGCTCCCCGAGTTCTCTCCTGCACTTTCTATAATCCACGAGGGCCTCGATAGATTTGCTCCCTTCGTACCTGTTAAAAGCCTCGCTTTTCTTTCCTAACCAGTCCAAAATATTCCTAGACATCCAGGGTTCTATGGACTTGTTGCTCCTACAGTTCTCATGAAAGGGGACGTGTTAGACCTGTACTCTCGCCAATACCAGTTCGAAAACCTCCCATTGTTCTGCTGTCGATTTACTCAGAAGTAACTGTTCCTATTCTACTTTGGCCAGATCCTGCCTTATTTTAATAAAATCAGCCTTCCCCAATCCACAACCCTTTTTTGAAGACCATCTTTTTCCTTTTCCATGACAAATTTAAAACGTACAATGTTGTGGTCGCTATCACTAAAATGCTCCCCCATTGCTACCTCGAACACCGGTCCGGCTTCATTCCTCAGAACTAGGTTCAGCATTGCACTATCCCTTTTTGGACAAGTTGATACAAAAAGCTCCCTTGAATACCGTAAAGTCTCAGTCAAGCAACCACTTGGAAATCATGACTATAGAAAAGTTCCAATTTATTCTCCTTACTATTTACACTTCCTACTCTCTGAAGGGTGCCCCATGCCTGGCCCACACAAGGACTCTGAGGTTGCGGATCCCTGGGCCTCCTGTAGGGTTATAACATCCCCCCCCCCTCCCCCCCTCAAGTCCAATACATCATCCATTTCGATGGGAGGTGGGAAACCCTTTTCCTTCTTTGCCTGGGGTTGGTTATCCAACATCCGCCATTCTGGACCTGGCGGTTCCTCCTCCATCTTGGCGGTTCCTCCGCCCCTTGCTCAGCGGTCACCCCCGGACCTGCGTCGACTTCCGTGGACAAAATCTCCATGTCCATCTTCTAGTTGGATTGGTTGACCTCCCGCATTTCAGAGTCACAAAGCTCAGATGCCTCATTGGGCACCACCAGTGTTGTTGTGGAGGGAGGAGCACCATTGTCCTCGGTGGCCTTGGTCGCTCCTCGGGCACCTGTTCCACCTGGCTTCGGAGATGGTCCACGTTCCGGTTGGGGTTTTTATCTTGTAGCCGCACCGTAGACGAGACCGACCCGGACCATTTTAATATCATTCCCGGAATCCATAACACCCCAACTGCAAAATTCCGGATTTAATTGGCGTCGCCTGCAACAAATTCCCAAATGGGCCTGGCTGGTTTCGCTCTGACCTGTTCATGCTTGTCGCAGATCCTAACCCTGATATCCGGCGAAATGAGGCTCAATTGTGTGTGCAAGCAACGCCCCACCAAGAGTTCCACGGGCATCAACCCGGTGGTAGCGTGTAACGTGGTTCCATAGTAGAACAGGAAATGGGCGAGGCGGGTTTCTGGGGAACCTGAGGTCTGTTTTCGCATCCCGAGTTTGAATGTCTGCAGCAACCTATTTGTGGATGGGTGATAAGGTTCAGTACGGACATGGCGGACCCCATTTTATTTTAGAAAATTCGCCAACTCCGAACTTGTAACAGTGGTGTCATTGTCCAATACAAGTACCTCCGGGAGTCCGTGAACACTAAATGTTTGCCTGAGCCGCTCGGTGGTGGCACGCGGTGTAGTCGTCGTTATCAGGTGCACATCCATCCATTTGGAATGTGCATCTACTAGAATTAGGTAGATCGCCCTCTGAAAAGGCCCCGCGAAATCTACATGGAGGCGGGACCATGGCCGGCCCGGCATTTCCCATGAGTGAAGTGGAGCTGCCAGGGGAGCTTTTGGTGCTCCTGGCATCGTGTACACTGTTTTGCCAACTTCTCGATAATGTGGTGTGCTGGGGGGAGGGGGAGTGGCGCTGGGGCAATCGGAAGGGGGGGTGGTCGGGTGGTGGTGGGCTGTGGGTGGAGATCCAGCTGGTGCCAGGTCCCTGAGGGAGACTGTGTCCTGGCAGCCATTGAGGTACGCCACGTAGGCGTACTGTGGGTTTGCATGAAGTAGTTGTACCCTTTCGACCAACGGGTCCGCCTTGTGGATCCGCACGTGTTTGCGGAGGAGAACAGGTCCTGGAGCTGTCAGCCACGTTGGGAGCGAAACCCCGGAGGTGGACTTCCTAGGGAAGGCAAGGAGATGTTCATGGGGGGGGTTTCATTAGTCGCAGTGCAGAGTAGCGATCGGATGGAGTGGAGCGCGTCGGGGAGGACCTTCTGCCAGCGTGAGACCGGGAGATTTTTAGATCGCAGGGCCAGCAGGACGGCCTTCCAGACCGTCCCATTCTCCCTCTCCACCTGCCCATTTCCCCGGTGGTTGTAGCTGGTCGTTCTGCTCGAGGCAATGCCTTTGCCGAGCAGGAACTGGCGCAACTCATCATTCATAAAGGAGGATCCCCGGTCGCTGTGGACATAAGTGGGGAAACCGAACAGGGCGAAGATGTCATTGAGTGCTTTAATGACCGTGGCAGACGTCATATCGGGGCATGGGGTGGCGAAGGGGAATTGGGAGTATTCATCGACCACGTTCAGGAAATACGTGTTTCGTTCGGTGGAGGGGAGGGACCCTTTGAAGTCCATGCTGAGGCGTTCAAAGGGGCGGGAGGCCTTCACCAGGTGCGCTCGGTCTGGCTGGCTGGTTTGCACTCCGCAGACCTGACAGTCTCTGGTGACAGCCCTGACCTCCGCAATGGAGTAGGGCAGGTTGCCAGCCTTTATGAAGTGAAAGAACCGGGTGACCCCTGGGTGACCGAGACCATCGTGTAGGGCCCGGAGTCGGTCCACTTGTGCGCTGGCACATGTACCTCGGGATAGGGCATCGGGGGCCTCATTCAGCTTCCCGGGGCGATACAAAATCTCGTTATTGTAGGTGGAGAGCTCGATCCTCTACCTTAAGATTTTATCATTTTTGATTTTGCCCCGCAGTGTATTATTAAACATGAAGGCAACCGACTGTTGGTCAGTGAGGAGAGTGAATCTCCTGCCGGCCAGGTAATGCCTCCAATGCCGCACAGCTTCCACGATGGCCTGGGACTCCTTTTCGACGGAGGAGGGACAAATTTTGGAGGCATGGAGGGTGCGGGAAAATAATGCCACGGGGCTGCCTGCCTGGTTGAGGGTGACGGCCAGAGCGACGTCCGATGCATCGCTCTCGACCTGAAAAGGGAGGGTCTCATCGACCGCGTGCATCGTGGCCTTGGCAATGTCTGCCTTGATGCGGTTAAAGGCCTGGCGGGCCTCAGCCGTCAGGGGGAAAACTGGAGTGGATGAGTGGGAGGGCCTTGTCCGCATAGTTAGGGACCCACTGGACATAATAGGAGAAAAAGCCCAGGCATTGATTCAGAGCCTTGGGGCAGTGGGGAAGGGGGAGTTCCATGAGGGGGCGCATGCGGTCGGGGTAGGGCCCTAGAACTCCATTTGCCACAACATAGCCAAGGATGGCTAAGCGGTTGGTGCGGAACACGCACTTCTCCTTATTGGACGTGAGGTTAAGGAGTTTAGCGGTGTGGAGAAATTTGAAGAGGTTAGCGTCGTGGTCCAGCTGGTCATGGCCGCAGATGGTGACATTATCTAGGTATGGGAAGGTGGCCCGCAGTCCGTACCGGTCAACCATTCGGTCCATCTCACGTTGGAAGACCGAGACCCCATTAGTGACGCCGAAAGGGACCCTAAGGAAGTGGTAAAGGCGGCCATCTGCTTCAAACGTAGTGTATTGGCGGTCCGCCTTGAGGATGGGGAGGTGGTGGTAGGCAGATTTCAGGTCCACTGTGGAGAAGACCCAGTACTGTGCAATCTGATTGACCATATCAGATATGCGTGAGAGGGGGTACGCATCGAGCTGTGTGTTCCGATTGATGGTCTGACTGTAGTCAATGACTATCCTGTGTTTCTCCCCAGTCTTTACAACTACCACTTGGGCTCTTCAGGGGCTGTTGCTGGCCTCGATGATACCTTCCCGCAGCACCTGCTGGACCTCCGACCTGATGAAGGTCCTGTCCTGGGCACTGTACCGTCTGCTCCTGGTGGTGACGGGTTTGCAATCCGAGGTAAGGTTCACAAACAGGGAAGGTGGGTCGACCTTTAGGGTCGTGAGGCCGCAAACGGTGAGGGGTGGTAGGGGTCCGCTGAATTTTAGAGTTAGACTTTGGAGGCTGCACTGTAAGTCCAGGCCGAGTAACAGGGCAGCGCAGAGGCTGGGGAGGATGTAGAGCCAGAAGTTGCTGAACTCTACCCCCTGGACGGTGAGGGTGGCGATGCAGTACCCCTGGATTTCCATGGGATGGGATCTGGAGGCCAGGGAGATTCTCTGGGTAATGGGGTGTACCGCGAGGGAGCAGCACCTTACCGTAGCGGGGTGGATGAAGCTCTCCATGCTCCCAGAGTCAAGAAGGCAGGATGTCTTGTGGCCATCGACTTTCACGGTCGTCATCGCGGTTGCGAGGTTGTGCGGCCGGGACTGATCGAGCGTGATGGAGGCGAGCTGCGGCTGGTGTTGGTAGGCCCCGGGCTGGCCGTCGGCGGTGGCAGACGATGAGCGGCCAGATGAAGTGCCCGACGAGCAGGGGTCTTGAGGTGCCGTACAAAATGGCGCCGAAGATGGCGGCGCCCACGGGGCGCACATGGCAGGCGGTGTTAAAGATGGCAGTGCCCACAGGCCGCATGTGGTCTGCTGGGAGGAAGATGGTGGCACCTACGGGCCGCACGTGGTTTGCGGGGACGAAAATGGCGGCACCTACGGGTCGCACGCGGGGGGTGCAGGAACTCTGGGCCTAGATACAGCAGCGATCGACCGGGCCTGGCACACAGCAGCAAAATGTCCTTTCTTCCCGCAGGTCTTGCAGATTGCACTCCTGAGGCACGATCAATTTGGCTGGAGACGAAGTTGAATTCAAACTGAGGCTTTATTAGTATCTGAAGTGTGTAGTACAGGAGCCTTACCGTATTACCTCTCACACAACTATTATACAAACAGTGGTGACGACCACAGCCCCCAGATGCCTTGAAACGTGTAGCGCTGCTTCTAGATTTTGAAATGCTCCTGGTCGGAGGAACCAGTAATCGGCACATCATCCAGGTAGACTGCGACCTGTGGCAATCCGCAGAGGATATTTTCCAGCACTCTTTGGAATATGACACATGCTGACGAGACCTCGAATGGCAGTGTGTTGATGGTCACGGATTTGAGTGAGGACGGGTCCAAGACCAATTGAAGTTAAGCGAGGCTCATGTCGAGTTTGGTGAAAGTCCTTCTGCCATTGAGCCTTGCGTATCGGTCCTCAATCTTTGGCACTGGGCAGCGATTCAGACGGGATGCTCAGTTGATGGCCATTTTATAATCCCTGAGCGCATTTGGTCGTACGTGCGGCGGCTGATCACTGAAACCGTGGCTCCAGTATCAAGCTTCATCCATGTTGGGAAACCATTGATCCGGTCCATCACTTGGATAGGCGCCACCCGTGGTGCTGAAATGCAGCAAAGGCGGTGGGACTCCTGCGACACGTCATCGCCGGAATTAATCCACCCTCTGGGATGGTCATTGGGGTGGCGGGTGGGTGCAATTTCTCACTGGCGTCTGCCCCGCCGACTCCCTCTGGTGCCAGTGCATTCATCCAGTGCATCAGGGGTCTCTGGTGTGCAGGAAGCATGGTGTCCCTCGGCTGGAAAACATTGCTTTGGTCCTGGTCACCCGGAGTACACCCCAGCGGCGGGAGTCCAGACTGCAGCATGGGCGAGGGGCGCTTCGCGCCATGTTGGGCGACCGAGGTTCTGGCCAGCCATCCCTCGGAGCTCCTGAACACCACGTTCTGTTCCCTCCTGGGGCAAAGCCAACTCGGTCGGTTTCTCCATGTCCGGATTTGTTTCACCCAACAAATGTTCTTGGGTCGCCCCCATCTCTGAAATAGCAAAGCAAATGGTCCCCGAGTGCTTCAGATAATGTTCGGCCAAACTCACAGAACTCAGCGGGTTTTCAGTAGGTCAGCACAGTAGCATTGTGGATAGCACAATTGCTTCACAGCTCCAGGATCCCAGGTTCGATTCCGGCTTGGGTCACTGTCTGTGCGGAGTCTGCACATCCTCCCCGTGTGTGCGTGGGTTTCCTCCGGGTGCTCCAGTTTCCTCCCACAGTCCAAAGATGTGCAGGTTAGGTGGTTTGGCCATGTTAAATTGCCCTTAGTGTCCAAAATTGCCCTTAGTGTTGGGTGGGGTTACTGGGTTATGGGGATAGGGTGGAGGTGTTGACCTTGGGTAGGGTGCTCTTTCCAAGAGCCGGTGCAGACTCGATGGGCCGAATGGCCTCCTTCTGCACTGTAAATTCTATGATAATCTCTGATTCGCAAACGGCCCAGAAATTCCGTTACAGATTTAGCCAGGTGTTAAGAAGCCGTGTGGAAATAAAAACGGCAAATGATTAGCGGCAGTTTCAGGTTAAAATAGCTGCTGACCGTTGTAATGAGCTCCACAAACTGGCGGGTGTCAGGTGAGTCGGAGAAAATTAACCTGTTGATAATGCTGTAAGTCTTTGCGCCACATCCCGTGAGGAGGGTCACCATGTGTCTGTCGTCTCGGACAATGATATTCTGACAAAACAAATTGTGCATTTGCTCCATGTACTGGGTCCAATCCCCCATCTTGGCATCAAACGTCTCTAGCTTACTGACGAGTGGCACATCTGTTGCCTGCATGGAGGCCTCCTGACATCCAATCGAGGTGGGCCTGGCCTGAAGGAAATGGCGCCTCCTGCAGCTCCACTTAACCCTTGTCACTACTGCGTAGTCTCAAGTAAGCGATCACCTGGATGTGGTGACTGTAGAAAGGTTCTGATTTATTCTCCTTACTATTTACACCTCCTACTCCCCGAAGGGTCTCCCGCACTCGGCCCACACGCGGGCCTGGGCATTTCTGTCCCAGTAGTCGTAGGAAAAGAGAGAGTAGCCCCCCGTCCCCCGTAATCTGGGCAATCACACTCATGTGAGGCCACAGGGACTCTGAGGCTGCAGATTCCTAGGGGCAAAGCCAACAAATACTTTTCAAGAAATCTGCTCCCTCCAAACACTTTGCAATGTGGCTGTCCCAATTGATGTTGGGCAGCGCATAATTGTGGCAATAGGTATGCACAGCCATTCATACCCACAAATGACAGGTATTAGAAATAGCATCGTTCATCCCATTAGCTCTACACCCATGTCACGGCATGAATAACCTGGGACGGACGGAGACACTTGCAATTTGGAAAACCCTGCCACATTCCAGAAGTTTGTCAAGAATGCTAGGTGAGCTTCGGTGTTGTCATGGCTTGTGCAGTGTTATGCCAAACCGTAACTCGATGCTATTTGCTCTTCAGCCCCTCCCTCCACAATGAAAAGTGTAGACAAGCCTGTCCGACAAGATCACTACTTGTGAGCGGCGCTTGGTGTTGTGTTGCTCTGGAAATGATTCAGCTTGCTAATGCTATTTGGGTGCAACAAAGCTCGATTGCAATGTAAGCAGAATCAATCATTCAGACAGATTTCAAGCAACATTTAACAGCCAGTGGTGT
This sequence comes from Scyliorhinus torazame, assembly GCF_047496885.1. Taxonomy (NCBI): domain Eukaryota; kingdom Metazoa; phylum Chordata; class Chondrichthyes; order Carcharhiniformes; family Scyliorhinidae; genus Scyliorhinus; species Scyliorhinus torazame. The sequence goes on along the minus strand of NC_092713.1, from coordinate 275,769,692 downwards.
GGTTCCCCAAAATGCTAACCATTAAATCGGACAAAGGCTAAGCAGTCTTTCTTATTTGTTGTGAGACAATATTGAATTGAATTGAACAGTAGAAGTAGGAATTCAGTTTGATAATCATTCATGTCATAGCTACACAGGCATGCAATACAGATCTTGGAAATGTGTATGAGGCGCTTGCCCCTCATTAATCACCTAAGATAATTTACATATTCCTGGCATACATTTTAGTGTGGGTTCTCCGTCCAGCGAAGCAGGAATTGAAAATCGCAATTGGGCGGGCATGGGGCTTTAAATCGAGGTCGGTACCGGGCGCCCAACGGACACCATGCTCCAGTGTCTCGATAGCGACGTGAATGCTTTCCATTCCCCATGCTGCCTTGCTCATGCAACACGTACAGTAGCATTTGTTAACATATCATTAACGGGCCCGACCCAATGGTCGCCGGCATCCCACGATGCTCCGCCTCTACCGGGCGGAAGTGACGTTGGCGCGGTTCACTTGTGGTATTTAAAAACAGGGACCGGATGTCGTGACTGTTGAGGGAGAGAGAGGAGGTAAGAAAATTTTCCAAAGGCGCAATGGTGGGCTGGTAGTTCTGTCGCTGGCTGGGGAGATGGGGGGGCCGACCAGAGATGGGCTCTGGGTACGGTGTGTCCACCGCACGGACTGCCATTGCCGGGGCCTGCAAGGCAGCCAATTTGGCTGCACACTCCACTGACTGCCCATTGTGGCCTGTAAATGTGCAGAGCGCCACTGACCGTATGGGTGTTCTCCCCTGCATTCCCCTCTTCCCCACCCCCAGGCCACCTCCAGACACCTGTCGACCCAGCGACTGGATGGGCGTGGTCCAGCGCAGCCAGTAACCCACCAGGTGCTTGTACTCCTCAGTGCATCCATCCGAGGCGCTGCCCCACTGCAGTGCTCCAGCACCCCCCCTGTGGGAGTCAATGGCATGGGCCCCATCACCTCCTCCATCCTCGGGGTGCCCCTTCGCCCCCGAGCTACTCCTTGGGACAGGTTGCAACTGGACTGAGCTCTGGGGGTGCCAGTCCTGCCAGTCCTGGAGGCTGGCTCTCGTTTTGACCAGGATCTCAATACTCGCAGTCATGGAGCACAGGGACTGTGCCAGATGACTCAGGGACCGTGCCAGGTCTCTCTGGGTCTGGCTCAGGTCAGCCAGTACCCGGCTAAAGCTCTTGACACCCGCAGTGATGGCCCATTTTGATTGGGCCACGCTCTGGAGCACCGCAGCAATGTTCATGTGACCCTGGTGTATGGCTGACTGTGACATTGCTGCCCTGTCCGGCTCATCAGCCACTGACCACACCCTGTGCCTCAGGTCTTTGACCAAAGGTCGTGACCCTCGCACCCAAGGCCTCCACCGTGGTCGCCACCCGTGCGGTGTTGGCCTGGGTACCAGGCACTGGATGGTAGCTGACGTCCCCTCATGTAGTCCCGGCTCTGCGCCTGCATCTCCAACATTGATGGGGCCATCCTTTCCAGAAGTTCCAGACCTATGTGGCTGCAGCTAGTCCCGGGTTCCGGATGCCCTCCGGCTGTCCGCCCCTCAGGGGTTCCTACCTACACCTGATGCACCGCTGCATGTGTGTCGTGTGCACCAGACAGTGCTCCAGGAGCCATTTCACAAAGTGCCCAACCGAGGTGAGTGTCTGTGGGATGGTGGAGGGTGCCTGTGACAGCAGCACCAAGAAGTTGGTATCATTCCCGGACATGTATTCCAGGGGTTGTGGGGTTGCAGCGGGGGGGGCGGGGGGGGGGGGTCACCTGCCAGTCCCAGCTCATCGGGAGGTGATCCTGTAAGACACAAGACAAGATGCAAGTTGTCAAAGAGGTCCAGTGACATCAGTGTAAGATGGGATGGACGTAACAAGATAATTTGTCATATCACGGAAGGAATGTAAAGCTTGCTTGTCCACAGAGATGGCCATTTGTTGTATATCCATTGTTTATTTTGGATTTGGCTTCACACTTACTGTGAGTAAGTGACCCAGATTGGGAATCTAGGGGAATAGGGGCTGGTTTAGCACATTGGGCTAAATAGCAGAACAAGACCAGCAGCGCGGGTTCAATTCCCATACTGGCCTCCCCAAACAGGTGCCGGAATGTGGCGACTAGGGGCTTTTCACAGTAACTTCATTGAAGCCTACTTGTGACAATAAGCTATTATTATTAAAAATCTCATTGCCCCTGAATTTGAAGTTAGCAAGGTTAGGTTTCAGCTGTATGGCATTGCTTCTGTCATGGATAAGACAAAGACATGCATCATGTTCTTGCACAGCGTGATACTAGACCAGGACGTCATGATCTCGTGAGGTTGGCCTGCAAATTGTTGCTCCATGCACTTCGTTGCCAGTGGAGATCACATAGGGCATACAAAGACAATGATATCTGCCTATCAGAAACATGAATGTGGTTAGTTTTGAAGATTCTTCATCGAGCACTGCTTCCTCACAGTGCCAGGGACACTGTGATTCTGGCCTTGGGTGACTCTCTATGTGCAGTTTGTACTTTCTCCCTGTGCCTGCATGTGTTTCCTCTCACAGACCAAAGATGTGCAGATTAGGTGGATTGGCCATGCTAAATTGTCCCTTGGTGTCCAAAGATGTGCAGTGTTGGTGAATTGGCCATGATCAATGTGCAGGGTTACGGGGATAGGGCGGGGCAGTGGGCCTAGCTGGAGTGTTCTTTTGGAGGGTCGGTGCAGACTCAATGGGCCGAATGGCTTACCCAAGGTCAGAATCGACCCTGGATCCTTGACGTTGCGTGGTAGCAGTGCTGACCACTGCGCTACAATGCTGCTGGTGGGAATCCTCACAACATTTAAGAAGTATTCAGATGAGCACTTGAAATGCCATAATGTAAAAGGCCACTGACCAAGTGCTGGAAAATGGGATTAGCATAGATAGGTGCTTGATTGTCAGCACAGACACAATACACCAAAAGGCCTCTTTCCACAGTGTAAAACCTCTTATGATTCCAACCTCAAAGATAATAATCTCTGGATTATTACCTGAGTCACATGCAAATTGGCATGGGCCAAATGCGATCAGAAAAATGAATAGGTGGCTCAAAGACTGGCGTGGGAGAAGTAGGTTCCTTTTCGTGGAGCATAGGCATTAGCACTGGGGAAAATGAGTACTGCAATTTTGGGATGGTCTGCATACCTCTTGATGTGGAGATGGATGGCAAACTGCAATATGAAGTCTCATGGTATCAGCTCAAATAGCGAAAAGGAAACCTCATGTTTATCATCACATAATGAGCGGCACGATGGCACTGGGCGGCATGGTGGCACTGGGCGGCATGGTGGCACAATGGTGAACACTGCAACTTCACATAGCTGCAGGGACCTGGGTTCAATTCCGGCCTCAGGTGACTGTCCGTGTGGAGTTTGCACTTTCTCTCCGTGTCTGCATGGGATTCCTCCGGGTGCTCCGGTTTCCTCCCACAGTCCAAAGATTAGGTGGATTGGCCATGCGAAATTGCCCCTTAGTGTCCAAGGGGTCAGGTGGGGTTACTGTATTGGTTGGAAGCCCCCCCATCCAGGCTGATCACATGGAACATGAGAGGACTGAATGGGCCGGTCAAGAGGGCTCGCCTGTTCGCGCATTTGAGGGAACTGAAGGCGTACGTCGCAATGCCACAAGAGACACACCTAAAGGTTACAGACCAGACGAGATTGAGGAAGGGGTGGGTTAGCCAAGTGCTCCACTCAGGACTGGACTCAAAGACCAGGGGGGTAGTGATCTTGATCAGCAAACGTGTGGCATTCGAGGCAGGGAGAATTGTGTCAGACAAGGGGAGTAGGTAAATAATGGTGAGTGGGAAGCTAGAGGGGGTGCGAGTGGTACTTGTGAACATATATGCTCTGAATTGGGATGATGTGCAATTTATGAGGCAGATGTTAGGTAAGATCCCAGACTTAGAGTCACAAAACCTGATCATGGGAGGGCACTTCAATACAGTCATTGATCCGGAATTGGACCGGTCAAAATCCAGGACAGGGAGGAGGCCGACTGCGGCAAATGAATTGAAGGGTTTTATGGAACAGATGGGGGGGACAGATGGAGGTTTGCACGGCCAAGGACGAAGGAGTTTTCCTTTTTTTCACATGTCCACAAGGTATACTCTCGCATCGACTTTTTTGTTCTGAGCAGGGCGCTAATATCGAAGGTGGTGGATACTGAGTACTCGGCAATCGCAGTGTTGGATCATGCCCCGCACTGGGTGGATCTACGGGTTAGTGCGGAGAGAGGGCAACACCTGCTGTGGAGACTGGATGTGGGGTTGCTAGTGGACGAGGCGGTCTGTGGGCGGGTTAACAAGTCCCTCCAGAACTACCTGGAAACAAATGATACGGAGGAGGTCTCTGCAGCGACAATCTGGGAAGCTTTGAAGGCAGTAGTCAGAGGGGAATTAATCTCAATACGGGCCCACAGAGAAAAGGTTGAACGGGTTGAGAGGGATAGATTAGTGGAGGAGATACTCCAGGTGGACAGGATATACTCAGAGGCCACGGACGCGGAAGTTACAGGTGGAGTTTGGGTTGTTGACCACAGGGAAAGCAGTGGAACAGTTGAGGAAGGCAAGGGAGGCGATCTATGAGTACGAGAAAAAGGCAAACAATGTTGGCGCACCAGCTCAGGAAAAGAGAGGTGGCCAGGGAGATAGGTAAAGTAAAGCGTAGAGACGTTAATACTGTCCTGGACCCAGCGAGGGTGAACAAGGTGTTTAAGGACTTTTACAGTAAATTATATGAGTCGGAACCCCCGGCTGGGGTGGAGAGGATGAGGCAATTTCTGGGTCAGTTGAGGTTCCCGAGGGTGGAGGAGGACCTGGTGGAGGGGCTGGGAGCCCCAATTGAGATTGAGGAAATAATCAAAGGGCTGGAGGGCATGCAGTCGGGCAAGGCCCCGGGGCCTGACGGCTACCCGGTGGAATTCTATAAGAGGTTTTCAGAGATATTGAGCCCACTGCTGGTGAGGACATTTAGGGAAGCAAGAGAGAAGGGAGTCCTCCCCCCAACAATGTCGCAGGCCTCGATTTCACTGATTCTGAAACGGGAGAAGGATCCTGAGCAATGCGGGTCATACAGGCCGATTTCTTTACTGAATGTGGATGCCAAACGGCTGGCTAAAATACTAGCCACAAGGATAGAGGACTGTGTCCCGGGGGTGATAGGGGAAGACCAGACAGGATTTGTTAAGGGCAGGTAACTCAAGGCCAATGTTTGAAGGCTTCTAAATGTTATTATGATGCCCTCAGAAGGAGAGGAGGCGGAGGTGGTGGTAGCGATGGATGCGGAGAAGGCTTTTGATCGGATGGAGTGGAATTACCTGTGGGAGGCGCTGGGAAGGTTTGGGTTTGGTGAGGGCTTTATTGACTGGGTGCAGTTGCGCCATCAGGCACCAGTAGCAAGTGTGCGTACGAACCGCCTGAGGTTGGGGTATTTTGAACTACACAGAGGGACGAGGCAATGGTGCCCCCTCTCCCTGTTACTGTTTGCTCTGGCCATAGAGCCATTGGCCATGGCGTTAAGAGCCTCTAAGAACTGGAAAGGGCTGGTTGGGGGGGAGGGGGGTGGGGGGGTGGAGCACCGGGTCTCGCTCTACGCAGATGACCTGCTCTTGTACATTTCAGACCCGTTGGCACTGAGTGCTGAATTTGGTGCATTTGAGTGCGATAGTGAGAGTTTGGTGACCGAGGGAGTATAAGGCTTCATTTTTATCTAAAGTTTAGTCTTTCTTTTATTTAGTTAATTAACTTAAAAGTTGCTGTTTGGTTTAGAAGAAGGTGAATTTTCAATCAGCTTTAAACAGGCTTCTACTTGTAGGCACTTGCAGCTGGAGCTTGTTAATTAGGTAATTGGATTAGGCCAGTTTTTCAGAGGCTAGATTCACAGTATAAAAGTGATCCCCTACAGTGCAGACTTTGTTGGCACTGAATGCTGAATTTGGTGCATTTGAGTACGATAGTGAGAGTTTGGTGACCGAGGGAGTTAGGTGAGGAGGGAGAAAGGTGCTCCTTTCATTTTGTTTCCGACATTTCCGCAAAGAGTGCGAAGAGAGCCAGGAATTTACGGAAAGTGTAGCTGACTGGGAGCAGGGTCGGAGGGCGGAGATCTAGTTAGTCCACACGGCAGCTATATTCTGTAAGGTAAGAGGGGATGGAGGCTAGGCCAGTTACATGCTCCTCCTGTAGGATGTGGGTGGTGAGGGATACCACCGGTGTCCCCACTGACTATACCTGCGGGAAGTGCACCCAACTTCAGCTCCTCAAAGACCGTGTTAGGGAACTGGAGCTGAAGCTGGATGAACTTCGGATCATCCGGGAGGCAGAGGGGGTGATTGAGAAGAGTTACAAGGAGGTAACCACACCCAAGGTACAGGACAAGAATAGCTGGGTTACAGTCAGGGGGAAAAAAACAAACAGGCAGACAGTGCAGGGATCCCTCGTGGCCGTTCCCCTTCAAAACAAGTATACCGTTTTGGATGCTGTTGGGGGGGTTGACCTACCGGGGGAAGGCCCTAGCAGCCAGGTCTCTGGCACTGAGTCTGGCTCTGGGGCTCAGAAGGGAAGGGGGGAGAATAGAAAAGCAATAGTTGTAGGAGATTCAATGGTTAGGGGAATAGATAGGAGATTCTGTGGTCGCGAGCGAGACTCCCGGAAGGTATGTTGCCTCCCGGGTGCCAGGGCCAGGGATGTCTCGGATCGTATCTTCAGGATCCTTAAGGGGGTGAGCAGCCAGAAGTCGTGGTGCACATTGGTACCAACGACGTAGGTAGGAAAAGGTGTGTGGAGGTAATAAACGAGTTTAGGGAGTTAGGCTGGAAGTTAAAAGCCAGGACAGACAGAGTTGTCATCTCTGGTTTGTTGCCGGTGCCACGTGATAGCGAGGCTCGGAATAGGGAGAGAGTGCAGTTGAACACGTGGCTGCAGGAATGGTGTAGGAGGGAGGGCTTCAGGTATTTGGATAATTGGAGCGCATTCTGGGGAAGGTGGGACCTGTACAAGCAGGACGGGTTGCATCTGAACCAGAGGGGCACCAATATCCTGGGAGGGAGGTTTTCTAGTACTCTTCGGGAGGGTTTAAACTAATTTGGCAGGGGAATGGGAACCGGATTTGTAGTCCAGCAACTAAGGTAGCTGATATTCAGGACGCCAAAGCGTGTAATGAGGCAGTAGGGAAGGGAACACTGACAAAGGAGAGTACTTGCAGGCACGGAGATGGGTTGAAGTGTGTATACTTCAACGCAAGAAGCATCAGGAATAAGGTGGGTGAACTTAAGGCATGGATCGGTACTTGGGACTACGATGTGGGGGCCATCACGGAAACTTGGATAGAAGAGGGGCAGAAATGGTTGTTGGAGGTCCCTGGTTATAGATGTTTCAATAAGATTAGGGAGGGTGGTAAAAGAGGTGGGGGGGGTGGCATTATTAATTAGAGATAGTATATCAGCTGCAGAAAGGCAGATCGAGGAGTATCACCCTATTGAGGTAGTATGGGTTGAAGTCAGAAATAGGAAAGGAGCAGTCACCTTGTTAGGAGTTTTCTATAGGCCCCCCAATAGTAGCAGAGATGTGGAGGAACAGATTGGGAAACAGATTTTGGAAAGGTGCAGAAGTCATAGGGTAGTCGTCATGGGCGACTTTAACTTCCCAAATATTGAGTGGAAACTCTTTAGATCAAATAGTTTGGATGGGGTGGTGTTTGTGCAGTGTGTCCAGGAAGCTTTTCTAACACAGTATGTAGATTGTCCGACCAGAGGAGGGGCAATATTGGATTTAGTACTGGGTAATGAACCAGGGCAAGTGATAGATTTGTTAGTGGGGGAGCATTTTGGAGATAGTGACCACAATTCTGTGACTTTCACTTTAGTAATGGAGAGGGATAGGTGCGTGCAACAGGGCAAGGTTTACAATTGGGGGAAGGGTAAATACGATGTTGTCAGACAAGAATTGAAGTGCTTAAGTTGGGAACATAGGCTGGCAGGGAAGGACACAAATGAAATGTGGAACTTGTTCAAGGAACAGGTGCCAGGTGTCCTTGATATGTATGTCCCTGTCAGGCAGGGACGAGATGGTCGAGTGAGGGAACCATGGTTGACAAGAGAGGTTGAATGTCTTGTTAAGAGGAAAAAGGTGACTTATGTAAGGCTGAGGAAACAAGGTTCAGACAGGGCATTGGAGGGATACAAGATAGCCAGGAGGGAACTGAAGAAAGGGATTAGGAGAGCTAAGAGAGGGCATGAACAATCTTTGGCGGGTAGGATCAAGGAAAACCCCAAGGCCTTTTACACATATGTGAGAAATATGAGAATGACTAGAGCGAGGGTAGGTCCGATCAAGGACAGTAGCGGGAGATTGTGTATTGAGTCTGAAGAGATAGGACAGGTCTTGAACGAGTACTTTTCTTCTGTATTTACAAATGAGAGTGGCGATATTGTTGGAGAGGACAGTGTGAAACAGATTGGTAAGCTCGAGGAAATACTTGTTAGGAAGGAAGATGTGTTGGGCATTTTGAAAAACTTGAGGATAGACAAGTCCCCCGGGCCTGACGGGATATATCCAAGGATTCTATGGGAAGCAAGAGATGAAATTGCAGAGCCGTTGGCAATGATCTTTTCGTCCTCACTGTCAACAGGGGTGGTACCAGGGGATTGGAGAGTGGCGAATGTCGTGCCCCTGTTCAAAAAAGGGACTAGGGATAACTCTGGGAATTACAGGCCAGTTAGTCTTACTTCGGTGGTAGGCAAAGTAATGGAAAGGGTACTGAAGGATAGGATTTCTGAGCATCTGGAAAGACACTGCTTGATTAGGGATAGTCAGCACGGATTTGTGAGGGGTAGGTCTTGCCTTACAAGTCTTATTGAATTCTTTGAGGAGGTGACCAAGCATGTGGATGAAGGTAAAGCAGTGGATGTAGTGTACATGGATTTTAGTAAGGCATTTGATAAAGTTCCCCATAGTAGGCTTATGAAGAAAGTAAGGAGGCATGGGATAGTGGGAAATTTGGCCAGTTGGATAACGAACTGGCTAACCGATAGAAGTCAGAGAGTGGTGGTGGATGGCAAATATTCAGCCTGGATCCCAGTTACCAGTGACGTACCGCAGGGATCAGTTCTGGGTCCTCTGCTGTTTGTGATTTTCATTAATGACTTGGATGAGGGAGTTGAAGGGTGGGTCAGTACATTTGCAGACGATACGAAGATTGGTGGAGTTGTGGATAGTAAGGAGGGCTGTTGTCGGCTGCAAAGAGACATAGATAGGATGCAGAGCTGGGCTGAGAAGTGGCAGATGGAGTTTAAACCTGAAAAGTGTGAGGTTGTCCATTTTGGAAGGACAAATATGAATGCGGAATACAGGGTTAACGGTAGAGTTCTTGGCAATGTGGAGGAGCAGAGAGATCTTGGGGTCTATGTTCATACATCTTTGAAAGTTGCCACTCAAGTGGATAGAGCTGTGAAGAAGGCCTATGGTGTGCTCGCGTTCATTAACAGAGGGATTGAATTTAAGAGCCGTGAGGTGATGATGCAGCTGTACAAAACTTTGGTAAGGCCACATTTGGAGTACTGTGTACAGTTTTGGTCGCCTCATTTTAGGAAGGATGTGGCAGCTTTGGAAAAGGTGCAAAGAAGATTTACCAGGATGTTGCCTGGAATGGAGAGTAGGTCTTACGAGGAAAGGTTGAGGGTGCTAGGCCTTTTCTCATTAGAACGGAGAAGGATGAGGGGCGACTTGATAGAGGTTTATAAGATGATCAGGGGAATAGATAAAGTAGACAGTCAGAGACTTTTTCCCCGGGTGGAACAAACCATTACAAGGGGACATAAATTTAAGGTGAAAGGTGGACGATATAGGAGGGATATCAGAGGTAGGTTCTTTCCCCAGAGAGTAGCGGGGGCATGGAATGCACTGCCTGTGGAAGTAGTTGAGTCGGAAACATTAGGGACCTTCAAGCAGCTATTGGATAGGTACATGGATTACGGTAAAATGATATAGTGTAGATTTATTTGTTCTCAAAGGCAGCACGGTAGCATTGTGGATAGCACAATTGCTTCACAGCTCCAGGGTCCCAGGTTCGATTCCGGCTTGGGTCACTGTCTGTGCGGAGTCTGCACGTCCTCCCCGTGTCTGCGTGGGTTTCTTCCGGGTGCTCCGGTTTCCTCCCACAGTCCAAAGATGTGCGGGTTAGGTGAATTGGCCAATGATAAATTGCCCTTAATGTCCAAATTGCCCTTGGTGTTGGGTGGAGGTGTTGAGTTTGGGTAGGGTGCTCTTTCCGAGAGCCGGTGCAGACTCAAAGGGCCGAATGGCCTCCTTCTGCACTGTAAATTCAATGATAATCTATGATTAATTTAGGACAAAGGTTCGGCACAACATCGTGGGCCGAAGGGCCTGTTCTGTGCTGTGTTTTCTATGTTCTATGTTGGAGGGGATGGGCAAAGTAATGTGAATCTTGGGGGAATTTGGCAATTTTTTGGGGTATAAATTGAACATGGGGAAAAGCGAGATGTTTGCGATCCAAGCAAGAGGGCAGGAGAAGAGACTGGGAGAGCTGCCGCTTAGAATGGTAGGGAAGAACTTTTGATATCTGGGAATCCAGGTGGCCCGGGAATGGGAGGTACTACACAAGTTAAACCTATCCCGGTTGGTAGAACAAATGGAAGGGGACTTTAAGAGATGGGACATGCTCTGGCTATCACTGGCGGGGAGGGTACAGACCTTGAAAATGACGGGCCTCCCCAGATTTCTGTTTGTCTTTCAGTGCCTCCCCATCTTCATCCCTAAGGCCTTTTTCAAGCGGGTGAATAAGGTTATTTTGGGCTTTGTGTGGGCGAGTAAAATCCCACGAGTGAAGAAAGTGTTGCTGGAGCGCAGTCGGGGGGGAGGGTGGGTTGGCGCTGCCGAACTTCTGCAATTACTACTAGGCAGCTAGTATAGCCATGATCAGGAAGTGGGTAGTGGGGGAGGGGTCGGCATGGGAGCGGATGGAGGCGGCGTCATGTAGAGACACCAGTCTGGGAGCATTGGAAATGGCACCTCTGCCGTTCTCGCCGGCCCGATACTCCACAAGTCCGGTGGTAGTGGCTGCTCTGAGGATCTGGGGGCAATGGAGGAGATATAAGAGAGTGGAGGGACCATCGATTTGGACCCGATTTATAACAACCACAGGTTTGTACCGGGTAGGCTTGATGGCGGGTTCCGGAGTTGGCAGAGGGCAGGAATTAGAAGGATGGGGGATCTATTTATAGAGCTTTCCCAGTTTGAAAGCTTTGGAGAATAAATTTAAATTGCCAGCAGGGAACGGTATTTGCAGGCGCAAGACTTCCTGAGAAAACATGAGCCAGCCTTTCCGCTGCTGCCGCCACAGGGGATACAGGATAGAGTAGTCTCCAGTACCTGGGTGGGAGAGGGGAAGGTATTGGATATTTACCAGGGGCTTTTGGAGGCGGAGGAAACTCCGGTGGAGGAGCTTAAGGCAAGTGGGAGGATGAGCTAGGAGGAGAGGTAGAGGCGGGTCTATGGCCGGATGCCCTAAGCAGGGTTAATACCTCCTCATCGTGCGCCAGGCTTAGCCTGATACAATTTAAGGTAGTCCACTGGGCACACATGACAGTGGCTAGGATGAGCAAGTTTTTTTGGGTAGAGGACATGTGTGCGAGGTGCGCGGGAAGCCCAGCAAATCATGTCCACATGTTTTGGGCATGCCCGAAGCTTAGAGGGTTTTGGCAGGGTTTTGCTAAGGCAATGTCCACGGTGTTAAAAACACGGCTGGTGCCAAGTCCAGAGGTAGCGATCTGTGGAGTGTCGGGATATCCGGGAGTTCAGGGGGCGAAAGAGGCCAATGTCCTGGCCTTTGCCTCCCTGGTAGCCCGGAGACGGATCTTATTAATGTGGAGGGATTCAAAGCCCCTGAGTGTAGAGATCTGGGTTAGTGACATGGCTGGGTTTCTCAGTCTTGAGAAAATAAAGTTTGCCTTCAGAGGGTCAATGTTAGGATTCTCCCGGTGGTGGCAGCCGTTCATCGACTTTCTCAGGGAGAATTAAAAATGTCAGCAGATGCACTATTCCAAGGCTGGGGGGGGGATTGTTGTTGAATGGTCGAGGTGTGTGAAGATTGGGATGGGGGGGGAAATGTTTATTTTTACAATGTTGATGTCAATGTTTTTGTTACTGTAAAAATTTTCAAATATCTTAATAAAATGTTATTTAAAAAAAAGATTTAAGATTCTTGCTCCCTGCGAGAGTGGGGACTGGAGGGTGGATCAGCAAACTGACCATACCACCATGGCACAGGGAATCATTCATGTTGGGGGAGAGAAAAGAAATGTAATTGCAGGGACGATAGTGACGTTTAAGGGGCATCTTGATAAATACATGAATAGGATGGGAATAGATGGGACCCCGGAAGCGTTGAAGCTTTTAGTTTAGACGGGCAGCATGGTCGGCGCAGGCTTGGAGGGCCAAAGGTCCTGTCCCTGTGCTGTACTTTTCTTTGTTCTTTGTTCTGTGTTCTTTGTTCTTTGTATTCGGAGATCATATAGTTAGGCGCACAGACACCGTTCTCTGTAGCCAGGATCGAGGTTCTAAAGATTGTTTTGCCTATCTGGTGCCAGGGTTAAGGATATCTCACCTGGTAGCAGAGGAACTTGGAGAGGAAGGGGAAAGATCCAGTTGTTTTGGTTCATGTAGGTACCAACGATATAGGTAGAATGAGGAAAGAGGGTCTGTGGAGGAAATACGAGCAGCTAGGTATCAAATTAAAAAGCAGAACCAAAAAAATAATAATATCCAGATTACTACCTGAGCCACGAGCTAATTGGCACAGGGTCAATAAGATTAAAGAGGCAAATACGTGGATCAAAGATTGGTGTGGGAGAAATGGATTTGAGTTCATGGGATATTGGCACCAGGACTGGGGAAAGAGGGAGCTGCTCTGTTGGGACAGGATCCGCTTGAATCATGCTGGGACCAGTGTCCTGGCAAATCAAATAACTTAGGGCTGTAGATAGGGCTTTGACATAAATAGTTGGGGGAGGAACTTAAAACAATCACCATCACTTTGGGAAAAAGTATTGAGCAAACTATTAGAATTAAGGACAGACACGTCCCCAGGACCGAATGGCGTATGTCCTAGCTTCTTAAAGGAAGTGGCAGCACAGATAGTGGAAGCATCGTTTGTAATATTCTTAAATTCCCTGGGGTCTGAAAAGATTCCAGTCGATTGGAAAATGACTCATGTAGTGCCTCTGTTCAAAAAGGGAGAAAGGCAGAAAGTAGGCAACTATACATTAGTTAGTTTAACGTTTGTCATTGGGAAGTACTAATGGGGCATTTGGAAAGTCAAAGCGTAATCCATTATTTTATGAAGGGCAAATTATGTTTGACTAATTTTCTAGAGTTCTTTGAAAATATAACAAGCAAAGTGGATAATTGAGGTCCTGTTGTTGTAATGTATCTGGATTTCCAGAAGGCACTTGATAAGGTGCCACACAAAAGATTAATACAGCAGCGAAGATCCCATGCAGTTGGGGGTAATACATTAGCTTGGATACATGACTTGCTAACCAACCAGTGAGTGGGGATAAATGGATTTTTTTCTGTTTGGCAAGTTGTAAATCGTGATGTGCCACAAGATTCAGTCATTGGGCCCAACTATTTACAATCTATATTAATGACTTGGAGGCAGGAATAGAAGATACTATAGCAACAGTTGCAGACAACACAAAAATAGGTATGAACGCAAGTTGTTGCAATGGGGAGATAAGAAATTTATAAATGGATATGGATAGGTTAGGTGAGTGGGTCAAAATTTGGTAGATGGATTTTAACATGGATAAGTGTGAGGTTATCCATTTTGCTTGGAAGTATAACAAAGCAACTTATTATCTAGAGACGAACTTCAAAATGCTTCGGTGCAGAGGGATCTGGATGTCCTCAAGCATGAATTGCAGAAAGTTGGTGAGCTCAGTTGGCTGGGTGGCTGGTTTGTGATGTGGAGGATGCCATGGGTTCAATTCCTGTGCCAGCTGGTGTATTCAATGGAGCCCCTGCCTTCTTAACCTTGTCCCTCGCCGGAGGTGTGGTGACGCTCAGGTTACATCACCACCATTCAGCTCTCTCTCTCAAAAGGGGAGAGCTTCGGTGACATGCATTTTTCACCTCTGGAATTCAGCTCTTTGGTCCATGTTTGAACCAAGGCTGTAATGAGGTGAAAAGCTCAGTGGCCCTGGCAGAACCCAAACTGAGCGATTGTGTAGGTTATTGCTGAGCAAGTGCCCTGACATAGCATTGTTGGTGACCTCTTCCATTACTTTCCTGGTGTTTGAGAGTAGACTGATGGGCGGTAATTGACTGAGTTGTATTTGACCTGCTTTTTGTGTACATATAACCACCCGAATCAAACAATTTTGGCAAAAGGCCCCCGATGTTAGTGAGGAGGACTTTGCATGGTCAACAGGGCTGAGTTTGCTGTTGTCGTTTCTGGTCCATAGTTTGATGCTGGGTGGTTGGTCGGTTTAATTCCTTTTTGTTTTCTTTGTAGCGGTTGAAAATAACCGAGTGACTTGCTAGGCCATCTCAGATGGCATTTTAAGAGCCAATTAACTGCACTTCTGAAGTTATTCATTTGTTGGGAATCACTTTGAGATAGCCTGAGAATGTGATCATTGATTTAAAATACAAATATTTTTAATTTTCTCTACCTCGGAATTTACTTAGGTGAGCAAGTTTTAGTGTTTTTTTAAATTCTTTCACTGGGTGTGGATAGCACTGGCTAGGCTGTTAGTTATCACCCATCCCCTTGAACTGCTGCAGGCCACGTCATGCAGGTACACCCACTGTGCTGTTAGGAATGAAATGGAATTTTCAATATCCTTTTCAAACTACATTTGAAACACACTATAGCTAACACACATAGGAATATACAGAGATTGGATAATGTTTAAATTAAATTCATTGAATCAGGTGGTTATATATATTTTTTAAATTCATTGCTGGGCTGCATATGTCAGGCTACTTGGCTGTTCTGAAACTCTAATGTTGTGTCAATTAAGGAAGCTGATTACAAAGCTCGGAAGGATTTTTCTAAGACCATTTCTTCACTCCCTTCCACGTTGCTGCTTTCTTGTCTCCACACAAGAGCTGACATTTACACAAGTCAGTCCTCCACTATAATGAGCAAAGCAGCAAGATTCACAAGAGAACAAGAAAGAGGAGCAGGTGACCAAATGGCCCATTGAATCCTGCTCCACCATTCAATACGTTCATGATAGATCTTCGCTTTAATTCCAGTTACCTGCCCATACCACATATCCCTTGATTCCCTAAAGACCATCAGTATCGTGCAGTTGGAACAAGGGTTTATTGGTAACAAGCAAAGGTAAACTATACACAGGCACAGAGTGACTGAACAGGTCTTCACTCTCTGGCTCCAGGGTCCACTATGCCTGTGACCCACCCGCTCCCAGGGCCCTCCCTCTTTTTCCTATTGGTCGGGTTTCGCTTGCTCCCACGCGATAGGCCCCAAGCCATTCACATGAACCACGATGGCTCGCCACTTAAAGGGGCCACATTGGCACATGGCCACCACTTAAGTTCCTTAATGTACAGTAACTATACACAATTAAAAGGCTGAGAAACACAAGGGGAGAGAATCCATAACAGTTCATCACAATCCCAATCTGTCAGGGACATTCTGGGTCTGGTAGACCGCCTAATTGGCCCCTCCAACTATGAGGTAGCAACGGAATCACCCATGAAAGATTCCCTCTGAGATTTGACCACTCCAGCAGGGTTATTCCCTTCTCAGGGTCCCTCCTGATTTGTTGATGGGGCCTCCTCAGAACTCTTAGGTTCCCTCTGTTCTGGCTATACCACAGGAGCACTGGTGCTGCCTGCCGACTCCAACTGTTCCGAAATTGGAGTTGTTGTCTCTCGGCTTCTTAAATGGCCAGCATGTTTCCGCACTGTCCTACCATTCAAATCTATTCAAATCAATCACTTATGAGACTGGGCCTGATTTTGATGCAATTTTGCCTGATAACCATAGTGGGCCTGAGGCCAAGTTCCTGAAGAGGACCACATCACCCATTTAAAATGACCTGTCACCTTTGTACAAAATATGCTTTCTCTGGGAGGCCTAACGTGCCTCTACTCTACCCGCCAAATCCAGAAAAACCAAGTCTAATCGGGTCCGGAGACAACAGCCCGAAAGGAATTCCACCGATCTGATGCCCATGGTGGCATGGAGGGGTCTTATTATAAGACAAAAGAAAATTGGTTAGCCTAAGGCATAGTGTTCAGCTAGACTGCTTCCATATGGCTGTCTTGAACATCTGCACAGCTCACTCCACTAGCACTTTTGAGGTGAGGTAATAGGGGGCTGTTATCGTACGGCAAATGAAATTTGTTCGGACAATGTCCTGAAACTCTTCTCCAGTGAAAGGAGTGCCATTGTCGGGCACTATTGCTTCGGGGATGCCATGGATATCAATCATCCACCACAGAACCTCTATTGTGGCCGTCAAAGTCATTGTTCCAATCTCTTAAGCCTGCAATCACTTTGAATGGGCATCAACCAAAACGAAGAACATTCTGCTGAAGTAAGTGCCAGCAAAGTCCACATGTACTCTCATCAATGGGCGACCTGGCCAATCCCAACGATGGAGGTTGGTTGTGGGTGGTAACATCTGCTGTATCTGGCTGCCACATTATGCATTCTGTTACGATTCCCTGTGATCAATTCCAGCCCCACTTGGCCCGGAGTCGCAACAGAATTGAATTAATCAATAATTCTTAAAAAAATACCCAAAATCTTTGGTCCTTGGCTGCCCAATAATTACAGTCACCAGGTTTGTAAACTTAAACACAATTACTTTTTATTTATATTTTTTATTCATAAAAAGAACTGTAATGAAATATGCAGTAAATACAACTGGTTAACTGTTATTTAATTCCTAACCCCAACTTGCACCCACCCTCTACACACATACACATACAAGACAAACAAACACAGAGGGGAAGAGAAAGAGATGGGTGGAAAATAATAAGTAAAAGTAAAAGTTAAGAATCTTTGTTTCAGATGGTTGGTTTGAGTACATTGTCCTTCAAACCAAGCTTTCAGATCCGGATTTCTGCTTTCCGGTCTGTAATGGTTTTCTCTGAAGACTCATTCAGTTCTCTGCAGTTTCAAAAATACAGCAACTTGTCGTGTTAAGCACACTGAGATAACACAGGCTTCAACTGGATGCAGCTATGACTGACATAGACTCCAGACCTTGAAGTTAGTTCAATTTGAATTATTGAACCTGTCACACAGTTAGCACAGTTCTCTGTGAGTTCGACTCTCTGCTAACCTAAGTGTGATCTCTCTGTCTGACTGAACCAGAGAAGCTCTTAGCCACGTGCTGTATGCGTTACGTGATATATACACCGGACTCACTCTGTAGATGTCCCTAGTGGTAAGAGGCGGAGTGTGAGTGCCTCGCGCCTTTTATAGTGGGAAACTTCCCCAAGTGTTCTGCCTGCTGATTGGTTATGTCCTGTTCTCTGTGCTCATTAGCTGCCTGTCTGGATCTCATTATGTGCATGTCTGCATATCATGACATCTCACCTTTTGAAATGTTTTTCTGCAGCCTATGTGAAAGTATTTACATGCGGAGGCCAAAAAACTATTACATGAGATGGCAGATGGGAACATATGTACATATCAAAACAGGTGTCTAATGTGTGAAAACAGAACATAGCTAACAAAACAAATGGTCATAACTCCAGTCTCTGGGGCTTGTGTCTGATCCTGGTCGACCGCTGAAGAGGTGGTGGTGGGGACGACGGCGCCTTGATGGGCGGGATTGCAGCCAGATTGGTGGCCTCGTGGTTCGAGGTATCAGGAGGTGGCACAATAACAGATGGAAACAACAAAGAATGTGGTTGCGGGCAGGCAACTGTGCGCAATGCCCGTCTGTTTCGCCGCACAACAGAGCCATCAGCCATACGCACAACGTACGATCGAGGAGCAGCCTGTCGAACAACAACAGCTGGAGCTGACCAGCCTCCATCAGGTAGCTTGATCCGAACAGCATCCGCCAGGGATAGCACAGGCAAATCGGTGGCGTGAGCGTCATAGTCCTGCTTTTGCCGGTCCCTGAGTTTCTGCACCTTCTGCAGCACCGGGAGGTGATCCAGATCAGGCAAGTGTATGGCTGGAAGAGTCGTCCTCAGGTCCCTGTTCATCAGGAGTTGAGCCGGTGACATGCCGGTAGACAGAGGGGTTGCCCTGTACGCAAGCAGTGCAAGGTTGACGTCAGAAGTAGAATCCACGGCCTTGCAGATGAGCTGCTTCACTATGTGCACCCCTTTCTCAACCTTCCTGTTGGACGGCGGGTAATGCGGGCTGGAAGTGACGTGATGAAACTGATATAGCTGGGCAAATCTTGACCACTCTTGGCCGCTGAAGCAAAGACTGTTGTCACTCATGACAGTGAGTGGAATACCATACCTGGAGAACGTCTCCTTCCAGACCTTGATGACGGTCTTGGATGTGAGGTCTGAGAGCTTCACAACATCTGGATAGTTGGAAAAATAATCGATGATGAGCACATAATCACGACCAGAAGAGATCTTTGGCTGTCTCGTCGCGAATGCAAATCACCTTTTCATCCGACGCCGGGAGGTTGCTGGCCCACAGCTGCACCTGTGATTCGATCCGTTGGATCAACGCCGGCTGGTCGGCAGGCAAGGTTATGGAGCGGGACAAGGCATCCGCAATAATGAGCTCCTTGCCAGGCGTGTACACGAGCTCAATGTCATACCGTCTGAGCCTGAAGAGGATGCGCTGCAGCCGGGACGTCATGTCGTTCAGGTCCTTGTGGATAATGTGGACCAGAGGCCTGTGGTCCGTCTCGACGGTGAACGTCGGCAGGCCGTAGACATAATCGTGGAACTTGAGAATTCCAGTGAGAAGACAGAGGCATTCCTTTTCAATTTGGGCGTACCGCTGCTCGGTGGGTGTCATCGCCCGTGATGCGTAGGCAACTGGTGCCCAGGATGAGGTGTCATCGCGCTGGAGCAACACCGCGCCGATGCCGTCCTGGCTCGCATCTGTCGAGATTTTTGTTTCTCTGTCAGGGTCAAAAAATGGCAGTACAGGTGCAGTGGTGAGCTTGGCTTTCAGCTCCAGCCACTCTGCTTGATGAGCTGCCTGCCACTCAAAGGCAGTGGACTTTTTCACCAGGTGCCTGGGGGCCGTGGTGTGTGAGGCCAGGTTTGGGATAAACTTGCCCAAGAAGTTCACCATTCCTAGGAAGCGCAGCACCACCTTCTTGTCTTCGGGGGTCTTCGTGGCTTCGATGGCCTTGACCTTGTCTGTGTCCGGGCGCACACCCTGCTGAGATATCTGGTCACCCAAGAACTTCAGTGTCGACATGCCAAAGCAACACTTGAGGCCATTGGCATGGACACGGCGGAATACCTGCTGGAGACAAGAGATGTGCTCTTCAGTAGTTGTGGACCAAATGATAACGTCATCCACATACACACGAACCCCTTCAATGCCCTCGATCATCTGCTCCATGATTCTATGGAAGATCTCCGAGGCCAAGACAATGCCGAACGGCATACGATTATAGCAGTACCTGCCAAACGGTGTGTTGAAGGTGCAGAGCCTTCTGATGGACTCATCCAGCTGGATTTGCCAGAACCCGTGTGACGCATCTAACATTGTGAAAAACCGGGCGTGTGCCATCTCACTTGTGGGTTCCTCCCACTTTGGGATGGGGTAGTGTTCCTGCATTATATTCTGGTTGAAATCCATGGGATCAATGCAGATGCGCAGCGCCCCCGAAGGCTTTTTTACACAGACCATCGAGCTGACCCAGTCAGTCCGTTCTGTAACTTTAGAGATGATGCCCTGGCCCTGAAGATCCTTCAACTGCGCCTTCAGGCACTCCTTCAGTCGAGCCGGGACCCGGCGTGGAACGTGGACCACAGGCGTGGCATCAGGCCACAGCAGGATCTTGTACCGATATGGCAGAGTGCCCACCCTGTCAAACACATCCGGATACTGAGTGAGGATATCGTCAAAACCGGCTTGAAGATCCGCGTTGGGGGAAGTCTTTGTGTAGACCTGCTGCACAAGGTTTAACTGCTTGCATGCATGTGCGCCGAGCAGGGAGGCCCTGCCTGACTTGATGATTTAAAACCTTAGTCTTGCGTGAATGCTCCTGTTGGAGACAAGCAGATGGCAGGATCCCAGTGCTGTGATGGCATTGCGATTATAGTCCAGGAGCTGGCAGGCTGCTGGAAGGAGCTTGGGTGGCTTCTTGATGCAGTTGAAATCTGCCTGTGAAAGGAGGTTGGCAGAAGCAACTGTGTCCAGCTTGAACTGGATTGAGCATTGATTTACTTGCACACCTCATGCCATTGGTCCGCAGAATCCACAGTGAGGATGGGCAGGCTCCGTGATGATGTCGGTGAGGCATGTTCACGTGTGGTGATGATGCGCACATGGTAGGGGGACTCCAGGCAATTGTCCTCTGGATCTGTAATGTTGCCAGCATCAGAATCCTGTAAACCTTGCTGGACACTCCGAACGCGCCTGCGTTGGAGTTGGGAGTGCTGGCCCTTGACTGGTGGTGCAGTCCTGCATAAGGCTGCAAAGTGTCCAGGCTTCCCGCAATTTAAACAGCGCCTGCCTCATTGCAGGGCAGTGTTTCTTTAAGTGAGCGGTGCCACAGTCCGTGCACGCCATGACGTTGTTAGGCTCCGTGCGTCGTCGCACATACGCAGTGCGGTCGGCAGACGTTCGCACCGGCGCAGTGTTTTGATCGGCCGCTTCGTTATCCCATCCGCATTGCGCATGCGTGGGGCTCCGGGCAGAGTGCGTGAAATGGACACTTTCATCAAGGCTGAGGCGCTGCATCCGGGCAATGGCCTGCACACTCTCTGCCTCGTGGGAGGTGAAGTGTTGGGTACTCTGATACACAGACGAGCCAACACGGTTGCGAATGGTACAATGCAGTTTTATTTCAATTAACTATTAACATAGTAAACTCTGGTACTCAGCACATGGTGAATGTCTGAGTGGCTGGCAATGAGGTCTGTGCCCTGAGCCGTCTCCTGCTCGAGTGCCCAGGAAGTGTCGTGTTCCCTGTTTTGTACTGTGTATGCTCTTGTCTGTGATTGGCTGTCGTGTTGTGTGTGTTGATTGGTCCGTTGTTCTGTCCATCGTTATGTATGTATGTATGTGCTATGATGTTCACCTGAATATCATGACAGGAGGCAAGTTTCTCATTTTCAGCCGATTTGTATTGGGAATACCGATTTTTGGCGTGCTCATGCACTGTATACGTTTCAATTGCACCTGGCAGGGTCAAATGCTTGATTTTTAAAAGCTGCTCTCTCAGAGGATCAGTGTGAACGCCAAAAATGATTTGGTCACTGATCATGGAGTCAGTAATATCACCAAAGTTGCAGGATAGCGCTAGTAGACGGAGATGAGTTAGGAAGGAGGTGAAAGATTTGTCTTTACCTTGTAGGCGTTGTTGAAATATAAAGCGCTCGAAGATTTCATTGGTGTCCACTTCACAATGACTATCAAACTTGTCCAGGATGGTCTGAAACTTTGCCTTGTCCTGGCCTTCGGCGAAGTTAAACGAGCTAAAGATTTGGATGGCTTGATCCCCCGCAGTTCTACTCCCACTTCCACTACTCCCCGAGGAGAAGCACGATCTTTCTTGTATCAGACGCACCCGCGAAGTCTGAGGCTTCGATGTACAGCAGAAACCTTTGCTTGAATGTCCGCCAGTTGGCACTGAGATTGCCGGAGGTCCGCAGCAGTTGAGGAGGCTCGATCTTCTCCATAGTGCCGGGATGTCTTTGCTGGTCATCACGGAACAGATTGAGGTGAACCACCTAAGGATAGTAGTCTACTACTGGTACCATGTCGTGTTAAGCACACTGAGATAACACAGGCTGCAACTGGATGCAGTTATGACTGACATAGATTCCAGACCTTGAAGTTAGTTCAATTTGATTTATTGAACCTGTCACACAGTTAGCACAGTTCTCTGTGAGTTTGACTCTCTGCTAACCTAAGTGTGATCTCTCTGTCTGACTGAACCAGACTAGCTCTTAGCCACGTGCTGTATGCGTCACGTGATATATACACCGGATTCACTCTATAGATGTCCCTAGTGGAAAGAGGCGGAGTGTGGCTGCCTTATGTCTTTTATATTGGGAAACCACCCCCAAGTGTTCTGCCTGTTGATTGGTTATGTCCTGTTCTCTGTGCTCATTAGCTGCCTGTCTGTATCTCATTATGTGTATGTCTGCATATCATGACACAATTCACAGCCTTTCTTGAGAGAGAGAGAGAAGGTCCTTTCCCCCGAGTGACCAGGAACCTGACTCTGATTTCCTTAGATCTCTGGAAATTATCCCACTCAAGCAGTACCAATCACCACCTGTTACCGGGCAAAATACGACCTTTTGACACATTCATTGGCCACTCGTCAACCAATTGAACCCGAGTCCCACCCCATCTCTCGGATGCCACAAAGTCTGAGTTCTGTTGTCTAAAGCTAGCACCATATACTATATTGCGACTTTCTGAATTTCTCATTCTCTCTGCTGCTTGACTTTCCGATACCTGTCCATTAAGCATCCATGGTTCAGAATGATAATGGCAAAAAATAAAGAAAGCGGAAATAAGGGCATCATCAGGAAGGATCCTGACAGTTTGATATCCTTATCTATGCTGAGCCATCAAATGTAGCTTTGAACCTGCAACAGGGGTTGTATGACTCTATCCTTTCAATTGAGTTTGGACTTACAAGTAAGGTAAGGCCTTAACATGTCAGATTTATCATGGTGTCACTTGTTTTTTTAAATAAATTTAGAGTACTCAATTACTTTTCCAATTGAGGGGCAATTTAGTGTGGCCAATCCACCTATCCTGCACATCTTTGGGTTGTGGGGGTAAAACCCACGCAAACACGGGGTGAATGTGAAAACTCCACAAGGACAGTGACCCAGGACCGGGATTCGAACCCAGGTGCTCAGCGCTGTAGGCAGCACTGCTAACTACTGTGCCACCGTGCTGCCCCTTGGTGTCACTCGGTTAAGATCACGTGCTTCACTTTGGACAAGATTGGATCACACTGTGTCCAATTGTTCATTTGACCTGACGATACTGGCAAAGAGTCAAAGAAAGTTCAGGGTCAGGATTATTTCTTGAGACACCGGTGGTGGTGCCAGGTTTTTTGGATGTGAGAGCTGGCTTAGCGCATCAGTGTTCAAAATTTGTGTGCCTGTCCTCTGCTGAAAGATGTAATCATAGGTAGCCAGCAACAAAGCCCACTGTTGTACTCTAGGGGCTGGTTTAGCACAGTGGCCTAAACAGATGGCTTGTAATGCAGAACAAGACAGCAGTGAAGGTTCAATTCCCATACCGGCCTCCCCAAACAATGTGGCGGCTAGGGGCTTTTTACAGTAACTTCATTGAAGCCTACTTGTGACAATAAGCGAGTATTATTATTATGGTGTTATCAGCTTGCCTTCACGAAGGAGCCCCCACAGAAACTTGCGGTCCGTTATGTATATTACAGCAAAGCCTTCCTTCTTGATCTACATGTATTTCTGCTCAGCATTAGAAAGAGGTGAAGGCAATTGGCCTCGCAGAGCCATTTTCCATTTTATGGGATAGGACTGACCCTATTCCAGGTTAAGGTGATTGGCTTACCCTGGTCAAAATTAACCAATACACCCGATGATTGTAAGGCCAAGTTGACAAGCTGTAAGTGGAGCCTTCCAATGTCAATGATGGTGTTTTCCTAAGAGTAAGTGAAGTGGTGCTAATGTCATTGCTAGACTGGAATAAAATGACCATAGTAGTTTACAATCCCAAGGAAAGACTTGAATTCTGCTATGTTATTAGCTTGTCTTCGAGTGGGTTCAGGCCTTTTGAGTCCACTTTGAACCCTGGGTGAGTGACCTCACTAGCTTGAAAAGTGAAATTTGCATGCTTCAGATGGATTCCAGTATCTCTAAATCTTCTCAGCACCTCTTCTAGGCTTGCTAGGTGCTCTTCATGTGATGCTCCTGTTACTAGAACATCATCCAAGGAGACCACAAACTTCAGGATGCTCTGGAGTAGATTCCCCATTGTGCGCTGGAATATCATATAGTCTAAGGAGATTCCAAAGAGTAATCTGGTGCATTGAAAAAGGCCCTTATGCGTGTTCATTATCACAAACCTTCGGGAATCTTCGTCCAGTTCTAACTACAAATGAGCATGATTGAGGTTGAGTTTGGTGTACGTGAAGCCCCCTCCAACTTTGCATAAAGGTCTTCAATTCATGGAATTGGGTATTTATCTACTGGGGCTGTTTGGTTTATTTTAAACTTGTAATCCCTGCATATTCTAACTGAACAGTTTGGTTTGAACACGGGGACAATGGGCACTACCCATTCTGAAAACTGGGTCTGATAATTCCCAGTTCTGCCAGGTGTTTATGTTCAGCTTCCATTTTTTGGTGCAAGGAGTAAGGGACCGGTCTCGCTCTGAAAAGCTTTGGTCAGTTTTGATGTAAATCTTGGCCTTTATTCCCTTTATTCGACCCAACTCATACTTTGCATTTGCATAAGACTTCCTGGAAGACACTGTCTGAGAGTTTTGAAGATTTCCAACCAGTTCAACTTAATTTGCAACCAATCCCCTACCAAGAGATTTGGTCGATGTCCCTTGACAATAATCATCTGTAGTCGCCACCTTGTTGCTGATATGACACTGGCATCTTGGTTATTCATAACATTTTCAGGGTCTCCCCCGTATATGTCGCCAACTTGGCTGTTGTGCTATCCAGGTTCAAAGACTGAACTCCGCTTTGAAGATATTTAAACATTTATAATGCCGTCACTGCTTTCCACTTCTCTGTTCATTTTGGATGCTTTTCCTTTCCCCTCGAATTATTAGCTACTGCGGGCTTGTGATCAACTTGATTTGCACTCATCGCCAATGTGGTAGCTCGAAGCATTACCAGGAATGCTTCCAGTCCAACGGAACAAGGGTTTTGTGGCAACAAACAAAGGTAAACTATAGAGATGCCAAAGAAAAAATGCTGGCAAATCTCAGCAGGTCTGGCAGCTTCTGTAAGGAGAGAAAAGAGCTAAAGTTTCGAGTCCAAATGACCCTTTGTCAAAGCTGCGGCACCAAGGTAAACTATACACAGGCACAGATTCACTAAACTGGTATTCACTCTCTGGCTCCAGGGTCCACCCTGCCTGGGACCCTGCTACCTGGACCCCGTGTTTTTAACCCGTTGGTCAAGGTTTGCAGGCTCCCAAGTGATAGGCCCCAAATCAGTCACGTAGACCGCGAGAGCTTACCCCTTAAAAGGGCCACACTACCACATAGTCCCAATTTGCTCAACCTCCCAAGATATTACTTCCTTTGCTGTAATGTCTCCAATAGAAGTATATATTTTCTTAAATGTGGATACTAAAAGTGCGCATAGTACTCCACATGTGGTTGCACCAAAATCCCGTACAACTTTCCCAAATCTTCTCTATTCCAATACTCAAACCGCAACATAATTTGTCTTTAAAATTAGGGGAGGCACAGTGGTTAGCACTGCTGCCTCATGGCGCCGAGGAATTGGGTTCAATCCTGGCCCCGGGTCACTGTCCATGTGGAGTTTGCACATTCTCTCCGAATCTGCTTGGGTCTCATCCCCACAACCTAAAGATGTGCAGGTTAGATGTATTGACCATGCTAAATTGCCCCTTAATTGGAAAAAAATAATTGGGCACTCCAAATTTATTAAAATTAGCTCAAACAATCCATGTCAATAAAATGTATTTGAAGAAAAATTGGTTGGAAACAGAAACAGAAAATACTGGACATTCACAGCAGGTCTGACAGCGTCTGTGGAGAGAGAAAGGAGCGAACGTTTCAAGTCTGGGTGACTTGAGGGAACTGGAAATAGGGTCAGATTTATCCTGTTGTGGGGGTGCGGGGGGGGGGGGGGTGCGGGTGGAGGGGGACAGGACGGTGGAGGTATGGGGCTCATAGAGGACCAGCAATAGGTTGAGATTGACAAAGATGTTACGGACAGAAAGACAAAAAGAATGTAAATGGAGATGATTAAGGCAAAGAAGGGTGCTGTTGGCGGCACATTAAGAGATTAGAATTTGTTAATGGCAGAACATTGTATTGTGTCAAAGGACACCTCGGAACATGGAACAGATTGCTCAAAAGGGTGAGGTGGGGGAGGGGGAATAATTGTGAGGGAAAAACAAATCGATGGAAGAAATTAAAATAAATTGACAGAAATAAAAATGGTGTTAAGGTGGTGGAGGAAGCGCATCATCTGAAGTTGTTGAACTCAGTGTTAAGTCCGGAAGGCTGTAACGTGCCTAATCAGAAGATGAGGTGCTGTTCCTCTAGTTTGCGCTGGGCTTCACTGGAACATTGAAGCAGGCCAAAGACGGACATGTTGACCTGAGAGTAGGACGGTGAGTTGAAATGGCAAGCGATAGGAAGGTCTGGTTCTGCTTGCAGATGGACCAAATGTGTTCTGCAAAGTGGTCACCCAGTCTGCATTTAATCTCTCGAATGTAGAGTAGACCACATTGGGAGCAGCAAACGCAATAAACCAGATTGAGGGAGGTGTACATGAAGCGCTGTGTCACTTGAAAAAAGTGTTTAGGCCCTTGGATGGTGAGCAGGGGGGAGGCAAAGGGGCAGTTGTTGCACCTTCTGTGACTGCATGGAAAGGTTCTGTGGAAAGAGGGTGATGTTTTGGGGATGGACCAGGGTATTCCAGAGGGAACAGTCCCTGTGTAATTCTGACAGGCGGGTGAGGGAAAGATGTGTTTGACGGTGGCAGCATGCTGGAGTTGGAAGGACTGGCGATTAATGATACTTTGAATGTGGAGGTTGGTGGGGTGAAAAGTGAGGACAAGGGGGACCCTATCCTGATTCTGGGAGGGGTGATAGTAGAGGTGCGGGATATGGGTTGGACACAGTTGAGAGGCCTGTCGAGCACAATGGGTGGGAAGCCACGATTAAGGAAGAATTAAGACATGTCAACAGCACCGTATTGCAAAGTGGCATCATCAGAACAGATGCGATGGAGGTGAAGGAACTGGAAGATTGGAAATGGGAGGCTGGAAATACATATTGGCTGGGGTTTTCTACTCCTGTTTTTTGTGGGCTCGGGTGGGTTTGGCAACAGGAACGGAAAATCTCACGGGAGACCCAAATGGCATTTTATGTTGACCGGAAATCTCACTGTGATCATTAGCCCCCCCCACCCCCCAACTTCATCGCCAGTGACATAATGGATTTCCCATCAGAACTGTTCAGCACACAAAGTACATCCTCCATTGTGTGCTCGGTTCCCGGGATGTGTGCATACAGTTTGTGATTCATACATCCTCAGCTGCTCTCAGATCCCTGCCATGTTTGAGGACCCACAGTGGCTAAAGGGTTGGTTCCTTGGATGTAGACCAAGTGGCCGTGTAATCACGTGATGACGTGACTGCAGAAGAGGTGACGTGTTGGGAGTGTGGGAGTCAGTTGCCCCAGGAGCACGGGCAGAGCACAAGTGTTGAAGTAGCCGCTGAGCTGCAGAATAAACTATTCTTTGCTATAGTCTTTGTTGTCTGTGATTCAGAACACAACACATTTACATGGTGTCAGGAGTTGGCAGTATGGCACAAGGACTTAGCTAAAGCAGCTGTGGTGGTGGTGGAGCAGAGCGGTGGACCTGGGCAGAGAACCCAAGGTACAGAGGGAAGGATAAAAAGGCACAAAAAGGTAAGGCCTGCCTGTCTTAACTTACAGCAGCAGCGGGGACCATCATCGCCACCAACAGTGGCTTTCGGAGTTGATGTTACAATTTACAAAGTGACGCAGTCCCAGTGGAAACAGCTGATTGGTAAGTGAGACATGCAGAGTATCTTCTTGCTAGTTTTAAAGTATAATATATTAACTTAAATAAAGGTGGGGATTTTTGATTATAATAGAAATGGTTGAAACGATGCAAGGTCCCTAGCTTGATTAAATTCACTTAAATCTAAAGAGAAGTCACTTAATCTAGAGAGAAGTCATGGCTGGAGACCTCAGACCTGTGGTGTGCTCATCTTGCGTAATGTGGGATATAAGGGAAGCTTCTAGTATCCCTGACGACCACATGTGCAGGAAGTGTGTCCAGCTGCGGCTACTGGCTAACCACATTCCGTAACTGGAGCTGCGGGTGGACTCATTGTGGAACATCCACGATGCTGAGAACGTCATGCATAGCACGTTTACTGAGGTGGTCACACCGCAGGTGAGGATTGCACATGCAGAAAAGGAACAGGTGACCATCAGACAAATTAAAAGTTCAGGAAGAAAGTGCAGGAGTCTCGTGTGGTGATCCCCTCTCAAACAGATAAAGCGCTTTGGATACTGTTGTGGGGGTGAGCAGCAACAGGGGAAAGCAGCAACAGTCAAGTTCATGGCACCATGGGTGTCTGCTGCATAGAAGGGGTGGGAAATGAGTGGCAGGGCTGTAGTGATAGGAAATTCACGAGTCAGGGATACAGTCAGGTACTTTTATGGCTACAGACGTGAATCCAGAATGGTATGTTGCCACCTAATCCAAGGGCCAAAATATCACCGAGCGGCTGCTGGACATTCTGGAGAGGGTGGGTGAACAGCCAGTTGTCGTGGTTCACATAGGGACTAACAAAATAGGTAAACGAAGGGATGAGGATCTGCAAGCTGAATATAAGAAGTTCGGAGATAAACTAAAATGCAGGGCCTCAAATGTAATTATCTCAGGATTACTCCCAGTGTCACACGCTCGCGAGAGTAGGAATAAGAGGATAGATCAGATGAATGCAACGAAATGGGAGGTTGAACATGTGTTTATGATGTAGTTAGCGACTTGAACAGAAAAAAGAAACAAGGGTTAAAAAGCGTCCATCAAAGCAAATTGACAGAGTTGGACAGTTTATACTTCAATGCAAGGAGTATTACAAACAATGCTGATGAGCCAAGGGCACAGACAGATATGTAGCAGCAGGATATCGTTGCTGTAGCGAAATTCTGGCTAAAGGAGGGGCAAAATTGGCTGCTCAATATCCATGGATATAAAGTTGTTGCCAACCCAGGGCGTGTTGGGTCTGATGCACAAATTGTGCATTCTTCAGTGCCTACCCAGGCCCATCCATTCTCGCCCTCCCCCGCAGCCTCCTCGTCAGAGGAGGACTGGCTATACATCCTCCTCCTCCAACACATTGCCCCTCTGCTGTGCAATGTTGTGGAGGGTGCGGCAGGCCACCATGATGTGGGCGACCCTCCCAGAGTTATAGAGGGCCCCTACACTGCCTGGGCATTCTGGTGGGCTCGGCCCACATTGAAATGGCTGTATAGTGCCGACTGGGCAGATAGGGCTCCCATGATGGCATGGATGCACCTGTGCATCGAATTCTGAGAGATCCCGGACAGGTCCCCACTTGGCATCTCGAAGGACACTATGGCGGAATAGTTCAGGGCAAATGGCATTTTGACGGCCACCGGAAGTGGGTATCATCCCCATTCTCCCACAGTACCAGGTGTGCCATAATACGGCAGAAATGTCGCACTGACCTCCTGCTCAGCCGCAGTCTTCGACTGCATGCCCGGTCCAGCAGGTCCTTGAATGACAGGCTCTGCCGGTCCACGTGAGGCATCATGCGGTGTCTCCTTTACACTACCTCCTCCTTGGCCTGTTGGGTGGCCGGCTCTCCATCCTCACCTGCTGCCTCCTGTTCCTCTGGGGCAGGCCCTGCTTCTGCAGCCCCCTCCTCCTCGAGCAGCTCCAGCTCGTAGAGCCGCACGGCATCCCCCAGGGCTGCAACGACTAGGGGGAAGGTCACCATTGCTAATTGAATTCCAATATCCATTGTCTGCAGGGGGTGAAAGGCCAACAGGTTAGCATGGTGCATACCCCTGTGCCCAACCAGATCCAGCAGGCTACACGGTGGCCCCGGTTAGGACTGTGGACTCTGCCCTTGCATGTTCCCCTTACTCCCATCCCTGCCACCCTGGCTCCGTTGATGCCAGGCATCATGGGGGCATCTGGCTCCGTGCCCATCCCTGCTGCCACGGGTACCGTCAGGTGGCAAGACCCTTGCCAGCAGTACGCTCCGCAGCCCCAATCACCACCCTCCCTGTGGAGGCTACTGTGGATGTTGCCTTTGGGCGGGCCATGTACTGCTCTGCTGGCGGGTGCCGGCTGGCTGGCATGGTGGGGCACCCATATGGCCGGTGACACTCTGCAGAACCAGGGGCTAAGCTGGGTGGTCAGTGGGGTGCGCAGCAAGATGGCTGCCTTGCAAGCCGTGGCAATGGTGGTCCGTGCCTGGTCGCCGCCCCAGTCCCATTGGGGGTCACCTGGCCCCATCGCCCATCCCTCCATCACCACCTCCCCCCCCACCCCCCCCACCAAGCCCTTGCAGAGGCCCCCGCCGCCAGCACTGCCGGCGGTGTCAGGACTGGCAGCCCACTGTCGTGCCTCTGCGCGTCCTACCTCCTCTCTCCCCCTCATCAGCCACGGCACCTGCTTCACGATTTTTAAAAGCACAAGTGGATCGCGCTGTCGGGAATTCCCCCAGTTCAGGCTGAGAATAGCAGAGGGCCCAGACAAAGCCTGGTTAGGCCTGCTAATGATATGCAAGCGCCGTTAACTGTATGTGCGGAGTGGGGCGCATTGACCGTGCTATCGAGGCTCCGGAGAATTGCAATTTGGCGTGGACCCAGCGCCCGCAACGATTCGCCATCAAAACCAATTCTCCGCCCAATCGTGTTTCCCGATTGCGCCGTGGGAAGAAGTAGAAACATATCCCGTGTTTCTCGCTCCAAAAGAACAAAAACACTTCAATGTTGACGAACCCGTTTTTTATTGAAAGAAGTATGTGGTGAGGTTGGGAGGGGCTCTGGGGGCGGGGTGCGGATTGGATGTGTACGTGGAAACGATTGAGGTTTAAATGAATTTTGAAATAACTCCAGGCTGTGGTTCCGCTCCGCCCCCGAAGGTAAATTGCTGCAGTTTGAGGGAAGTCAGTCAGTCGCTCTCAGTCCTCCCGCTGTCACTAACATGCGGGATTACGATGAAATCACCGCTTTCCTCGGAGAATGGGGACCCTATCAGAAAATGATCTTCTTCCTTTTGAGCGCCAGCGTCTTTCCCAACGGTTTCTGTGGAATGTCCATCGTTTTTGTCGGGGGTATTCCGGAGCATCGCTGTTTAATTCCCGGGAATCTCAATCTGAGTGAAGCGTGGCTGAATCGGACTATCCCTCTGGAACAAGGAAGAGGCAAACTCCAGCACAGCCAGTGCAGACGGTACCGGTTGGATGTGATCAGGAATCTTTCAGCGACGTTTGCCGACCCAGGTTCCATCAATATGTCTGAGGTGGAACAGGAGCCCTGTTTGGATGGTTGGGAGTACAGTAAGGATCAGTACATCTCCACCATCGTCAGCGAGGTAAGTAGCTGGAGGAGTACAGTCATGACACTGGCAATAGTCAGTTTGAGAATTTGGCCATAACTTCCTGTATGCTTCGCATTTGGGGACTGCCTCAAAGATGCCCTGAGGAATCCCTCTTGGAAGTTCCCAGGAAGCGGTTACCTGAGATTGTCCAGAAGTTCGAATTTACCCTGGATAATTGCACTTTGCTGGGAACTCAGTAACATTGGGTGTTTCTGACAGTTTTACACTCATAATTAGTCTGATAGAGTGAGAAGGAAAAAATGCTTCTAGGTTCAGAGTAATATTTTAAAAACCCCATACCGAGCCCCACACAGGACACCGCCCACTTGCCTTCCCACCTATTTTTGTGTCATCCACAAACTTGGCAAAAGTACATTCATTTCCTTTGTCCAAGCTATTAATATGTATTGTAAATAATTGCACTCCCAGGACTGATCCCTGTGGCATACCACTGGTTACAGGTTGCCATCCTGAAAATGCTCCTCTTATCCCAACTCTCTGTCTTCTGTTAGTTAGCCAATTCTGTCCATGCTAATATACTATCCTTAATATCATAGAATCCCTGCAGTGCAGAAGGAGACCATTCAGCCCATTGAGTCCGCACAGACCCTCTGAAAGAACACCCTTCCTAGGCCCAATCTCCCACCCTATCCCCGTAACCCCATCTGGGGGCAAATTGACTTTCCAATCCACCTAATCTGCACATCCTTTGACTGTGGGAGGAAACTGGAGCACCCGGAGAAAACCCATGTAGACCAGGTGAGAATGTGCAAAATCCACACAAACAGTCACCCAAGGTTGGAATCGAACCCGGGTCCCTGGCACTGTGAGGCAGCAGTGTTACCACTGTGCTACTGTGCCCCATGGGCTCCCACTTACTAAAGTAGTCTTTTATGCCTCCCAAACAGGCGCCAGAATGTGGCGACTAGGGGCTTTTCAAAGTAACTGATGATCCCGACTTCCCACATGGAGCAAGAGGAGCAAACCAAGGCATTCAGCTCTCCTGCCATTACCTACCCCTTTAAATTATAACTTTGCAAGATGCTTGATATTATATTATATCCAATTATCAATGGCCCTTTTTTCCTTGTCCTCATTACTACCAATTATGCCCCTTACATTAGAAACCACAAAACATATTTTCAAACTGTAAGTAATAAATGTTGTAAAAAATTACCAACCTCACCCACCACTTGCCAACCATCTCTCTCCCATGTGGCCTCAGATGGAGCAGGGAAAGACCACTCTCAAAGCAAGGAGAAAAAGCAAAAGGCACCTCTTCCCTCTCTGCACCGATTTCCCACTCTGTTTCAAATTTCTGAGTTTCAAACTCACTCTGGCTGTGTCTCACTCCGGATGTGGTCTCTCCCACTGCTTGTGCGCAAAACTCACTGTGAGTGCACTTTGGAGCCCCTTTCTTAAATAGAGCTGCGATGGGCTGAGATCATCACACCCCAGTTAAACTTCAAACGTATGTCACAACACCTCTTGCCTCCTAATCAGGCTTCAGATCTAAGATGATCTTAGGCTCCCACCAAGCATGGACAAAGTCAAAGCCACCATCAAACACGTGAAGAATGGAAAAGCTGCAAGTGTGGTTGAGATTTCAGTGGGAATTTTAAAATTTAGAGGAGAAGCGATCACTCATCATTTTCAACACCTATTACTGAAAATCTCAGACAGAGAAGTATTTCCTGCCGATATCAGGGATGCCATCTTCACCACCATCATTAAAAAAGGAGACATAGCGGGCTGTACAAATTACCAAAGAATCTCCCTACTCACCTTTGCCGGGAAGATCATCACTAGAGCCTTTTCCCATCTCTGAAGAAACCCCTCTGGAAAGCCAGTGTGGCTTTGGACCAAACTGTGGAACAGTGGACATGATTTTCACTGCTTGCCAACTTCAAGAAAAATGCCAGGAGCAACATCAACCACTCCACATGGCCTTCATTGGACTGACTGAGGCTTTTGATTCAGTAAATGGTTAAGTGCTATGGAAGATGCTGTCAAAGGCTGGCTGTCCAGAGAAATTGATCAATGTCCTCAGACTCCTCCATGACACGATGTCGGCGACAGTCTTCACCAATGGAAATAAGACAGAAACATTTGAGGTCAAGCAGGGATGTGTCTCCGCCCCCACCCTTTTCTCCATCTTCATCGCCACCATCCTTCACCTTGTCAAGAACAAGCTTCCCATGGACATCATCAACATAATTGTTGGAAAAATCTTTCAATTGCAGGACCTTGAGAAGTACCGAGGATTAGAGGGGCCTTGGTGTGAATGAACGCTGGTCCCTGAAGGTAGAAACACATGTGGATACAGTGGTTTAGAAGGCACATGGTATATTTGCTTTTATCAGCTGAGGCACAGAGTTTAGGAGCAGGGAGGCTATGGAGGAACTGTATAAAACGTTGGTTAGGCCACAGCTAGAGTATTTGTGCAGTTCTGGAATCCACATCATGGGAGCGATGTGATTGCATGGGAAAAGGTGCAGAGGAGATTTACTAGGATGTTGCCTGGGCTGGAGAGTTTTAACTATGAAGAGAGTTTGGATACACAGGGGTTCTTTTCCTTGGAGCAGAGGAGACTGAGGGGGGACATGATTCAGATGTATAAACTTGTGAGGTACAGAGTTGGATAGACAGGAAGAAACTTTCCCCTTGGTGGAAGGGGAAGACATTTAAGGTAAGGAGCAGGAGATTTAGAGGAAAAGCTTTTTCACCCAGAGGGTGGTGAAAGCCTGAAACTCACTACCTGAAAGAATGGTGGAGGCAGAGACCCTCATAACATTTAAGAAGTATTTAGATGGGAACTTGCTATGCCAGACAAGGCTATGGGGGAAGTGCTGGAAAATGGGATTAAATAGTTAGGTGGTTGTTGTTGTGTTATGCTTCTTCATGAAGCATAAGCTGCTTCCTTGACGTATGCACTGACAAAGGAAGGTTCAGACTTGGAGATAGGTTTAACACATTTATTGAACAGTTAACAATTCTCCTACTTGAGTCCGACTCTCCTGCTCATCTTGCTATAGTAACTCAGTCTAACTAACCTGTCTGCTCCAAGCCATGCGGTGGGTGTGATGCCTCTGATCTGCCCCTGTTCTTCTCTCTAAGTGTTGCCTGTGGAAAGAGAAAGAGCATGTGTGCCCTGTCTTTTTATATGTGGGTTGTGTAATGCCCCCTTGTGGTAGTGTCAACTCTGGGTGTCTTGACTGCCCATTGGTCATGTCCTATTCTATGTGTTCAGTAGCTGTAAGTCTGCATGTCATGACGTCTCAGGTGCTCCCTCTAGTGTTTACTTCGTCTTAGTGTATTTACATTAACCCCTTGTGTATTTACAGTGATGCATATCACCACATCCCCCCTTTTTTGTGTTGTATATTTTCTGTGCAGTGTTAAGGAAAATTGAACAAAATAGGTGGATAAGTGCTGACATGTACAAATCATGATGACAGTGATGATTATACAATATCAAATAATATGTATGAGTCCAAAGTTCATGAATTTATATGGTCGAGTGGCTGTCTTGTTTTGTTATTGAAGTGTCGATGTTGATGTTGTCATTTCCGTGTGAACGCCGTCAGTGTCCCTGGGCTTAAGGAACCAAGAAGTCATCAGGAGGTGCGCAAATGGTCAAATCACTTTGTTGTCTGATTTGGACTCTTTTTTTCTCTGCTTGTGGTTGCGATTGTTGATGACATCTTTCTTGAAAGTTGGTTTGCTTGTCTGTCGTGTAGCAAATGTGAATTGGTAAGATGCGTTGTCATGCCATTGTATGTCATTGTACTGAGCTGAGCAGTAACATAGTCCTTCATGGGCAGAGTTGTACCATGTCGTACCAGTTATTGTTCTATCGTCGTAGTCATTGTTGTTATTGACGTGCTTGTCGATTTTGTTGCCTCTGGTACGCTGCTTGTTGTTGTCCTTGTTGTTTTTGTAGGTTTTGTTGTTGTGCTTGTTGTGCTCAATGACCACACCGAGTGGAGAATTCGAACTCTTCACAAAGTTACTTGTGTCAGTGTGCTTTGTGACATCTGCTGTTTCATTGAGCCTGCCGTCTCTGATTCCTCGGCGCTCCCCGTCTGGAGTCATGTCCGGTTCGCAGGAAACATCTTCGGCTTGTCGATGCTCCCCGTCTGGAGTCCTTTCTGATTCACCTGAATCACCTTTGGTTTTTTGACACTCCCCGTCCGGAGTCATTTCAGGTTCACTTGAATCATCTGAGATGTCACTTGAATCATCTGAGGTGTCTTGATGCTCCCCGTCCGGAGTCAAAACGTTCAGGAATGCATTTTCTTGTGGAGGGGCTCGAGTGGATGAGGTTTGAATTAACGTGATATCACTGGAGTCACTAGTAACCTCACTTTGATCGTCGAGTGCCTCTGTACATACTAGCTGAGGTCTGTCAGTTGCGCTGAGATGTCGCACATCTTGTATGGGAATTGTGAAGCCTTTGTCACTTGTCGCACATACAGTGGGTAGACCTTCAGTGTCTTCTTGTTGGTTAAATGAGCTGGGTAGATTGTCAGAGTCTTCTTCTGGTGGCTCAAATAATCTGGGTAGACTGTCATAGTCTTTTTGTTGTTCACGTGAGCGCGGTAGAGTGTCATAGTCGTCTTGCTGTGCACTTGAGCATGGCAGACTTGCATCGTCTGCTGCTGGTTGCTCAGTTAAGATTGCTAGACCTTCATGGTCTTGTTCATGCAAGGTCTGCACTCTGGAGTCTTGCGTTGCTTTCATCGTGGAGTCTGCCAACGAGCTCGCAGTGGAGGCTTGTATCGCTCTCTCAGTGGAGTCTGCTATTCCCTGTGTGGAGTCATGCAGTGGTCTCGCTGTGAAGTCTGTCATCGCTTTCTGTGCGGAGTCTTTGCGCAACTGCACATGCGCGGCTTCTCGCGGCTGCGCAAAACACTGTTTTGCCAGTTCGTGTCTTCTGGGGAACTGCGCATGTGCGGCTCCTATCGCAAGATGGCTGCCAATCAAAACTGCTGTTTTCCTCTGCTGCAAGCCTACCTTTGCCTCGTGGTGAGGATAGGCGCCAGTTTTACCGATTTCTGTTGTGTTCACCTCGCAGTAGTTTTCAAACTTGTCCAGGACTGTCTGGAAGTCTCTCTTGTCCTGCCCTTTGGACTACCTGAAGGAGTTGAAGATTCCTGTTGCCCTTTCACCCGCAATGGCGAGTAGAAGCTTTATCTTCTCAGCATCGGCCACACCATCTAGGTCCGATGCTACCAGGTAAATCTCAAATCTGTTTGAATGTACGGCAGTTGGCACTGAGATTGCCGTGGCATCTGAGCTGCTGAGGAACCGGAATCTCGGTCATCTTGCCTGGGTGCTGTTGCTTGTAGTCACGGATCTTGCTGAGTTGAACTATATAGATTCAACAGGCACTCACTGGTACCATGTTGTGTTATGCTTCTTCATGTAGCATAAGCTGCTTCCTTGATGTATGCTCTGGCTCCAAGCATAGATTGCCCCCTTAGTCCCAAATATGCCTAACTCTTTTCTTGGTTCCCTTCCCTTAATATACTTACTGAATGTAGCGCACAAAGACTCCGAGAGACGAATAGAGTGAAGTCGATGAGGCTTTATTAAGCGTGACTGTTCCCCCGCAGTTCAGTAGTAGACTGGCCTGCGGGGGAGGACTCCTGGTTCTTATACTCCGCCTTCAGGGCGGAGCTAGAGGTCAACGGCCAACCAGGACCCGGGATCTGTCAGCCAATGACATCACGGCTTCACAGTCCCACATGACCCCTAATGCATACTACCACATTGACCCCTTGTTAAAAATGAACCCGGCGGGGTGATGCTTCGCATGGTGGTAAGGGTTTACAAGGCTGGTCCTGGGAGGAAAACTTTTGCATGTTATTACAGTATGTACAAGGTTTTTTTTGTTTCTAACTATTTACAGTAATCGTCAGGAGAAAAAGACAAAATGTTCTCGTTAAAAGTCCACATATTGTAGTGTTAGATCGACGCCACGAGTCGGTCGGGCGGTCTGGTCGTCCGTGTAGATCGCCTCGGCCCCGGTGGTGGTGGTGGTGCTTGTTCCGGTGTTGTCGTCTCCGGGAGCCTTACGGTTTCAGCTTGGGCTTCACTCCTGGTCGGGCCTGGGAGGAGGACCGATCCTCCTGGGAAGGGGGCGGTCGCGGGGTGCGGCGGTGGCAGGGAGGGGGTGATTGGTGTCGGGGGGATGTGTGTGTTGCCGGCGGGCGCCAGATCTCGCAGGGAGACCGTGTCCTGTCGGCCGTCGGGGTACTCCACGTAAGCGTACTGTGGGTTCGCGTGAAGGAGGTGAACCCTTTCGACCAACGGGTCCGACTTGTGCGCCCGCACATGTTTTCGGAGCAAGATGGGTCCTGGGGCCGCCAGCCAGGTCGGCAGCGACGTTACAGAGGAGGACTTCCTGGGGAAGACAAGGAGGCGCTCATGAGGCGTTTGGTTAGTGCTAGTACACAGTAGTGACCGGATGGAGTGGAGGGCGTCCGGGAGGACCTCCTGCCACCGTGAAACTGGGAGGTCCCTGGACCGTAGGGCCAGTAGGACGGTCTTCCAGACCGTGCCGTTCTCCCTCTCTACTTGCCCGTTCCCCCGGGGGTTGTAGCTGGTCATCCTGCTCGAGGCTATACCGTTGCTGAGCAGGAACTGGCGCAGCTCGTCACTCATGAAGGAGGATCCCCTGTCGCTGTGGACGTATGCGGGACAACCGAACAGTGTGAATATGGTGTTCAGGGCTTTAATAACTGTGGCCGCGGTCATGTCAGGGCAGGGGATGGCGAATGGGAAGCGGGAGTACTCGTCCACCACATTAAGGAAGTATGAGTTGCGGTCGGTGGAGGAGAGGGGTCCTTTGAAATCCAGACTAAGGCGTTCAAAGGGGCGGGAAGCCCTAATCAGGTGCGCACCATCCGGCCTGAAAAAATGCGGTTTGCACTCTGCGCAGATGTGGCAGTTCCTTGTGACTGTACGGACCTCCTCCAAAGAGTATGGGAGGTTGCGGGACTTAATAAAGTGGTAGAACCGAGTGACCCCCGGGTGGCAGAGGTCCTCGTGGAGGGTTTGGAGGCAGTTAATTTGTGCGTTGGCACATGTGCCGCGGGATAGGGCATCGGACGGCTCGTTCAGCTTTTCGGGACGATACAAGATCTCGTAGTTGAAGGTGGAGAGCTCGATCCTCCACCTTAAGATCTTGTCGTTTTTGATTTTGCCCCGCTGTGCATTATCGAACATGAAGGCTACCGACCGTTGGTCCGTGAGGAGAGTGAATCTCCTGCCGGCCAGGTAATGCCTCCAATGTCACACAGCTTCCACTATGGCTTGGGCTTCCTTTTCCACTGAGGAGTGGCGGATTTCTGAAGCGTGGAGGGTTCGGGAGAAAAAGGCCACGGGTCTGCCTGCTTGGTTAAGGGTGGCCGCTAGAGCTACGTCGGAGGCGTCGCTCTCGACCTGGAAGGGGAGGGACTCGTCGATGGCGCGCATCGTGGCCTTTGCGATATCCGCTTTGATGCGGCTGAAGGCCTGGCAAGCCTCTGTCGACAGAGGGAAGGTCGTGGTCTGTATTAGGGGGCGGGCCTTGTCTGCATACTGGGGGACCCACTGGGCGTAGTATGAAAAGAACCCCAGGCAGCATTTTAGGGCTTTGGAGCAGTGCGGGAGGGGAAATTCCATGTGGGGGCGCATACGTTCGGGGTCGGGGCCTATTATCCCATTGCGCACTACGTAGCCCAGGATGGCTAGCCGGTTGGTGCTAAAAACGCACTTGTCCTCGTTGTACGTGAGGTTCAAGGCTTTAGCGGTCTGGCGGAATTTTTGGAGGTTGGCGTCGTGGTCCTGCTGATCGTGGCCGCAGATGGTTACATTGTCGAGATACGGGAACGTGGCCCGCAACCCGTGTTGATCAACCATTCGGTCCATCTCTCGTTGGAAGACCGAGACCCCGTTTGTGACACCAAATGGGACCCTTAGGAAGTGGTATAATCGCCCGTCTGCCTCGAAGGCTGTGTACTTGCGGTCACTTGGGCGGATGGGGAGCTGATGGTAGGCGGACTTGAGGTCCACGGTGGAGAAGACCTTATATTGGGCAAACCGATTGACCATGTCGGATATGCGGGGGAGAGGGTACGCGTCTAGTTGTGTGTACCTGTTGATGGTCTGGCTATAGTCTATGACCATCCTTTGCTTCTCCCCTGTCTTTACTACTACCACCTGTGCTCTCCAGGGACTATTGCTGGCCTGGATTATGCCTTCCTTCAGTAGCCGCTGGGCTTCGGACCGAATGAAGGTCCGGTCCTGGGCGCTGTACCGTCTGCTCCTAGTGGCGACGGGTTTGCAATCCGGGGTGAGGTTTGCAAACAAGGACGGGGGTTGCGAGGCCGCAGATAGTGAGTGGGGGTATTGGGCCGCCGAATTTGAAGGTTAGGCTCTGTAGATTGCACTGGAAGTCTAATCCCAGTAATGTGGGGGCGCAGAGTTGGGGAAGGACGTAGAGCCTGTAGTTTTTGAACTCCCTCCCTTGCACCGTTAGGGTAACTATGCAGAGGCATTTGATCTGTACGGAGTGGGATCCTGCAGCTAGGGAAATCTTTTGTGCGCTGGGACGGATGGTCAAAGAACAGCGTCTTACCGTGTCGGGGTGGATAAAGCTCTCCGTGCTCCCGGAGTCGACCAGGTATGGTGTCTCGTGCCCGTTTATCAGCACCGTTGTCGTCGTCATCTGGAGCGTCTGGGGCCGTGCTTGGTCCAGCGTCATTGAAGCCAGACATGGTTGTAATGGTGGAGCGTCTTCTTCGAACCCCGTGGAGCCGTCGACACTGGGGTCCGTTGTTGCCGTCCAAGATGGCGTCGGGGGTGAACAAGATGGCTGCCCCCATGCATCGCACATGGCTGGGGGGTCACAAGATGGCGGCGGGGGTGGACAAAATGGCCGCCCCCCTGCGTCGCACAGGTCTGGGGTGGTCCAAGATGGCGGCGCCCCTCCTCCCCTCGTGGTGGCCAGGACCCAAAATGGCGGCGCCTGCCCGTCGCACATGGGGGGCTCGGGGGGTTGGGGAGCGTTAGGAACACGCAGGACTCCCTCTTCTCTGGGGACAGCGGTGGCCGGGACCCAAAGTGGTAGCGCCGGCGGGTCATACATGGGGCGCGGGGGGGGGGGGGGGGGTTGGGGAGTGTTAGAGATGCGCAGAACTCCCTCTTCTCCGGGGAGAGCGGTGGTCGGGACCCAAAGTGGTTGCGCCTGCGGGTCGTACATGGGGCGCTGGGGGGGTTGGGGAGCGTAAAAGGCGTGCAGGGCTCCCTGTTCTCCTGGGACAGCGGCGACCTCCCGGGACCGGCACACAGCCGCAAAATGGCCCTTTTTCCCGCAGCTCTTACAGATCGCTGCGCGGGCCGGGCAGCGCTGCCGGGGGTGTTTCGCCTGGCCGCAGAAATAGCAGCGGGCTCCCCCGGTGCGACTTGGCGTTTGAACCGCGCAAGCCTGTGGGGTGTCCGGGGGGGGGGGGGGGGGGTTGTCGCGACGGGTGCGTACGGAGCCCAATGGGCTGCCGCGCGGTCGGGGCCGTAGGCACGGGCGTTTCGCGCGGCCACATCCAGGGAGGCTGCTAGGGCCCGTGCCTCTGAGAGTCCTAGCGACTCTTTTTCTAAAAGTCTTTGGCGGATTTGGGAGGAGTTCATACCTGCCACAAAAGCATCGCGCATTAACATGCCCGTGTGTTCATTTGCGTTCACCGGCGGGCAGCTGCAGGCCCGTCCCAAAATTAGTAGTGCGGCGTAGAATTCATCTATCGATTCTCCGGGACTTTGCCGTCTCGTTGCGAGTTGATAGCTATCAACTCGCAAAGAGAGGGCAAAGTCCCGGAGAATCGATAGATGAATTCTACTGGGCGAACATAGAGACTTTTTAGTGCTGCGAACGCCGTCTGGAAATCCTCTGCGTCTTCGATGAGAGAGAAAATCTCTGTGCTTAACCTCGAGTGCAGGACCTATAGTTTTTGGTCTTCTGTGACCCGGCCGGGGGCCGTTCTGAGGTCGGCCTCAAAACAAGTCTGCCAGTGCTTGAAAGCTGCTGCTGCGTTCACTGCGTGGGGGCTGATCCTCAGGCATTCCGGGATGATCCTGAGCTCCATAGTCCTTTAGTCACGCTTAATAAATTGTAGCGCACAAAGACTCCGAGAGACGAATAGAGTGAAGTCGATGAGGCTTTCTTAAGCGTGACTGTTCCCCCGCAGTTCAGTAGTAGACTGGCCTGCGGGGGAGGACTCCTGGTTCTTATACTCCGCCTTCAGGGCGGAGCTAGAGGTCAACGGCCAACCAGGACCCGGGATCTGTCAGCCAATGACATCACGGCTTCACAGTCCCACATGACCCCTAATGCATACTACCACACAGAATATCTTGAGATTCTTACTAATCTTTCCCGATAGTGCTTTTGCATGCCCCTCTTTGCTTTGCTCATTGATTTTTATAAGCTCCCCTCCTGTACGATCTGTATTCCACTAAGGTCTCCACTGATTTGTTCCCTATCCAGTTACCCTGCCATTTGACCCTAAAGGGTCTTCCCTTTGCCTACTCCTCCCATTGCCTTTATAAATGCCCCCTACTGCTCTGCTATAGAGTTTTGCACAAGAAGCTGTTCCCAGTTTACTTTGGCCAGGCTCTGCCTTATTCTTATAAAATGTGCCTTCCCCCTAACCAAAACCATTTTTCCAGACCATCTTTTTCCTTCCCAATAACAAATCAAATCATGTTGAGGTCATCATCATTAACCCAATAACCCCTCCCAGCCGTTTTGGATACTAAGGGCAATTTATCATGGCCAATCCACCTAGCCTGCACGTCTTTGGGCTATGGGAGGAAACCGGAGCACCCGGAGGAAACCCATGCAGACATGGGGAGAACGTGCAGACTCCTCACAGTGGAAAGAGCAGGAAGGCAGTGCAGGTGTCCCCTGCGGTCATCTCCCTCCAAAACAGGTATACTGTTTTGGATACTGTTGGGGGAGATGACTCACCAGGGGAAGGCAGTAGTAGCC
Organism: Scyliorhinus torazame; assembly: GCF_047496885.1. Classification (NCBI taxonomy): domain Eukaryota; kingdom Metazoa; phylum Chordata; class Chondrichthyes; order Carcharhiniformes; family Scyliorhinidae; genus Scyliorhinus; species Scyliorhinus torazame. The sequence continues at coordinate 275,727,115 of NC_092713.1, read as the reverse complement.
AGGCTCATGACACCGTGGCTGGCTCTGCTGTGCAGAAGGGCGGGAAAAAGACTGGCAGGGCTATAGTCATAGGGCATTCAATCGTAAGGGGAGTAGACAGGCGTTTCTGTGGTCGGAAACGAGACTCCCGAATGGTATGTTGCCTCCCGGGTGCACAGGTCAGGGATGTCTCAGATCGGCTGCAGGACATACTGAAGGGGGAGGGTGAACAGCCAGTTGTCGTGGTGCATATAGGCACCAGCGATATAGGTAAAAAAACGGGATGAAGTCCTACAATCAGAATTTAGGGAGTGAGGAGATGAGTTAAAAAGTAGGACCTCAAAGGTAGTAATCTCAGGATTGCTACCAGTGCCGTGAGACAGTCAGAGTAGAAATTCAAGAATAGTCAGAATGAATATGTGGCTTGAGAGATGGTGCAGGAGGGAGGGGTTCAGATTTTTGGGACATTGGAACCAGTTCTGGCGGCGGTGGGACCATTACAAATCGGATGGTCTACACCTGGGCAGGACTGGAACCAATGTCCTAGGGGGTGCTTTTGCTAACACTGTTGGGGAGGTTTTAAACTAATGTGGCAGGGGGATGGGAACCAGATTAGAAAGTTAGAGGTCAGTAAAGAGGCAGCAACTAAAGCCAGTAAGGTACTAGATAATAAACTCAATGTGACTAAGGGGAAGAGTAGACAGGGAAGAGATGATGAACGCAAAGGGACAGGTGGTCTGAGGTGCATTTGTTTTAATGCGAGAAGTGTAGCAGGTAAGGCAGATGAATTTAGGGCTTGGATTAGTACCTGGGAATATGATGTTATTGGTATTACTGAGACTTGGTTGAGGGAAGGGCAAGACTGGCAACTAAATATCCCAAGGTATAGATGCTTCAGGAGGGATAGAGAGGGAGTTAAAAGGGGTGGAGGAGTTGCATTACTGGTCAGAGATGATATCACAGCTGTGGTTAAGGAGGGCATGATGGAGGATTCGAGCACTGAGGCACTATGGGTAGAGCTAAGAAATAGGAAGTGTGCAGTAACATTGTTGGGACTTTACTACAGGTCTCCCAAAAGCGAGCGTGAAGTAGAGGTACAAATATGTAGACAGATTATAGAAAAATAGGATCTTGTGATGGGAGATTTTAACTTCCCCAACATTGAATGTGGCTCATGTAGTGTTGGAGGCGTAGATGGAGCAGAATTTGTAAGGAGCATCCAGGAGAGTTTTTTAGAGCAGTATGTAAATAGTCCAACTCGGGAAGGGGCCATACTGGACCTGGTATTGGGGAATGATCCCGGCCAGGTGGTTGAAGTTTCAGTCGGTTATACTTTGGGAATAGCAATCACAATTCCGTAAGTTTTAGAATACTCATGGACAAAGACGAGAGTGGTCCTAAAGGAGGAGTGCTAAATTGGGGAAAGGCCAAGTATAACAAAATTTGGCAGGAGCTAGGGAATGTGGATTGGGAGCAGCTGTTTAAGGGTAAATCTACATTTGAAATGTGGGAGTCTTTTAAGGAAAGGTTGATTAGAGTGCAGGACAGACATGTCCCTGTGAAAATGAGGGATAGAATTGGCACGATTAGGGAACCATGGATGACGGGTGGAATTGTGAGACGAGCTAAGATGAAAAAGGAAGCATACATAAGATCTAGGCGACTTAAAACTGAGGAAGCTTTGGAGCAATATCGGGAAAGTAGGACAAATCTCAAACGCGCAATAAAGAGGGCTAAAAGGGGTCATGAAATATCTTTGGTGAACAGGTTAAGGAAGATCCCAAAGCCTTTTATTCGTATATAAGGGGCAAGAGGGTAACGAGAGAAAGGATTGGCCCACTCAAAGACAAAAGAGGGAATTTATGCGTGGAGTCAGAGGAAATGGGTGAGATTCTTAATGAGTACTTTGCATCGGTATTCACCAAGGAGAGGGACATGACGGATGTTGAGGCTCAGGATGGATGTTTAAATACTCTCGGTCATGTCGTCATAAGGAAGGGGGACGTTTTGGGTATTCTAAAAGGCATTAAGATGGACAAGTCCCCAGGTCCGGATGGGATCTATCCCAGGTTGCTGAGGGAAGCGAGGGATGAAATAGTTGGGGCCTTAACAGATATCTTTGCAGCATCCTTGAGCACGGGTGAGGTCCCGGAGGACTGGAGAATTGCTAATGTTGTCCCTTTGTTTAAGAAGGGTAGCAGGGATAATCCAGGGAATTATAGACCTGTGAGCCTTACGTCAGTGGTAGGCAAACTGTTGGAGAAGTTCCTGAGGGATAGGATCTATTCACATTCGGAAGAAAATAGACTTATCAGTGATAGGCAGCATGGTTTTGTGCAGGGAAGGTCATGTCTTACAAACCTAATAGAATTCTTTGAGGAAGTGACAATGTTAATTGATGAGGGAAGGGCTTTAGATGTCATATACATGGACTTCAGTAAGGCGTTTGATAAAGTTTCCCATGGCAGGGTGGTGGAAAAAGTGAAGTTGTATGGGGTTCAGGGTGTACTAGCTAGATGGATAAAGAACTGGCTGGGCAACAGGAGTGAGAGAGTAGTGGTGGAAGGGAGTGTCTCAAAATGGTGAAAGGTGACTAGTGGTGTTCCACAGGGATCCGTGCTCGAACCACTGTTGTTTGTGATATACATAAATGATCTGGACGAGGGTATAGGTGGTCTGATTAGCAAGTTTGCAGATGATACTAAGATTGGTGGAGTTTCAGATAGCAAGGAGGACTGTCAGAGAATACAGCAAAATATAGATAGATTGGAGAGTTGGGCAGAGAAATGGCAGATGGAGTTCAATCCAGGCAAATGCGAGGTGATGCATTTTGGAAGATCTAATTCAAGAGCGGACTATACGGTCAATGGAAGAGTCCTGGGGAAAATTGGGGTACAGGGAGATCTGGGAGTTCAGGTCCATTGTACCCTGAAGGTGACAACGCAGGTCGATAGAGTGGTCAAGAAGGCATACAGCATGCTTGCCTTCATCGGACGGGGTATTGAGTACAAGAGTCGGCAGGTCATGTTACAGTTGAATAGGACTTTGGTTAGGCCACATTTGGAATACTGCGTGCAGTTCTGGTTGCCACATTACCAGAAGGATATGGATGCTTTTGAGAGGGTGCAGAGGAGGTTCACCAGGATGTTGCCTGGTATGGAGGGTGCTAGCTATGAAGAAAGGTTGAGTAGATTAGGATTGTTTTTCATGGAAAGCTGGAGGTTGAAGGGTGACCTGATTGAGGTCTACAAAATTATGAGAGGTATGGACAGGGTGGATAGCAACAAGCTTTTTCCAAGAGTGGGGGTGTCAATTACAAGGGGTCACGATTTCAAGGTGAGAGGGGAAAAGTTTAAGGGAGATGTGCGTGGAAAGTTTTTTATGCAGAGGGTGGTGGGTGCCTCGAACGCTTTGCCAGCTGAGGTGGTAGAGGCGGGCACAATAGCATCATTCAAGATGCATCTCGACAGATATATGAACGGGCGGGGAACAGAGGGAAGTAGATCCTTGGAAAATAGGCGACAGGTTTAGATAAAGGATCTGGATCGGCACAGGTTGGGAGGGCTGAAGGGCCTGTTCCTGTGCTGTAATTTTCTTTGTTCTTTGTTCTGAATACGTCTCAATAACTCCACCCCCTCTAAACTATTTAAACTATGACTCTCCCCATTAACTTTGGGGAAGTTGAAATGCCCTAATATAATTACACTATCATTCTTTCTACATTCCTTAGTGAATCCTCTGGATAGCTGCTCCTCTATTGCCACTGACTGTCTGGGGGGCCTATAATACAGTCCTAGGACCCCGCATTATTCCTAATCTCTACCCACAAGGGCTCATTTCAAGACCCTTCTGAGATATTGTCACTCATTACCGCTATAATTGATTCCTTAATTAACAATGTGACGTCACTTCCTCTTTTACACCCTCCCCGTCTCACCTGAAGGTCCTATACCTGAAATTGCCAGTTCTGTTCCTCCCTCATCCATGCCTTTGTGATGGCAACAATATCACAATTCCCATGTCAATCAATGCACTTAACTCATCAGTCTTATCTATAATGCTCCAAGCATTAAAGTAGAGGCCATCAAGCCTCACCTTTCTCCCTTGGAACTCATGGAATTTACAGTGCAGAAGGAGGCCATTCGGCCCATCGAGTCTGCACCGGCCCTTGGAAAGAGCACCATACTTAAGCCCACACCTCCACCCTATCCCTGTAACCCAGTAACCCCACCCAACCCTTTTTCTTGATTGATTGATTGATTGATTTGATTTATTGTCACATGTAACGAAGCACAGTGAAAAGTATTCTTCTGCGGCCGAGGAACATACACAGTACGTACACAGTAGACACAAGAATAATCAACAGGGGACAGTGACAAATGGTACATCGACAAAACAGTGATTGGTTACAGTGCGGAACAAAGGGCCAAACAAAGCAAATACATGAGCAAGAGCAGAATAGGGTGTTGTGAATAGTGTTCTGACAGGGACCAGATCAGTCCGAGGGGGAGTCGTTGAGAAGTCTTGTAGCTGTGGGGAAGAAGCTGTTCCTATGTCTGGATGTGCGAGTCTTCAGACTTCTGTACCTTCTGCCTGATGGAAGGGTCTGGAAGAAGGTAATGCTTGGGTGGGATGGGTCTCTGATAATGCTGTCTGCCTTCCTGAGGCAGCGGGAGGTGTATACAGAATCAATGTGGGGGTGGCAAGTTTGTGTGATGCGTTGGACTGAGTTCACCACAGTCTGCAGTTTCTTGCGATCTTGGACTGAGCAGTTGCCATACCAGGCTGTGATGCAGCTGGGTAGGATGCTCTATATCGCACATCTGTAGAAGTTTGTGAGAGTCGATGCAGCCATGTCAAAGCTTTCTTTAGCTTCTGTAGGAAGTAGAGACGTTGTTGGGCTTTCTTGAGTGTTGCATAAACATGAGTGGACCAGGACAGACTTGGTGATGGTGACCCCCAGGAACTTAAATCTATCGACCATCTCCACTTCGGAGCCATTAATGCAGAGTGTGTGTCGTGCTGCGCTTCCTGAAGTCAATGATCAGTTCCTTGGTCTTTCCGACATTTAGAGAGAGGTTGTTTTCGGTCCATCATGCAACCAAGTGATTTATCTCCCTCCTGTAGTCTGATACGTCATTGTTTGAGATACAGCCTACCACAGTCGTATCATCTGCAAACTTATCGATTGAGTTGGGGTTAAATGTTGCCACACAGTCATGGGTGTATAGGGAGTACAGTAGAGGACTGAGCACACATCCTTGCGAGGCTCCAGTGTTGAGGACTATTGTGGAGGAGGTGCTGTTGCCTATCCTGACAGATTGCAGTCCGTTGGTGAGGAAGTCGAGGATCCAACTGCACAGGGAGGGGTCAAGTCCAAGATTGCAGAGTTTGGTTATTAGTCTTGTTGGGATAATGTAATGGTGCTGAAGGTGGAACTGTACTCTATGAACAGTAGTCTGACGTAGGTGCCCTTGTTGTTGAGGTGTTCGAGTGTTGACTGTAGGGCCAGAGAGATAGCATCTGCTGTGGACCGATTGCGATGATAGGCAAACTGCAGTGGATCGAGACCGTCTGGGAGGCTGGCAGTGATCCAGCCGGCTCTTGACTAGCCGCTCAAAGCATTTCATGATAACAGACGTTAGGGCCACCGGTCGGTAGTCGTTGAGACAGGCTACCTTGTTCTTCTTTCGTACTGGTATTATGGTGGCCTTCTTGAATGAGGTGGGGACCTCAGAGCGGAGGAATGAGGTGGTGAAGATACCTGCGAATACACTCGCCAACTGGTCTGCGCAGGCTCTGAGTGCTCGCCCAGGGACTCCGTGGGGGCCTGTCGCTTTCCGTGTGTCCTTTGGACACTAAGAACATAGAAAATACAGCACAGAACAGGCCCTTTGGCCCACGATGTTGTGCCGAACCTTTGTCCTAGATTAATCATAGATTATCATTGAATTTACAGTGCAGAAGGAGGCCATTCGGCCCTTTGAGTCTGCACCGGCTCTTGGAAAGAGCACCCTACCCAAACTCCACCCAACACCACGGGCAATTTGGACATTAAGGGCAATTTATCATTAGCCAATTCACCTAACCCGCACATCTTTGGACTGTGGGAGGAAACCGGAGCACTCGGAGGAAACCCACGCAGACACGGGGAGGACGTGCAGACTCCGCACAGACAGTGACCCAAGCCGGAATCGAACCTGGGACCCTGGAGCTGTGAAGCAATTGTGCTATCCACAATGCTACCGTGCTGCCCTTAAGAACAAATAAATCTACACTATATCATTTTACCGTAATCCATGTACCTATCCAATAGCTGCTTGAAGGTCCCTAATGTTTCCGATTCAACTACTTCCACAGGCAGTGCATTCCATGCCCCCACTACTCTCTGGGTAAAGAACCTACCTCTGACATCCCTCCTATATCTTCCACCTTTCACCTTAAATTTATGTCCCCTTGTAATGGTTTGTTCCACCCAGGGAAAAAGTCTCTGACTGTCTACTTTATCTATTCCCCTGATCATCTTATAAACCTCTATCAAGTCGCCCCTCATCCTTCTCTGTTCTAATGAGAAAAGGCCTAGCACCCTCAACCTTTCCTCGTAAGACCTACTCTCCATTCCAGGCAACATTCTGGTAAATCTTCTTTGCACCTTTTCCAAAGCTTCCACATCCTTCCTAAAATGAGGCGACCAGAACTGTACACAGTACTCCAAATGTGGCCTTACCAAAGTTTTGTACAGCTGCATCATCACCTCACGGCTCTTAAATTCAATCCCTCTGTTAATGAACGCGAGCACACCATAGGCCTTCTTCACAACTCTATCCACTTGAGTGGCAACTTTCAAAGATATATGAACATAGACCCCAAGATCAGGGCAATTTTTTTTTTACAATGGCCAATCCACCTAACCTGCACATCTTTGGACTGTGGGAGAAAAACGGAGCACCCAGTGGAAACCCACGCAGACACGGAGAGAATGTGCAGACTCCACACAGACAGTGACCCAAGCTGGGATTCGAACCTGGGACCTTGGAGCTGTGAACCAACTGTGCTAACCACTGTGCTACCATGGTGCCCAACTCAATATAGTTGAGCACCCTCTGTCTTGGTTTTTTTCACTGTAGCATGTGGTATCCCTATCGTACTAACACTCTGTGTTCTCTACCCCAGCCAAACTAGTTTAAACTATTCCCAACAGCACTCGCAAGCCCACCTGCAAGGCCATTGGTCCCATTCTGGTTCAAGTGCAGATCGCCCCGCTTGTATATATCCCACCTTCCTCAGAAATAGTCCCAGTGATCCAGGACTCTAAAACCCTCCCCCCCCCCACTGCAACAACTCTTGAGCCACACATCAATTTGCTCTTTTCTCCTATTTCTGTACTCACAAGCATGTGGCACTGGGAGTAATCCAGAGATTACAACCTTTGAGGTCCTGTTTTTTAATCTGCTGTTTAGCTAACTGAATTCTTGATGCAAGACCTTATCTTCATCCTATTCATATTGTTATTACCAATGTGTACCATGACTTCAGACTTATCACCCGCCCCCTTTAGGATGTTCTGCAGCCATTCAGTGACATCTCTGATCCTGGTCCCAGGGAGGCAATACACCATCCTGGAGTCACGTCTGTTGCTGCAAAACCACCTCTTTGTTCCCCTGTCTAATGAATCCCCTATCATTATTGCTCCTCCTTCCTTCTTGCGCTCATCCTGTATCGTTAGGCTGCTTGTGGTGCCAGAGGTTTGGGTCTGACTGAAATCCCTTGAGGAACCAGCACGCTCATCAGCTTGCAAAACGGTGAACTGATTTGCACTACCTGTCTTTTTCTCCTGGAATGCTCGGTGGTCAACCTTCTTTCCTCCAGTCTCTTTAGCTGTGCTGTGACCAATTCTTTAAATGTGCTATCCAAGTAATTCCCAGCCCTGGGAATGGCCACAGTGTCTTTTGCCACTGCTCGAGCTCCAAAGCCTGAAATACAATTTTCCGCAGTTGGGAGCACTTCTTGCACATGTGGTCATCTAGGTTGCAGTATGGTCCATGATTTCCCACATTTGACAGGTCACACATTCCACTCTGCTGACCTCATCTGCCATGTCTTAAACTTAAATGTACTTCATCTTACTTGCCAACTTTTCTAATTACTCAGTTTTCAAATATATTCCTCTTACCATAACTTAGTCTCCTTGCCTAACTCTACTTTGGCCTATTTACCCTTGTATTACATATTATCTTTACTTGTCACTTAATTCTGCTGGCTTTGATTTTTACCGATCCCTTGCACTGCTCAGTTAATCCCTTAATATTACTCTTTTCTAATTTATTATTGTTTATGGTCAGTTCCTAATGGTAGTTCCTTACCAGTCACATCCGACACACCCGACCTTACTCACCCAATCAGCTGCTTCAACTTTCCCCGAGTCACTTAATGACTTTTGACCTCAACTCAGAAGCTCTACCTCTGGGTTCAGTGAAGGTTTGCAGCGTTTGCTCTTTTTAAAATGTCCCCGCCACTCCAATCAGCTGCTCCCCACCAGGATAGCTCTCTGCGGACTCCGGTGCTCTGATTTATGCAGTTCCCACATATAGCTGAGTACCTGAATGATGCCTGAATGATGTGATATTGCTCCATAAGAGGCAGTGACTTTATATCCTCCTGGACTACCACATCTGGGTAGATCCTTTTCAGGTGAGGTCACAGGGAATCTGATGTTACAAACCCTGGTCCTCCAGTAGGGTTATAAAACCCATCCCCCTCCCCAAGTCCGATACATGGGCATTTGATGGAAGAGGGGAAATCCTTTGCCCTGTTCGAGAAGGGCTGATTATCCGGTGCCCGCCACTCTGGGCCCGAAAGGGTGTAGCAGACCGGGAAGCGTGTTTCCTGGTCGAACATCTGGGAGGTTCTCAGCCTTTTGTTCGGAGTTACCCCTGGACCTTTGTCGATGTCCATGGGCAAAAACTCCATGTCCGGCTCCTGGTCGGATTGGCCAATCTCCCGCATTTCGGAGTCACCCAGCTGCCTCGTTGGGTATCACTGGTAACTGCTCCGGACGGAGTGGCACCAGCGGGTTCAGGAGCCGTGATTGGTCCTCGGGTACCTGTTACATCTGGCTGCAGAGATGGTCCACTTGCCAATTTGAATCCTTCCCTTTCACCTTCACCATATACGAGAACGGCCCGGAGTCGCCAGCGGCGAATTCTCTCATGGGCCTGGCTCTCCTCACTCTGATCTGTTCCTGCTGGTGTTATGGGCCAGGGTTTAGAGAACCTCAAAGTGTATCATGGAGTTTACCTGACCCACAACTTTTAATAGATTGTGGTTATGGGGCGCACACGGCCCAATCTACAGGTGTGGTACAGCAGAAATCGAAAGTATTTTTAAAAGCAAAACAATGTTTATTCTATGAACTCAGGTTAACCTTTTTAAAACAGACAGTGAACATCTTAGCAATCATCAATTCAAATACAACTCCCAAAGAGTACAACACTAAGTAATGTTTATGCTGTCCTTTTAACATCCAGAAGACTTACAAAAAACATAACCTTTAACAGAAGCACATCAGGTTAAAGTCACTACTGAAAACATTTATAATTCTGAATTCACCAAATGATCAAAAGATAGTCTTTTCATGGCAGAGAGATCAACAGTACACCTGCTTTGTCTGGCTTCAGCTCCAACACTGAAAACGAAGCCAAAACTCACTATATAACAGCCGGCTCAAAAACAAAAGTAAAAAGCTGACAGACAGCCCAGCTCCACCCACACTCTGACATCACTGATAAACACCCATTTCTTAAAGGTACATTTCTTAAACACCCATTTCTTAAAGGTACTCTCACATGGCACTGGTCATAAATCTTGGGCGGGATTCTCCCCTACCCGACGGGGGGGTCGGGGTCCTGGCGGGACGGAGTGGCGTGAACCACTCCGGCATCGGGCCGCCCCAAAGGTGCGGAATCCTCCGCACCTTCAGGGACTAGGCCCGCCCCAGAGTGGTTGGCACCCTGCCGGCCGGCGGGATAGGGGCCTGGCGCCAAACCAACCGGCGCCGAAGGGCCTCTGCCGGCGGGCGTGAGTCGGCGCATGCACGGGAGCGCCAGCGCGTGCTGGCGTCATCCCCGCGCATGCGCAGAGGCATTCACTTCCGCACCGGGAATGGCAGATGACCAGGGCATCCGTTGCGGAAGAAATAGAGTGCCCCCACGGCACAGGCCCGCCGGTGGATCGGTGGACTCCGACCACAGGCCAGGCCACCGTGGGGGCACCTCCTGGGGCCAGATCCCCCCGCGACCCCCCATGAACCCCGGAGCCCGCCCGCGCCGCCAGATCCCGCCGGTAAGGGACCAACTCTAATTTACGCTGGCGGGACCGGCATAGAACGGGCGGGACTGCGGCCCATCGCGGGCTGGAGAATCCAGACAGCACCGAGGCGGGCGGCACGACTCACGCCGGGCCGGTTTTCGGGGGGGCGGGAGAATTGGGAGGATGGCGGGGGTGGGATTCACGTCGACCCCCGGTGATCGTCTCAACATTGATGAAATGCGTCCGCTCTGCGCCAGTCAATGATGGGGCAGTGGCGGATGGTTGAGTTTTCTTACTGGAGTCGGTGCCACCGACTCCTTCTGGCAGTGGCGCGTTCTTTCCGGTCATCAGGTATCTCCGGTGTACATGGTGCACAGCATCCGTTGGCGAGGAATTGATGCCATTGGTCGGAGTCCGCTGGAATGCGCCATTGACGGCTGGAGCCTGAAACTTCCGCATATGAGACGGGTGCCCTCTGCCTTACTGGGCAACTAAAATTCAGGACGGCCATTATTTAGAGCTCCTGGACACCCCGTTCTCCGCCCTCCGAGGACAACATAGGTACCAGCGACACAGGTAGGAAAAGGGATAGGGATGTAAGGCAGGAATTCAGGGAGCGAGGGTGGAAAATTAGATCTAGGACAAACAGAGTTATTATCTTTGGGTTGTTACCCGTGCCACGTGATAGCGAGACGAGGAATAGGGAGAGAGAGGAGTTGAACATGTGGCTACAGGGATGGTGCAGGGGGGAGGGTTTCAGATTTCTGGATAATTGGGGCTCATTCTGGGGTCGGTGGGACTTCTACAAACGGGATGGTCTACACCTGGACCAGAGGGGTACCAATATCCTGGGGGGGGGGGGGAATTTGCTAATGCTCTTCGGGAGGGTTTAAACTAGTTCTGCAGGGGCTTGGGAATCTGAATTGTAGTTCCAGTATGCAGGAGGTTGAGAGTAGTGAGATCATGGGTAAGGTTTCAAAGTTGCAGGAGTGTTCCGGCAGGCAGGAAGGTGGTTTAAAGTGAGTTTTCTTCAATGCCAGGAGCATCCGGAATAAGGTGGGTGAACTTGCGGCATGGGTTGATACCTGGGACTTCGATGCTGTGGCCATTTCGGAGACATGGATCGAGCAGGGACAGGAATGGTTGTTGCAGGTGCCAGGGTTTAGATATTTCAGTAAGCTCAGGGAAGGTGGTAAAAGAGGGGGAGGGGTGGCATTGTTAGTCAAGGACAGTATTACAGTGGCAGAAAGGACGTTTGTTGAGGACTCGTCTACTGAAGCGGTATGGGCTGAGGTTAGAAACAGGAAAGGAGAGGTCACCCTGTTAGGGGTTTTCTATAGGCCTCCGAAAAGTTCCAGAGATGTAGAGGAAAGGATTGCAAAGATGATTCTGGATAGGAGTGAAAGCAACAGGGGAGTTGTTATGGGGACTTTAACTTTCCAAATATTGACTGGAAACGCTGTAGTTCGAGTAATTTAGATGGGTCCATTTTTGTCCAGTGTGTGCAGGAAGGTTTCCTGACACTGTATGTAGATAGGCCAACGAGAGGCGAGGCCATATTGGATTTGGTAATGGGTAATGAACCAGGACAGGTGTTAGATTTGGAGGTAGGTGAGCACTTTGGTGATAGTGACCACAATTCAATTACGTTTACTTTAGTGATGGAAAGAGATAGGTATATACTGCAGGGCAAGAGTTATATCTGGGGGAAAGGCAATTATGATGCGATGAGACATGACTTAAATGCATCGGATGGAGAGGAAAACTGCAGGGGATGGGCACAATGGAAATGTGGAGCTTGTTCAAGGAACAGCTACTGCATGTCCTTGATAAGTATGTACCTGTCAGGCAGGGAGGAAGTGGTCGAGCAAGGGAACTGTGGTTTACTAAAGCAGTCGAAACACTTGTCAGGAGGAAGAAGGAGGCTTATGTAAAGATGAGACATGAAGGTTCAATTAGGGCGCTCGAAAGTTACAAGGAAGGACCTAAAGAGAGCGCTAGGAAGAGCCAGGAGGGGACATGAGAATTCTTTGGCAGGTAGGATCAAGGATAACCCTAAAGCTTTCTATGGATATGTCAGGAATAAACGAATGACTAGGGTAAAAGCAGAGCCAATCAAGGGCAGTAGTGGAAAGTTGTGCTTGGAGTCCGAGGAGATAGGAGAGGTGCTAAATGAATATTCTTCATCAGTATTCACACAGGAAAATGACAATGTTGTCGAGGAGAATACTGAGATTCAGGCTACTAGACTAGAAGGGCTTGAGGTTCATAAGGAGGAGGTGTTTACAATTCTGGAAAGTGTGAAAATAGATAAGTCCCCTGGGCCGGATGGGATTTATCCTAGGATTCTCTGGGAAGCTAGGGAGGAGATTGCTGAGCTTTGGCTCTGATCTTTAAGTCATCTTTGTCTACAGGAATAGTGCCAGAAGACAGGAGGATAGCAAATGTTGTCCCCTTGTTCAAGAAGGGGAGTAGAGACAACCCCGGTAACTATAGACCAGTGAGCCTTACTTCTGTTGTGGGCAAAATCGTGGAAAGGTTTGTAAGAGATAGGATGTATAATCATCTGGAAGGGAATAATTTGATTAGAGATAGTCAACACGGTTTTGTGAAGGGTAGGTCGTGCCTACAAACCTTATTGAGTTCTTTGAGAGGGTGACCAAACAGGTGGATGAGGGTAAAGCAGTTGATGTGTCTGTGGATATCAGTAAAGCGTTTGATAAGGTTCCCCACGGTAGACAACTGCAGAAAATACAGAGGCATGGGATTCAGGGTGATTTAGCAGTTTGGATCAGAAATTGGCTAGCCGGAACAAGACAAAGGGTGGTGGTTGATGGGAAATGTTCGGACTGGAGTCCAGTTACTAGTGGTGTACCACAAGGATCTGTTTTGGGGCCACTGCTGTTTGTCATTTTTATAAATGACCTGGAGGAGGGCGTAGAAGGATGGGTGAGTAAATGTGCAGATGACACTAAAGTCAGTGGAGTTGGGGACAGTGCGGAAGGATGTTACAAGTTACAGCGGGACATAGATAAGCTGCAGCACTGGGCTGAGAGGTGGTAAATGGAGTTTAATGCAGAAAAGTGTGAGCTGATTCATGCAAGCGGCAGTCACACCACACAGGAGCTAAACAATGATTATCTTCAATAAGAGAGAATCTAAACATCTCCCCATGACATTTAATAGTATTACCATCATTGAAACACCCACTATACAGGGGGTTTCCATTGAGCAGATACTGAACGAGACCAGCCGTATAAATGCTGTGATAACAGGAGCAGGTCAGAGGCTGGGAATTTTGCAGTGAGTAACTCCTCAATCTACAAGGCTCAAGTGAGGAGGCTGACTGAATGCTCTCCATTTGCCTGGATGAGTGCAGCTCCAACAACACTCAAGAAGCTAAACACCCTTCAGGAAAGTAGCTGATAGTCTTGTGCCTCCTGCACCCTCTTAAGACTCACTCCCTCCACCACTAATGCAGAGTGTCAGTAGTGTATACCATTTACATGGTGCACTGCAGTAACTTGATGAGACTCCTTCAACAGCACCTTCCAAATACACAACATCTACCGCCTCGGAGCACAAGGCATCAAAAGGCCTGAGAAACCAATACCTGCAAGTGCACAGAATAATACAGTGCAGAAGAGGTCCTTTGCGCATGCAAAACACCTGACCTGTCTATCTAATCCCATTTGCCAGCACTTGGCCCAGAGCCTTGAACGTTATGGCATGACAAGTGCTCATCCAGGTACTTTTTAAAGGATGTGAGGCAACCCGCCTCGACCACCTCCCAGACCATCCCCACCCTCTGAGGAAGAGGTTTTTTCCTCAAGTCCCCCCATTCATTGACTACTTCCTTGTCACATTACTCCTTCCAAAGTGTATAACCTCACTCTTTTCAGTGTTAAATTCCATCTGCCACTTTTCTGCCCATTTGACCACCCCGTCTACATCTTCTTGCATTCCAACACTCTCAGCCTCACTGTTAATCACCCGGCCTTTCTTTGTGTCATCCGCAAACTTACTGATCCTACCCCCCACATAGTCATCTATGTCATTTGTATAAATGACAAACAATAGGGGACCCAGCACAGATCCATGTACATCACTGGATACTGGCTTCCAGTCACTAAAGCAGCCGCCTGTCATCACTCTCTGTCTCCAACAGCTCAGCCAATTTTGAATTCACCTTATCAAATTACCATATATCCCATATGCTGCCTTCTTTATAAGTCTCCTATGTGGGACCTTGTCAAAGTTCCACTCCAAGCCTCACACCATCCCTGGATCTTTATTACATTTCCTTTACCTTTGCTGGGTAGAAATCCTGGAATCTCTTCCTAAAAATACTGTGGGTGCATCTGAAGCAGCTGCAGTGTAATGATTCAAGAAGGCGACTCACCCCACGTTTTCAAGGACAATTGGAGATGGGCAACAAATGTTGACTTTACCGAGGAATTCCACGTTCACTGAAAGAATTAAATACATTTGGCTCAGTGTCATATTTGGTTCAATAACAGCCCTGTAAAACATCTTGGAATATGTTATTCTTCCAAAAACACAATATAAATATAAGTTATTGTGGTTATTGTTGCAGTCACTGATAAAAGGTGCAAATGGTGCCATTGGTGCAGGCTGATATTGCTTCCGTGAGCCGAATAAGCTTTATCCTGTACCTTATTTTGTGCATGTTTAGATCCAATACAGAAATAACGATTGTCTGTAATTATCTTTAAATTACATATAAAAACATTTTCATTCATTTTTGCATTTCAGTGGGACTTGGTGTGTGACAACCACTGGAAAGGGCCGTTTGCTATGTCCATATTCTTCATCGGGGTGCTGCTTGGTTCCTTTATTACTGGACAGTTGTCAGATAGGTGAGTTATTTCTGTTTTTAAACTCTGCAAGAAGACATTTTCAAAACAGTTCTTCACCTCGCAGACCCGACAGGCAGCATGGTTTGTACGGGGAAGTCATGAATCACCAACTTGATTGAGTTTTTGGAAAAGGTGACAAAGAAAATTGATGAGGGAAGGGCTGTGGATGTAGTTTATATGGACTTTAGTAAGGCATTTGACAAGGTGCCACATAGCAGACTGGTACAAAAACTAAAATCACATGGGGATTCGATTTGGGCTGGCTAGATGGATACAGAACTGGCTTGGTTATAGAAGACAGAGAGTAGCGGTGGTAGGGTGTTTTTCTGAATGGAGATCTTAACTCGTAGTGTTCGAGCAGGGATCAGTGCTGGGACCTCTGTTATTTGTAGTTTAATGAATGATCTGGAGAAAAACGTGGATGGTCTGATTAGTAAGTTTGTGGATGACACAAAGATTGGCTGAGTTGCTGCTCGTGCCGAGGATTGTCAGAGGATACAAGATATAGATAGATTGGAGACTTGGGCACAGAAATGGCAGATGGAGTTTAATCAGGACAAATGTGAGGTGATGCATTTTGGAGGGAGAGAGTGTAAACAAGGTTCACTAGGATGCTGCCTGGTTTTGAGAATGTTGGCTATGAGGAGAGGTTAAATAAACTAGGATTGTCTTCACTGGAAAGACGGAGGCTGAGGGAAGACCTGACAGAGATCTACAAGATTATGAGAGGCATAGACAGGGTGAACAGGCTTTTTCCAAGGGTGGAAGTATCAATTACAAGCGGGGCACAAGTTCAAGATGAGAGGGGGAAAGTTTAAGGGAGATGTGCGGGATAAGATTTTCATGCAGAGTGGTGGGTGCCAGAGGATGTGGTTGAAGCAGGTACATTAGCAACATTTAATAGGCATCTGGATTGGTACATGAATAGGGAGGAAATAGAGGGATAAGGACCGAGAAAGGTAGGTTTTTTTTTAAGTTAGGACATCATGATCGGCATACACTTGGAGGACCGAAGGGCCTGTTCCTGAGCTGTGCTGTACTTTTCTTTGTTCTTGTTCTTTGACAAAGGCAGGATATGTAATGAAGACAGCATTGATAAAATAGGCACAGAGGATTTACCTCACTGTGTTGCATTCCCACCAACCATTCATTTAATTCTTGGATTTTACAAGGCATGTGGGAACTTGCTGTAGGCAGGTGGAGCCCTCACGAATGTTGAAAATTCCAGCTCTGGAGATATCATTCATACCCCAAAGAGATTTTTACCTGAGATTATGTGAATTGTGCGCCATACTGATGGTGCTGGGGAAAGCTATTTTTAACTGGATCCAGGCCTGAAGAGGCAAATCAAGATATTCATAATGCTAATGGCTTCACTGAGAGCCAGAGGTGACCTGGTTTGTAGGCATTTCCTCTGGGTCAGAAAGTTGTGAGTTCAAGCACTTCTCCAGGATTTGAGCACCACAATCTTGGCTGACATTCCAGTGTAGTACTGTGAGAGAGTTCTGCACTCTCAGAAAATTATAGAATCCCTATAGTGCAGAGGGAGGCTATTCAACCCTTCAAGTCTGCACTGACCCTTCGACTGAGCACTCTACCCATGTCCACTCCACCCTATCCCCATTAGCAAACCTGCAGATCCCTGGACACTAAGGGGCAATTTATCATGGCCAATCCATCTAACACGCACATCTTTGGACTGTGGGAAGAAACTGGAGCATCCGGAGGAAATCCACACAGACATGGGGAGAACATACAGGCTCCACACAGACAGTGATCCAAGGCCGGAATTGAACCCAGGTCCCTGGCGCTGTGAGGCAGCTGTGCTAATCACGTGTTGCCCTTTCCAGTCCTGAAGAGCTGCTGCATTTTGGAGGAGGTGTTTAACTGAGGCACCGCCTGCCCTTTGAGATGGGAATAAAAGATCCCATGGCACTATTTCAAAGAGCAGCAGAGTTATCTGCCGGTGTGCTTCACAGGAAATTTTCATTTCATTTCAGGATCTATCTCTCAATTAACAATGCAAATTAGATTATCTGTTTATTATCACATTGTTGTTTGTAGGAACTTACTATGTGCAAATTAGCTACGTCATTTCCTACATTACACAGTGCCTACACTTCAAAAGCACTTAAATGACTACGAAGTGTTTTGAGATATCTGGTGGTTGTGAAAGGTAATATATATAAATGTAAGTCTTCTTTTAAATCAAAAGGAAATTTTGGTACTTCCCTTGCCTCCCGCCTTCACATCACAAACCCTCTTATTTTTTAAAAATGTTTAACTGTTGATTTTGTTTCCTGTGCTGGGGACATTAATAGGGCAGGAAAAAAATGACTTGTGAGAAAAAGGTGAAAAGATAACTACATTCTTTTTGTGAGGGGCAACGAAAGGAGTTCACACCGAGTTGTTGAGAAAAACAAAACTTATTTTATTTAACACGTTAACCATTTTGTTCAGTTCCAATATTTCCCTACTGGTTCTTCTCTAGTCGGTGCCTGACTGGCCGACTGTATTTATGCAAAGACGCATGAACTTGTTAAGGGTCGCCTGCCCGCTTATTGGGCAGCTCGTATTCCACAAGCTCCACGGCGTAGTGGATCATCCCTACCCCGTGAGAACCATGAGGGATATAACATCCTTCCACCCCAAGGTTCGAAGAATTCTCCATATACTGTGGCAAGGGAGGCGCCTGACCCTCTTGATGTTTGGCTGGGTGTTGGGCGGAGTATATCTCGAGGACGAACGCCAATTCCAGAACAAGCATTGTGGTGCCTGCAGTTCCAAAGGCTGTATATCCAAGGTTTCCTGTTGGAGGTGGCATGTAAGTACAGGGGGGATATAGAGAGCCTAGTGGCATGGTGCAACAACAACAATCTCTGCCACAATGTCAGAAAAACTAAGGATCTGGTTTTCGACTTCAGGAAATGAAGTGTAAGGGCAGCAGGGTGGTGCAGTGGGTTAGCCCTGTTGCCTCACGGCGCCGAAGTCCCAGGTTCGATCCTGGCTCTGGGTCACTGTCCGTGTGGAGTTTGCACATTCTCCCCGTGTTTGCGTGGGTTTCGCCCCCACAACCCAGATGTGCAGGGTAGGTGGATTGGCCACGCTAAATTGCCCCTTAATTGGAAAAAATGAATTGGGTACTCTAAATTTATTTAAAAAAATAAAAATAGGAAGTGAAGTGTCGTACACACCCCTGTCTGTATCAAAGGTGATGAGGTGAAGATGGTTTACAGCTTCAAATTCCAAGGTGTGCACAACACCAACAATCTATCCTGGTCCACTCATGTCAATGCTACGACCAAGAAAGCACAACCCTCAGGAAACTAAGGAAATTCAGCATGTCCACATTGACTGTAACTATTTTTTACAGATGGACCATAGAAGGCATCCTATCTGGCTGCATCATTGCATGGTAGGCAAATGCTCGGCTCAGGACCATAAGAAACTACAGAGCCGTGAACACGGCCCAATCCGTCACGCAAACTTGCCTCCCATCCATTGACTCTGTCTACACCTCCCTTAGGAAAATGGGCAGAATAATCAAAGACCCCTCCCACGTGGGTTATTCTCTCTTCCAAACTTTTCCATCAGGCAGGAGACAGAAAAGTCTGAGAACACGCACTAACAGATTCAAAAACAGCTTCTCTCCCGCTGTTACAAGACTCCTGAATGGCCCTCTTATGGACTGAACTGTACACTTCAACAGATGTCTATGTATTTACATTGTGTATTTATCCTTTGTCCTAAGTTTTTCATGTATGGAATGATCTGCCGAGACTGTATGCAGAACAATACTTTTCACTGTACCTCAGTACAGGTGACAATAAATCTAAATCTAACCCTTACAATATTTAAAAAGCATTTAGATGAGCACTGAAATGCCACAGCATACAAGGCCAAGTGTTTCTGTGCTGTAAAGCTCTGTGACTCCATTACGAAATAATTTGTGTATGAGAGTGAAAGGACAGTGAATATTTGTAACTGGCATTTTATTTCTATTTTTCTGAAAAATCAGGCATTCTATACATGGAGTTGTGAGTGGAGTGAGCATGTGAACTTATGTGTGTTCAAACCAAGATGATGAAATGGATGCATGCCAATGCATGAGTGGATGTTTTTGGATAAAACCAATATTCTCATGATGTGGGCAACAATGATCAGACTGCATTTATTGATCTGAGTGGACCTTTGTGCGATTTTTACTGTTACGATCACAGTTGATGTTTGGACTGGGAGAGAAGATCCCAGAATGCAACTCTGGCTCTACAGTCTGTGATTTTTACTTTTTAAAAATAAAATGTGGAGGAACAGATTCCGTTCTGAACCCAAGTTGGTGTCTGTGGATTTCTCCTCAGAATACTTCTTATCCCATGAGCCACCTTATCTCACTGAACTCTGGCTTCCATAGAACCATAAAATCCTAGAAATTCTTCAGTGCAGAAGGAGGCCAATTGGTACATTGTGTCTGCACCGACCCTCTGAAAGAGCATCCTTCATGGACTCACTCCCCGCCATATTCCCATAACCCCACACAAGTGATTTCAATTCCACTTTCAGAAGGCACTTTCAAGTCCTCTTTTAAATTATGCTTGCCCCCTGGCTGCTTCCATCAAGGTTTCGCTTTCAGGTTTAACACCTCACCGTTCCGGTTTCCTTTGACTTAAAGGCTTTTACCCAAACTCTATGCCACCTGCTGTCCTGTTTTTTCCCATGTAGAGGTCATGCATTTGGAAGTTTTGTCGAAGGAACCTTGCCAAGTTGCTGCAGGTCATCTGACTCAGTGTGCTGGAGTTGGAGGAAATGAATTGGGATGTGTTTACAAGCTTTTGCTGTCCTTGGCCTTCAAGGTGGTAGAAGACACAGGTTTGGAAGGTGCCTTTAAAAGGAGCCTTGGTGAATTGATGCAAGTGCATCTTGTACACACACTGCTGCCTCTGTGTACCAGTGATGGAGAGAGTGAATGTTTAAGCTTGTACTTAGCGCGCTGATTAAGCCAGATACTCTGTTCTGAATGTTGTTGGGACTCATGGGAGTTCTTGGAGCTGCACTTTGTGGCGCACAAAGACTCCGTGAGACGAATAGAGTGAAGTCGATGAGGCTTTATTAAGCGTGTCTGTTCCCCAGCAGCCCGATAGTAAACTGGCCTGCGGGGGAAGGCACCGGCTTCTTATACTTCGCCTTCAGGGCGGAGTATGAGGTCAACGGCCAACCAGGACCCGGGATCTGTCAGCCAATGACATTAGGGCTTCCAGTCCCACATGACCCCCAATACATACTACCACATTCACCTCTTGTCAAAAATGAACCCGGCCGGGTGATGCTTCGTATGGTGGTAAGGGTTTACAGGGCTGGTCCTGGGAGGATAGAACAGTTACATGGTAGTACAGTATTGGACAGTATCGTCCTGTTACAACTATTTACAGAGGATATAGGAAAAACAAAATGTTCATTGGACAGTCCATCTTTGTTTTACATCGACGCCACGAGTCGGTCGGGCGGTCTGGTCGTCCGTGTCGATCGCCTCGGCCCCGGCGGTGGTGGTGGTGCTTGTACCAGCGTTGTCGCCTCCGGGAGCCGCACGGTTTCAGCTGTCGGTGCAAAGGGGAGGGGGACTGATCCTCCTGGGAAGGGGGCGGTCGCGGGGTGCGGCGGTGGCAGGAAGGGGTGCGGTTGGGTTGATGGTGTCGGGGGGGTGTGCGTGGTGCCGGCGGGCGCCAGATCCCGCAGGGAGACCGTGTCCTGTCGGCCGTCGGGGTACTCCACGTAGGCGTACTGGGGGTTTGCGTGGAGGAGGTGAACCCTTTCGACCAACGGGTCCGCCTTATGTGCCCGCACGTGCTTTCGGAGCAGGATGGGTCCTGGGGCCGCCAGCCAGGTCGGCAGCGACGTTCCAGAGGAGGACCTCCTAGGGAAGACAAGGAGACGCTCGTGAGGCGTTTGATTAGTGCTCGTACATAATAACGACCGGATGGAATGGAGAGCGTCCGGGAGGACCTCCTGCCACCGTGAAACTGGGAGATCCCTGGACCGTAGGGCCAGTAGGACGGCCTTCCAGACCGTGCCGTTCTCCCTTTCTACTTGCCCATTCCCCCGGGGGTAGTAGCTGGTCGTCCTGCTTGAAGCTATGCCCTTGCTGAGCAGGAACTGGCGCAGCTCGTCACTCATGAAAGAGGACCCCCTGTCGCTGTGGACGTATGCGGGGTAACCGAACAGCGTGAAGATGCTGTTCAGGGCTTTAATGACTGTGGCCGCGGTCATGTCGGAGCAGGGAATGGCAAAAGGGAAGCGGGAGTATTCGTCCACTACATTAAGGAAATACGCGTTGCGGTCGGTGGAGGGGAGGGGCCCTTTGAAATCGAGACTGAGGCGTTCAAAGGGACGGGAAGCCTTAATCAGGTGCGCTCCATCTGGCCTGAAAAAATGCGGTTTGCATTCTGCGCAGATGTGGCAGTCTCTTGTGACTGTACGGACCTCCTCTAAGGAGTATGGGAGATTGCGGGACTTGATGAAGTGGTAAAACCGAGTGACCCCCGGGTGGCAGAGGTCCTCGTGGAGGGCTTGGAGGCGGTCAATTTGTGCGTTGGCACATGTCCCGCGGGATAGGGCATCGGACGGCTCGTTCAGCTTTCCGGGCCGGTACAAGATCTCATAGTTGAAGGTGGAGAGTTCGATCCTCCACCGCAAGATCTTGTCGTTCTTGATCTTGCCCCGCTGTGCATTATCGAACATGAAGGCTACCGACCGTTGGTCAGTGAGGAGAGTGAATCTCCTGCCGGCTAGGTAATGCCTCCAATGTCGCACAGCTTCCACTATGGCTTGGGCTTCCTTTTCCACTGAGGAGTGGCGGATTTCTGAGGCGTGGAGGGTTCGGGAGAAGAAGGCCACGGGTCTGCCCGCTTGGTTAAGGGTAGCCGCTAGAGCTACGTCAGAGGCGTCGCTCTCGACCTGGAAGGGGAGGGACTCGTCGATGGCGCGCATCGTGGCCTTTGCGATGTCCGCTTTGATGCGGCTGAAAGCCTGGCAAGCCTCTGTCGACAGCGGGAAAGTCGTGGTCTGTATTAGGGGGCGGGCCTTGTCTGCGTACTGGGGGACCCACTGGGCGTAGTATGAAAAGAACCCCAGGCAGCGTTTCAGGGCTTTTGGGCAGTGCAGGAGGGGAAATTCCATGAGTGCGCGCATACGTTCGGGGTCGGGGCCTATTATCCCATTGCGCACTATGTAGCCCAGAATGGCTAGCCGATCAGTGCTAAAAACGCACTTGTCCTCGTTGTACGTGAGGTTCAAGGCTTTGGCAGTCTGGAGGAATTTTTGGAGGTTGGCGTCGTGGTCCTGCTGATCGTGGCCGCAGATGGTTACATTGTCGAGGTACGGGAACGTGGCCCGTAACCCATGTTGATCAACCATTCGGTCCATTTCCCGTTGGAAGACCGAGACGCCGTTTGTGACGCCAAAAGGGACCCGTAGGCAATGGTATAACCGCCCGTCTGCCTCGAAGGCTGTGTACTTGCGGTCACTTGGGCGGATGGGGAGCTGATGGTAGGCGGACTTGAGGTCCACGGTGGAGAAGACTTTATACTGGGCAATCCGATTGACCATGTCGGATATGCGGGGGAGAGGGTACGCGTCTAGTTGTGTGTACCTGTTGATGGTCTGGCTATAGTCAATGACCATCCTTTGTTTCTCCCCTGTCTTCACTACTACCACCTGCGCTCTCCAGGGACTATTGCTGGCCTGGATTATGCCCTCCTTTAGTAGCCGCTGGACTTCGGAGCGAATGAAGGTCCGGTCCTGGGCGCTGTACCGTCTGCTCCTAGTGGCGACGGGTTTGCAATCCGGGGTGAGGTTCGCAAACAAGGACGGGGGTTGCACCTTGAGGGTGGCGAGGCCGCAGATAGTGAGTGGGGGTATGGGGCCGCCGAATTTAAACGTAAGGCTCTGTAGGTTACATTGAAAATCTAAGCCCAGCAAGGTGAGGGCACAGAGTTGGGGAAGGACGTTAAGTTTGTAGTTTTTGAATTCCCTCCCCTGTACCGTTAGGGTAACTATGCAGAATCCCTGGATCTGTACGGAGTGGGATCCTGCAGCTAGGCAAATCTTTTGTGCGCTGGGGAAGGTAGTTAAGGAACAGCGTCTTACCGTGTCGGGATGTATAAAACTTTCCGTGCTCCCGGAGTCGACTAGGCATGGCGTCTCGTGGCCGTTAATTAGGACCGTTGTCGTCGTCGTCTGGAGAGTCCGGGGCCGAGCCTGATCGAGTGTAACCGAAGCGAGCCGTGGTTGTAGTAGTGGGGTGGGGTCCGTTGTTGCCGTCCAAGATGGCATCGGGGATGGACAAAATGGCCACCCCCATACATCGCCCGTGGCTGAGGGGTCACAAGATGGCGTCGGGGGTGGACAAAATGGCCTCCCCCATGCGTCGTACAGGTCGGGGGCGGTCCAAGATGGCGGGGCCCCTCCTCCCCTCGTGGTGGTCGGGACCCAAAATGGCGGCGTCTGCGGGTCGCACATGGTGTGCTGGGGGGTCTGGGGGGCGCTAGGACCGCGCGGAGTTCCTGCATTGCGAGCGCCCGGGCCGCGAGCGCTAGGACCGCGCGGAGTTCCTTGACTGCGAGCGCCAGGGCCGCGGGCGCTAGGACCGCGCGGAGCTCCCTCGCCGGGGACAGCGGTGGTCGGGGTCCAGGCCGGCGGGTCAGTACTGCGAGCGCTGGGACCGTGAGGAGCTCCCTCGCCGGGGACGGTGGTGATCGGGGTCCAGGTAAGTTGCGCCGGCGGGTCAGGCGTGGGGCGTGGGACGGGGGTGAGGGCCCAGGTCGGCGGCGCCGGCGGGTCAGGCGTGGGGCGCGGGACGGGGGTGAGGGCCCAGGTCGGCGGCGCCGGCGGGTCAGGCGCGGGGCGCGGGACGGGGGTGAGGGCCCAGGTCGGCGGCGCCGGCGGGTCAGGCGTGGGGCGCGGGACGGGGGTGAGGGCCCAGGTCGGCGGCGCCGGCGGGTCAGTCGTGGGGCCGCGAGCGCTGGCACTGTGTGGAGCTCCCTCGCCGGGGACAGCGGTGGTCGGGGCCCAGGCCGGCGGGTCAGGCGTGGGGCGCGGGACGGGGGTGAGGGCCCAGGTCGGCGGCTCCGGCGGGTCAGTCGTGGGGCCGCGAGCGCTGGCACCGTGCGGAGCTCCCTCGCCGGGGACAGTGGTGGTCGGGGTCAAGGTAGGTGGCGCCGGCGGGTCAGGCGTGGGGCGCGGGGCGGGGGTGAGGGTGGCGTTCGGGATGCGAAAAACCCCCTCCTCTCCGTGGAGAGTGTTGGCCGGCACCCAAATCGGGAGCGCCGGCGGCGGGTCGTACATGGACTGCGGGGAGGGGGGTTGGGGAGCGTAGGCGGCGTGCAGAGCTCCCAGTTCTCCCGGGGCCGCGGTGGTCGGGACCCAAAATGGCGGCGCCTGCGGGTCGCACATGGCGTGCTGGGGGGGTTGGGAGGCATAGACTGCCTGTAGGGCTCCCTGTTCTCCCGGGACGGCGGCGACCACGCGGGATCGGCACACCACCGCATAGTGGCCCTTTTTCCCGCAGCTTTTGCAGATGGCTGCGCGGGCCGGACAGCGTTGTCGGGGGTGCTTCGCCTGGCCGCAGAAATAACAGCGGGCGCCCCCGGTGCGACTCGGCGTTTGGACTGCGCAAGCCTGTGGGGTGTCCGGGGGGGGGGGGGTAGGGGGTTTGCCGCGGCGGGTACGTACGGGGCCCAATGGCGGTCGGGGCCGTAGGCGCGGGTATTACGCGCGGCTACGTCCAGCGAGGCTGCCAGGGCCCGTGCCTCTGAGAGTCCTAGCGACTCTTTTTCTAGAAGTCTTTGGCGGATTTGGGAGGATTGCATACCTGCAACAAAAGCATCGCGCATTAACATGTCCGTATGATCGTTTGCATTCACTGACGGGCAGCTGCAGGCTCTTCCCAAAATCAGCAGCGTGGCGTAGAACTCGTCCATCGATTCTCCGGGAGCTTGCCGTCTTGTCGCGAGCTGGTAGCGAGCGTAGATTTGGTTAACTGGGCGAACGTAGAGACTTCTCAGTGCTGTGAACGCCGTCTGGAAATCGCGGGTGTCTTCAATGAGGGTGAAAATCTCCGTGCTCACCCTCGAGTGCAGGACCTGCAGTTTTTGTTCGTCTGAGACTCGGCCTGTGGTCGATGTGATGTAGGCCTCAAAGCAAGTCTGCCAGTGTTTGAAGGCTGCTGCCGCATTCACTGCGTGGGGGCTGATCCTCAGGCATTCTGGAATGATCCTGAGCTCCACAGTCCTTTTTAGGCACGCTTAATAAATTGTGGCGCACAAAGACTCCGTGAGATGAATAGAGTGAAGTCGATGAGGCTTTATTAAGCGTGTCTGTTCCCCAGCAGCCCGATAGTAAACTGGCCTGCGGGGGAAGGCACCGGCTTCTTATACTTCGCCTTCAGGGCGGAGTATGACGTCAACGGCCAACCAGGACCCGGGATCTGTCAGCCAATGACATTAGGGCTTCCAGTCCCACATGACCCCCAATACATACTACCACACACTTAACCGAGAAAGTGGAGAGTATTCCATCACACTCCTGACTTATGCCTTTTAGATGTTGCAAGGCTCTGTAGAGTCAGGAGGTGAGTTTCTCGCTTCAGAATTCCTAACCTCTGACTTACTCTTGTAACCAGAGTATTTATAAGGCTCATCCTGTTAAGCGTTGTCATCACTGGTATCACCACCCAACACTCCTCCACTCCCCACCCCCCGACTCCTCCTCCCCACCCCCACCTTTCATCATGTTTGGACCAATGTTGGAAGGATGTCTAAAGCTGAGTTTTCCTTGCAGAAACCAAAGTGAACATGATATTTTTGAGGAAGTGACACCTTCCATAACTTTGTTAATAATTGAAAGTAGATGGACGGGTAGTAATTATACAGATTGGATTTTTCCTGCCTTTTGTGGAGAGGACATGACTAACCAATTTTCCACATTGTTGGATAGATGCCTGTGCTGTAGCTGAATTGGAATAGCTTGGTTAGGGAATTGCTAGATTCTGGAGCACAAGTCCTCAGTACTACATCTGGGATGTTTTCATCGCCTTTGCTGCAGTCAGTGTCTTCAGAAATTTCTCAGAGTGAATCAAACTATTTGAAGGCTGCCATTTATGATGGCAGCAACCTTAGGAAGAGGCCGAGGTGAATCATTCACTTCAAACGTCTGGCTGAATATAATTGGAAATGCTTCACCTTTGTCTTTTGCACTCATGTTCTGAGTTCCTGCATTGTTGCTGCGAAATAATCCGAAAGCCTTCCGTGTTCTCTCTTGGGCAGAATACATCGAGCAGCCATGCTGTCATCGTGTAAGGACTTGGAGCTATGCTCCAAAGAACAAAGAAAAGTACAGCACAGGAACAGGCCCTTCGGCCCTCAAGCCTGTGCCAAATGTTATGGGTGAGGCGTTTTCAGAACCCCAAAATGTATCATGGAGTTCAACCAACCTCTCCCTTTGATGGATTTGTTGCTTTTACTAGCACACGTCTTTTTCCCTAGGTGTGGGATTACAATTATGGACATGTGGGTTTTTAAACACAAAACACTGTTTGTTCCATGAACTCAACTTAACATCTTAAATAAACATTGGATCTCTTAACACCCCTTACTTCAAAGATAACTCAGAAAATATTGCAACAGTAAATAATTCCTTAAAATGTTCCTTCAAACTTCCAAGAGACTTAACACCTTTAAACAAAATCACATCCGGTTAAAGGCTTCACTATCATAAGTTTAAATCACCCAAATGATCCAGAGATAGTCTTTCATGTGAAAGATCCAGCTCACTGCAAAACACAGACACACACCAGCTCTTTTCAAAACTGCAAAACTTCCAAAATGGCTGAACTGAGCTGAGCTCCACCCACTCTATGACATCACTGTTTTCTTAAAGGTACATTGCTTAACCTTGATGGAAGCAGCCAGGGGGCAAGCATAATTTAAAGGTACCCTCACATGACACAAACATGATGCCCTACTAAAAAAAACTTCTACCCTTTTTCGGTCCATATCCCTCTATTTCCTCCCTATTCATGTACCCATCCAGATGCCCCTTAAATGTTGCTAATGTGCCAGCTTCCACCACATCCTCTGGCAGCACGTTCCAGGCACCCACCACTCGCTGCATAGAAAACCGACCCGGCACATCTCCCTTAAACGTTCCCCCTCTCACCTTGAACCTGTGCCGGCTTGTAATTGACACTTCCACCCTTGGAAAAAGCCTCTGACTGTCCACCCTTTCTCTGCCTCTCATAACTTTGGCGACCTCTATCAGGTCTCCCCTCAGATTCCGTCTTTCCAGTGAAAACAATCCTAGTTTATTCACCTCTCCTATAGCCAACACGCTCGAGACCAGGCAACATCCTGGTGAATCTTCTTTGCACTGTCTCCAAAGCTTCCACTTCCTTCTGATAATGTGGTGACCAAGCAATACTCCAAATGTGACCGAACCAAGGTTTTTTATAGCTGCAAAATGATTTCCCAACCCTTGTACTCAATTCCCCGGCTGATGAAGGCAAGCATACCATATGCCTTCCTAATCACCTTGGCCACCTGTGTTGCCACTTTTAGGGAACTGTGGACCTTGACGCCCAGATCCCTCTGTATATTAATATTCCTAAGGGTTCTGCCATTTACAGTATAATTCATACCTAGATTAGATCCTCCAAAATACATCACCTCGCATTTGTCCTGATTAAACTCCACTGCCATTTCTGTGCCCAAGTCTCCAATTTATCCATATCCTGTTGTATCTTCTGCCAATCCTCGGCACTATCAGCAACTCCGCCAATCTTTGTGTCATCCGCAAAATTACTAATCAGACCACCCACATTTTCCTCCTGATCATTTATATATACTACAAACAACAGAGGCCCTGTACTGATCCCTGCGGAACACCATTACCTACAGATCTCCATTCAGACAAACACCCTTCCATTGCTACTCTCTGTCTTCTATAACTAAGCCAGTTCTGTATCCATCTAGCCAGCCCACCCCGAATCCCATGTGACTTTAGTTTTTGTACCATTCTGCCATGTGGCACCTTGTCAAATGCCTTACTAAAGTCCATATAAACTACATCCACACCCTTCCCTGATCAATTTTCTTTGTCACCTCTTCCAAACTCTCAATCAAGTCGGTGAGAAATGACCTTCCCCATACAAAACCATGCTGCCAGTCACTAACTTGTCCATTTTCCTCTAAATGTGCATACTTGACAGGTGTTTCCAGGAGCTGGGATTGATCCCTGGACTCGAGATCACTGGTATTCCTTTCTGAGGCTCCCTTTCTCGGCCTCCTCTTGCTATAGGGTTTTCTCAAATAATTGTGTCTCTTCAAGTAAGTCTATTCTGAGCAAGGGTCTCTTGGGCCTTGCATCTATGATACATTTCTTGAAGTAAGCCTTCAGGGTATCTTCTTCGGGGACCTTCCTTGAGATGGGCGACAAAGATAAGATTTGCTTTGGCAGTCAGGACTCTGACATCCCAAGAAAATGGTCAGTCCAGCGGAATTGGTTTTGGATGATCAGAGTTTCTGAGCCACACAGGAGAGTTGGGAGGATGACTGCCTTGTACACGATCAGCATCAATGTCACATTTTTTGAAGACTCTCATCATTAGGCTTCCGAAGGCCGTGCTCGTGGATTGGATATGATGTTGGATCTCTGCAGCAATGTCAACCTTAGATGAGAGGCACCTCTCCAGCTAGGGGAAATGTTCCAAGTTTGCGAGGGTTTCTCCATTGATCTTAATAGAGGGAGTGATCAGATCTTGCCCTGGGGCGGGTTGGTAAACGACTTGTGTCTTCTTGAGTTTGAGGTTGAGGCTAATTCTTTGGTATGCTTCCGCAAATGTACCAAGCATGGCTTGGGGATTCTCTTCCGAGTGGAGATGGCATTGTCATCCACATACTGAAGTTCCACAAGCGATTTCAGTGTTTTTTTCTTGTCTCTCAACCAGTTGCGGTAGAAAAGTTTTCCATTCACCCTGTAAACGATGTCCACTCCAATGGGTTGCTTGTTCTTGACAAGGTGAAGGATAGTGGTGATGAAGATGGAGAAAAGGGTGGGGGGGCGGAGACACAGCCCGGCTTGACTCCAGTCTTGACCTTAAATGTTTCTGTCTTATTTCTGCCAGTGAGGACAGTTGCCGACATCTTGTCATGGAGGAGTGGGAGGATGTTGATGAATTTCTCTGGACAGCCAGCCTTTGACAGGGTCTTCCTCAGCACTTCCCAATTTACTGAGTCAAAAGCCTTGATTAATAATCGCTTATTGTCATAAGTAGGCTTCAAATGAAGTTACTGTGAAAAGCTCCTAGTCGCCACATTCTGTCGCCTGTTCGGGGAGGCCGGTACGGGAATTGAACCCGCACTACTGGCATTGTTCTGCATTACAAGCCAGCGATTTAGCCCACTGTGCTAAACCAGCCATTCCTGGTTAAATCAATAAAGGTCATTTAGAGTGGTTGATGTTGCTCCTGGCATTTCTCTTGAAGCTGCTCAGCAGTGAAAATCATGTTCACTGGTTTGGTCGGAAGCCGCACTTTTCTTTCCAGAAGGATTTCTTCAGAGACTGGTAGAAGACAGTTAGGAGGGTTCGGGCGATGATCTTCCCAGCAATGGAGAGTCGGGAGATTCCTTGGTAGTTTCCATGGTCCGCTTTGTCTCCTTTCTTGAAGATTCTGGTGATGACGGCATCCCTGATGGAGATGATGGGGTGATCTCTCTTCTAAGTTTGAAATGCTCCACTGGAATCCCATCCACTCCTGCGACTTTTCCATTCTTCATTTGTTCAATGAAGTTTCGACTTCATCTATGCTTGGTGGGCAACCAAGATTATCTTTTTGGGGAGTTGGGCGATTTCCTCAAAACCGTCTTTATCTTTGATAGTATCATGGTTTAGGAATTCTTTGAAGTGTTCTCTCCATCGAAGGCTGATGTTTTCTTGTCTCTAAATAGGTTTCAATCCTTACTCAGCACCAGTTTGAGGTCTAGGGTGTTGGGTCCATAAATTGTCTTGGTGGCATTGAAGGTGCCCTGGGTGTCAGATTTGTCGGTGAGGAGTTGCAGCTCATTAGCTTTCTCAGTCCACCATTGGTTCTTGATATCCCTAGTTTTTCTTTGTACCTCCACCTTTGCTGTTTGATGTGTTCTCCCTTTTGCCCTGCTGGTAATGATGTTTTGTCAGGCACGGAGAGCTTTCCTCACGTTGTCGATGTGGTCTTGGATATTGTGGTTGTTCTCGTCAAACCAGTCTTGGTGCTTCCAGGTCTTGTAGCCAATGGTTTCTTCAAAGTTTGAGATGATGGCTGTCTTCAGCTCTTTCCAGTTTTCCTCCAGTCCATTAGAATGAACGCTTTGGAGATTTCGGTGACATTGTTCGAAGTTCGCGAGCATGCTCAGCTCTTGAAAACATTCAACGTTGATCTTTTTCTGAGTTTGTTCACCTTCCACTGTTTTTAGTGGAGCTTGATGAACAGAGAGGAGCAGGTGAGCTGGTGGTCTGTCTATCAGGCATATGCACTGGTCATCGCTTTGGTGATGAGGGCATCCTTTTGGTCTCAGGATCGGACAATGACATAGTCGATCATGTGCCAGTGCTTTGATCGTGGATGTTTCCAGGAAGTCTTGAACTTGTTTTTTGGTGTAACAGTGTGTTAGCGATGCCAAGCTGGTGTCCCATGCATTTGGTGAGCAAGAAAATCCAGTTTGAGTCCAGCAATTCCCAACTCCTTCCTTTCCCACGGTTCATAGATCATAGAATTTACAGTGCAGAAGGAGGCCATTCGGCCCATCGAGTCTGCACCAGCTCTTGGAAAGAGCACCCTACCCAAGGTCAACACCTCCACCCTATCCCCATAACCCAGTAATCCCACCCAACACTAAGGGCAATTTTGGACACTAAGGGCAATTTATCATGGCCAATCCACCTAACCTGCACATCTTTGGACTGTGGGAGGAAACCGGAGCACCCGGAGGAAACCCACGCACACACGGGAAGGATGTGCAGACTCTGCACAGACAGTGACCCAAGCCGGAATCAAACCTGGGACCCTGGAGCTGTGAAGCAAGTGTGCTATCCACAATGCTGCCGTGCGGCCCTTTCTTTGGTTCCTTTCCAATGGTGGACGTCCTTTCCCATCCTGGATTTGAAATCCCCGAGGAGGATGATCTTATCTTAGACCATAAGACATAGGAGCAGAATTAGACCATTTGGTCCATTGAGTCTGCTCCACCATTCAATCATGGCTGATATGTTTCTGTGGCTGATGAAGATCTCCACATCTCTGTTTTAAAGGATCATCCCTTCAGTCTGAGGCTGTGCCCTTGGGTTCTAGTTTTTCCTACTAGTGGAAACATCCTCTCACACCCACTCTATCCAGGGGGGCAAGGTAGCACAGTGGTTAGCACAGTTGCTTCACAGCTCCAGGGTCCCAGGTTTGATTCCCGGCTTGGGTCACTGTCTGTGCGGAGTTTGCATTTTCTTCCCATGTCTGCGTGGGTTTCCTCCGGGTGCTCCGGTTTCCTCCCACAGTCCAAAGATGTGCAGGTTAGCTGGATTGGCCATGCTAAATTGCCCTTAGTGTCCTAAAAGTTTGGGTGGGTTGCTGGGTTACGGGGATGGGGTGGAGGTGTGGCCTTGGGTAGGGTGCTCTTTCCAAGGGCCGATGCAGACTCGATGGGCCGAATAGCCTCCTTCTGCACTGTAAATTCTATGATACTATGTTTCTCCTCCCCATTCTCCTGCCTTCTCCCCATAACCCCTGATCCCATATTAATAAAGAACCTATCTATCTCTGTCTTAAAGACACTCAGTGATTTGGCCTCCACAGCCTTCTGCGGCAATGAGTTCCACAGATTCACCACCCTCTGGTTGAAGAAATTCTCCTCATCTCTGTTTTAAAGGATCGTCCCTTTAGTCTGAGACTATGCCATTGGGTTCTAGGTTTTCCTCCTAGTGGAAACATCCTCTCCACATCCACTCTGTCCAGAATCACAGTATCCTGTAAGTTTCAATACAAGTACAGACCCGGAGTCCTCAACCGCTCCTCACATGACAAGCTCTTCATTCCAGGGATCATTCTTGTGAACCTCCTCTGGACCCTTTCCAAGCCCTTCCTTCGATACAGGGCTCAAGACTGCTCACAATACTCCAAATGGGGTCTCACCAGAGCCTTAAACAGCCTTAGAAGTACATCCCTCCTCTTGTATTCTAGCCCTCTCAACATGAATGCTGCTCTCCTCACCTGTCCAAGACTTCTGCAACCCCCCTTCTTCCTCAATACCCACATGTCCCTCTTCATTTGGAATATTGGAGTGTATGGTGTCCCGAGTGGAGTAGAGGCCTTCTTTAGACTCATCATTGGCATCAAGGGTTGGGATGTTGACACTCACAACTGTTTCCTAGTGGTCCTTGGCAAGTGCAAGTGTCATGAGGCATTCGTTAAAGTCAACAGTGAGCTCTGTGAGTTGGTTGATGAGTTTGTTCTTGGTGGGGAATCCAATTCCATGTGTCCTGGGCTGTTTCTGGTTTTCCTCGCCAGAGGAAGGTGTAACCACCACCTTCTTTGCTCAGCTGCTGCTTGCCTGCCCTCCGGGTCTCTTGTAGGGCCTTAGTTCACAGGCAATAAGGACAGTTCCCGCTCTGGTCAATTATTTTGATCATTATGCATTAGGGTTCATACATTCCATGTTGCAAAATGAAGCTGAACTTTGATTTCTGCCTGTAGGTAGATGAGCCTGCTGGATGTGGATTTACAGCCAGGTCGGAGATGGAACTGGCTATTTCTAGGCCGCCTTTTACAATCCTTTATCCAGCCTCTTGATATCGTACGAGTATCTTCTGCCTCATCTGCCGTTGAGGACTTGTTTTGGATTACGCTTTGTCTGATTCCTCCCCTCTGACCTTACTGTCAGGGGTGACCCTGCCAGGAGTTTAAGCCTCCCGATCTCATCACTCTCGGGATCAAAGCAACACTCAAGCCTCTCCACCCTGGCAAGGTGGCAATCTGTGGAAAGATCACTCCAACCAATACTATCATAAAGAACAAAGAAAATTACAGCACAGGAGCAGGCCCTTCGGCCCTCCCAGCCTGCACCAATCATGGAGAAATGCCTTTGCAAAAAGGTGGATCAGTAGATTTATGTGGACAGGGTCAAGTAGGATTTTTCTCTTAGTTGGCTCTCACCACTGCTGCAGGACCAGTCCAGCAGTTCTCTCCATCTGGTCTCTGTCAGGTCGATCAGTAGTGCTGTGACCGAGTCAGTGTTGGTGATGAACATTGATGTCCCCCACCCAGAGTACATTCTGTGCCCTCGGTACACTCAGTACTTCTTCAGGCTGATGTTTAGCATGGAGGAATACTGATTCATCAGCAGAGAGAGGGTGGTAGGCAGTAATCAGCAGGGAGTTTCCATTCACAAATTTGACTCAAATGACTTTGTGGAGTTTGGTGCCAAAGTTCGGGGGCTGGATTCTCCAATAATGGGGCGTTGTCCCCGCGCCAGCGTAAGAACACTGGCGTTTTACTCTGGACTTTCCTTAAGAAAGTCCTGAGTGATTCTCCCATCTGCAAGAGACTGGCAGGGCCCGGAGTGCTTCTCGCAGCTCTGGCTGCGGATATGGGGCCCCGCACTTACCCTCAGGAGTCCGTGCATGCACACGGCGGCGGCCTGCAGCGGCCGCCCCGAGCGATATGGTGGACTTGCACCGTGGAGCCGCACCAAAAATGTAGGCCCCTTGAGATCGCGCGCGCCTGTGGGTCCGTGCCGCCCGATCGCTCCTCTGGCCATCCATGAGCCCCCCCCCCCCCCCTTCCCCGGTGAACGATTTCCCTGCCCCCCCACCAGGGCGGCCGCAGACTGGGTCCGCAGCCACCACCTGACGTTCCCGACGGGCGATAGGTGGTTAGAACCACGGCGTTGGCAACTCAGCTGGTTTCGGGCAGAGGGGGCCTCTGTCAATGGCCCCCTACCGCGTAGTTCGCGCGCGAGAGACGCCCGCGGGAGCGGTGCCAGTCCGAAATTCCAGTTTGACGACATTCTCCGCCTCGGCGCGGACGCTCGGAGAATCCAGCCCAGGATTCCCATGGCCAATCTCTCCTGACTGTAGACCATTGTTCCACAACATCTGGTGGGATTGTCCTGCTGATTGGACAGGACATAGTCAGAATTATTAATTAATAACCTTAAATTTCTCAGCTGCTGTGGTTGGACTTTACTTCATGGCACCAGAGCATTAGGTTGCTGGGTTATTAGTCCAATAACATTATCACTATAATGTTTAAGACACCAGTTAAACCTCATCTGGAGCACTGCATCCAGTTCTGGGTGTGGTGTTGGGTGTTCTGACACACAGATGAGCCAACACGGTTGTATATGGTACAACGCTATTTTATTTAAACTTACTATGTACAGTTTTGTCTTGACACTCTGCACGTGGGGATTCCCTGTTTGTGATTTTGTAACAGCTCTTCTCCGTGTCTTTGTCCCCAGACCTACTGACCACCAGGTGTCGTGCTCGTGCTTTTTATGTGGTTGGTGTTCTTGTGTGTGATTGGTTGTGGTGTTGTGTGCTCTGATTTGCCTGTTGGTGTGTCCATCATGATGTGTGTGTTTGAATATCATGACATCCCCCTTTTTACAAAGATATGTGCCTACGTGGTAATAAATATGATCGTGTCGTGAGTGCATCTAAGAGTGTGTGTGTGTCGTGTACAGCATGTGCATATGACGGAACTATTTACATGGGGCGATGTCGGGTGCGTCACATGAACCAAGTTGTACCATAACATAACATGAATGCGAACGAGAGAAAAAAAAAACTTGAACAGTTGTCCAGTCAGACGATATCTGGAACGATAAACAACAACAGGTTATCATGTAAAATTGTGCAACTTGTTAGACATATGAACGGTATTATAAGTCCAGTCTAATGGGCTTGTGACGAGTTCGGGTTGACCATCAGGGTGGCACACCACTCATCGGCTGGATTGATGGCATTGACCTTGTTGACATCGATGACGGAAACGCGGAAGGCATCCTGGTCATCTGCATCACTTAACTGGAAGTCTTGATGCGTGGGCTGGACGGTCCTGACTTGTCTGCGAGATTGTCGGGGATGTGCCGGATCCATGGGTTGAGCCGAACGACAGTGGGCAGCGTAGTGGCCCATCTTGCCACATCTGAGGCACTGTCGGTTTTTTGCAGGACATTGCCCTTTTAAATGTAGAGCTCCACAATTGCCGCACGTCATGACGTCACGGCGTTCGTT
Source organism: Scyliorhinus torazame (assembly GCF_047496885.1). Lineage (NCBI taxonomy): Eukaryota > Metazoa > Chordata > Chondrichthyes > Carcharhiniformes > Scyliorhinidae > Scyliorhinus > Scyliorhinus torazame. Next base: position 275,691,641 of record NC_092713.1, on the reverse strand, counting down.
GCGCCACTGCGCATGCGCAGTGCGATCTTGCGGTGGGCGCGCCTGCGCAGTGCGTCCCTCGATGTGGCCGTTATTTTTGGCGCGCACCAGCGCGGGAGACCGCGAAAAGCGCGGGAAGCGGCCGCTGTCGTCCGGGCCGTGGGTCGGGAAGTAATCGACGGCCTGGATGCGTTCGACGTCGTGGGCGGCCTGGCTTGCCGATTCGACGGCTGGGGACCCCCTCCGTGCCAACTCGGACGCCTGAAATCGGGCAAAACGGCAGGTAGCATTTTCGTGGAGGACACAGGCTTCCACAGCAGATGCTAAGGTGAGGCTTTTTATTTTAAGAAGCTGCTGGCGTAGGCCACTAGAGGCAACGCCAAAAACAATCTGGTCCCTGATCATGGACTCTGTGGTGGTGCCGTAACCGCAGGACTGCGCTAGAATCCGGAGGTGCGTCAAAAAGGGTTGAAAAAGCTCCTCCTTACCTTGCAGGCGTTGCTGAAAGAGGTATCTTTCAAAACTTTCATTTACTTCAACTTTAAAGTGCTGGTCCAGTTTGAGGATGACCGTGTCATATTTGGATTGGTTTTCGCCTTCTTCGAACACCAGTGAGTTGAAGACGTCGAGGGCGTGCTGACCTGCGTAGAAGAGGAGCATTGCAATCTTCGTTTCATCCGAGGCACTCTGTTTTTCGGTGGCTCGGATGTACAGGTCAAATCGCTGCCTGAAGAGCTTCCAATTGGTACCTAGGTTTCCCGCGACTTGCAACGGCTGCGGTTTGTCGGTTCGGTCCATGTCCAGAATGGCAGGTTAGTTGGCAGGTATCGATCCACTCCTGTACCATGTGGTGTTGGGTGTTCTGACACACAGATGAGCCAACACGGTTGTATATGGTACAACGCTATTTTATTTAAACTTACTATGTACAGTTTTGTCTTGACACTCTGCACGTGGGGATTCCCTGTTTGTGATTTTGTAACAGCTCTTCTCCGTGTCTTTGTCCCCAGACCTACTGACCACCAGGTGTCGTGCTCATGCTTTTTATGTGGTTGGTGTTCTTGTGTGTGATTGGTTGTGGTGTTGTGTGCTCTGATTTGCCTGTTGGTGTGTCCATCATGATGTGTGTGTTTGAATATCATGACACTGGGCACCATACTTGAGAAAGGATGTGAAGGCATTGGAGAGAGTATGGTGGAGATTCACAAGACTGATTCGAGGGATAAACAATTGTAGCTACAAGAGCAGACTGAGAGGTTGTTTTCCTTGGAGAAAAGAGGCCTGAGGTCGAGGGCTCGAATGCAAGAGCAAGGATGTACTTCTGAGGCTGTATAAGACTCTGGTCAGACCCCATTTGGGGTATTGTGAACAGTTTTGGGCCCCGTATCTAAGGAAGGATGTGCTGGCCAAAGGGTCCAGAGGAGGCTCACAAGAATGATCCCTGGAATGAAGAGCTTGTCGTATGAGGAACGGTTGAGGACTCTGGGTTTGGATTGGATTGGATTGGATTGAATTTGATTTGTTTATTGTCACGTGTACCGAGGTGCAGTGAAAAGTATTTTTCTGCGAGCAGCTCAACAGATCATTAAGTACATGAAATGAAAAGGAAATAAAAGAAAATACATAATAGGGCAACACAAGGTACACAATATAACTACATAAGCACCGGCATCGGATGAAGCATACAAGGGTGTAGTGTTAATGAGGTCAGTCCATAAGAGGGTCGTTTAGGAGTCTGTACTCATTGGAGTTTAGAGTTCAAGGTTTGGCTAATACAGGTGCACAGACCCTCCGCATTACAGCTAGGGTGTTGTCAAACAGATCGTAACATGTGGAGTTAACTGAATTTACTAGATGTTGACATCTGTGTTGCGAGGACCTCAGGAGGAGGTTGAAAAGGTTAACCAACTGGCAATTTAGGTTGAAGACAATCACTTAAGACTTAAAATCTGCAAAAAGGTTGTTTGCACCGCGAATGTTGAATTGCAGCTGTTCCAGGAACTCTGTCAATAACTCTTCCCAAGTTCACGAGGTAAATTTTCATTTTCAAGGCTTCGTGAGCACACGTCATTAACTGGGAAATGATGCTCTATTGGTTATGTGAGTGAAGGAGGCCTTGACAAATAATCCATTAAAACCATGAACTCAAATCCCACCTTGTGAGTATGGAAATAAAAAGTTGATATCTGTAGAAGTGAAGCTGTTGGGTATCATTAAAACTTAACTAGTTTGATAATATCCTTCCAGCTTGGGTGCCTGCCATCTCTTCCAGGTCTGGCACTTAGGTGAATCCATTCCCAAGCCAACTTAGTTGGCACTTAACTTTGTTCTGAAGTGGCCTAACAATTTGATCTGTTGAATCAAGCTGCTACTCGGGATAATTAAAGACCGATAATAAGTGTCAGCCTTGCCAGTGATGGCCATATTGTGAAAATATATTTATTTAACAAACCATAGAGACACAACTAGGACACATGCCTGTCAAAGTGGCTGGAAGTTCCATTAAATGTATGATTAGGGAGAGCAGAGGCCCTGGGTTCCGTACAAGCAAACAGCTTCCGCCTGTGGCTGCGGTCCCTTTGCGGGAAGGCACTGAGCCTTGAAGTAAATTTGGAAATTATTGGGACGGCACGGTAGCACAGTGGTTTGTACTGTTGCTTCACAGCACGAGGGTCCCAGGTTCGATTCCCTCTTGGGTCATTGTCTGTGTGGAGTCTGTATGTTCTCCCTGTGTCTGTTTGGGTTTCCACCGGGTGCTCCAGTTTCCTCCCACAAATCCCGAAAGATGTGCTTGTTAGGTGAATTGGGGACATTCTAAATTCTCCGTCTGTGTACCCGAACAGGCACTGGAGTGGGGTGACTAGGGGATTTTCACAGTAACTTCATTGCAGTGTTGATGTAAGCCTACTTGTGACACTATTAAAGATTATTATTATTCACGCTCCACCAGGCACCTGTCAATTCCACTGATTTACAATTGGTATTGTCACAAAATAAATCAACACCGATTTTACATTGGGTCTTGTTGAGGGTCAGAGACATGAAAACACTTGGCCCCACCCCCAAGCTTTCTCCATCTTATCTGAATAGCACATTGTTTTGGAGTGAGCAGTGGTTACACCCCGAACAAACTATCCCAAAGTCCCTGAGGCAAGATTCCAACTTAATTTCTAATAGTTGTGGCAACTGTGTCTGTATGTTAATCTAAATGTCTGTGGGGAAGTCTGAGTCCATGTGTGTGTAATTGAGAAGATCTAGATATTGCATGCCTCTCAGTTTACCTGACCCTGTATTTAGTTTGTGAAGAACTACTAGGGTAAGGTGTATGTTAGAAAGTATCCAATCATGTATATTTCAGAGAGCCACTTTTCTCAAAGAATCATCCAGACTTGAAGCATTTGCTCCCTTCTCTCTCAATAGAGACTATCAGACCTGCTGAGATTGTCCAGTATTTTCTGTTCTGGTTTCAGATTCCAGCATCCGCAGTAATGTGCTTTTATCAATCTATATTTCAAATTTGTTTTTTTTCTTCTTTGCAGATTTGGGAGGAAGTTAATTATGTTTGCAACTATGGCTGTCCAGACTGTATTCAGCATGCTTCAGGCATTCTCTCCAAACTGGGAGATATTCTGCATTCTCAATTTCCTTGTGGGTCTTGGACAGATTTCAAACTGGGTGGCTGCCTTTGTTCTTGGTAAGTTGCTGCATTATTCACTCATTTTTTAGCCCTTTCCTCGACAGCTGTGATAACTCTGTCATTTGCAATATCACACCAAGTTCTGGCCTTTGCACATTGGCCCAGAAGACTGGTAGAACACCCAGAAAGTTGTGGGGCTGAATTTTATTTCAATTTCTTCCTGTGGGAAAATGGTTGAAAACATTCTGAAACATGACAGGCAAGCAGCAAAAATGTTCCTGCTGTGCATAGAAATGAGAGGATTGACGAATATAAAAAAAAACTATGAACTACAAATCACAAAATTTAGTTTGACAAAATAAAAACTGCAAAAACACCCGACATCTGAAAATCCTCGGCCCTTCTGACATACGTGCTGTATCTCTGGCTCAATGCAGTGAAAGGGTCAACATTAAGTTGGTTATTGGACCAGGTCCTGTCCTAGGACATGAGCTTTTAAGCATTTTGCTCATGTTATTTGAATTGTTGGAGGAAACAGTCATTAAAAATATTTAAAGTTTTGTGCTCATCCTCCATTTCAAGCCCATTTATTTTATTATTTCACCTTTGATGTGTCTGTCCTCTTGGTGTTGTGAAACTGGAATCATGTTTTCTTGGTATCTTTATGCTCAGATGCAAATCTTTGTTCCAGGACTCTCATCTTACTTCTTTGCATATCTTTGCATGTTTGAATATTCATCCCAGTACTTCTCTCTGGCAGGATTTGAACATCGCTTATTGTCATGAGTAGGCTTCAATGAAGTTACTGTGAAAAGCCCCTAGTCGCCACATTCCGGCGCCTGTTCGGGGAAGTTGGTACGGGATTTGTACAAGCCATTTTCCCTCTTTATTTAATGTTAAATTCAACTATTAATCCATATCATGCTGTGTTTACTTAGTCAGAGCTTATTGCCTGTCAGAATTCCTGTAGTGTTCAGGATTACATTTTTAAAGTTCTGCTTGATGTACAATGAGGTGTTGTTGAACTATCTCTTCTAATTTGATTTGCTTTATTTGTTCCGTCATTTTGTGCACTTTTCCTGTTTACAGCTTCTGGACATCAGTATTTACTACTTCAGGATTATGCTAAAGTTTCTCATTCTATGGCAACTGCAACCACATCTTGTACATTTTTTGATCTCCTAATGAATAATAGATTAACATAAACTTTGCTGTTTGTGACGTCACTCATGAACTGGGTCAATAAGCAGTCATTCATTACATTTGCCAACTCTGATTCTAAGCCCCTTGGATTTTCCCAGTTACTATCTTGCTGATTAAAATTTCCATTAAAATTAGTGGTGGAGTCAGATTCTAACTGAATTTTCAAAAAGCAATGGATCTGCATTTGAAGCGAGCTGGGATATGGGTTGAAAGCTACAATGTAGGAACAAATTAGCCAGCTCTTTTAAAGGACCACAACAGGCTAATTGGTCCTATGATGTGCTATAACTATGCTGTTCTTGTGTCTTCATTGAACAACTGTCCTTTTTATTCTGACTAGGTGGTCAATGGTATAATCATTAGAATAAGGATTTTTAGCCCCTCCTGGAGCAGGGAACAATGGGGGCTGGACATGAAAAATAGTGCCACCATCCCATGTACTTGTTCGTTGGCATCACTGACCCCTATGGGCCATTTTTAATTGAACAAATTAAAAACTTGTTGAGGTCTGTGGTCCAAGACTGGTGTGAGTTTTCAAGTCATCTGCCAGGTTCCCACTGGCTGCAAGGGACAATGCAGTTGTCTGGTTGTTACCTCCTATTTCAAAACTGAGGGTCTGTGGTCCAGAGCATGTAGAACAGTGACTCACATTTAACAGTGCTGAGATGGGCTGTGAGGACACTTTAAATGTGGACTTAGCCTATGTAAGGTTCAGTGTTATGAAATATAAAAACCCTTCTCATTATTGTTTAAAAATTTAAGCATCCAAATTCTTAAGGTGCGTGCGATCAAACCAAAAATCAGAGTCTGTTCTGGGCGGTATTAGTGGGGTAGTTCCTGGTGCATGTAGCACCGGTACTCTGTTGCTATTTAAGTCCCCGGCGGGGAACGTACCTCCAAGGCCGCACTTAGTGTCATTTCCTGCACTGAGGAGCTCTGACAAACGGAGGATCTCGGTGCAGGAAGGGATTGGGACGCGCTTTTTAAATGGCACACCGATCACTCAACCCCCCAATGTGACCCCTGGATCCCCCCTGCCCCATCTCACCTGTTGGGAGATCCTCAAGACCTCCGCTCATTACCACATACTGGCAGGGCAACCCTGGGCCAGATATCTGACACGGGCAAAATGCCAGCTTGGCACCTTGACATTGCTAGCCTGGCTTCCTGGCAGTGTCCGTTCCAGCCTGGCAGTGCCACCTGGGCACCCTGGCAGGGTGCCAAGGTTGCCTTCCTGTTCCCCCATTAACTTGATTGTTAATTATTCAACAGAAATTCAAACTGACCCTTTTAGAAGTGGGGAAAGAATAAATTCTAAATATGTCGCCTATTCTAGAAAAGTAGTAGAATAATCAAAATCTTACACCTAATCCAATGAACCCTAAGGCTCAATCACTGACACCAACAGATCCTACAAAACGGTGGGTGTCTTAGTTGCTATTTGTGCCTGTATTCCTGATGATTGCAAAGGAGTAAATTGACCCCTGATGTTGAATCGCCTTGAAGAGTTTGTGAATAACTGGTTGGGGGCATTGAGAGGATGACTCTGCAATGCCAGTCATGGCTGCCTGGGTGGTTTTAGCAGCTTTGGAGACAGCGCAGTTTTTTTCTGACATGTCCCACCTCTTTACAGGCAAGGTATATCACACTGTCCAGAAGATGTGTTAGGCTGCTCCCTTGTGTTCACCATTAAAATATCCCTCAGAGCAATCCTCCCAGGCACTCCTGCGCGGGAGGAAATAATTGAGACAGCTGGAAACTGCAGGTCCCGTGACCTAATCATTGTGCTGATTGTGTCACATGGAGAAGCAGATGGGGAGGGCGACTGGGAAAAGGTCCAACACAAGGGAAAATGTGACAAAAAGGAAATCTCAGGCGAAGGATAATGACGGAATATTTTGGCTTAAATTATAACCAAGGAATAGAAAGATAGGCTCCAAACTAAAGATAGAGCTTCAGGGAGCAGACGTGATGCAAAGTGGGCTCCAGAGGAGCCTGGAAGAAGGTTGGCAACTCCATGCTGGGCACTGTAGGGCCAAAAGTAACCATTTGGGGCACTGGTGTTCTGCTTGGCGTGGCCGAGGATCTGAGATTGTGTTTGGAAGGTGAGGTTTGAGTCCATGCAGTGATCCAGGGGAAGGAAGCTCAGAAGGTGAAATTGATGTGTGAAACCCTGGCTATGGATCCTTGTTGGAGTCTTTCGCGGAAGGTGACATTTGGAGGGAATTCTAAGGAAATCTCGTCAAATGTGGAAATTGAAAACCCGAGTGGGAAAGACAAATTTCAGTGGGACTGGTTGGTTCATAATGTGAAAAATGTCTGTGGTGTGTTGCTGAGAAATCGATGGGGTCTGCTTTTGTTGCATCTGTCATTTGCTTTGTAGTGTGGTATGTCTGACCACAGATCACTTGTTCATTCTCATATACCTCATACTGCCCTGAATATTAGAATATAAAGTAGATATTAAAAATTGTTTTATCTTTCTAATAAAGATGTTGCTGGGGTGAGGGAATAGGGAATGTTTGAAGCATTTTTGGGGGGTTGGATTAAGATGCATCCAAACCCTTGTCTGGTGTAATATAGTTTATTTTTCTTGTTTCAATAAATATTTTTTTCTTTGTGTTATGGGCGAGGTGTTTTCAGAACCCCAAAATGTATCATGGAGTTCAACCAACCTCACCCTTTAATGTATTTGTTGCTTTTCCTAGCACGCGGCTTGTTCCCTAGGTGTGAGATTACAATTAGGGACACGTGGGTTTTTAAACACAAAACAATGTTTATTCCATGAACTCAACTTTACATCTTAAATAAACATTAGATCTCTTAACACCCCTTACTTCAAAGCTAACTCAGAAAATATTGCAACAGTAAATAATTCCTTAAAATGTTCCTTCAAACTTCCAAGAGACTTAACACCTTTAAACAGAATCACATCAGGTTAAAGGCTTTACTATTATGAGTTTAAATCACCCAAATGATCCAGATATAGTCTTACATGGCAGACATCACAGCAAATCCAGCTCACTGCAAAACACAGACACACACCCAACTCTTTTCAAACTGCAAAACTGCAGCTCCGTGGAAACACAAAGACACACACCAACTCTTTTTCAAAACTGAAACTAAAAACTGCCAAAATGGCTGATCTAAAGCCCAGCTCCTCCCACTCTCTGATATCACTGTTTTCTTAAAGGTACATTGTTTAAACACCCATGTCTTAAAGGTACTCTCACATGACATTTGTAATAAATGTTCAGCAGCAGACTCCTGTGAATTTGTTCAGTAACTTACTTTCATAGTTTAAATAAAGTAAGGATCTATCAGGCCAGGTTTTACTCTGGCATCTGACTAGTCCAAGACTAACATCATCTGGGATCATAACAGTTGGAGCACGACCAGAAGCAGCCACTCCAGTGTAGTTTTTGGCAGACCACATCACCAATTAAGATTATGTTGCCATTAAGTTTTATAAGAGACTCAACCACCCTCAAGTGCCCCGTGAAACAACACCTTTGGACAAAATATTAGAGTATTGGAGTGTAAAGAATAAGCACCACTCGTTACAAAGAAAATGGGAGCGGCTTCCCTTTTTTAAAATTCTAATTCTGCTGTGCTGCCTTAAAGGGACAGTGACCAAAAATCACCATTGTTGTTCTGCCATTAATGTTTTGTTTCGTTCTCTTCCCCCTTCCCTCCCACTAACCAAATATCGTTGATTCCTGTGTAGTGATCTGTACATCTGTACTGTTGTTGAAAACTCACCACTATTCTTAAAAGTCCCCCTATACCAAAAAGGGCCGACATTCTAAATGGTGAACAGGGATTCTCACTCCCTGACTCCGATGCAGGCTTTGGTGGGTGCTATTCAGGTCAAACTATATTTTCAAGTTATCCCCCGGTATAACCCATACCTTCACCGAAGATTTCATCTACTTACGACTTAGTAGCATCGATCCTGGGTCCTGCATTGCTAAGTAAGTAAAATAGACTTTGGAATAACCACTGTTTCAGGTTAAATTAAGTTATTTTATTATTATATTTTTTCTTTTAAAAGCTCCAATTACTTTATTTACAGGAAGGTAAAACGATCTTGCTTCTGGATCCTTCTGGTTGGTTGAAGGGACCTTCAGGCCCAACTTGACAATCAATCTTTTTAAAATCTGGTCTTCTTTAAATGTATTCACTGTTCTGCTCGGTTGCTATGTCCTATCTTTCCCATGTACCGAGCTATGAGAGCTGACTCTGCTGGCTGTCTCTGCGCTGACTCTGCCTCCTCTTTAAATTCTAGTCTTCCTTAGATGTATTAGCTGTTTTAGCTCGGCTGCTATGCCCTGTCCCTTTCCCATGGCCGAGCTGACTGTAATCTGACTCTGAGCTGCTTGTTCCTTCTCTGCTTCTCCGCCTCTCTGCTTCTCTCTGAGTTCTGCTAGTTCCTGCTCTGGTCTCTGGGTTTATATTCTCTTTCTAACAGTTATTACGTTTTTATGACTTTATTGTAAAGGAACTGTTTTCACTTTGATTGTAAAAAGTATCTTTGATCTAAACATTCTAATACAACTAAGTATTCATTTTGACATGACCTCACCTCTCAGGTCTTTGATTACATTATTGTTTCCTTTGGGATGATCAAAGTTCCTTTGTGATATTCAAAAATGCTTTGGTTTCAAGAGGTGTGAATTTTGGTTTGGTTCCTGTCATTTCTATAGTTTTATTTTCCAATTGTGTCCCCAGCTCATAATTCTGACTTTGATTTTGGCTTTAAATTATGTTTCTCGTGGACTGATAGTCTCCAATTTTCTTTAATTTACCTGGTGTTAGAACATAAGAACATAAGAACTAGGAACAGGAGTAGGCCATCTGGCCCCTCGGACCTGCTCCGCCTTTCAATGAGATCATGGCTGATCTTTGTGCACTCAGCTCCACTCTCCGGCCCGTACACCATATCCCCGAATCCCTTTATTCTTTAGAAAAGTATCTATCTTTTTCTTAAAAACGTTTAAAGAAGGAGCCTCAACTGCTTCACTGGGCAAGGAATTCCAGAGATTCACAACCCTTTGGGTGAAGAAGTTCCTCCTAAACTCGGTCCTAAATCTACTTCCCCTTATTTTGAGGCTATGCCCCCTAGTTCTGCTTTCCCCGACCAGTGGAAACAACCTGCCCGCATCTATCCTATCTATTCCCTTCATAATTTTAGATGTTTCAATAAGATCCCCCGCATCCTTCTAAACTCCAATGAGTACAGTCCCAGTCTACTCAACCTCTCGTCATAATCTAATCCCCTCAACTCTGGGATCAACCTAGTGAATCTCCTCTGCACTCCCTCCAGTGCCAATATGTCCTTTCTCAGGTAAGGAGACCAAAACTGAACACAATACTCCAGATGTGGCCTCACCAACACCTTATACAATTGCAGCATAACCTCACTAGTCTTGAACTCCATCCCTCTAGCAATGAAAGACAAAACTCGATTAGCCTTCTTAATCACCTGTTGCACCTGCACACCAACTTTTTGTGACTCGTGCACCAGCACACCCAGGTCCCTCTGCACAGCAGCATGTTTTAACATCTTACCGTTTAAATAATAATCCATTCTGCTGAATCTCACACCTAGAATTGTCACCAAATTCAACTGAACCTCATCCTTTCCTTTCCAGCTGCTTACTAAGATAGTTAATTTCAATGAAGGTGTGAACCATTGTTTTTAGCTTCATACAAAAATCCTGTGTTTTGTTTGCTAAGCCTGCTTGACCAAGGATATCTGCATTTTACAATCCTGCTCTTTGCAGCTGCTGTTAACCCTTCATGGGATCTTGCCCTGTATTCTCTCATGTTTCTCTCAGACCAGATATTGCCAGACTTCCATGTTTCAAATGACACATCTTTCCATATTTTCAATTACAGTACATCCGTCTGCACATACACCAGGGACTACAGACAGATGTAACAGCCACAGCATCACTAGCGGGCAGCATCAGAGACGGATATAAAGGGTCCAGCCCAAGGGAGGATCCACCTCTTTCAGAAGCACAAGGCTAGTGAGCAGCAACAGACAGAGACAGCACAGCATAGGCAGTTTACCTTAGCTTCACTGGTCATACTTCTTGACTGTATTATATCCAGTTAAGCTCTGGAAACAGAACAAACCCATTGAATAAAGTATTTGTGTTAACTGGAAGTCTACAATCCTTATTCAGACTTAGAGAATAACATATGATACCAGGAGTGATTTCAGAAAGCTAGCTAGACACCAGCAAGCGAAAAACTTAAACCGGATATTCGACTGTGGAAGACTTCGCAGCAAATGGATCCTCGATGACTAACTGATTCGATGGAACTTGTTGGGACTCCATGGCAGCTGGAAACAACCAGTAATTTAAGTTATAACTGGAAAATGTTTGAACAGCTGTTCCAAATATTTATCACAGCTAATGATTTAAGCACTGCCTCTGATGCAACGAAAATAGCCCTACTATTCTCAACAGGAGGGCATGAAGCTAGAGAAATCTTTAATTGCTTTAATTACTTCGAAGGTGAGGACAACACCAGTGTAGACGTTTTACTCAAAAAATTTGATGAATGCTGTAACAGACAGTCCGGTGAGATGCTGGAAAGATTTAACTCTTGTCAGAGAAACGGAGGGCCCACCTCTGATTTTACTACAAATCTCAAGTTAATACCACAAGGCTGTGATTATGCTGATTTCAGAGACACTTTGATAATGCATCAATTAATTTCTGGACTATCTGATAAAAATTTGAGGGAAGAACTTTCACAAAATAAGTATCTAACTCTAGAAATCGCCATACAAAAATGCCTTGCTTATGAACAAAAACATCCAACCATCAGACTCACCATGGACTACTCTCCAAAATCAGTTGCATTCTTGGACACACTCATCTCCATCAAGGACGGTCACCTCAGCGCTTCGCTTTACTGCAAACCCACAGATAGCCTCACGATGCTCCACTTCTCCAGCTTCCACCCTAAACACATTAAATAAGCCATCCCCTATGGACAAGCTCTCCGTATACACAGGATCTGCTCAGATGAGGAGGAGCGTAACAGACATCTACAGACGTTGAAAGATGCCCTCGTACGAACGGGATATGGCACTCGACTAATCGATCGACAGTTCCAACGCGCCACAGCAAAAAACCGCACCGACCTCCTCAGGAGACAAACATGGGACACAACTGACAGAATACCCTTCGTCGTCCAGTACTTTCCCGGAGCGGAGAAACTACGGCATCTTCTTCACAGCCTTCAACACGTCATCGATGAAGATGAACATCTTGCCAAGGTCATTCCCACACCCCCACTACTTGCCTTCAAACAACCGCGCAACCTCAAACAAACCATTGTTTGCAGCAAACTACCCAGCCTTCAGAACAGTGACCACGACACCACGCAACCCTGCCATGGCAATCTCTGCAAGACGTGCCAGATCATTGACATGGATACCACCATTACACGTGAGAACACCACCCACCAGGTACGCGGTACATACTTGTGCGACTTGGCCAACGTTGTCTACCTCATACGCTGCAGGAAAGGATGTCCCGAAGCGTGGTACATTGGCGCGACCATGCAGACGCTGCGACAACGAATGAACGGACATCGCGCGACAATCACCAGGCAGGAATGTTCCCTTCCAGTCGGGGAACACTTCAGCAGTCAAGGGCCTTCAGCCTCTGATCTACGGGTTAGCGTTCTCCAAGGCGGCCTTCAGGACGCGCAACAACGCAGAATCGCCGAGCAGAAACTTATAGCCAAGTTCCGCACACATGAGTGCGGCCTCAACCGGGACCTGGGATTCATGTCACATTACATTCATCTCCCACCATCTGGCCTGTGAAATCCTACCAACTGTCCTGGCTTGACACAATTCACACTTCTTTAACCTGGGTTTACCCCATCTCTGGATCTGTAAAGATTTAATCACCTGCTAATGCTCGCATTCCAAGCATTGTCTGGCATCTTTGAATCTGTCTATATATATGTTTCTGGAACATACCTCTTCATTCACCTGAGGAAGGAGCAGCACTCCGAAAGCTAGTGACATCGAAACAAACCTGTTGGACTTTAACCTGGTGTTGTAAGACTTCTTACTGCGCTCACCCCAGTGATCACACCCAAAATCAGTACTTTGAGTCTCTACAAACAGAAAATCATCATTTAAAAAACAAAATCGGTAAAAATGGCGCAAACACTCACCACGAGGCAGAGGCAGTGTTGAATCGGAGAAAGACAGAGGTTCTGAGCGGCAGCCATCTTGAGAAAGGAGCCGCACATGCTCAGTTGCGAAAAGAAGGCGCAGTACAGGAAACTCGGTGTGCGCATGGGCAATCGAGTCCTATGCATGACGTCACGAGCGCCATGACGTCAGAGGACCAAGCCCACGCCCACTTAAAAGGGAAATGCACGAAAATTAACAAAAAGAATTTTAAAGCTGCAAAACCCAATTTTCTTGCCTCAAAAGACAGAAGAATGCCCAAACTTACACCAGCAGTTGAAAATAACTTTCACAACACCCTGGAACAAACAGTTAGCACCGCCCTAGAAGATGATATGGTCCTTGTAGACTACGATTCAGACAAAGATTTAATCTTGGGAGATGGCTACCCCAGTACCAAATCCGAACCGCACCTAGAGATGTTGTACCATGAAGACCCCGACGATGAGTTTTTCAGAATGGGGAATCTTCAGCCCAGCATATATGACATCCCGACTCGTGAGTGCAGGATTATGCTGCGGCCTGACGCCAAGAAACAGAGAGTGGTCCACGCACCATGAAGGGTCCCAGCCTCCACACAAGAAGATGATTTGTTCATTGAACATGAAGAGAACGATCACAACTCCGAAACAAAAAGCGATGATTTGTCCAACGAACAATACACACAATACTGCTCAGACATGGCTGAGTTATTCAGAGATCCTGATCACAGCATCAGCAACACGGTTGAAAAGCTCAATACGACTCTTCTCATGGTAGATTAATCCAATACCATGGTGCCATGGCAGATCGTCGATACATTGGATGACAGTAATACCCAAGATGAAGAAGACGCCACACAGAGAGCACAGAACGACTCCGTTGAGAGAGCACAGATCGACTCTACAGCGAGAACACTGCACGACTCCACAAAGAGAGCGATGACAGACTCCACAGAGAGAGCGATGACAGACTCCACAGAGAGAGCGATGACAGACTCCACAGAGAGAGCGATGAAGGACTCCACAGAGAGAGCGATGAAGGACTCCACAAAGAGAGTGACGCAAGCCTCCACAGACAGCTCGGTGACAGACTCAAAAATGGAAGCAAGCAAATACTCCATAGCGAACGCCATGCATGAAGATCTATCAAGCTTATTTGAGCCACCAGAAGAAGACACTGAATGTCTACCCTCTGTATGTGAGACAAGTGACGAAGAAATCACAATTCCCATACAGGATGTGCAGGATCACAGCGAGACTGACATATCTCAGCTCGTCTGCACAGAAACACTCAATAATCAGAGGACAGCCACCCATGAGTCCAGAGAGACCACATCAATAGAAATCTTGAAGATTTTGACTCCAGAAAAGGAGCATTACGACCCACAACAAAATGAAATCGTGAAGATTTTGACTCCAGAAAAGGAGCACCAAGAGATCACAGATGATTCAAATGAACCTGAAATGACTCCAAAAAAGGAGCACCAAGAATTCAATGATGTCTCAAGTGAACCTGAAATGACTCGAGAAGAGGAGTACCAAGTAAGCAAAGAAGAGGAATCGAATCCACCACAAATGACTGATGTCACCAACATAAATGCAACATCAGATCATTCTCACAATTCTCAAGAAGATACGCACAATGTAGCAGATACCACATCGGACACTGACACCAATAACTGTGATAATGACTCAAATCATCCACATGGCACACTCACTGAGCGCAACAAGAACAAAAACTGCAAGAAGCACAGCAGAAGCAAGAGCAACAACAAAAACAACATGCAGCGCAACAAGAACGACAAAAGCAACAAGAAGCATCCCAGAAACAACAAGCACGACAAGAAAAAGAACAAGAATAAAAGCGAAAACAACAAAACAGAATCAACAAGCGTGACAAAAACAACAAGAACAACAACAACAAGAACGACAACGCAAACAACAAAGACAGAAACGACAACAATGAAACAACGACCTGTACAACATGGTACAACTCTGCACGTGGAGGACAATGCCACAGCACACTGCGAAACAATGACAAGACTACAAACATGACATGGCATGATAAAGAATCTCACAAATTCACATCTGCTCCAGAACAAACAAGGAAAACAGCTTTCACAAACGATGACATACAGAATCAATACCACAAACACAGGAAAAAGTCGAGGTCAGACAACGGTGCGACACAGAATCGCTACCCACAATCAAATGGAAAAGGGGAAAAAGGTGTCCACATCATAAAACAGCTCATCAGCAAAGCAACCGAGTCACATTCCGAAAGCAGCACTGGTTCTCGACGACATGCGGGCACTATGCTCCAAACAAAAACTATATTACGATCAACATGCGATCCCACTCAAGCCACTGACAATAGGTGACACCATCAGAATCAGGGACCCAGAAGGCAGATGGTCTGAGTTAGCCATGGTGATCAGGCAGGAGGCACCGCGGTCCTACATTGTCAAATCATTTGCGGGAGTACTTTTTCACCGTAACCAACGGGATCTATTAGAGATTCGACCTACAACGCCAGTATTTTCCACACTGGACTTGACCGAGTCCATTTGTCCACAGGACATTCCTTGCCACACAATGCCAGACAGTACTCTTGATGACATCAAACCATCATCCCTACTACCACCGTTAAGACGCTCCAGCAGCAGCAGTAAGGCACCCGACCGGCTAGATTTGTAACGACACTTCAACACACGCACAAGACGAATATGGACATTTCTCACGATGGACTCACAACACAGTTAATTGTTTCTGTATTACTTTTATCATTTTCACAGTGTGCAGATTTGCATATTCTCACCACTTGTTATGTACAGTTTTCTTGAGGCCAGTCTAGAAAGCATGTCCAATAAAAGGGGGGGGGGTGAATGTAGTGATCTGTACATCTGTACATACACCTGCACATACACCAGGGACTGCAGCACAGATGTAACAGCCACAGCATCACTAGCGGGCAGCATCAGAGACGGATATAAAAGGTCCAGCCCAAGGGAGGATCCGCCTCTTTCAGAAGCACAGGGCTAGGGAGCAGCAGCAGACAGAGACAGCTCAGCATAGGCAGCTTACCTTAGCTTCACTGGTCATACCTCTTGACTGTATTATATCTAGTTAAGCTCTGGAAACAGAACAAACCCATTGAATAAAGTATTTGTGTTAACTGGAAATCTACAATCTTTATTCATACTTAGAGAATAACATATCCTGAATCTGATGTTCCTTCTCCCATCTTCTCCTCCAAATATGGGCAGAGAGTAGCGTAGGATTTCTCACCCTTGTAGGTTTCAGATTCCTAGGCCTCAGGCTCCAGTTTCAGCAGCAACAGCCAAAGGGTGTCCAAAGGGAAGAAAGGTGTTCCTGGAAACTAGAAAGTAGGACTGTAATAAACTGCTCTTCTGAAGTGTGTTCTATTTGAAGTTAGCCCTGCCCAGTTGGCTGAATTTCACAAACCACAAGATAGCGATTGCTGGTCTCTGGCCGTTGCGATTCACTTTTCCCACCGCCAGTGGTTTTCACAGCAGCGTGTGTTGGTTTCAATGGGAAATCGGATTGACAAGCGGCGGGAGGATAGAATCCCGCTGCCAGCGAACGGCACACCGCCGAGAAACACCCGGCTGAGGGATCGGAAAATCCCGCCCCGTAAATATCTCAGAGCCAACATTACAACACCAGCTCACTTTCCAGATTCACACAATGCAGCCTTACAGATCCCTGCCACCTAACAATGCTAACCCAGTTACATCATAGATGATTATCATAGAATTTACAGTGCAGAAGGAGGCCATTCAGCCCATCGTGTCTGCACCGGCTCTTGGAAAGAGCACCCTACCCAAGGTCAACACCTCCACCCTATCCCCATAACCCAGTAACCCCACCCAGCACTAAGGGCAATTTTGGACACTAAGGGCAATTTATCATGGCCAATCCACCTAACCTGCACATCTTTGGACTGTGGGAGGAAACCGGAGCACCCGGAGGAAACCCACGCACACACGGGGAGGATGTGCAGACTCCGCACAGACAGTGACCCAAGCCGGAATCGAACCTGGGACCCTGGAGCTGTGAAGCAATTGTGCTATCCACAATGCTACCGTGCTGCCCCCTCTTAAACTCTGTTGAGTTCCAATAAAAGTAAACGAATTAACTATGGAACAGGTTAACAACCCGTTAAAGGAGCACTGTAACAAAAAGACAAGATTTTCAACGAAACTTTTCACTTAAATTAAAATAATGTTCCCTTTGGTGAATAGTGGCCAAAGGATTCCCAAGCTGTTTGTCAGTCTGTTGAACCACATCTTGAACACTCTTTCAATGGCCAACAAGTACTGAGTGTGGGGGTGGGGTGGAAGTGAGGGAGGTGTGGAGGTAGGGGTGGTGGTGAAGGTGGTGGTGTTGGGGGGAGGGGGGGTATTGGCATTTGTGTCACGGGGAACCGCAACTCAGCAGGGTCTCACTTCGTCGCTCGCAGCCGAACTCCACCCCGACAACCTCCCTTTCCTCCGGGCCGCCAACCACGTCCAGGGCACTCTGCTCTGCCATGGTCAGAGGCTGCAGGTCCGGCGTTCTCTCTCCAGTTTTCTCCCGCTCTCGGCGGTTATGGCCGGCCTTCTCCAGGCCCGGGGGGTGTGCAAACGGAAAAGGACAGTGTTAGACAGTTCAACACATGCAGCCGAAGGGGTGGATAGCTGGTGGCCTCAGTGGTCAGGACACCCGGCCATGGCGGCCGGTATGGGTGCCGGCATGTGGTGCAGGGTGGGGGTTAAGGCCCCCTCTGGGTTGGGGGGCATCGGGTTATGGGTGTGTGGGACGGGGGTTTGTGCCGGGGCACAGTGCTGCCTACTCACCCTGGCCGCACTGAGGAGGTCATGCAGTTTTTTCCGGCACTGCAGTCCAGTCTAGATGGTGTTACCCACAACGCTAATGGCCTCTGCCACCTGCGCCCAGGCACGGCAAATTGCGGTGGCTTGCCGTCTCCTTCCCAGGCTGGGGTAGAGGGTGGCCCGCTTCTCCTCCACGGCGTCCAGGAGGGTCTCCAACTCGACGTCGGTGAAGTGTGTTGCCGCGCATCTTGCTGCCATTTTGTTGGCTAGGATGGTGTGTTGGGAGTGAAGTGTGTATATGCGGCTGCAGCTTGTCAGCCTCCTGAATGTCAATCACGAAACCGGCGAACTGGCACCGTTTCTCATTGGAAACGATTGTGTTCCACGTGGCGCAGGCCATAGTACCTCAACAGTAGCTGAATCGGTTCAGATGCGGTGCCAGTTTTGCTCGAACTCCACGAATCCTGGCCGGTGTCAACACTTAGTCTGAGAAACGGAGAATCCAACCCAACATTGTTTCAGGCTGATGAAGCATTCCATGGCGGTGACCACCAGTTGCAGAAGGAGATTTTGCCCTTAGTCTTTAATCAAACAGTGCCCATCATTTGTATGTATGTATTTTTAACAACATAATTAACCACTATTAACATAAATGGGACTTGGTGCAATCAGGACATGGGCAGCAGTGTTCCAGATGACCTTTAGTTCATGTCGGGTGGAGTATGAGAATTGAAATTGTCAGGCTGCATTTTCCTGAGGGCTTCAGGACCCTGAAGTCATGATTTGGGCAGCACGGTAGTGCCGTCGTTAGGACTGTTGCTTCACAGCGGCAGGGTCCCAGGTTCGATTCCTGGCTTGGGTCACTGTCTGTGCGGAGTCTGCACGTTCTCCCTGTGTCTGCGTGGGTTTCCTCCGGGTGCTCCATTTTCTTCCCACAAGTCCCGAAAGACGTGCTTGTTAGGTAATTTGGACATTCTGAATTCTCCCTCTGTGTACCCGAAAATTGCCGGAAGGTGGCGACGAGGGTTTTTTCACAGTAACTTAATTGCAGTGTTAATGTAAGCCTACTTGTGACAATAAAGATTGTTATGATTTAGATACGAATGTAGGAGGGTTGATCAGTAAGTTTGCGGCTGTTAAGAAAATTGTGTGGTTAAATAGTGAGGAGGATAGTCGTTCATTATAGAATGATATAGATGGTCTGGTCTGATAGGCTGATCAGTGGAAATAGAATTCAATCTGGATAAGTGTCAGGTGATGCACTTGGGCAGGACAAACAAGGCAAGGGAATACATGGTGAATGGCATGACCCTCGGAAGCACTGAGGATCAGAGGGACTTTGGTGTGTATGTACACCGGTCCCTTAAGGTAGCAGGGCAGGTGGGTACAGTGGTTAAGAAGGCATATGGTGTACTAAGGCATGGAGTTATATGTAACGCATAGAGTTTAAGAGCAGGTAGGTTAAGTTAGACCTCAGCAAGGGTATTATGTGCAGTTGTGGAATCCACATTTTAGGAGGGATGTGATAGCTGTGGAAAGGGTGCAGTGGAGAGTTACCCAATGCTGCCTGGGCTGGAGAGTTTTAGTTTTAAAGAGAGATTAGATAGACTTATGAACTTATGTTGTGAAGGTTGAAATTTAAAAACGCCGTCCCGATCTCTTGCTACAAAGGAGAGTTCCGGTGGGCGGAGCAGCCCGTTGTAAAAAACAGGGAGGATTCCCCGTTCAGCCCCCTTATTCAAAGCGAGTCGCGTTTAATAGACATGTGTTTCTCGGCACTGCAAGCGCCAGGAAACACGCGGGTACTTTTATTGCCGTTTGGGAAGATCACGCCCTTATAGGGCTGCACAGTAGCACAGTGGGTAGCACTGTTGTTTCACAGCGCCAGAGTCCCACCTTCGATTCCCAGCTTGGGTCGCTGTCTGTGTGGAGTCCGCATGTTCATTGCAAGGATTGCAAGACGCCAGGTCCATGCACCTAAATACTTGCGACCAGTCACATCAGCGGGACTCTCAGCTGGGGGGGGGGGGGTGGGGGGGCATGCTGGAACATCCCTCTTGGCTCGTGAGTGGTGCAACCTGCCCACCACTGAAAAACAAACTAGTTCTTATGAGTTATTTGCATGGCCATCGGGAAGGTTCGCGACCAGTTTGCCGCCCGCCGCAAATCCCGATTTTGCCCCGCCACGAGATTCTCTGCATGATCGGGACTCCTAATCTTAGCGGAGGGAATGGAGAATCCCAGACATTATATTTAGCCCCCACAATCAAATAATTGATATAGGTTGTGAATAGCTTGGGCCCAAATATTGATCCTTGCGGACTGCCACTAGTCACAGCCTGCCAACTTGAGAATGATCAATTTATCCCTTTGATTTCTGTCCATTAACCAATCCTCACTCCATGCCAGAATATTTCCCTCAATCCCATGTGCTCGAATTTTGCTTACTAACCTCTTGTATGGGGCCTTATCCAAAACCTGAAGATCCATAAGACCAGAAGACCATAAGACATAGGAGCGGAAGTAAGGCCATTCGGCCCATCGAGTCCACTCCACCATTCAATCATGGCTGATTTCAACTCCATTTACCCGCTCTCTCTCCATAGCCCTTAATTCCTCGAGAAATCAAGAATTTATCAACTTCTGTCTTAAAGACACTCAACGTCCTGGCCTCCACCGCCCTCTGTGGCAATGAATTCCACAGACCCACCACTCTCTGGCTGAAGAAATTTCTCCTCATCTCTGTTCTAAAGTGACTCCCTTTTATTCTAAGGCTGTGCCCCCGGGTCCTAGTCTCCCCTGCTAATGGAAACAACTTCCCTACATCCACCCTATCTAAGCCATTCATTATCTTGTAAGTTTCTATTAGATCTCCCCTCAACCTCCTAAACTCCAATGAATATAATCCCAGGATCCTCAGACGTTCATCGTATGTTAGGCCTACCATTCCTGGGATCATCCGTGTGAATCTCCGCTGGACCCGCTCCAGTGCCAGTATGTCCTTCCTGAGGTGTGGGGCCCAAAATTGCTCACAGTATTCTAAATGGGGCCTAACTAATGCTTTATAAAGCTTCAGAAGTACATCCCTGCTTTTATATTCCAAGCCTCTTGAGATGAATGACAACATTGCATTTGCTTTCTTAATTACGGACTCAACCTGCAAGTTTACCTTTAGAGAATCCTGGACTAGGACTCCCAAGTCCCTTTGCACTTCAGCATTATGAATTTTGTCACCGTTTAGAAAATAGTCCATGCCTCTATTCTTTTTTCCAAAGTGCAAGACCTCGCACTTGCCCACGTTGAATTTCATCAGTCATTTCTTGGACCACTCTCCTAAACTGTCTAAATCTTTCTGCAGCCTCCCCACCTCCTCCATACTACCTGCCCCTCCACCTATCTTTGTATCATCGGCAAACTTAGCCAGAATGCCCCCAGTCCCGTCATCTAGATCGTTAATATATAAAGAGAACAGCTGTGGCCCCAACACTGAACCCTGTGGGACACCACTCGTCACCGGTTGCGATACCGAAAAAGAACCTTTTATCCCAACTCTCTGCCTTCTGCCTGACAGCCAATCGTCAATCCATGTTAGTACCTTGCCTCGAATACCATGGGCCCTTATTTTACTCAGCAGTCTCCCGTGAGGCACCTTATCAAAGGCCTTTTGGAAGTCAAGATAGATAACATCCATTGGCTCTCCTTGGTCTAACCTATTTGTTATCTCTTCAAAGAACTGCCAGTAGTTCTCCTTTAGCTATTCTACTAATAACATAGAATTCCGAAAGTGCAGAAGGAGCCTGCACTGGCCCTCTGAAAGAGCACCCTACCTAGGCCCAAACCCCCGCCCTATCCCTTTATTCTAACTTGTACATCCCTGGGTACTAAGGGGCAATTTAGCACAGCCAATCCACCTAACCTGCAAATCTTTGGACTGTAGGTGGAAACTGGAGCATCCGGAGGAAGCCCACGCAGACATAGGGGGAAAGTATCTGGTTTAGCACAGTGAGCTAAACAGCTGGCTTGTAATGTAGAACAAGGCCAGCAGCGCAGGTTCAATTCCTGTACTGGCCTCCTCGAACAGGCGCCAGAATATGGCAACTAGGGGCTTTTCACAGTAACTTCATTGAAGCCTACTTGTGACAATAAGTTATTATTATTATTGTTAAAGTACAAACTCCACACGGATAGTCACCTGCGTCCGGAATTGAGCCCGGGCCCCTGGCGCTAAGAGGCAGCAGTGCTAAACATTGTGCCGCTGTGCTGCCCCTCAAAAAAACACATCCTCAAAAAAACTCCAGCAGGTTTATCAAACATGAGATTTCCTTTTCATAAATCCATGCTGACTCTGCCCAATCTCTCCATTATTTTCTCAGTGCCCAATCATCACACTTTTTGCTACTAATGACAGGCTAACAGGTCTGAGGTTTCCAGTATTCTTTCTTCAAAAAGTGGGATGACATTTTCTACTTTACAATCTTCAGGCACTGTTCCAGAATGTATAGTATTTTACAAGATGATCACCAATATATTCATGATCTCGACAACCACCTCTTTCAATGCCCTGGAATGTAGATCATCAGGGATTTAATCAACTTCTAATTCCATTAATTTCTCCAGAGCTTTTTTTTATGAACACTGATTTCTTTCAGATCCTCTATCTGACAATTCTCTATTCTCTTCTTACAGGATCAGAACTCCTTGGGAAATCTATTCGAATTGTATTCTGTACAGTGGGAGCTTGTATTTCCTTTGCAACTGGCTACATGATCCTGCCTTTGATTGCATACTTCATACGAAGCTGGCCGATGTTGCTCTTAATCCTGGCTCTGTCTGGGCTCCTGTACGTTCCCTTGTGGTGGTAGGTAGGAATTGCAACTTTAACCAATGTCACCATTAGGTAAGAGCCTTTATTGCCGTTAACGTCTGCTATTGATTCCAGAAGGAAATCAATGGGGAAATTGATTCCAGAAGGAAAAGGTTGGGGATCAGCACTGACAGTTTATTAAAGAGGTATGGTGATGGCTGCTTGACAACGATGGAAGACCGGCGGCCATGTTCTTCATTCTTGGGTGTTGACACCGGGCAGAATTCGTGGAATTCTATGGCAGCAAAACTGGCTCCGTACCTGGTCCAATTCAACGACCGTTCGGGGGCTCGTACCTGCCCCACGTGGAACAGATTCGATTCCAATGGGAAACGGTATGGGATTCGCCGGATTCGTGATTGACACTCAGGAAACGACAAAGTCCAGCCATAGGTACTAATGTACCATCAATGACGACAGACGAGAGTCGGAAGAGTAAACTATGGCTTTAATCAGCTAAAAGACACCTGCTGGCAGCCGGTCCCAGAATGAGGGCGGGGCTGGAGGTTAGCTACCTTTATACTTGAACCTGAGGGGCGGAGCCAGCAGGGACAAACCCAGACATGTAACAAACAGTAAGAACAGTAAGTACCATAAGTAAGAACAGTAAGTACAATATAATACAGTGGTTGACCACATTCACCCCCTGTTAAAAAAGAGTCCGGCGGGGGTGAAGTGGATGGGTTGAATTAGAGATCGAGTCTGCCGGGGGCAATGACCTTCCGCTATGATCACCTCAGTCCCGGCTGTGGTGAGGACATTGGTGTCGGATGAAGTGTTGAGGCCTGCGTATCCAGGAGCGTGTCGTCTTCTGGATAAGTCGCAATGGAGGGAGACGGTGTAGAGTCGTGAGTAGCAACGGAGGGAGACAGTGTAGAGTCGGGGGTAGTGGTGATGGTTGCTGGGGAACCTGCGGGTGCCAAGTCCCAAATGAGAGACTGTGTCCTCCCGCCCGTCATGGTGTGCCACGTAGGCATATTGGGGGTTAGCATGGAGGAGAAGGACCCGTTCGACCAGGGGATCCAACTTGTGACTCCTCGCATGCTTTCGGAGGAGGACGGCCCTGGAACCGTCAGCCAGGACGGGAGCAATACCCCTGAGGTGGACTTTCTGGGGAAGACAAACATCCTCTCATGAGGGGTCACATTGGTGGCGGTACACAGGAGTGACCGGATGGAGTGGAGTGTATCGGGAAGGACCTCCTGCCAGCGGGAGACAGGGAGACTTCTAAACCGTACGGCAAGAAGGACAACCTTCCAGACCGTCATGTTCTCCCTCTCCACCTGTCCATTTCCCCGGAGGTTGTAGTTGGTAGTCCTGCTTGAGGCGATGCCCTTGCTAAGCAGGAACTGACGCAGCTCATCACTGATGAAGGAGGAACCCCGATCGCTATGGATGGAAGTGGGGAAACCGAACAAGGTGAAGAGGCCATGCAGGGCCTTGATGACTGTGGCAGAGGTCATGTCAGGGCATGGGATTGCGAAAGGGAAAAGTGAGTACTCATCAATGAAGTTCAGAGTGTACACATTACGGTCAGTGGAGGGGAGGGGCCCTTTGGAATCAATGCTGAGGCGCTCAAAGGGGCGGGAGGCCTTTACCAGGTGTGCTCTATCCGGCTGATAGAAGTGCGGTTTGCACTCTGCGCAGACCTGGCAGTCCCTGGTAATGGTCCTGACCTCCTCGATGGAGTAAGGCAGGTTGCGGGCCTTGATAAAATGGAAAAAACAGGTGACCCCCGAGTGACAGAGGTCATTGTGGAGGGCCCGAAGTCGGTCTACTTGTGCATTGGCACATGTACTGCGGGATAGGGCATCTGGGGGCTCATTGAGCTTCCCAGGTCGATACAAGATATCATAATTATAGGTGGAGAGTTCGATCCATTCTTGATCTTGCCCCACTGCGTATTGTTAAACATGAAGGCAATCATCCGTTGGTCAGTGAGGACAGTGAATCGCCTGCCGGACAGATAATGCTTCCAATGTCGCACAGCTTCCACAATGGCCTGGGCTTCCTTTTCGACGGAGGAGTGCCGAATTTCGGAGCCCTGGAGGGTACGGGAGAAGAAAGCCACGGGCCTGTCCGCCTGGTTGAGGGTAGCGTATAGAGCAAAGTCAGACACATCGCTCTCCACTTGGAACGGGATGGACTCGTCTACTGCGTGCATCGTGGCTTTGGCAATACATGTTTTGATGCGGTTGAAGGCCAGGCGGGCCTCAGCCTTCAGGGGAAAATGGTGGATTTAATGAGTGGGCGGGCCTTGTCCGCATAATTGTGACATACCCACTGGGCATAATAGGAAAAGAACCCCAGGCATCTCTTCAGGTCCTTGGGGCAGTGGGAGAGTGGAAGTTCCAGGAGGGGGCGCATGCGGTCGGGATCGGGCCCTAGCACTCCGTTTTCCACAACGTAGCCAAGGATGGCTAGGCGGGTTGTGCGGAAAATGCATTTCTCTTTATTGTATGTTAGGTTAAGGAGCTTGGCGGTGTGGAGGAAATGTTGGAGGTTAGCGTCATGGTCCTGCTGGTCATGGCTGCAGATGGTGACATTATCCAGATATGGGAACATGGCCCGTAGCCAGTACTGGTCAACCATTTGGTCCATCTCCCGTTGGAAGACCGTGACTCCATTGGAGATGCCGAAGGGGACCCTGAGGAAGTGGTAGAGGCGGCCATCTGCCTCGATGGCAGTGTATTGGCGGTCCTCCGGGCAGATAGGGAGCTGGTGGTACGCGGACTTCAAGTCAATAGTGGAGAAGACTCGGTACTGCGCAATCTGATTGACCATGCCAGATAGGCAGGGGAGAGGGTACGTATCGAGCTGCGTGTACCGGTTGATGGTCTGACTGTAGTCGATGACCATCCGGTGCTTCTCCCCAGTTTTGACGACCACCACTTGGGCTCTCCAGGGGCTAGTACTGGCCTCTATGGTCCCTTCCCGCAGGAGTCGCTGGACCTCTGACCTGATAAAGGCCTTGTCCCGAGCACTGTCTTCTCCTAGTGGCGACGGGCTTACAGTCCGGGGTGAGGTTAGCAAAGAACGGGGGTGGGGCGACCTTAACGGTTGAGAGGCTACAGACGGTGAGAGGGGGCAGCGGTCCATCGAACTCCAAGGTAAGACTTTTGAGGTGGCATTGGAAATCTAGACCTAGTAGTAGGGCAGCGCCGAGTTGGGGGAGGATGTAGAGCTTGAAATTTTTGTACTCGACGTCCCGTACTGTAAGGGTTGTGACACAGTACCCACGGACTTCACGGAATGTGATTCGGAAGCCAGGGAGGTTTTCTGGGTCGCGGGTAAAATTGGGAGGGAACAGCGCCGTACCGTATCTGGGTGAATGAAACTCTCCGTGCTCCCCGAGTCGAAGAGGCATGTTGTCTCGTGGCCGTTGATCCGGACGGCCATCATGGATTTAGTGAGGTGATGAAGCCGAGATTGGTCGAGGGTGATGGAGGCGAGCTTCGGAAGGTGGGTGGGCTGATTGAGGGTAGCGGAGGCCAGCATATGATCTGGTGAGCAGGGGTTCCGGGAGGCAGCGGGGTGATTCCAAGATGGCGGCCCCCACGGGTCGCACGTGGAGGGTGGCATTGAAGATGGCAACAGAGGGCCTGATCCAATGGAAAAGTTTCAAAGTGTCATTCTTGGCAGGGTTTGCTGGGAATTTCTGAGCCTGCGAGGTCCCCACCCCTATCTAACCACACAGTTACTTTTCTGGGCTCTGGGGAGTTTCTCAGTGGTTTAGCCTACGCTTAGAATTAATTTCATCACTGGTGAGCTGAACCTGCTAGCCAGACCGGCTCCTCAGAGATCGGGCCACCATTTTGCTCGGGTGCCCCGATCTCTAAGTGTACTTGTGAGTCCCACACACTCCCCACCCATGGACAATGTCAACACCAGATATAAGGGGCGGGATTCTCCACTTTCCGACGGAGAAATTGCAAAATGCGGTGGGCGGAGAATAGCCTCCAAAGTTAAAATTGCGGTCGGCACTGGTTTGAAGCCAAATCGGGATGCTCCAACATCGCTGGGTCAGGGGGAGGAGGCTGGGGGTAGGGGTGAGGGGGGGCGGGGTCTGGCAGAGTTGAGGGGGGTGAGGATTGAGAGGGGGGTGAGGGGTGTGTTGGTTGAGGGGGGTGAGGGGGTGTGGATTGAGGGGTGTGTGGGTTAGGGGGGTGAGTGGTGAGAGGGTGTGGGTTGAGGGGTGAGGGGGTGTGGGTTGAGGGGGGTGAGGAGGGTGTGGGGGTTATCCACATACGTGTCATGGGATCTGCTACTAGGCGGGGTCTCACTTCCTTCCCCGCCGCTGAACTCCATCTCGGTGACCTCCCTTTCCTCCGTGCCACCGACTACGTCCAATGTCCTCGGACTGACACCACAGGCGGGATTCTCCAATAATGGGGCTATGTCCCCACGCCGGCGTGAAAACAGGCGTCAACCACTCCAGTGTCAAAGGCCCCCGAAAGTGAGGAATTCTCCCCTCTCTAGGAGGCTAGGGTGTCGCCAGAGTGGTTCCCGCAGCTCCAGCCAGCGCCGATCGGCCCGCGTGAGTCCGCGCATGTGCGGAGCAGCCGGCGTATTTCCGCACATGCGCAAGATTTCCCTTCTCCACGCCGGCCCCTGGGCAATATGGCGGAGCCCTACAGGGGCCCGGCGCGGAGTAACATAGGCCCCCACAGAACTAGCCCACCCGTCGATCGGTAGGCCCCGATCGTGGGCCAGGCCACCGTGCGGGCCCCCCCCCCGGGGTCGCATCCCCCCAGGACGGCCCCCGTACACTTACATTCCAGGTCCTGCCGTGTGGGAGGTGAGTAATCCACGCCGACGGGACTGGGCCAAACACGTTGGCCATTCAGTCCATCGGGGCTCGGAGAATCGCCGGGGGGGGCCTCGGGGGGCTGTTAACGGCCCCTGACCGGCGCAGCGGGAATCCCGATGGCGCCTGAAAAACGGCACCGGCGAATAGGGACGGCGGCGGCGGGGCGAGATTCGCGCCTCCCCGCGGGGATTCTCCGACACGGAGCAGGGTCGGAGAATCCCGGCCACAGGCCGGGATTCTCCCATCCCGCGGCAGAGTGTCCACGCCGTTATGAACGCCATCGCGTTTTACAACGGCGTGAACGGGCCGCTGCCAGGAGTAACTCTGGTCCCTACAGGGGGTCAGCATGGCGCTGGGAAGGTTTGTGCCGCTCCAGCTGCCGATCCCAGCGCGAACTGTGCGCCGCAGGACCCGGCAGGCGCGGGCGCAGTGGCGTCGGCGCCATCGTGGTCATGCGCAGTGGCGTCCTTCAATGCTCCGTCCCAACGCAACATGGCGCAGGGCTACAGGGGCCGGCACATAGGAAAGGAGGCCCTCCGCCAGAGAGGACGGCCCACCGATTGGTGGGCCCCAATCGCGGGCCAGGCGACATCGGAGGCCTCCCCCGGGGACGGAACCCCTCCACCACAGGCCGCGCCACCTGACCCTTCAACGCCGAAGTCCTGCCGGCTCAGAGCAGGTTAGAACGGCGCTCGCGGGACTCGTTTATTTTTTACTGCCGCTCGGCCCATCCGGGCCAGAGAATCGCGGGGGTGCCCCGTACAGCCGGCCCCAAAGGCGCCAATACTCCGCTCTGCGGAGAATCGCGTTCCGGCATCGGAGTGGTGTGGCGCGATTCGCGCGGCCCGCCGGCGATTCTCCGACCTGGCGCGGGGTCGAAGAATCCCACCCCAGATATCAGAAATGTTGGAGAACAAAGGTTTAGTGAGCGGGAAGAACTGACGGAGATCGACATTAGTAGAGAAATTGTGCTGGGAAAATTGATGGGATTGTCGGCGGATAAATCCCCAGGGCCTGAGAATCCGCATCCCAGAGTGCTTAAGGAGGTGGCTCTGGAAATAGTGGATGCATTGGTGGTCATCTTCCGGGATTCTATAGACTCTGGAACTGTCCCTGCAGATTGGAAGGTAGCTCACGTCACACCAATATTCAAAAAGGGAGGTAGAGAGAAAGCAGGGAATTATAGACCAGTAAGCCTAACACCGGTAGTGGGGAAAATGCTTGAATCCATTATCAAGGACTTTATAGCAGAACATTTAGAAAGCAATGGAAGCATCAGTCAGTCATCATAGAGTTAGGAAGAGAAAATCATGCTTGACAAATCTTTTGGAATTCTTTGAAGATGTAACGAGTCCAGTTGACAAGTGGAGCCATTCGATGTGGGATATTTGGACTTTCAGAAGGCATTTGACAAAGCTCCGCATAAGAGATTATTGTGCAAAATTAAAGCGAATGGGATTGGGGGAAATGTATTGAGGTTGGTGATGCACGATCAATAACTCCAGAAGCGAGATTGAAGACAATTGAAGGCTTTAATACGCTAGATGTTTCCCCCAGCAGCGCAGGTACAGAAGAAAGCTGCTGGGGCGGCACGGGGTCTTATACCCCACCTTGCAGGGCGGAGCCAACATACAAGCTTATCCAATGGGAACAAGTACATTCTCCACCAATGGTATTCCGGCATTATCAGACACCGTAATCCTTCTAACACAGACTATCACATTCACCCCCTGTTAATAAAGAGTCCGGCGGGGGCGGTGGCTTCGTATTACAACATGGTAAAAGTGGTAGAAGTTACAGTTATGAAGGTACCGTAATACCTCTGTACAGCGTTTTGCCTTATTACATCTTAACTATTTACAACAGTAATGTACATTTCAAAATGAAGCAATTATTCGATCGGGGGCCCTGGTCATCCTCTACGATCGTCGTAGCTTTGGTGGTGATGCTGGTGGAGGTTCGGGCGTCTGTGACTCCGGGAGCGTGGTTTCGGCTTCTGTGGCAGCTTCATCACCCCTAGACGGGGCCGGTGGAAGGACCGACTGACCTGGGAAGGGGGCGGCTGTGGGGTGCGCCGGTGGGCGGGAGGGCCTAGACGGGGCTGGTGGAAGAACCGATCCACCTGGGAAGAGGGCGGCTGTGGGGTGCACCATTGGGGGGGAGGGTGGGACTGGTGGCGGGGGGGGGGTGTAGGGATCCAGCGGGCGGCAGGTCCCGTAGGGAGACCGTATCTTGTCGGCCGTCGGGGTACGCCACAAAGGCGTACTGAGGGTTAGCGTAAAGGAGATGGACCCTTTCAACCAATGGGTTCGATTTGTGCGCCCGCACGTGTTTTCGAAGCAGGATGGGTCCGGGTGCTGCCAGCCAGGTCTGGAGCGAGCTCCTAGAGGAGGACTTCCTGGGGTAGACAAGGAGACGTTCGTGAGAAATTTGGTTGGTCGTGGTACAGAGCAGTGACCAGATGGAGTGGAGGGCATCCGGGAGGAATTTCTGCCAGCGGGAGACTGGGAGATTCCTGGACCGCAGGGACAGTAGGACGGTCTTCCAGACCGTTCCGTTCTCGCTCTCTACCTGTCCGTTTCCCTGGGGGTTATAACTGGTCGTCCTGCTCGAGGCAATGCCCTTGCTGAGCAGGAATTGACGCAGTTCGTTGCTCATAAAGGAGGACCCCCTATCACTGTGTATGTAGGCGGGGAAACCGAACAGCGTAAATATACTATGGAGGGCTTTTATGACGGTGGTTGAGGTCATGTCGGGGCAGGGGATGGCGAATGGGAACCGGGAGTACTCGTCAATCACGTTCAGGAAGTGCGTGTTGCGGTCGATGGAGGGGAGAGGGCCTTTGAAATCCATACTGAGGCGTTCAACGGGACGGGAAGCCTTTATCAGGTGCGCGTTCTCTCTGGCCTGTAGAATTGCGGCTTGCACTCCGCACAGATTTGGCAATTCCTGGTGGCTGTCCTGACCTCCTCAATGGATTGGGCAGGTTGCGGGTCTTGATGAAGTGGAAAAATCGAGTGACCCCCGGGTGGCAGAGGTCCTCGTGGAGGGCTTGGAGGTGGTCCACTTGTGCGTTGGCACATGTGCCGCGGGATAGGGCATCAGGAGGCTCGTTTAGCTTCCCGGGACGATACAAGATCTCATAGTTGTAGGTGGAGAGCTCGATCCTCCACCGTAAGATCTTGTCGTTTTTTATCTTGCCCCGCTGTGCATTATCGAACATGAAGGCAACCGACCGTTGGTCAGTGAGGAGAGTGAATCCCCTGCCGGCCAGGTAATGCCTCCAGTGCCGCACAGCTTCTACTATGGCCTCGGCCTCCTTTTCGACTGAGGAATGGCGGATTTCGGAAGCGTGGAGGGTGCGTGAGAAGGCCACGGGTCTGCCCGCTTGGTTGAGGGTGGCCGCCAGAGCTACGTCGGACGCGTCGCTCTCTACCTGGAAGGGGAGGGACTCGTCGATGACGTGCATCGTGGCCTTTGCTATGTCTGCTTTGATGCGGCTGAAGGCCTGGCGGGCCTTTATCGACAGGGGATAAACTGTGGATTGGATCAGTGGACGGGCCTTGTCCGCATAGTTGGGGACCCACTGGGCATAGTAGGGAAAAAACCTAGGCAGCACTTCAGGGCCTTGGAGCAGTGCGGGAAGGGGAACTCCTTAAGGGCCCCTGGCCGGCGCAGCGGGAATCCCGATGGCGCCTGAAAAACGGCACCGGCGAATATGCGTTCATGATCGGGGCCTATAACTCCATTGCGCACTACGTAGCCGAGGATGGCTAGGCGGTCGGTGCTGAACACGCATTTATCCTTGTTATAAGTGAGGTTAAGGATTTTTGCGGTCTGGAGGAATTTTCGGAGGTTGGTGTCGTGGTCCTGCTGGTCGTGGCCGCAGATGGTGACATTATCGAGGTACGGGAATGTAAACCGTACCGGTCAACTATTCGGTCCATCTCTCGTTGGAAGACTGAGACCCCATTAGTGACACCGAAGGAAACCCTTAAGAAGTGGTAGAGCCTCCCATCTGCTTCGAAGGCAGTGTATTTGCGGTCACTAGTGCGGATGGGGAGCTTGTGGTAGGTGGACTTAAGATCCACCGTGGAAAAGACCTTCTATTGCGCGATCCTGTTGACCAGGTTGGATATGCGGGGGAGAGGGCACGCGTCAAGCTGCGTAAACCTGTTGATGGTCTGACTGTAGTCGATGACCATCCTATGCTTCTCCCCGGTCTTTACAACCACTACTTGAGCTCTCCAGGGGCTGTTGCTAGCCTCAATGACACCTTCCCTCAGTAACCGTTGGACCTCTGACCTAATCAATATCCGGTCCTGGGCACTGTACCGTCTGCTCCTGGTGGCGACTGGTTTGCAATCCGGGGTGAGGTTCGCAAACAGGGAAGGCGGATCGACCTTGAGGGTCGCGAGGCTGCAAAAATTAAGGGGGTTTAGGGCCGCCGAATTTGAAAGTTAGACTTTGGAGGTTGCACTGAAAGTCCAACCCTAGGAGTGTGGCCGCACAGAGGTGGGAAAGGATGTAGAGTCGGTAGTTTTTGAACTCCCTTTCCTGGACCGTGAGGTTAGCTACACAAAACCCCTTGATCTCTACTGAGTGAGATCCGGAGGCCAGGGTGATTTTTTGATTAACCGGGTGGACGGGGAGAGAACAGCGTCTTACCGTGTTGCGGTGTATGAAGCTCTCCGTGCTCCCAGAGTCGATTAGGCAGGATGTTTCATGCCCATTGATAAGCACCGTCGTCGTAGCAGTCGAGAGTGTTCGGGGCCGAGACTGGTCCAGGGTCACCGAGTCTACTCGTGGCAGCAGTTGGATGTTCTCCTCGGGCGGTATGTGGTCAGCCGAGTGGGGTCCTGGGAGTCCATCCAAGACGGCAGCGCCCACTGGTCGCACATGGCTGGGGGTGCACAAAATGGCAGCGCCCATCCATCGCACGTGGCGTCCGCGGGACAAGATGGCGGTGCCCGGAGGCCACATGTGGCCCTGGAGGAGGAAGATGGCAGCCCCGCTGGCCGCACGGGGTCCGTGGAGAGTGTTGTGGTGGCGGTCCGTATTCGCCTCCGGAGACCGCAGCGACCGCCCGGGCCTGGCATACCGCCACGAAGTGGCCCTTTTTGCCGCATCCCTTGCAGATGGATGAACGGGCCGAACAGCTCTGTCGGGGGTGTTTGGCTTGCCCGCATAAATAGCAGCGGGGCCCCCCTGGGTTGCCAGGCCGTCGCGCAGCACAAGCTTGTGGGGAGATGGGAGATGCCTCGGGGTCGGCCGGGGGGGGGGGGTTCCACGCTGCCCAGGGGGCTGCCGCGCAGTCGGGGACGTAAGTGCGGGGGGTTTCGGGAGTCCACATCCAGGGAGCCGGCAAGGGCCCATGCCTCCTTGAGGCCTAGTGTCTCTTTCTCCAACAATCGCTGGCGGATTTGGGAGGACAGCATACCTGCAACAAAAGCGTCCCGGATCAAAAGTTCTGTGTGGTCGCTCGCTGAAACTTGCGGGCAGCTGCAGTTCCTCCCCAACATCAGGAGCGCACGGTAGAATTCTTCCAGTGATTTCCCCAGGGATTTGTCGGCTCGTCGCTAGTAGATGTCGGTCGTAGACCTGGTTTACAGGGCGAATATAATGTCCTTTCAGCAGCTCCATTGCGGCATCGAAATCGTCCGCGTCCTCGATGAGGGTGTAGATTTCTGGGCTCACCCTCGAGTGCAGAACTTGTAGTTTCTGTTCTCCCGTGGGTGTGTTTTCGGACGTCCCGAGATATCCGTTGAAGCACGCTAGCCAGTGCTTGAAGGCTGCTGCTGAGTTTGCCACGTGGGGGCTGAGTTGCAGACTCTCCGGCTTGATTCGGTGCTCCATTCTTTAAAAAACTAGCATATTAAATTGATGCACGATCAATAACTCCAGAAGCGAGATTGGAGACAATTGAAGACTTTAATACGCTAGATGTTTCCTCCAGCAGCGCAGGAACAGAAGAAAGCTGCTGGGGCGGCACGGGCTCTTATACCCCGCCTTGCAGGGTGGAGCCAGCATACAAGCTTAACCAATGGGAACAAGTACATTCTCCACCAATGGTATTCTGGCATTACCAGGTACCGTAATCCTTCTAACACAGACTACCACAGTGGGTAGAAAACTGGTTGGCAGAGAGGAAACAAAGAGTAGGGATGATGTGGAGATGCCGGCGTTGAACTGAAGTGAGCACAGTTAGACGTCTGACAACACCAAGGTTAAAGTCCAACAGGTTTGTTTCAAATCACTAGCTTTCGGAGCGCAGCTCCTTCCTCCAAAAGCTAGTGATTTGAAACAAACCGGTTGGACTTTAACCTGGCGTTGTAAGACTTCTTAAAGAGTAGGGATGAATGGGTCCTTTTAAAATTGGCAGGCTGTAACTAGTGGGATACAACAGGGATCGGTGCTGGGACCCCAGCTATTCACAATATATATTAATGATTTGGATAAGGGAACAAAATGTAACATCTCAAACATCGACATTAGTAGAGAAATTGTGCTGGGAACATTGATGGGATTGAAGGCGGATAAATCCCCAGGGCCTGAGAATCTGCATCCCAGAGTGCTTAAGGAGGTGGCTCTCGAAATAGTGGATGCATTGGTGGTCATCTTGATGAACCAAGTTAGTTGGGAGGGTGAATTGTGACGAGGATGCAGGGATCCTCCAGCATGATCTGGACAGGTTGCGTGAGTGGGCAAATCAATGGCAGATGCAGTTTAATTTGGATAAGTGTAAGGTTATTCACTTTGGAAGCAAAAAAAGGAAGGCAGGTTACTACCTGAATGGTTGTAAATTGGGAGAGGGCAGTGTGCAGAGGGACCTGGGTGTCCTTGTGCATTAGTCGCTGAAGGTAAGCTTGCAGGTGCAGCAGGCAGTAAAGTAGACTAATGGTATTGTCATGTGAGAGTACCTTTAAGACATGGATGTTTAAGCAATGTACCTTTAAGAAACAGTGATGTCAGAGAGTGGGTAGGGCTGAGCTTAGGTCTGCCATTTTGGAAGTTTCAGTTTGGAAAAGCAGCTTGTGAGAGTCTGTGTTTGCAGCGAGCTGGATCTCTGCCATGAAATACTGTCTCTGGATCATTTGGGTGATTTAAACTCATAATCGAAAAGCCTTTAACCTGATGTGATTCTGTTTAAAGGTGTTAAGTGTCTTGGAAGTTTGAAGGAACATTTTGAGGAGTTATTTACTGTTGCAATATTTTCTGAGTTATCTTTGAAGTAAGGGGTGTTAAGAGATCCAATGTTTATTTAAGATGTTAAGTTGAGTTCATGGAATAAACATTGTTTTGTCTTTAAAAACCCACGTGTCCATAATTGTAATCCCAAACCTAGGGAACAAGCCATGTGCTAGGAAAAGCAGCAAATACATTAAAGGGAGTGGTTGGTTGAACTCCATGATACATTTTGGGGTTCTGAAAACGCCTCACCCATAACAGTATGTTGGCCTTCATTGTGAGAGGTTTCGAGTATAGAAACAGGGATGTGTTGCTGCAATTATACAGGGCCTTGGTGAGGCCAAACCCTGGAGTATTGCGTGCAGTTTTGGTCTCCTTCTCTGAGGATGGATGTTCTTGCTCTCAAGGGAGTGCAGCGAAGTTTTACCAGACTGATTCCAGGGATGGCGAGACTATCATATGAGAAGAGATTGACTAGGTTGGGATTGTTCTCGCTGGACTTCAGAAGAATGAGGGGGGATCTCATAGAGACTTATGAAATTCTAATAGAGGATTCAGGATAAACCATTTCGGACAGAGATAAGGAGACATTTCTTCACACCGAGTGGTGAGCCTGTGGAATTCATTGCCAAAGGAAGTTGTTGATGCTAAAACTTTGAATATATTCAAGAGGCGGCTGGATATAGCACTTGGGGAGAATGGGATCAAAGGCTATGGGGAGAAAGCAGGATTAGGCTATTGAATTGGATGATCATGATGGGGGTGAATGGCGGAGCAGGCTCGGAGGGCCAAAAGGCCTCCTCCTGCTCCTATCTTCTATGCATGTATCAATTAATAATAAAAGTCTATCTATTGTAAAACTGGGAATTAAACAAAGGAGACGCGGCAAGTATGATTTACTGAGCCAAAAATGATAGCTGGGCATTTTGAACCATTTCTGCCATTAAATAGACATGGTCAATTTTCTATAACAGTTCCATGTTTCCGCACTGCCCGCATATCCCTTGATATCTTTAGCATCCAAAAATGTGCCTTGACCATTTTGCAATGGCTGAGTATCCACAACCCTCTGGGGTCAAAAATTGAAAGATTCAAAACCCCTTGATTCAGGAGAAATATCTGCACTCACAGTCTCAAAAGCTTTAATCCTTATTCTCAGATAGTGACCTTCAGCCCAAGACTCCCCAGCTAAGTGTCATGGAAATGTCACTTTAAGAAATGTTTGTCTGCTCAAGTGGCTGTGGTGATGTCAGAGTGTGGGTAGAGCTGAGCTCTGGCTCTGCTTTTTAGTTTTTCGCTTTGAGAAAAAGCTTGGGTGGTGTCTGTGTTTTTTGGTTTCGTTTTATTTTTGGAGCTGAAGCTAGCTAAAGAAGGTGTAATTTTGATCTCTCTGCCATCTAAAGACTGTCTCTAGATCATTTGGTGAATTC
Organism: Scyliorhinus torazame; assembly: GCF_047496885.1. Taxonomy (NCBI): domain Eukaryota; kingdom Metazoa; phylum Chordata; class Chondrichthyes; order Carcharhiniformes; family Scyliorhinidae; genus Scyliorhinus; species Scyliorhinus torazame. Next base: position 275,655,481 of record NC_092713.1, on the reverse strand, counting down.
AGAGTGATAACTGCTCTCAGTAGAGAATTTAACGCTGATGTGCTTCTATAAAAAGGATTTTTGTCTTATGGATGTTAAAAGGAAAGTTTAAGGATTACTTAGATTGTTGTATTCTTTGGGGGGTGTATTTGAATTTATGGTTGCTAAGAAGATCACTGTATGTTTTAAAAAGGTTAACTGAGTTCATGGAATAAAAATTGTTTTGCTTTAAAAATTACTTTTACATTTCTGCTGCACCACACCTGTAGAGTGGGCTATATGCTCCCCATACCACAATCTAGTAAAAGTAGTGGGTCAGGAGAACTCCATGATACACTTTGGGATTCTCTAAACCCTGGTTCATAACACAAGGAAAGCATCCTCTAAGCATTTACCCTTTCAAGTCACTGAAAATGTTATGGGCGCGATTCTCTGAAATGGAAACAGAGTGTTTGCGCCGTCATGAACGCCGTCGAGGTTCACGACGGCGCAAAACGGCCCCTATCCCGACCGATTCAGGGCCCGCTAATGGGTTAGGAGCGGCGCCGCGTCATTTACGCGCGCCAGGCTTGGCACCGCGTAAAGGCGGCGCTGCATACATGACGCGGCCGGCGCCGCATAACTGCCATCACCCGCGCACCCGCGTATGCGTGGTTGCCGTCCTCTCTGAGTCCGCCCCGCAAGAAGGCTTGCGGGGCTGCGGAAGAAAGGAGTTCCTCCTTCAGAGAGGCCGGCCTGACGATCGGTGGGCACCGATCGCGGGCCAGACCCCATTTGAGCCCCCCCCCAGTGCAGGATCCCCCCTCCTCCCCCCGCAGGCCGCCCCCACAGCGTTCCCGCGCTTTTCCCGCCGGCTTAGACCAGGTGTGGACGGCGCCGGGGGTAACCCGCCGTTTTGGGTAGGCTGCTCGGCCCATCCGGCACTGAGAATTGCGGGGGTACCGATGAATCGCCATTTTGGCTGTATCGGGTGATTCACTGGACCGCGCCTCGCAAAACGCGATTGTGCCGATCTGGCCGCTTCCGTGAATCGCGGGAGGGCGTCGGACCGGCGTGGCGGGAAAATTTGGCGATCCAGGCAATTCTCCCAACCGGCGCGGGAGCGGAGAACCGCGCCCGTTATGTTTCAGTGGGAACACTTCTCATTCCTCTAAATTCCAGAGAATCTCCCCTCATAGGATAATCCCCTCATCCCAAAAATCAGTCTATTGTGTCTTCTTTCCTAGGCCCAACCATCTTCAGTTTGCTTCAACGATGACCTCCCTTCCATCATAAGTTCAGAAGTGGAGATGTGTGCGGATGATTGCACAATGTTCAGCACCATTCGCACTCCTTAGATAATAAAGCAGTCCCTGTCCAAATGCAGCAAGACCTGGACAATATCCAGGCTTGCACTGACAATTGGCAAGTTTCATTCGTGCCACACAAGTGCCAGGCAATGATCAACTCCTACAAGAGAGGATCTAACCACCACCCCTTGACATTCAATGGCATTACCCTCACTGAATACCCTACAATCATCATCCTGGGGATTACCTTTGATCACTGGGGCAGAACGGTAGCATGGTGGGTAGCACAATTGCTTCACAGCTCCAGGGACCGATGTTCGATTCCCGGCTTAGGTCACTGTCTGTGCAGAGTCTGAACGTTCTCCCCGTGTGTGCGGATTTTCCTCCGGGTGCTCCGGTTTCCTCCCACAGTCCAAAGATGTGCAGGTTAGGTGGATTGGCCATGCTTAATTGCCCTTAGTGTCCAAAATTGCCCTTAGTGTTGAGTCAGGTTACTGGGTTATGGGGATAGGATGGAGGTGTGGGCTTGGGTAGGGTGCTCTTTCAAAGAGCCGGTGCAGACTCAATGGGCCGAATGGCCTCTTTCTGCACTGTAAATTCTATGATAAATTCTATGATAAAAAAGAAACTGAACTGGACTAGCCATATTAAAATTGTGGCTACCAGGGCAGGTCAAAGACTATGGGCGGGTTTCCCCAAATCTCTGGTGCGGCACGCCATCGGGATTCTCCCTTTTGCCGGCTCGTCAATGGGGTTTCCCCACGCCGTTGCAAAACCCCTGGCTGCCAGCAAAATGGAGATTCCCGACAGTGGAAAATTCAACCCCATGTATCCTATGGTGAGTAACTCACCTTCTGATCCCCCAAAGCCTGTCCACCACCTACAAGGCACAAGTCAGGAGTGTAATGGAATACTCTCCGCTTGACTGGATGAGTGCAGCTCCAACAACACTCATGAAGGTTGACACCATCCAAGACAAAGCAGCCCGCTTGATTGCTCCTCTTTCCACAAACATTCAAACCCTCCACCACCAACGAACAGTGGCAGCCGTGTGTACCACCTACAGATTGCACTGCAGTAACTCATCAAGCTTCCCCAGACTGTTCCTTCCAAACCCACAACCACTGCCACCTCGAATGACAAGAGCAGGAGGTACCTTGGAACACCACCACCTGGGGGTTCCCATCCAAGTAACTCACCTTTTTATTTGGAAATATATCGCCATTCCTTCATTGGTTCAAGGAACAGCTACTCCGTGTCCTTGATAAGTATGTCCCTGTCAGGCTGGGTGGAAGTGGTCGAGCGAGGGAACCATGGTTTACTAAAGTAGTTGAATCACTTGTTAAGAAGAAGGAGGCTTATGTAAAGGTGAGACGTGAAGGTTCAGTTAAGGCGCTCGAGAGTTACAAGTTAGCTAGGAAGGACCGAAAGAGAGAGCTAAGAAGAGCCAGGAGACATGAGAAGTCTTTGGCAGGTAGGATCAAGGATAACCCTAAAGCTTTCTATAGATATGTCCAGAATAAAAGAATGACTAGGGTAAGAGTGGGGCCAGTCAAGGATATTAGTGGGAAGTTGTGCGTGGAGTCCGAGGAGATAGGAGAGGTGCGAAATGAATATTTTTCGTCAGTATTCACACAGAAAAAAGACAATGTTGTCGAGGAGAATACTGAGATACAGGCTACTAGACTAGAAGGTCTTGAGGTTCTTAAGGAGGAGGTGTTAGCAATTCTTGAAAGTGTGAAAATAGATAAGTCCTCTGGGCCGGATGGGATTTATCCTAGGATTCTATGGGAAGCTAGGGAGGAGATTGCTGAGCCTTTGGCTTTGAACTTTATGTCATCATTGTCTTCAGGAATAGTGCCAGAAGACTGGAGGATAGCAAATGTTGTCCCCTTGTTCAAGAAGGGGAGTAGAGACAACCCTGGTAACTATAGACCAGTGAGCCTTACTTCTGTTGTGGGCAAAGTCTTGGAAAGGTTGATAAGAGATAGGATGTACAATCATCCGGAAATGAATCATTTAATTAGAGATAGTCAACATGGTTTTGTGAAGGGTAGGTCGTGCCTCACAAACCTTATTGAGTTCTTTGAGAAGGTGACCAAACAGGTGGGTGAGGGTAAAGCAGTTGATGTCGATTTCGGTGGCGTGAGAGCAGCTGGTTCGTCAGTTTCAGCGGGAGCATTGCGGAAGGAGGGTGCTGGGAGGTAAGTCAACCTTTAAAAGCACTTCTCTTTGCAGGGGCAGGCCAGTCGATTTCGGTGGCGTGAGAGCAGCTGGTTAGTCAGTTTCAGCGGGAGCATTGCGGAAGGAGGGTGCTGGGAGGTAAGTCAACCTTTAAAAGCACTTCTCTTTGCAGGGGCAGGCCAGTCGATTTCGGTGGCGTGAGAGCAGCTGGTTAGTCAGTTTCAGCGGGAGCATTGCGGAAGGAGGGTGCTGGGAGGTAAGTCAACCTTTAAAAGCACTTCTCTTTGCAGGGGCAGGCCAGTCGATTTCGGCGGCGTGAGAGCAGCTGGTGAGTGGTGAGTCAGTTTCAGCAGGAGCTGAGACTTTTTCTCTTTTCTTTAAATTAGTTTTTTAGGCGGGATCAGGAAGTCGACCCGCGGACGTCTGGGAAGACCCTCACCAATAAATTCTGGTGGAGAGGAAACCCGAGACACTACACGTGTAGTGTCTCCCACCCGCCCTCCTCCTCTAACCTAATAATAAAACCCATTGGTCTGAGGTAAGTACCATATTTTTATTATATTATTATTATTTTTTATAAAAATTTAATTTAGTTGTTAGCTAGATCTTGGTAGAAAGTTAGAGGAATGGCAGGGAAGGGAGTACAATGTTCCTCCTGCAGGATGTTTGAGGTGAGGGATGCAGTTAGTGTCCCTGCTGATTTTACCTGCAGGAAGTGCTGCCATCTCCAGCTCCTCCAAGACCGAGTTAGGGAACTGGAGCTGGAGTTGGAAGAACTTCGGATCATTCGGGAGGCAGAAGGGGTCATAGATAGCAGCTTCAGGGAATTAGTTACACCAAAGATTGGAGATAGGTGGGTAACTGTAAGAGGGACTGGGAAAAAACAGTCAGTGCAGGGATCCCCTGCGGTCGTTCCCCTGAGAAACAAGTATACCGCTTTGGATACTTGTGGGGGGGATGACTTACCAGGGGTAAGCCATGGGGTACGGGCCTCTGGCACGGAGTCTGTCCCTGTTGCTCAGAAGGGAAGGGGGGAGAGGAGCAGAGCATTAGTAATTGGGGACTCTATAGTCAGGGGCACAGATAGGAGATTTTGTGGGAGCGTGAGAGACTCACGTTTGGTATGTTGTCTCCCAGGTGCAAGGGTACGTGATGTCTCGGATCGTGTTTTCCGGGTCCTTAGGGGGGAGGGGGAGCAGCCCCAAGTCGTGGTCCACATTGGCACCAACGACATAGGTAGGAAAGGGGACAAGGATGTCAGGCAGGCTTTCAGGGAGCTAGGATGGAAGCTCAGAACTAGAACAAACAGAGTTGTTATCTCTGGGTTGTTGCCCGTGCCACGTGATAGTGAGATGAGGAATAGGGAGAGAGAGCATTTAAACACGTGGCTACAGGGATGGTGCAGGCGGGAGGGTTTCAGATTTTTGGATAACTGGGGCTCTTTCTGGGGAAGGTGGGACCTCTACAGACAGGATGGTCTACATCTGAACCTGAGGGGCACAAATATCCTGGGGGGGAGATTTGTTAGTGCTCTTTGGGGGGGTTTAAACTAATGCAGCAGGGGCATGGGAACCTGGATTGTAGTTTTAGGGTAAGGGAGAATGAGAGTATAGAGGTCAGGAGCACAGATTTGACGTCGCAGGAGGGGGCCAGCGTTCAGGTAGGTGGTTTGAAGTGTGTCTACTTCAATGCCAGGAGTATACGAAACAAGGTAGGGGAACTGGCAGCGTGGGTTGGTACCTGGGACTTCGATGTTGTGGCCATTTCGGAGACATGGATAGAGCAGGGACAGGAATGGATGTTGCAGGTTCCGGGGTTTAGGTGTTTTAGTAAGCTCAGAGAAGGAGGCAAAAGAGGGGGAGGTGTGGCGCTGCTAGTCAAGAGCAGTATTACGGTGGCGGAGAGGATGCTAGATGGGGACTCTTCTTCCGAGGTAGTATTGGCTGAAGTTAGAAACAGGAAAGGAGAGGTCACCCTGTTGGGAGTTTTTTATAGGCCTCCTAATAGTTCTAGGGATGTAGAGGAAAGGATGGCGAAGATGATTCTGGATATGAGCGATAGTAACAGGGTAGTTATTATGGGAGACTTTAACTTTCCAAATATTGACTGGAAAAGATATAGTTCGAGTACAATAGATGGGTCGTTTTTTGTACAGTGTGTGCAGGAGGGTTTCCTGAAACAATATGTTGACAGGCCAACAAGAGGCGAGGCCACGTTGGATTTGGTTTTGGGTAATGAACCAGGCCAGGTGTTGGATTTGGAGGTAGGAGAGCACTTTGGGGACAGTGACCACAATTCGGTGACGTTTACGTTAATGATGGAAAGGGATAAGTATACACCGCAGGGCAAGAGTTATAGCTGGGGGAAGGGCAATTATGATGCCATTAGACGTGACTTGGGGGGGATAAGGTGGAGAAGTAGGCTGCAAGTGTTGGGCACACTGGATAAGTGGGGCTTGTTCAAGGATCACCTACTGCGTGTTCTTGATAAGTATGTACCGGTCAGACAGGGAGGAAGGCGTCGAGCGAGGGAACCGTGGTTTACCAGGGAAGTGGAATCTCTTGTTGAGAGGAAGAAGGAGGCCGATGTGAAGATGAGGTGTGAAGTTTCGGTTGGGGCGATGGATAGTTACAAGGTAGCGAGGAAGGATCTAAAGAGAGAGCTAAGACGAGCAAGGAGGGGACATGAGAAGTATTTGGCAGGAAGGATCAAGGAAAACCCAAAAGCTTTCTATAGGTATGTCAGGAATAAGCGAATGACTAGGGAAAGAGTAGGACCAGTCAAGGACAGGGATGGGAAATTGTGTGTGGAGTCTGAAGAGATAGGCGAGATACTAAATGAATATTTTTCGTCAGTATTCACTCAGGAAAAAGATAATGTTGTGGAGGAGAATGCTGAGCCCCAGGCTAATAGAATAGATGGCATTGAGGTACGTAGGGAAGAGGTGTTGGCAATTCTGGACAGGCTGAAAATAGATAAGTCCCCGGGACCTGATGGGATTTATCCTAGGATTCTATGGGAGGCCAGGGAAGAGATTGCTGGACCTTTGGCTTTGATTTTTATGTCATCATTGGCTACAGGAATAGTGCCAGAGGACTGGAGGACAGCAAATGTGGTCCCTTTGTTCAAAAAGGGGAGCAGAGACAACCCCGACAACTATAGACCGGTGAGCCTCTCGTCTGTAGTGGGTAAAGTCTTGGAGGGGATTATAAGGGACAAGATTTATAATCATCTAGATAGGAATGATATGATCAGGGATAGTCAGCATGGCTTTGTGAAGGGTAGGTCATGCCTCACAAACCTTATTGAGTTCTTTGAGAAGGTGACTGAACAGGTAGACGAGGGTAGAGCAGTTGATGTGGTGTATATGGATTTCAGCAAAGCGTTTGATAAGGTTCCCCACGGTAGGCTATTGCAAAAAATACGGAGGCTGGGGATTAAGGGTGATTTAGAGATGTGGATCAGAAATTGGCTAGCTGAAAGAAGACAGAGGGTGGTGGTTGATGGGAAATGTTCAGAATGGAGTACAGTCACAAGTGGAGTACCACAAGGATCTGTTCTGGGGCCGTTGCTGTTTGTCATTTTTATCAATGACCTAGAGGAAGGCACAGAAGGGTGGGTGAGTAAATTTGCAGATGATACTAAAGTCGGTGGTGTTGTCGATAGTGTGGAAGGATGTAGCAGGTTACAGAGGGATATAGATAAGCTGCAGAGCTGGGCTGAGAGGTGGCAAATGGAGTTTAATGTAGAGAAGTGTGAGGTGATTCACTTTGGAAGGAATAATAGGAATGCGGAATATTTGGCTAATGGTAAAGTTCTTGAAAGTGTGGCTGAGCAGAGGGATCTAGGTGTCCATGTACATAGATCCCTGAAAGTTGCCACCCAGGTTGATAGGGTTGTGAAGAAGGCCTATGGAGTGTTGGCCTTTATTGGTAGAGGGATTGAGTTCCGGGGTCGGGAGGTCATGTTGCAGCTGTACAGAAATCTGGTCCGGCCGCATTTGGAGTATTGCGTACAGTTCTGGTCACCGCATTATAGGAAGGACGTGGAGGCTTTGGAGCGGGTGCAGAGGAGATTTACCAGGATGTTGCCTGGTATGGAGGGAAAATCTTATGAGGAAAGGCTGACGGACTTGAGGTTGTTTTCGTTGGAGAGAAGAAGGTTAAGAGGAGACTTAATAGAGGCATACAAAATGATCAGGGGGTTGGATAGGGTGGACAGTGAGAGCCTTCTCCCGCGGATGGATATGGCTGGCACGAGGGGACATAACTTTAAACTGAGGGGTAATAGATATAGGACAGAGGTCAGAGGTAGGTTCTTTACGCAAAGAGTAGTGAGGCCGTGGAATGCCCTACCTGCTACAGTAGTGAACTCGCCAACATTGAGGGCATTTAAAAGTTTATTGGATAAACATATGGATGATAATGGCATAGTGTAGGTTAGATGGCTTTTGTTTCGGTGCAACATCGTGGGCCGAAGGGCCTGTACTGCGCTGTATTGTTCTATGTTCTATGTTCTATGTTCTATGTGTATATGGATTTCAGTAAAGCGTTTGATAAGGTTCCCCACGGTAGGCTATTGCAGAAAATACAGAGGCATGGGATTCAGGATGATTTAGCAGTTTGGATCAGAAATTGGCTAGCTGGAAGAAGGCAAAGGGTGGTGGTTGATGGGAAATGTTCAGCCTGGAGTCCAGTTACTAGTGGTGTACCACAAGGATCTGTTTTGGGGCTACTGCTATTTGTCATTTTTATAAATGACCTGGAGGAGGGTGTAGAAGGATGGGTGAGTAAATTTGCCAATGACACTAAAGTCGATGGAGTTGTGGACAGTGCGGAAGGATGTAATACGTTACAGAGGGACATAGATAAGCTGCAGAGCTGGGCTGAGAGGTGGCAAATGGAGTTTAATGCAGAAAAATGTGAGGTATTTAATTTTGGAAGGAATAACAGGAAGACAGAGTACTGGGCAAATGGTAAGATTCTTGGTAGTGTGGATGAGCAGAGAGATCTTGGTGTCCATGTACATCGATCCCTGAAAGTTGCCACCCAGGTTGAGAGGGTTGTTAAGAAGGCGTACGGTGTGTTAGCTTTTATTGGTAGACGGATTGAATTTCGGAGCCATGAAGTCATGTTGCAGCTGTACAAAACTCTGGTGCGGCCGCATTTTGAGTATTGCGTGCAGTTCTGGTTGCCGCATTATAGGAAGGATGTGGAAGCATTGGAAAGGGTGCAGAGGAGATTTATCAGGATGTTGCCTGGTCTGGAGGGAAGATCTTATGAGGGAAGGCTGAGGTACTTGAGGTTATTTTCTTTAGAAAGAAGAAGGTTAAGAGGTGACTTAATTGAGGCATACAAGATGATCAGAGGATTAGATAGGGTGGACAGTGAGAGCCTTTTTCCTCGGATGGTGATATCGAGCGCGAGGGGACATAGCTTTAAATTGAGGGGTGATCGATATAGGACCGATGTCAGAGGTAGGTTCTTTACTCAGAGAGTAGTAAGGGTGTGGAATGCCCTGCCTGTAACAGTAGTGGACTCGCCAACATTAAGGGCATTGAAATGGTCATTGGATAAACATATGGATGATAAGGGAATAGTGTAGATGGGCTTTAGAGTGGTTTCAAAGGTCGGCGCAACATCAAGAGCCGAAGGACCTGTACTGCGCTGTAATGTTCTATGTTCTATGTTCACTGTCACTCGGTCAACATCCTGGAAAACCCTCCCTAACAGCACAGTGGGTGTGCCTACACCTCATGGATTGCAGTGGTTCAAGATGGCACCACCACCTTCTAAAGGGATGGGCAATAAATGCTGGTCTAACCTGTGACGCCCACATCCCGTAAATTAATTAAACAAAGCATCCTCCCAGACAAATATATGCTTCCTTCTGCGTGTAGATCAAAACTCTGTGTACCTTGTGACACCAAAACTTTATATATATATTTTGTAAATTGTATTTTTTAAGCATATCAAATATAACATGCACTTATGGAATCACACTCAAAAATGAGACACTACTTTGAGAGGAGACAAGAGATTGAACGGCAATCTATTAATTGCTTTAATCAGGAAAATTAAGGAGAGAAGGCAGATGTTTAGTGCAGCATAAAAAGTTAATTTGAACTACAATGCAGTAACCCACAAGTACAAACTCCTTATTCATTGAGAAGTTCAATACTTGCTGCGGATTCATCAGTTCCTTAGGATCATGATGGTGAATGTATTTGGTGAGTGTTGTCATTTGCTCACAGCAATAATTAGTCTTTGTGGAAACAGTGCTATCTGTGAATTCTTCACACTGCACCACTGGACTTTGCCAATCATGGAGTCTGCATTTATCTGACTGAACCTCAGGGTTTAGTTGTTCTGAAAGCCACATCTCCCCTTCACCTCACAAAATTCAAGTGAACCCATTGCAGCCCGAGTCCTTTCACACACTTGCCAAGATTCACTGGACCCCTCTGTCCCACATCACATCAACGTTAAGGTCAGATCAAGTTTCTGAATATTCTTCAACTGTTTTGTCCCATTCTCACACTCCACTTCTCGGAATCTAAATTAATACTTTTCTCCCAATTTTGAGTTATCGCTCAAGATTTTGGAATTTATCCCCAAACCCCTTGGCCTTACTCCAGGTTTTGCACCTGTCCAAAACTTGTTAAAAAGTTCCCTCCCCAAGTGGACCTTTCGTCCTTCTTGCTTTTCTCCTCACAACCAACCCCCCCCCCAACATACCCCCCTACACCCCCCTACACCCCCCCCACCCTAAAACTGCGCCCACTGCATCTCCCGCGCTGTCCGCACCCCCTTGCACCCCTCCCTAATCCCCCCAGCCTCTGTATTCCCCCACCTTCCTGCACCTCCCATCCTCCACCCACTGTGGGATAGATTTTCATTGCCACATGGGGTGTTACAAATTGCCTGGGCAGAGCATGATGAGGAAAGTCAATCCAGTACAATTGCAGGCTGGTAATAGAGGCTTTTACTTTTCCTTCCATTAAAACAAATGGAATTAAAATTCAGTAAGAGATGTGCAATTCCCACTGGGACAGTACCATACAAAATTTACCCCAGTTTCTTCGTTCTCTATCGGTTTCCCTGTATTATAATCTATATCAGGTGAGACACTGTCCAAAATTACCAGACATTTGTTAATTCGCTCTTGATCCAGAAAATCATCCTTTGCACCACCCACTACCAGTGCCATTTCTGAATCAACATATGTTAATATCCATCATTAAAGTGTATTTTAATATTAATAGGGACTGATCAAATACTTTGTGTGACTTTTGCACTCTTGATTTCAAACAAAATAATTATAATTCCAGGTTTATTCCTGAATCTCCACGTTGGCTGTTGATAAAGGGAAGGGTACAGGAGGCTGAAGCAATACTCCGACACGCTGCAAAGAAAAATGGTGTCACTCCACCAGAAGTGCTTTTCAATGATCTTGAGGTATTGACATACGGAATTGCATCTATTTCCTGTTTGCTCATTTGGCCGTTTAATACAGACCTGCCCTTTAATTGTCAATTTATCTCATACCTCTCTGTTGTGAAGGCATTGACTCTTTGCTTATGTTACCCTTCCATGCTGTCAGCCCCTTTCTAAGTGATTATTCTTTTTCAAGGATGAGCCCGGGGAGTGTGCTATCAGGTTATTTGACTGTCAAGGATCTCTCGGCCAAACCTAATCCTGTCTTCAAGCAAAAGCAAATAGACAGATTCATCACACAGCAATTAGGCAAAGAATCCTTGGGTTCTTTGGACAAACTTCATGCCACCAAATACACAAATGAGAGACCAAACTGATTTCTATAGTTCATTACCATTTACCATCCTATTCCTCACGGCGGTCAATTGTTTTGTCCAAATTATCACTGTTTAGCTAAGTCCCTGGAGCTGAACTTCATATATTACCTCGTCACTGGATCAAATTGTTGAACCCTACTTCTGGTGGAGGCCATGAGCTGAGCGGTCACACGAAAGGTGGCTCTCGTATGAAATCCTCGGTTATGACCTTTCAACTCCAGCCTATGCACAGCAATAATATCTACAATCTACAAGTCCCCAGCCTAACCCCCATTTACTGCACTGACAAGAAAAAAATCAGCCTCCCTGGAAAGCCAGCAAAGGCGGGGAGAGGGAAACCTCAGCCCTGGAGCCAGCAGCCACACGAGGTGACACGGAACCGGGATAGCCAACCCCACGGAGCTCCCAGCACAGATCAGGGCGCTGATGGACCAGCTTGCGGGTTTGATCACCTCCCAACTCCAAAGACACAGGGAGGGGCTGAGAAGAGACCTCCTGGCACCATTTGAGACAGCAGTGGAGGCTGACACGGCCCCCATGAGGGAGACAATGGGCAAAATGGAGTGGAGGCTCGAAGCCCAGGAAGCAACGGTAAGAGACCTCAAGAAGGCCACCATGGACCAAGGGGACCATATCGCAGCACTCGAAGCAGAGGTGGTGAGCCTGATTATGGCCCAGGTCAGGAGAAAAAGTCGATGACCAGGAGACTAGATCGCGTCAACAAAACTAAATCGTAGGGCTGCCGGAAGGAACGGAGGGGAAGAACCCCATGGAGTATATAGCGGAGATGCTCGGGAAACTGCTCAGTGAGGAGAGCTTCACCAGGCCCCCAGGGCTAGACCCTGCCCACTGGTCGCTTCGGCAACAGACCGACGTGGGGAATCCACCGTGGGCGATAATCGTGAGGCTCCATGAGTACCAGGACAAGGAGCGGATCCTGAGGTGGGGAAAAGGTGCAAGAGGGAAGGACATTCCATCCTCTTGTAGCAAGACATTGGGGCAGACCTGACCAAGCGTTAGACTGAATTTAACAGTGCCAAATCCACCCTGTATAAAAGCAAGGTGCGATTCGGCATGCTCTACCCTGCCAAGCAAGGAAAGGAATACTACTTCCATATCCCAGATGAAGCCAACAAGTTTGTCCAAAAGAACAGTCTGGGCAAACAGGGTTAGAATGCAACATATGTACGCAATGTATGTATTTATGTATGTATTTTCTTTTATTTCCTTTTCATTTCATATACTTACTGATCTGTGGAGCTGCTCGCAGAAAAATACTTTTCACTGTACCTCGGTACACGTGACAATAAACAAATCCAATCCAATCCAATAACCAGAACACGGGCTGCGATAGTCAAGCGGGGCAGGGGTGAACACAGGAAAAGGTGTGGAGAAAGCAGGGGCAGGGAGAAGGAGAGGCAGACGGAGGTTAAATAGGGGACCATGATCAATGGTCCGCAATGATGCGGAAGTCTGAGCGAAAGCACTGGCAAGGCGACTGGAGAGTTGCATGCCAGAAGTGATCGCCGAAGAACAGACCAGGGTTTTTAAAGGGCAGACAACTAACAGCAAACATCATACGCCTGCTGAAGGTGATAATGACCCCATCCAGGGAGAGGACACCAGAGGTGATCATCTCCCTGGACACTGAGAAAGCCTTCGAGCGAGTAGAATGGAGATACTTCATGGAGGTGCTTGAATGGTTTTGGTTTGGAGCAGGGTTCACCACGTGGGTGAAGCTCCTGTACAGCGCTGCTGTGGCAAACATACGGATGAACGCCACCAACTCCAAATACATCCAGCTGCACATGTCTCTAGCTGCAGATACGGCCCGGAGAATTGCCGGGTCCGTGGCCGTGCATGCGGACGGTGACGGCCTGCAGCGGCCACGCCGTGCAACATGCCGCTGGACGCTCGCAGACCCGGCCTACAAAATAGTGCCCCCACCTTTGGCCGGCTCGCATGACCCCGACCAGCCCCCAAAAGTGCCCCCAGCCCCTGGCAAAGTCCCCCCTGCCCACGGATCGGCCCTCCCCCAGACTGTGGCGGCGCTGGACTCAGTTCGCAGCCGCCACTCCGAGTTCCCGCCGGGTGACAACACACATGACTGACTCCGCTTTGCAGAAGGCAGAGCATCGCGAAAGCGGTGCCGCCCCCGATTCAGTCGTGAACGGGGATTCTCCGGCCAATCGCCGAACGTGATTTTGGTATCGGTAACCGGAGAATCCTGGCCAAAACACGCACAGAATTATAGAATCATAGAATTTACAGTGCTGAAGGAGGCCATTCAGCCCATCGAGTGCACCAGCCCTTGGAAAGAGCACCCTATTTAAGCCCATGCCTCCACCTTATCTCAGTAACCCCACCTAAGGGGGACACTAAGGGGTAACTTATTGTGGCCAACCCATCTGACCTGCACATCTTTGGACTGTGGGAGGAAACCGCAGCACCCGGAGGAAACCCACGCACACACGGGTAGAAGGTGCAAACTTCACACAGTCACCCGAGGCCGGAAATGAATCCGGGTCCCTGGAGCTGTGAGGCAGCAGCGCTGACCACTGTGCCACCATGCCGCCCACCACTGTGCCACCGTGCTGCCCACCACTGTGCCACCATGCTGCCCACCACTGTGCCACCATGCCACCCACCACTGTGCCACCATGTTGCCCACCACTGTGCCACTGTGCTGCCCACCACTGTGCCACCGTGCCACCCACCACTGTGCCACCATGTTGCCCACCACTGTGCCACCGTGCTGCCCACCACTGTGCCACCATGCTGCCCACCACTGTGCCACCCACCACTGTGCCACCATGTTGCCCACCACTGTGCCACCATGCTGCCCACCACTGTGCCACCGTGCCACCCACCACTGTGCCACCGTGCCACCCACCACTGTGCCACCATGTTGCCCACCACTGTGCCACCGTGCTGCCCACCACTGTGCCACCATGCTGCCCACCACTGTGCCACCCACCACTGTGCCACCATGTTGCCCACCACTGTGCCACCATGCCGCCCACCACTGTGCCACCGTGCTGCCCACCACTGTGCCACCATGCCGCCCACCACTGTGCCACCCACCACTGTGCCACCGTGCTGCCCACCACTGTGCCACCATGCCACCCACCACTGTACCACTCATTTATAGTGGTTTATGTACATCGTGGTTCAGGCACTAATTTGTCAGCAAACCAGCCTGTTATAGTTTCCCTCCCTTCTACTTGTCTCCTCTGTTTCTCTTGGGTGCATTTGTCCCGTGTCTCTCCTCCCCTTTCTTTCCCTTCCTTGTTCCGTGACTTGCTCTGTGTCCACCGCCCACCCCCCCCCCCCCCTTCCCCCTCCCCCTCACAACTTTATTGGTTTCTGGCCACAAACGGGTCTTGAAAGAAGTTGATGAATGGCTTCCATGTCCTGTGAAAGCTTCTTCTGACCCACGGATGGAGATTTTTATCTTCTCCAGCTTGAGAAATTCCGCCAGGTCGGACTTGGGTGGTGCTGTGCTGCTGACCGCCAGCTGAGCATGAGTCTCTGGTGGGTGATCAGGGAGGCAAAGGAGAGGGTGTCTGCACTCCTCCACATGAAGAGCTCTGGCTGCTCTGACACCCCAAAGACACCCAGTAGGAGGCACTATACAGAGCATGGGAGTGCTGTACAGTAATTCAACCCCCCACCCACCCACCGGGGACTTGGAGGTGTACAGCTCCCAGTAGAAGGTTGCAAAGGCTTCATTGATCTGTTCTGGGGCTGCAACTAGCTTGACACTCCTGTCTTTTATTTGGGCTATTTCCCTCCTGGCTGACTACTTTCTCAGCTGGTGGGCCAGCAGGCGGCTGGGTTTGTCTCCATGTTCGTAAAAGGCCCCCCTGTCTGGCACAGCTGGCGCACTGCTTTACCGTGGAGAGCAGGTCAAAGTCCATTTGAAGTTTTCCCCTCTGTCAATAGTCCACAGTCGGGGTCAAGGGTAATGCCAATTCAACTCCAGTACGGAATCAACCAGCTGTTGCTTAGCTGGCCTCTCCTTCCTAACTTTGCGCTCCTTGTATGCAATAATTTCCCACCTTATCACCACCTTCAGTGCCTCCCAGAACATGGAGGGTGCAACCTCTCCGTTCTGGTTGTTGGTAATGTACCCGCCTATGGCTTGAGATATCTGTTTATAGAATGGCTTGTCGGCAAGGAGGGCTGTGTCCAGCCTCCATGGAGTGTTGTGCCCGGTCCATCTCCAACTTCACGTCCACCTAGTGTGGCATATGGCCGGAGATCACAATTGTGGAGTACTCCGCTTCTACTATCCCTGGAAGCACTGCTTTCCCCACTACGTCAATCCTGGTGTGGGCCCGGGTAGAATAAGGAGAACTCCTTCTCCACTGGGTGTGTGATCCTTCAGGGGTCCACTGTCCCCATCTGCTCCATGACGTTGTTCAACTCTCTCGCCATGTTTGACAGTTTTCCTGATTTGGGGTTAGATCTGTCCGTCCATGGGTCCTATACGCAGTTAAAGTCCCTTCCCCCATAATGAGTCGGTGTGAGTCTATGTTTGGGATTTTCTTTTTTTAAGTTTCCAATTAAGGGGCAATTTAGCTTGGCTAATCCACTTACCCTGCACATCTTTGGGTTGTGAGGGTGAGGCACAAGTAGACACGGGGAGAATGTGCAAACTCCACACGGACTCTGACCTGGGGCCGCGATTGAACCGCTCTGCCACCCGATGGCGGAGATTTCTGCTATGGTTTTCCCAGTTGTGAGTGTACACATATATGAGGACCACTGGTGCCCCTCCCAGGACACCACAAACCATGACATGCCGCTCTGCTTAGGTCCGTAATCATCTTTGTTGCCGTGAATGCCGTCCTCTTATTGAGCAGCAATGCTACCCCCCCTAGCCCTTGTCCCTAAGCACGAATGGTAGTTCTATACTGCAAAATTGTCCTTTATTTTCTAAAACTAGAGTCAAGGGGAATGAGGGAGAAAACTTTCCATTGGTTGTAGTCATACCAAGCACAATGGAAGATGTTTGTGGTGGTTGGAGGTGAATCATCTCAGTCCCAGGACATCAAAGTAGAAGTTCATTAGCACAGTGCCCTTGTCCCAACTACCTTCAGCTGCTTACACAATGACCTTGCCTGCAACATAGGGTTGGAAGTGGGGATGATCAGGCGGCAGGTGGCGCAGTGGTTAGCACTGCTATCTCACGGTGTCGAGGACCAGGGTTCAATCCGGGGTCACTGGGTCTCACTCCCACAACCTAAAGATGTGCAAGGTAGGTGGATTGGCTATGCTAAATTGTCCCTTAATTAGAAACATTTAATAAAAAGAAGTGGGGATGTTGCACAATGTTCAGCACTATTCATTACTCCTCAGATTCTGAAGCAGTTCATGTTCATATGCAGCAAGAATATTCAGGCTTGGGCTGATAGGAGACAAGAATATTCATACCTCACAAGTGCAGGCATTGACCATTTCTATCAAGAGAGAACCTACCTTTTCCCCATGGCATTCAAGACCATTTTCATTGTGGAATCCCCCACTATGGACATCTTAGCAGTTACCATACCATACAAACCTTGTGGCTACACAAGCAGACTACACGCTGGGAACTTTGCAGAGAGTAATTCACCTCCTGACTCCTCAAAGCCTGTCCACCATCAACAAGGCACAAGTGAGGCATGTGATGGAATACTCTCCACTTGCATGGCTGAATGCAGCCCCAACAACACTCACGAAGCCCCAAACCACCCAGGACAAAGCAATTCACTTGATTGGCACCCTATCCACCACCTTAAAGGTTCACTCCCTCCACCACTGATGCACGATAGCAACTGTACCATCTACAAGGTGTACTGCAACAACTCACAAATGTTCCTTTAACAGAACCTTCCAAACCGTGAAGGTTAAAGACAGCAGCTGCATGGGAACACAAAGCACCACCTGCAAGTTCCCTTCCAAGCCACACACCATCCTGACTTGGAATGATATTTCCGGTCTTTCCCTGTTGCAGCTCCAAATTCCTGGAACTCCCTTGCTAACAGCAGTGTGGGTTAGGGAAATCAGGGGTGAACAATAAATGCTGGTCTAGCAATGCGCACATTCATTGACCAAATCAATGAAAATAAATATTAAATCCTGTGTGCCTATTTTCCAATACTCAGATCTGAAGGATATTACTGGAAGAGCTAAAATATAAAACTTAATTCCCCATCCATAACCCACAAAATCATTTTATTTATCCAATCACAGACTGAGAGTCTCTGATGTGAGCAATACTCCTCTGTGAAAATCGTACAAGTATCATATACTGTGACATGGCATTGCATGAATAAAATGGGGGATTTAAAATGTGTATATTGACCTCACCATTCTTATCTACAGGTGGCACAGAGTCAACATAACAGGTGTTGGGGGTACAGAAAGAAAGAAGCTGCAAATTTGCTAGTTTAGACTGCACTGTTTTCAAATTAATCTTCTGGATTATCAATACCTGTTATGAACAAATAGAAATAGCTGATAATTTGGATCTTTTCTGATAATCTGTGATAAAACTGAATCCTCTCTTTTTTCCTCACAGCACGAAGATATGAAAGCTAGAAGTAAACAATCTCATTCAATTATTCACTTGCTTAAAACACGCAATATCCGAGCCATCACTGTCATACTCTTTCTAGTGTGGTGAGTATTTGATAGCTGAGATGGAAGCCATTCAGCCCATTGAGTCTGCACTGACTGAATTGAAGAACAATCCAGTTGGTCTCACTTCCCGCTCTTTCCTCATATCTCTACTACTATTTTCTCCTTCAAGTTATTATTCAATTCCATTTTGAAAGCTACAATTGAGTCTCAATCCACCATCAGGCATTCGAAATCCAAGCCATTCCTTACTGAAAATAGTTCTTCCTTCTCTCGTCTTTGGTTCTTTGGCATTCACTTAAGTCTGTGTTTTCTGGTTAATCAAATCCCTAAACACGGAAAACATTTTCTCTTTCCCTATTCAACGAATAGAATTGTTCACCTCTTGCTCTTAAGGAGAAAAGCCACAGCTTCTCCACTTGATCCACTTAACTGTAATCCCTCATCTCCGGAAACATTGTGGTAAGTCTCTTCTGTATCCTCTCCGGTGCCTTCACATCACTCCGAAAGTATGGTTCCCAGGCATGGATGCAGTCATCTATTTGGGGCTGAATAAGGCTTTAATGTGTCTGTTCAGGGCAACTACCTTGCCTTTGTATTCCATGGCCTAAATATTGATTTGTTCTCATTTTAGCACGTGGGGGGTCTGGTTTCACGAGCAGCCCATGCTGAGACCATGGAGGCAGGCAGTGTGTAAACTTTGAGTTGTTTTCTCAGTTGCATTATTGTACCAGTCCAACAAGTGCAATCTGTGGGTCAGATTTTACACGTCCCCCACCGGGCATGTTTATGGCACAGTGACACGTAAAAATACAAAAGGTGCTAATCCTTTTCAAGTATTTTTATTGATTTTAATTTGTATTTATCGCAAAAAGGAAAAGATAAGAAAACATAGGAAACATACAAGAACATGAGGCATATTAACAGTAAAATCCAAGTGATCGTTTTCAACAACCATGCCATTAACTGTATACATGCCACCCACTTGTATTAAAAAATATCAGGGGTGTGATCGAGGCAACAAAGACGTAATCTATCATTTGCTGTGGCAGTACCAATGGGTTTTCCCCCTTCCTCAGCACCTTTTAGTCTCTCTGTAATGTTTTTTTCTGCAATCTGGATGTTGCCTCCTCTCCTTTCTCCCCTCCCCCCTCTTCGCCCCCTTCCCCAATCCTCCTCTTTTTGTCTGTCGAGCTCGATCTCCCACGCCACCACCCCCCCTCCCCTCCACTTGGTTGCTGGTCACGAACAGGTCTTCAAAGAGGCTGGTGAATTGCCTCCGTGTTTTGTGGAAGTTTTTTTCCAAACACCTGCGGCGTCATTCTCCGACCCCCCGCCGGGTCGGAGAATGGCCGTTGGCCGCCGTGAATCCCGCCCCCGCCGAAGTCTCCGCTCCCGGAGATTGGGCGGGGGCAGGAAGCGGGCAGTGCCGGTTGGCGGGACCCCCCGCTGGATTCTCTGGCCCGGATGGGCCGAAGTCCCGCCCAGGAATTGCCTGTCCCGCCGGCGTAAATCAAACCTGGTATTTACCGGCGGGACCAGGCGGCGTGGGCGGGCTCTGGGGTCCTGGGGGAGGCGCGGGGCGATCTGACCCCGGGGGGTGCCCCCACGGTGGCCTGGCCCGCGATCGGGGCCCACCGATCCGCGGGCGGGCCTGTGCCGTGGGGGCACTCTTTCCCTTCCGCCTCCGCCACGGTCTCCACCATGGCGGAGGCGGAAGTGACTCTCCCCACTGCGCATGCGCGGGAAACTGACAGCGGCCGCTGACGCTCCCGCGCATGCGCTGGGAAACTGACAGCGGCCGCTGACGCTCCCGCGCATGCGCCGCATTTCCGCGCCAGTTGGCGGGGCAGCAAACGCCATTTCCGCCAGCTGGCGGGGCGGAAATCCCTCCGGCGTCGGCCTAGCCCCTCAATGTTGGGGCTAGGCCGCCAAAGATGCGGAGACTTCCGCACCTTTTTGCCGGCGCGATGCCCGTCTGATTTGCGCCGGCTTTGGCGCCAGTTGGCGGGCATCCCGCCGTTGGGGGAGAATTTCGCCCCTGATGTTGAATTTTATTTTCTCCAATTTGAGCAATTCTGCCAGGTTGGGCAGCCAGTCTGCGGCCTTGGATGGTGCTGCCGATCTCCAGCTGAGCAGTAGTATCCGGCAGGCATCTGCCCCTCTCCTTGTAAAGTGCTTTGGCTGTTCCGATACCTCAAAGACCACCACCAGCGAGCATGGCTCCACCCTCACTCCCACAATGCTGGACATAGCTTCAAAAAAGGCAGTCCAGTACCCACCAAGTTTGGGGTAGTATAGTACCCACCAGAACATGTGGGTGTGCTTCGCGGGCCTCCCTGACACCGTTCACTGTGTCCGCCACCTCTGGGAAAAACCCACCCATGCGTCCTGTGTGCAATGTGCACTACCTTTAGCTGCTTTAGGCTCAGCGCTGCGCATGAGGAGGTGGAGTTCACCCTATATAGTGCTTCGATCCATCTTCATAGACCCCCCCCCTCATCTTCGTACCCAGCTCTTTGTCCTTCAAAACTTGGAGACAGGACAAAGGGGTACTGACAGTAAGGGACCTGTATGTGGAAGGTAGAGTAGTGACCCTGGGGGATCTAACAGAAAAGCTCCAGCTACTGAAAGGTAACGAGCTCCGATAGCTGCAACTGAGGAACTTCCTCTGCAGGGAAACCACAATGTTCCCCAGCTACCCAGTGGACAGAATGCTAGCATTGGGGGACAGTAACTGCGCCAATATGTACGGACAAATGTTAGAGGAGGTGAGGGCCCCGCTGGACGAAACATGGGAAAGGTGGGATGAAAAGGAGCCAACCCCACCATCTTCCTGCCCACCCACTCATCCCCTCTCCCCACCCCAAGTTCAACCCCACAACACCAAAATCGGCATCCCATCTACCGTATTTAAATAGAAAATCAATGGTTAATTGAACTTGCATCGTATCTGCTCCCAGTGCAAATACCTATAGTATTCACTGGTGGAATAAAACTCCTTCCAGTTATTGAAGGCTCCTGACAGGCTCATGGGAGCCTTGATAATCACTTGTGTGCAGTCTATGAGACCATGCCTTTGGTGACATCCAGCAGTAGACCCCACTCCTCTTGCTTTTGGTTTGACTGTTTCCATCAGTTTGGTAATGCATCACCATCTCGATGCAGTGCTGTGCAGTTGATTAGGAGATGCCACACATATTTCCACTGGACCCCGAAGTGAACCAGATTGACATAGAATCCTTACAGTGCCAAATAAGGCTGTTCGGCCCATCGAGTGTGCACTGACCCTTCGAAAGAGCACCCTACTTAGGCCCACCCCTCCACCCTATCCCCATAACCCCACCTAACCTTTTGGACACTAAGGGGCAATTTAGTATGGCCAATCCTCCTAACCTGCAGATCTTTGGACTGTGGGAGGAAACCGGAGCATCCGGAGGAAACCCACGCAGACACTGTGAGAATGTATAAACTCCACATAGACAGTCACCCAAAGTCAGCATCAAACTCGGGTCCTTCACACTGTGCAGCAGCACGACCACTGCCTCCACCATTCTAATCACTATGCCATCCATGTGCATAGATGTATAGAAATGTAGAGAAATTTAGGGGCATGGTGATTTTCATGGCATTGGGTGGCCACCAATGTAACTGGCATGGCAGAAAGACGTGGCTTTATAGGAGAGGCGAATATAGTGACACTGCCTCACCAATATTTTCAGGTAGCTTCTCTTCTATCTGTATACAATTGCCGCAGGATATCTCCTTCACTCTGCTAACACCTACTTGTGGTCCCGTCTGCTGCCTTCTGCCAATTTCCCAGCATGAAACTGCTTCTGCGGGTGGCCATGAGGTTGCTCCCTCACCGTCCTCCTCGCAAATTCTCCTCCTGAAAGAACGCTGCACATGGCAGCTGTGTACTGACGGCCGGAATAGGCCTCCCTGCAAATTAGAGCTTCAATGTGGCCCTCCCCACGCTACCATCAGCTTCTCTCAAGTGATCCCTCTGCTAGAAGCTCAGTGCATGATAGAGGTTGATCACAGATCAATGACTTTCCAGTTACCTCTGATCCATAATAAACACTGTGATTGAGCTGTGCCAATCTTGCTGTGAAGACATATTTGTCGTGTTAAGCACAGTAAGATAACACGGGCTGCAACTGGATGCAGCTTTACCTGAGAGATATTCCACACCTTGAAGTTAGTTCAATATGATTTATTGAACCTGTCACACAGTTAGGTCAATCCTCTGTGAGTTCGACTCTCTGCTAACCTAGTGTGATTAATCTGTCTGACTGAACCAGACTAGCTCTTAGCCACATGCTGTAGGAGCTATATGAAATGTACACCCTGACTCACACTGTAGATGTCACCAGTGGAAAGAGGCGGAGTGTGAGTGCCTTGTGCCTTTTATATTGGGAAACCACCCCCAAGTGTTCTGCCTGCTGATTGGTTATGTCCTGTTCTCTGTATTCATTAGCTGCCTGTTTGTATCTCATTATGTGCATGTCTGCACATCATGACAATATTGCCTGACTTTCTGACTGTCAATTGCAGCTATGTCCTGAGCTACCACCACGTGGCCATCCTCTAAAGTCTGCTGTGGCTCCGACGTCCTATGCCTCCCTTTCACTCTCACAAAGTTGCGAGAGGCTCATCAAATCACAGTCTATTAGATCCTTTAACTATGCTAAATACCTCCAAATTGGATTTGGATTTGTTTATTGTCACGTGTACAGAGGTACAGTCAAAAGTATTGTTCTGTGTCCAGTCCAGACAGATCGTTCCATACATGAAAAAGCATATGACAAACATAAATACACAATGCAAATACATAGGCACATGTATCGGTTGAACATACAGGAGTGTAACACTACGCAGTAGAGAAGATGTGTGAAAAGATCAGTTCAGTCCATAAGAGGATCATTCAGGACTCTGGTAACAGCAGGGAAGAAGCTGTTTTTGAACCTGTTAGTGCGTGTTCTCAGACTTTTGTAATTCCTGCCCGATTGAAGAAGTTGGAAGAGAGAATAATCTGTGTGGTCTTTGATTATGCTGCCCATTTTCCCAAGGCAGTGGGAGGTGTGCACAGAGTCAATGGGTGGGAGGCGGGTTTGTGTGATGGACGGGGCTGTGTTCACGTCTCTCTGCAGTTTCTTATGGTCTTGGGCCGAGCAGTTGTCACACCAGGCTGTGATGCAGCCAAATAGGATGCTTTCTGTGATGCATCGCTAAAACCCGGTAAGAGTCAGTGTGGACATGCCGAATTTCCTTAGTTTCCCGAAGAAGTATAGGCGCTGTTGTGCTTTCTTGGTCCTGGCATCGATGTGGGTGGACCAGGACAGATTGTTGGTGATGTGCACACCTAGGAAGTTGAAGCTCCACCTTGGCACCATTAATGCAGACAGGGATGTGTACGATACTTCACTTCCTGAAGTCAATACCAGCTCCTTAGTTTTGCTGACGTTGAGGGAGAGATTGTTGCTGTTACATCACACCACTAGATTCTCTATCTCCTTCCTATACACTGATTCATCGTTGTTCAGGATTCGACCCACTACAGTCATGTCATCAGCAAACGTTTAAATGGAGTTTGAGCCACATTTTGCTACATTTGTGTGATTATAGGGAGTAGTTGGGGGCTGAGTATGCAGCCTTGGGAGACCCCAGTATTGAGGACAATCATACGAGGAGGTGTTGTTTGTTGTGTTATGTAATTTGGAATAACACAAGCTGCCACTTGATGTAGTTTTGAGTAACAGATGCTCCAAACATTGAAGTGAGTTCAGTGCGTTTTATAATCAACCACCAAGTTGGGCAGTGAATTCCAGACGCCCACCAGATTTTCATTGTGACCCCTTTCATCCTTCTACCAATCTATGCCCCAGGTAATTGACCTCTCAGCTAAGGGAAACAGGTCTTCCCCTCTAGTCTATCTAGGCCCCTCACAATTTTGTACACCTCAATTAGTTCACGCCTCAGCTTCACCTGTTCTAAGGAAAACACCCCACAGCCTATCCAATCTTTCTTCATAGTTGCAATTTTCAAGCCCTGGCAATAATTCTAGTCAATCTCTTCTTTCCTCTCCACAGCATAATCTTCTGGCGCACACATGGCATGCCCATAACTGTGTCTTTTCCAGCATGGGACAACCCGGGGGCGATACCAAAAGTGGCCGTAAGCACGATATTTTGAGCGCTTCCGACCTCCAATACAAGAGCTCCAATAGTACCTTTGAGCAGCAATTTGAAACTGTATCCATTTAGAAATTCCAGCACCCCTTATATTGTTAACTGCTTTGTTAACCTTTCCTGCCACCTTTAATGATTTGTGCAGAAAAATTCCCAGGTCTCACTGCTTTTCTGCTCCCTTTAAAATTGTACCATTTAGCATGTATTGTCAATCCTGCCTGTTGCACTTTTGCAATAATATAAAGGCTCCAGCCATTAATAATAACAATGCGGACTTCCGGTGGCGGTGATGTGCTGAGCGGACGCACATCAGGTGGCTCTCCACCAAGTCGGACACAACACAGTAAATATCCTTGAGAGTTTGGCCCAAAAAGCCACCTAAAGCCCACCCGAACACAAAAGGCACCAACAGCGCGAGAAGGAAAGAGGATGCCTGCGAACAACAGGTTGAGGGGACGGCAAGAAGTCAGAAGCAGCAGCAAAGGAAAGGGGCAGGAACAAGGGGCTGGCGGACTAGCGGCCTCACAAAGCGAGGTGGAGGCCCAGGCGATCCAGGAGGGGGAAAGATCGGCGATCCAAACGACAGAGCAGGAGCAGACGACAACCAACACCCCCCCCTACACAGGGGGATGGGTGAAGGAACGTGTTGTAACAGGAACTGACCGCCATGAAGGAAGCGATCAGGATGGAGCTCCAGGTGGTGATTGTGGCGAATGTACTGCTGTGACAATTCACCATGTGCATATTTGTATTATGCTGTTGCCCATGTGGGCTCCACCGATGGACCATTGTAAGGTATTACCTATGATGTGGCATGTTGCGACCTGTGTGGGCTCCGCCCCTGGCTCCACCCCTTAAAGGGAGGTATAAAGATCAGTCGCCGTGTTGGCGGCTCCCACTAACAGATCAGTCGCAGGCAGGCACTGTTCTAGTTGATTAAAGCCACAGTTTACTTCTACTCCTGGTTTCGTGTGAATTGATGGTCGCATCAATTTAATCAACTACAACAGCACTATGGAATCGGCCCTCAAACCTGTCTGGCTGGAACTCGATCCGCAGGCTGCGGAGGCGAAAGAGATTTTTTCGCACCGGCTCCGCTGTTTCCAGGCCTACCTCGCCGTCTCCTCCTTGCCTTCCGTCACCAACAAACAGAAGCTGAGTCTCCTCCACGCACAGGTGAGCCATTGAATCTCTGTTCAACTTGAGGGAGCCTCCACCTACGCAGATGCCCTCGCGATGCTAGAGCGCCCCTACGTAAGGCCCGTGAACGAGGTATATGCACGGCATCTCCTCACCACTCGCCACCAGCGTCCCGGGCAAATAGCTGGAAGAGTACCTATGCGTCCTGAAAGTCCTTGCACGAAGCTGCAATTACCTAGCCGTTACGGCCACTCAACATATGGACCTCGCCATGCGTGACACCTACGTGGCTGGAGTCAGGTCCAACTACGTGGGACAGCGCCTACTCGAAAAAGATGCCCTAGACCTGGAAGAGACGGTAAAATTAGCCTCCTCGCTGGAAGTAGCGTTCCAAAGCCTTAACGCGTTCCCGTCCGATCACGCGACCCCCTCGTGGACCCACGACCAAAGAATACCCCAGGCCTGTGCCACGTGGCTGCCCGCCCGCCATTAGGGGCTGCCCTATCATTTCTGCAGCCAGCCTCAACACCCCCGGCAGTGCCTCCCGGCCCTGAATGCGAACTGCAGCAACTGCGGGAGAAAAGGACATTTTGCTAAAGTTTGCCTGGCCAGGTCCAAAAACTTTAAATCGCAGACACGACTCACAGGCCCGCAGATCCCGCAGTGTGGCAGCGTGTCTGCTGGCTCCGCCCACCCCGGACGCGTCATCGGCCTCGTGTTGTCCGTGGGGACAGCCATCTTCCAGCCCGCACAGCGTGTGCGACACACGGGGCCGCCATCTTGGCCATCCTCGCCTACGCAGCCCGCCACATGCGATTCATGGGGGCCGCCATCTTGGATGCTATCTTCCTCACCGCCCGACACGTGCGACCGACGGGGGCCGCCATCTTGGCCGCCAGCTGCAATGCCGCCGAACACGTGCGACCAACGGGGCAGCCATCGTGGAACCGCCCCAGCACCTCCGACCACGCCGGCTACCCGCAACTCAGCGCGGTCACCCTTGACCAGTCGCGACCCAAACACCTCCGGAGCTCTCTGATGACCGGAAACGGACACAAAACGCCCTGCCTCTTTGACTCCGGGAGCACAGCTTCATTCATCCAGACAGTAAGACGCTGTTCGCTCCCAATCTTCCCGGCGCATCAAACCATCCCTCTTGCCTCCAGGTCGCATTCTGTGCAGGTCCGGGGGTACACTACTGCAAGCCTCGCAATACAGGGCGCCGAGTACGCCAATTTTAAATTATATGTACTCCCAGACCTCTGCGCTCCTCTTCTAATGGGACTGGATTTCCAATGTAACCTCAGGAGTCTAACCCTGAAGTTCGGCGGGCCCCGACCCCCCTCATCGTATGTAGCCTCGCGACCCTAAAGGTCGACCCTCCCCGCTCTTCGCAAATCTCACCGCCGACTGCAAACCAGTCGCCACTAGAAGCAGGCGGTACAGCATCCAGGATAGGACTTTTATCAGGTCCGAGGTCCAGCGACTCTCGCGCGAGGAATCATCGAGGCCAGCAATAGCCTCTGGAGAGCCCAGGTGGTGGTTGTCAGGACCGGGAAAAGAACCGGATGGTTGTAGATTACAGCCAAACCATAAACCGGTACACGCAACTCGATGCAGACCCCCTTCACCGGATCGCAGACGTAGTTAATCAGATCACGCACTACCGGGTGTTCTCCATGGTGGATCTGAAGTCTGCGTACCACCAGCTCCCAATCCGCCCGGGGGAGCGCCACTACACGGCTTTTGAGGCAGACAGCCGCCTCTTCCACCTCCTCTGGGTCCCCTTTGGCATCACAAACGTTTCCGTACTTGGACAACGTCACCATCTGCGGCCATGATCAGCAGGACCACGATGCCAACCTCCAGAGATTTCTCCAAACCGCCCGAACCCTTAACCTCACTTACAACAAGGTGAAATGCGTTTTCCGCACAACCAGGCTAGCCATTCTCGGCTACGTCGTGGAAAACGGGGTTCTAGGACCCGACCCTGACCTTATGCGCCCGTACTAGCCCATAGTCGGTCATCCTGCGCGCTGGCGCATGTGCTGCAGGACAGGGAATCTGCCGGTTCGTTGGGTTTCCGAGGACGATATACTATATCGTAATTATAGGTGGAGAGTTCGATCCTCCACCTCAAGATCTTATCATTCTTGATCTTGCCCCGCAGCGTGTTATCGAACATGAAGGCTACCGATCGTTGGTCGGTGACGAGGGTAAACCTCCTACCAGCGAGGTAGTGCCTCCAGTGCTGCACGGCTTCCACGATGGCTTGGGCTTCCTTTTCGACTAAGGAGTGTAAATCCCTGTGTTATGGGCGAGACGTTTTCAGAACCCCAAAATGTATCATGGAGTTCAACCAACCTCTCCTTTTAATGGATTTGTTGCTTTTCCTAGCACACGGCTTTTTCCCTAGGTGTGATATTACAATTATGGACACGTGGATTTTTAAACACAAAACACTGTTTATTCCATGAACTCAACTTAACATCTTAAATAAACATTGGATCTCGTAACACCCCTTACTTCAAAGATAACTCAGAAAATATTGCAACAGTAAATAATTCCTTAAAATGTTCCTTCAACCTTCCAAGAGACTTAACACCTTTAAACAAAATCACATCAGGTTAAAGGTTTTACTAATATGAGTTTAAATCACCCAAATGATCCAGAGATGGTCTTTTATTGCAGAGATCCAGCTCGCTGCAAAACACAGACACACACCCAGCTCTTTTCCTCCAAACTTGCCGCTCTTTGGAAACACACAGACACTCCCAAGCTCTTTTCAAACTGGCTTTCTCCATTTAATCAGCTCACAGCAAAATAGCCAGGCACTTTGAAGCTGCTCTCAGTAAAACCAGCCAGGCATTTTTTTAAACTGCAAAACCCAACTCCCAAAATGGCTGACCTGAGCTGAGCTCCACCCACTCTATGACATCACTGTTTTCTTAAAGGTACATTGCTTAAACATCCAGTTCTTAAAGGGCACTCTCGCATGACACCTCCCCCCCAAGAAAAAAAAACCCATCAACTTCAAGATGGTTTCATTTTTCACTTTTGCACTATCCACTAAGAAATGCACACAGTAAAAATACATTTTCATTTAAAGAAAACAACACACTCAAACACGTATAAGAATATAGTCCATTTTTCTTTGTTCTTCTTCCTCCAACCGAAATCCTTCTTGATTGACCGTCTCTTTGAACAAAGTCTCTGCACGATCCATCCATTCCTCTACTCCTCTGCATTTCTCTTTAGAATCAGATACTTCAGTTCAATCTGACCACAGAGTCCCTTGCAATTCTCCAATACAGGAACATTGGGGATCACAGCTTTCAGGCAGTCAAATGCCTGTTGAAAGTCCGCTGTCCATTGAATTTTTTTACATTTCTTCAGCAATTCCATCAGTGGAGTAATCACGCCACAAAACCTTTGCACAACTGTTCGATCAAATCCACTCATGCTAAGAAATCGCATTATCTCCCTTTGTCTTGAGGATAACGGAAACTCCGCAAGGAAAGTCATTTGGGCTTCTCCAAATTCACTTTCAGCTAGGTTCATCACCAAACCCGCCACCTGAAGTCGATCAAAGAACTCCATACGATGTTTTAAATGTTCTTTCCATGTCTGGAAGTTGGAAATAAAAGCAGATTATCCCACTTTCTCCATGAAATCCTTCAATGGTGGAACAGGACAAGCGTACGTTCTTGTAACTGCATTCACCTTTCTATAGTCCATACACAAGCATTGGGTACCGTCTGGTTTAGGTACCATCACTATGGGTGAGCTCCATTGGCTGCAACCCACTTCAATTATGCCATTCTTCAGCATACTCTCAATCTCTCTGTTAACCTGTGCCAATTTTAAAGGGTTAAGTCTATATGGATGTTGTTTGATAGGAACAGCATTTCCCACATCTACATCATGTATAGCCATTTTAGTATGTCCCAATTTATCTCTACAAACTTGCCCATGTGATATCAATAACTCTTTCAGGTCAATTTGTTTTTCCTCTGGAAGGTACCTTAACAATTCATCCCAATTTTGAAGAACACCCTCATTATTCAATTTAATTTGAGGTATGTCAAATTCACAGTCGTCTGGATTTGGTTCGTTACTTTGAGTTAGAATCATTAAAACCTCCTTTTTTGCTCCTTCCCTTTCAAAGTACCTTTTAAGCATATTCACATGACACACTCGGTGAGTCTTCCTTCTATCTGGTGTTTTTACCACATAATTCACCTCACTTAATTTCCTTTCAGTCCGATACGGTCCACAAGACCTAACTTTTAAAGGCTCCCCTACCACTGGTAACAACACTAAAACTTTATCGCCACTGGCAAAACTACGAACTTTGGATTTCTTGTTCGCTCCCCGTTTCATCACATTTTGTGCAACTTTCAAATGTTGTCAAGCCAATTCACCTGCTATATTTAATCGTTCCCTAAAATTTGACACGTAATCCAATAGTGTAATTTCCCATTTCTCACCCACCAATTTTTCCTTAATCAATTTAAGTGGTCCTCTTACCTCATGACCAAAAATTAGTTCAAAAGGACTAAATTTGGTAGATCCGATTGAATTTCTATGGGTAGTCCACATCTAGTAAAGAATTTAAGTAACTCCTCAACAATCCTTTTAGCTGTAATATTACGTACTGGAATGGCCTCTGGAAACCTAGTAGACACATCCATTACAGTCAAAAGATATTGATTCCCACTTTTTGTTTTCGGAAGCGGTCCTACACAATCGATTAGGACCCTTGTAAAAGGTTCCTCAAATGCTGGAATGGATATTAAGGGCGCTGGTTTTATCACTGCTTGAGGTTTCCCTCTCACTTGACATGTGTGACATGATTGACAAAATTTAACTATAGCTTTATGTAATCCAGGCCAATAAAAATATTTCTGGATTTTAGCTTGAGTTTTCCTTATTCCCAAATGACCTCCCACTGGTACCTCATGTGCAACTCGCAACACCTCCTTTCTATACCATACCGGCAATACTACTTGATGAACTTCTGCCCACTTTTCATCCGCCTGCATATGCACTGGTCTCCATTTTCTCATCAAGACATAATTTTCACGGTAATAACACTCTGGTATCGTCTCAGATTCCTCTTCCGTATATGATTTCTGATATATCCGTTTTATTTCTACATCCTTCTGTTGTAATTTTCCTGAACTAAAAATATCCTCCGCCTCATCCTCCACCTGTTCTTGTTCTTTTTCAACCATGTGATCAAAAATCGTTTCAGTAATTGCACTTCAACTTCATCTTCACTCTTTGATTTCTCCTCTTGTCTTAACCTGTGACTTTGCGACCTTGTTACTACACAATCCGGAAAAATCCCAGGATGTTCGTCCTTCAACACTTCAGTTGACTGATTTTCCACTGGCTTATCAACCACAGTAGGCATCACTCCCACCTGTGGTCCAGCTATATCATTACCCAAGATAAACTGTATTCCTGGACAAGATAGTTTATCTGTTACTCCTACTACCACTTCACCACTCTTCACTGGACTTTCTAACCTTCCCTTATATAATGGAATGTTACTCCTCTCACCCTGAATTCCACATATTATCATCTTTTCTGGCAACATTCTTCCCAAACTACATAATTCCTCATCTCTTACCATTAAAGATTGAGTAGCCCCTGTTTCTCTTAAAATTGTGACTTCTTTACCTGCTCCTCCTGATACACAGAAGTAAACTTTACCCACACAAGTAAATTCTTTAAAGACATCTGGCACCTTCTTAACAATTACTTCTTGAACAGGCTGTACAATCGTTTGCACCTCCTTCGCTTTCCTTGGGCGTTCCTTTACCACTCTAACAAACCACACTGTCTTATCCTGTTTTACCACATCAGCCTTCCCAGTGCTTTTCTTCAATCACCAACACTGTGACTTTACATGGCCCAGTTTATTACAGTGAAATCATTTGAAACTTTTCATTTCTTTTCCACCGTCCTGGAGTTCTTTTTTAATCTGAGGTACACTCTCTTTATTGTCTCCCATCAGATCACCTTTCCCACTTGAGTATTTCTCATGTCCCCAGTTTCTATCCCTCACCGGCTGAAACTGATGTCGGAAACCAATCTTTGATTTATGAACTAATTCATAATCATCTACCATTTCCGCTGCTACTCTTGCAGTTTTAAACCTCTGTTCTTCCACATGAGTTCTCACTACATCAGGAATTGAATTTTTAAACTCCTCCAAAAGTATAATTTCTCTGAGAGCTTCATACGTTTGGTCTATTTTCAAAGCCCTTATCCACCTATCAAAATTACTCTGTTTGAGCCTTTCAAACTCCATGTATGTTTGACCAAATTCTTTCCTTAAATTTCTAAACCTTTGTCTGTAAGCTTCAGGAACTAGCTCATATGCACTTAAGATGGATTTCTTCACCTCCTCATACGTTTCAGATACCTCTTCCGGTAGTGATGCAAACACTTCACTAGCTCTACCTACCAGCTTTGTTTGAATCAGTAACACCCACATGTCCTGTGGCCATTTCATTTGTTTAGCTACCTCCTCAAGTGAAATGAAAAAGGCTTCCACTTCCTTCTCGTCAAACCTTGGCAATGCTTGGACATATTTAAATAGATTCCCACCAAGCCTTTGTCTATGACGCTCTTTCTCACTGTCCTCATCACTATCATCCAACTGTACTTTTCCCTTTACGTCTGCCAATTTTAACTGATTGTCATGTTTCATGGCCATTTTCTGAAGTTCAAACTCCCTCTCTTTATCTTTTTCCCTGATCTGTATCTCCCTTTCTTTTTCCTTTTTGTTCTGCTCGGGCTATTCTTTCTTTTCTCCTTTCTTCTCTCTCCTTTTCTTTTTCCCCTCTCTCTCTTTCTTTTTCCTCTCTCTCTCTCTTTCTCTTTCCTCTCTCTCACTCTCGTATGCCAGCCGCTTTAATTCTTTCTCATGTTCCATTTCTTTAATTTGCAACTGAATTTTTGCCATTTCCAATGAGTCAAACTCTATCTCAGGCAACTTTATGTGCTTAATCACCGCCATAATTACCTCATCTTTTCGCATTTTGTCAGGTAACGTTAACTGCAATGTTCTTGCCAAATCTAACAGTCTGCTTTTCGTTTCTGTCCGTAAGGTACTACGTGTGACCTTCTCCACCCCCAAAAACGTCTGAGCCTCTGAAAGAGCCATTGTTCACAACACTATCCCCACTTAAACTAAAATACCACACCGGAAAAGCAACAATCCTTCACTGCCTTTAAGTTCACAAAAACCAATCCAATAGATAGACTTTTATCCCCCTCGAGCCCCGAATTGTTATGGGCGAGGCGTTTTCAGAACCCCAAAATTTATCATGGAGTTCAATCAATCTCACCCTTTAATGGATTTGTTGTTTTTCCTAGCACACGGCTTTTTCCCTAGGTGTGATATTACAATTATGGACACGTGGATTTTTAAACACAAAACACTGTTTATTCCATGAACTCAACTTAACATCTTAAATAAACATTGGATCTCGTAACACCCCTTACTTCAAAGATAACTCAGAAAATATTGCAACAGTAAATAATTCCTTAAAATGTTCCTTCAACCTTCCAAGAGACTTAACACCTTTAAACAAAATCACATCAGGTTAAAGGTTTTACTAATATGAGTTTAAATCACCCAAATGATCCAGAGATGGTCTTTTATTGCAGAGATCCAGCTCACTGCAAAACACAGACACACACCCAGCTCTTTTCCTCCAAACTTGCCGCTCTCTGGAAACACACAGACACTCCCAAGCTCTTTTCAAACTGGCTTTCTCCTTTTAATCAGCTCACAGCAAAATAGCCAGGCACTTTGAAGCTGCTCTCAGCAAAACCAGCCAGGCACTTTTTAAAACTGCAAAACCCAACTCCCAAAATGGCTGACCTGAGCTGAGCTCCACCCACTCTATGACATCACTGTTTTCTTACAGGTACATTGCTTAAACGTCCAGTTCTTAAAGGGCACTCTCGCATGACATCTGCCTGCTTGCTCTGCCCAGTAGACGGCGTATAAATGTGTGTGCTCTCCGATGCTGCAGCCATTCTGGATCCAGCTATGGGAGGCACCACATCTTTGCTCAATAAAGCCTCGATTATTCCACTACTCTCGTCTTTGTGGTAATTGATAGTGCATCAATTTATTGAGCAAGATTTTTTTAAATGATGGATCTCCGCATCAAGCCTGATCGCCTGCAGCTGAGCCCTCAAGCAGCCAACGCTATGTCTGCCTTTGACCACTGGCTAGCCTGCTTCGAAAGCTACCTCCGAACAGCCGCTGAGGAACCCTCGGACTCGCAGAAGCTCCAAGTCCTCTATTCACGGGTGAGCTCTGACATTTTTCCTCTCATCCGGGATGCGCCCACCTACTTCGAAGCAATGGAGCTCCTGAAAGGACGTTACGTTCGACCAGTCAATCAAGTATACGCCAGGTACCTCCTGCCACGAGACAGCAACTCCCCAGGGAGTCTCTGGACGATTTCAGGCATGCCCTGCACATCCTAGGTAGGAACTGTGACTGCCAGGCAATTTCAGCAGTCCAGCACACAGAACCTTTAATTAGAGACGCTTACGTTATGGGCATGAAGTCTGCGTACATCCGCCAGCGGCTACTGGAAGGGGCCTTGATCTTGCGGGAACTAGGCTGCTCGCTAATTCGTTAGAACTGGCCTCCTGTGACGTCTCCAACCGCGCAGCACCCTCGTGGGCATCGTGGGCCCCACCAGCTGCCGACTCCAGCTCACCGCAAGCCTGCGCCGCGCGGCAGCCAACCAACTCTGGGGGGCCCAAGTGCTATTTTTGCGGGCAAAACAAACACCTCAGGCAGCGCTGCCTTTCTGTTTGCCAGGCTCGGTCGGTCGCCGCTGTTTCCAGGCCCGGCGTTCCTACACCCTCCACGTGCGACCCACGTGCAAGCCACGTGCTGCCTGTGGGCTGCCTGTGGGCGCCGCCATCTTCTTCACCGCAAGCCACATGCGGCCCGTGGGTGGCGCCAACTTTTATGCCGCCCGCCATGTGCTCCCCGTGGGTGCCGCCACCTTCAGCACCATTTTGGACGGCGCCTCAGGATCCCTGCTCGTCTGGCCGTTCATTGCCTGCCGCTACCCCCACCACCGCTGACCAGCCCGGGATCTCCCAGCATCTGCCGCAGCTCGCCTCTATCACCCTGGATCAGTCCCGGCTCCGCAACCTCGCGACCGCGACGATGACGGTGAAGATCGATGGGCATGAGATGACCTGCCTTCTTGACTCCGGGAGCACAGAGAGCTTCATCCACCCCATTATGGTAAGGTGCTGCTCCCTCCCAATACACCCCGTCATCCAGAAAATCTCCCTGGCCTCCGGATCCCATCCTGTGGAAATCCACGGGTACTGTATCGCGACCCTCACCGTCCAAGGTGTCGAGTTCAGCAACTTCCGACTCTACGTCCTCCCCCACCTCTGCGCTGCCCTGTTACTCGGCCTGGACTTTCAGTGCCATCTCCAAAGCCTAACTTTATAATTCGGCGGACCCCTACCCCCCTCACCGTCAGCAGCCTCACGACCCTTAAGGTTGATCCACCTTCCCTGTTTGCAAACCTCACCCCGGATTGCAAACCCATCGCCACTAGTAGCAGATGGTACAGTGCCCAGGACAGGACCTTCATCAGGTCGGAGATCCAACGGCCTCTGCGGGAAGGGGTTATTGAGGCCAGCAACAGCCCCTGGAGAGCTCAAGTGGTAGTAGTAAAGACTGGGGAGAAGCACAGGATGGTTGTTGACTACAGCCAGACAATCAATTGGTACACGCAGCTCGACGTGTACCCCCTCCCACGCATATCTGACATGGTCAATCAGATTGTGCAGTATCGAGTCTTTTCCACAGTGGACCTGAAGTCCGGCTACCACCAGCTCCCCATCCGCCCGGAGGACCGCCAATACACTG
The DNA here is from genome assembly GCF_047496885.1 of Scyliorhinus torazame. Lineage (NCBI taxonomy): Eukaryota > Metazoa > Chordata > Chondrichthyes > Carcharhiniformes > Scyliorhinidae > Scyliorhinus > Scyliorhinus torazame. Next base: position 275,620,318 of record NC_092713.1, on the reverse strand, counting down.
CGTTCGAAGCAGATGGCCACCTCTATCACTTCCTTAGGGTTCCCTTCGGCATCACTAATGGGATCTCGGTCTTCCAGCGAGAGATGGACCAAATGGTTGACCGGTACGGACTGCGGGCCACTTTCCCGTACCTAGATAACGTCACCAGCTACGGCCACGATCAGCAGGACAGCGACGCAAACCTCCAAAAATTCCTCCAGACCGCCAAATTCCTTAACCTCACAGACAAGAAGGAGAAATGTGTGTTCCACACCAACCGCTTAGCCATCCTTGGCTATGTCGTGGAAAATGGAGTCCTAGAGCCCGACCCCGACCGCATGCGCCCCCTCATGGAACTCCCACTCCTCCACTGCCCCAAGGCCCTGAAACGATGCCTGGGGTTTTTCTCCTACTGTGCCCAGTGGGTCCCTAATTATGCAGACAAGGCCCGCCCACTCATTCAATCCACAGTTTTTCCCCTGATGGCTGAGGCCCGCCAGGCCTTCAACCGTATCAAAGCAGACATCGCCAAGGCCACGATGCACGTGGTCGACGAGTCCCTCCCCTTCCAGGTGGAGAGCGATGCATCGGATGTAGCTCTGGCTGCCACCCTCAACCAGGCGGGCAGGCCCGTGGCCTTTTTTTCCCGCACACTCTATGCCTCCAAAATTCGGCACTCCTCTGTCGGAAAGGAGGCCCAAGCCATTGTGGAAGCTGTGCGGCATTGGAGGCATTACCTTGCCGGCAGGAGATTCACTCTCCTCACTGACCAACGGTCGGTTGCCTTTATGATTAATCGTACACAGCGGGGCAAGATCAAAAATAACAAGATCTTGAGGTGGAGGATGGAGCTCTCCACCTATAACTGTGAGATCTTGTATCGCACGGGGAAGCTCAATGAGCCCCCTGATGCCCTATCCCGCGGTACATGTGCCAGCGCACAAGTGGACCGACTCCGGGCTTTCCACAATGGCCTCTGCCATCCGGGGGTCACCCGGTTCTTCCATTTCATCAAGTCCCGCAACCTGCCCTACTCCATTGAGGAGGTCAGGACCGTCACCAGAGACTGCCAAGTCTGCGCAGAGTGCAAGCCGCACTTCTACCGGCCAGATCGAGCGCACCTGGTGAAGGCCTCCCGCCCCTTTGAGCGCCTCAGCATGAACTTCAAAGGGCCCCTCCCCTCCACCAACCGCAACAAATACTTTCTGAACGTGATTGATGAGTACTCCCGGTTCCCTTTCACCATCCCATGCCCCGATCTGACTTCTGCCACGGTAATTAAAGCCCTCCACAGCATTTTCACTCTGTTTGGTTTCCCCACCTACATCCACAGCGATTGGGGATCCTCTTATATGAGCGATGAGCTGCATCAGTTCCTGCTCAGCAAGGGCATTGCCTCGAGCAGGACGACCAGCTACAACCCCCGGGGAAACGGGTAGGTGGAGAGGGAGAACGGGACGGTCTAGAAGGCTGTCCTACTGGCCCTGCGGTCTAAAAATCTCCCTGTCTCCCGCTGGCAGGAGGTCCCCCCCCCCCCCCCGACGCGCTCCACTCCATCCAATCGCTCCTCTGCACCGCGACTTCACGAACGCGTGTTTGCCTTCCCCAGGAAGTCCACCTCCGGGGTCTCACTCCCAACATGGCTGGCAGTTCCTGGACCCGTCCTCCTTCGGAAGCATGTGCGGATCCATAAGTCGGACCCTTTGGTCGAAAACGTCCACCTCCTACATGCGGACCCGCAGTACGCCTACGTGGCACAGCCTGGCGGGCAGCAGGACACAGTCTTCCTCCGGGACCTGGCACCCGCTGGATCCCCACCCATGACCCCCGATCTGACACCTCCCCCCCCCCCACCCCCCAGTTGCCTCATTCACCCCACGCCACTTACCCTGCCTCCAGCGAACCTCACCGCAGCCCTCGCCCCAGTAGGATCCGTCCTCCCACACACACAGTAGGCGGCGTATAAATGTGTGCGCTCGCCGGTGCTGCAGTCATTCTGGTTCCAGCTACGGGAGGCACAACATCTTTGCTCAATAAAGCCTCGATTATTCCACTACTCTCGTCCTTGTGGTAATTGAGAGTGTATCACCGACACTGCAAAGGAGGAAAATCAAAGGTGGTTTGGCTTTACCGAACCTGCAGTACTACCACTGGGCAGCAACGGCGGAAAGAGTGAGGGGATGGGTAAACGAACCCAACTCAGAGTGTGTACAGATGGAGGAGGCCTCCTGCAAGGGAAAGACCCTCCGGGCCTTGGCTACAGCAGCACTCCAATCCCCCTTGGCAAAATACACATCCTGCCCAGTGGTAGCGGCCACTCTGAAAACATGGGCCCAATTAAGACAGCACTTTGGGCTGACTAGGATGCCCCCATGGCTCCTATCTGCAGCAATCACAAATTCCCCCCAGCCATGCTAGACTCTACCTTTAGGAAATGGAGACAGGACGGGGGCACACTGACAGTTAAGGACTTCTCCGTAGGGCATAGACTAGCGACACTGGTTCTATGTTCTATGTTCTATAACTGACGGAGGTGTCGGAACTGCTGACAGGACAGGAAATGAGGCATTTGCAAATAAAGCACTTCCTCCGCAAAGAGACAGTAGGGTAACCTGGAGCCCCAGAAACTACACTATTAGAGGACCTGATAAGCACAGACAGTAAAGAATGGAGACCAAATGGGAAAATGTATGGACAGTTACCGGACAGAGCCCAAACACCACTGGACAAGATCAGACAAAAATGGGAGGACGAACTGGGGACAGAAGTGGGGTGGGGACTCTGTAGCAAAGCACTGAGCAGGGCCAACTCCTCCTCCTCCTGCACAAGGCTTAGTCTGTTCCAGCTCAAAGTGGTGCACAGTGCACACCTGATCAGAACCCGAATGAGCAGGTTCTTCCCGGAGGTGGAGGACAAATGTGAACGGTGCCAGAAGGGCCCGGCCAACCTCACCCACATGTTCTGGGCATGTCCCAAACTTGCTGGCTTCTGGACAGCCTTCTCTGAGGCAATGTCCAAGGTTGTGGGGGTGAGGGTGAAGCCATGCCCGATAGTGCCAATCTTTGGGGAGTCAGAGCAGCCAGAGCTTCACATGGGGAAGAGGGCTGATGCCCTTGCTTTCGTTTCCCATGAGCCGAAGAATCCAGCTCGGCTGGCGATCAGCAGCACCACCCACAGCTGCAGACTGGTTTGCTGGTCTTTCGGAATTTCTCCACCTGGAGAAATGCCATCCGAGGGTCGGAGGAAGGCTTCCTAAGCTCAGGGGGGCAGTTCATCGGCCTGTTCCAAAACCTGTTTGGGTGCTGCAACAACGAGTAAGATGGGGAAATGGGAAAGAAAGAAAGGAAATGGAGAGGAAAAAGAATTGTCTCTAATTGAATTGCATCTCCGCACCCAAAGCCACCCCCATTGAGGTCACGGTTTAAGTCATTGGTCACCATAGAAAGCATCCTTTCGGGCTGCATCACAGCCTGGTATGGCAACTGCTCGGCCCAGGATCGCAAGAAACTTCAGAGAGTCATGAACACCACCCAGTCCATCACACAAACCTGCCTCCCATCCATTGACTCCATCTACACCTCCCGCTGCCTGGGGAAAGCGGGCAGTACAATCAAAGATCCCTCCCACCCGGCTTACTCACTCTTCCAACTTCTCCCATCGGGCAGGAGATACAGAAGTCTGAGAACACACACAAACAGACTCAAAAACAGCTTCTTCCCCACTGTCACCAGACTCCTAAATGACCCTCTTATGGACTGATTTCATTAACACTACACCCTGTATACTTCATCCGATGCCAGTGCCTTTGTAGTTACATTGTATATGTTGTGTTGCCCTATTATGTATTTTCTTTTATTCCCTTTTTTTCTCATGTGCTTAATGATCTGTTGAGCTGCTCGCAGAAAAATACTTTTCACTGTACCTCGGTACACGTGACAATAAACAAATCCAATCCAATCCAATCCCATTCCTAATGGAGTTGGACACTGATGTTGCTGTCTCGGTTATCGATAGGCACACTTTTGAGAAACTCTAGACATAGTGCAGCTGGGCCAGATTGTTTGGCCATGACTGGCTACAATGCCTCTACATTGATTGGCAGCAGGTCAATGGAAAAACAATGGCACCAAGGAAAAATTAATAGGTATTTACTTAAATGCGTGTAGCATTTGGCACAAATTAAAGAATTAACAACATAATTGAGGTTAATGGGTATGATCTTGCAGCCATTACAGAGACGTGGTTACAAGGAGTGATAATACATTTATAGCTTTGTTCAAGTTAAAGCTATTTTGCGCCAACCATCCTGAATTTAGCAACACAAAGAACACCACAGAGAATGAAACTGGGGAAACAATAATAGGGAACCAGGAAATGACAGAGGAGTTAAACAAATACTTTGACATCAGACTTCACATTGGAAGACATTAATAACATTCCAAAAATCCTAAATAATCAAGGGGCAGTAAATAAATACAATAATTATCACTATAGAAAAAATGCGATGGAAACTAATGGGGCTAAAGGCCAATAAGTCCACTGGATGTGATGGCTGCATCCCAGGAAACTAAAGGAAGCAGCTACAGAGTTGGTTGATGCACTGGTGGTAATCCTCCTAGAATCCCTGAATTCTGGAGATGTTCCAGACGATTTGGAAACTGCCAATGTAACACCCTTATTCAAAAAGTGAGGGAGACAAAAAACAGGGAGCTGCAGGTCAGTTAGCTTAACGTATGTCATTGGGAAACATGTCAGAGTCAATTGTAAAGGATATACTAGCAGAACATTTAGAAAAATATAATATGATCAAGCAGAGTCAGAACGGCTTCATGACAGGGAAATCATACCTGACAAATTTGTTCGAATTCTCAAGGTAGTAACGAGCAGGATAGATAAAGGGGAGACAATAGATGTAATGTGTTTGGATCAGCAAAAGTAGCTTTCGATAGGTACCACACAAAAGGCTGCTTAATAAGATAAGAACCCATGGAGTTGGGGTAGTATATTAGCATGGATAGAGGATTGGCTATTTGACAGAAGACAGAGAGTTGGGATTAGAGCAGCATTTTCAGGACAGTAACATGAAACTAGTTGGGTGCCACAGGGATCAGTGGTGAGACCACTATTATTTACAATATGTATTAATGACTTGGGTGAGGGAAGCAAATGTCTTGTTGCCATGTTTGTGGGTGACTCAAAAATAGGTGGGAAGGCAAATGATGACGACGGCAGAGTCTACAGAGGGATATCGGCAGGTTAGGTGAGTGGGCAAAAAACTTTGCAGATGGAATATAATACAGGAAAATGTGAGGTTGTGCACCTTGATAGGAAAAATAAAGGAACTGAATATTATTCCAATGGAAAAAGTTGCAGCACAGAGGGATTTAGGGGTCCATGTGCATAAATCACAAAAAGTTTGCATTTAAGTTCAGCAGTTAATAGGCAAATGAAATGTTGGTCTTTATTTCAAAGGGACTGGAGTATAAAAATAGGGAAGTTTTGCTAAAGCTGTACAAGGCACCAGGTGGACCACACCTGGAATACTGTGAACATTTTGGTCCCCTTATTTAAGGAAAGATATATTGGTATTGGAGGCTGTCCAGTGAAGGTTCACTAGGTTGTTCCCAGGTATGGAGGGATTTATTTATGACAAGACATTGAGTAGGTTGGGCCTGTATTCATTGCAGTTTATTAGAAGTTAGGAAGAAGTCTTACAACACCAGGTTAAAGTCCAACAGGTTTGTTTGGAGTCACTGGCTTTCTGAGCGCAGCTCCTTCATCAGGTGAGTCTAGGTGGGTCCCTGGCGGCACATCAGGAGTGGAGGCGGCCTGCTGCGATTGACGCCCTGTGACCTTGGTCCCCTTTGGCGGCCGTCCTCTGAGATGACTGTGCCTGGATGGGCCCTGCAGTCGCTCAGTTGTCCCAGGTAGCGTGGTGCCACCCTGATTTGACCACTGCCCATCAGATGTACCAAGGACGGGAGAGGAAGAGTCCATGGCATTGTGGTGTTAGAGCATCACCTCTGCGACATGGATCCATCACCTCATCTTCCTTCGGGCTGCCTGATTGCCCCCGAGCTACACCTTGCTGCGGGTACAACAGGAGATAACCCCCTGGAGCCCCCCGCCATCTAATGTTGCCAATCCTGGAGGCCTGCTCCCGTCTCGACCAGGGTCTCAATGGTCACGGCCAAAGGGCACAGGGAGTGGGCCACCTCCTTCTGGGACTGTGTATATCAGCCAATGACCATGCCACCTCCCTCTGGGGCTGGTCAACCTCCCTCTAGGGTGGCACGGTAGCACAGTGGTTAGCACAGTCACTTCACAGCTCCAGGGTCCCTGGTTTGATTCCCAGCTTGGGTCACTGTCTGTGCGGAGTCTGCACGTTCTCCCCGTGTGTGCGTGGGTTTCCTCCGGGTGCTCCGGTTTCCTCCCGCAGTCCAAAGATGTGCAGCTTAGGTGTGGATTTGCCATGCTAAATTGCTCTTAGTATCTATAAAATGTTAGGTGGGGTTACTGGGGTACAAGGATAGGATGGAGGTGTGAGCTTAATTAGAGAGCTCTTTACAAGGGTCGGTGAAGAGTCTATGATCTATGATTGTGCCACATCACCTGGTCAGTGTGCCACCTCCCTCTGTGTTCGGCTCAGGTCAGCCGGCGCCGGGCAATGCCACTGATGACCTCAACCATGACCTGTTATCACTGGGCCAAATTCTGGAGTACTGCTGCAATGTGATCCTGGTACATGACAGGGATCTCTCTCCTGTGCCTCGTCCAATGCCAGCACACAATGCCCCAAGACTTGGACATCCTGACCAATGGCCGATACCTTTGACCCCCCAATTCCTCCGCTGCGGACGCCACAGTGTAGGCCTATTTGGCATGCATGGTTGGCACCACCTCCTGCTCCTGCAGGCAGTTGGACTGCTCCAACTGCACCTGGATGCTCGCCGATAGTCCCTGGCTCTGCGCCTGCATCTCCACTATTGATAGGAAAGAGATACCCTGTAATGTACCAGGACCACCTGGACATTGCAGCAGCACTCCAGAGCTTGACCAGTGACAACAGGTCATGGCTGAGGTCATCGGTGGCATTGCCCGGGCGCTGGCTGACCTGAGCCGAACAAAAGGGAGGTGGCACAGTGGCCGGGTGATGTGGCAGAGTTATAGATCATAGATTCTTCACCGACCCTTGTAAAGAGCTCCTTAATTAAGCTTACCAGAAGCCCGTGACCCATCAGGATGGCAACTAGTCCCTCGGGTCGAGCCGCCCTCTCGAGGGTTCCTATCTCCACCTGATGCACCGCTGCACATGTGTGGTGCACATCAAATAGTGCCCGAGGAGCCTCTTCACTAATATGCCCAACTGAGATGAGTGTGTCTGGGATGGTGGAGAGTATTAGAGAGAGCTGTGGCAGCAACTCAGCGTCATCCCAGGACTGGTACTCCGACGTGTCTCGGGCTGTGGTTTGGGGGCTCTCATTGCTTTCTTTGCCTTGTCGTCGCTGGTATCTGCTTGGGGTTGGGTTCGGGGTCAGGGGACACCCGAAGGGCCCACCACATTGCCTACTGATCCTGCAAGACACGACGCATGATTGGATCACGGGTTGGCATAGTGGGTGGGAGTGGTGACAGGGTGGTGTGCGGGTCGTGAGGGTGTGTGTGGGTGGTGTGAGGTGATGAGGATTGGTGTGGGGGTGGTGCTGTGGTGGTGTGAGGCTGGTATGGGGGTGGTATGGGGGTGTGGGGCTGGTATGGGGGTATGGGGGTGTGGGGCCGCTATGGGGGTGTGGGGGTGGTGCTGTGGTGGTGTGGAGCTGGTATGGGGTGTGTGGGTGGTATGGGGGTGTGGGGCTGGTATGGGGGTGTGGGGCTGGTATGGGGGAGTGGGGCTGGTATGGGGGTGTAGGGCTGGTATGGTGGTGTGGGGCTGGTATGGGGGTGTGGGGCTAGTATGGGGGTGTGGGGCTGGTATGGGGGTGTGCGGGTGGTATGGGTGTGGGGCTAGTATGGGGGTGTGGGGCTGGTATGGGGATGTGGGGCTGGTATGGGGGTGTGGAACTGCTATGGGGGTGTGGGGCTGCTATGGGGGGGTGGGGCTGGTATGAGGGTGTGGGGCTGCTGTGGAGGTGTGGGGCAGGTATGGGGGTGGGCGGATGGTGGTGTGGGGCTGGTATGGTGGTGGGCGGGTGGTGGTGTGGGGCTAGTATGGGGGTGTGGGGCTGGTATGGGGTTATGCGGGGGATGTGGGGCTGCTATGGGGGTGTGGGGCTGGTATGGGGATGTGGGGCTGGTATGGGGGTGTGGGGCTGGTATGGGGAGTGGAGCTGGTATGGGGGAGTGGGGCTGGTATGGGGGATGTGGGGCTGCTATGGGGGTGTGGGGCTGGTATGGGGTGTGGGGCTGGTATGGGGGTGTGGGGCTGGTATGGCGGTGTTTGGCTGGTATGGGGGCGTGGGGCTGGTATGGGGGCGTGGGGATAGTATGGGGGCGTGGGGATAGTATGGGGGTGTGGGGCTAGTATGGGGGTGTGGGACTGGTATGGGGGTGTGGGGCTGGTATGGGGGAGTGGAGCTGGTATGGGGGAGTGGGGCTGATATGGGGGGGTGCGGGTGGTGTGGGGGTGTGCGGGTGGTGTGGGGTTGTGGGGCTAGTATGGGGGTGTGGGGCTGGTATGGGGATGTGGAGCTATTATGGGGGTATGCGGGGGATGTGGGGCTGCAATGGGGATGTGGGGCTGGTATGGGGGTGTGGGACTGGTATGGGGGTGTGGGGCTGGTATGGGGGTGTGGAACTGCTATGGGGGTGTGGGGCTGCTATGGGGGTGTGGGGCTGGTATGGGGGTGTGGGACTGCTATGGGGGTGTGGGGCTGCTGTGGAGGTGTGGGGCATGTATGGGGGTGGGCGGATGGTGGTGTGGGGCTGGTATGGTGGTGGGCGGGTGGTGGTGTGGGGCTAGTATGGGGGTGTGGGCCTGGAATGGGGTTATGCGGGGAATGTGGGGCTGCTATGGGGGTGTGGGGCTGCTATGGGGGTGTGGGGCTGGTATGGGGAGTGGAGCTGGTATGGGGGAGTGGGGCTGGTATGGGGATGTGGGGCTGCTATGGGGGTGTGGGGCTGGTATGGGGGTGTGGGGCTGGTATGGGGGTGTGGGGCTGGTATGGGGGTGTGGGGCTGGTATGGCGGTGTTTGGCTGGTATGGGGGCGTGGGGCTGGTATGGGGGCGTGGGGATAGTATGGGGGCGTGGGGATAGTATGGCGGTGTGGAGCTGGTATGGGGGAGTGGGGCTGATATGGGGGGGTGCGGGTGGCGTGGGGGTGTGCGGGTGGTGTGGGGGTGTGGGGCTGGTATGGGGGTGTGCGGGTTGTGTGGGGGTGTGGGGCTGGTGTGGGGGTGTGCGGATGGTGTGGGGGTATGCGGATGGTGTGGGGCTGGTATGGGGGTGCGTGGGTGGTATGGGGGTGTGGGGCAGGTATGGGGGTGTGGGGTTGGTGCTGTGGGGGTGTGGGGCTGGCATGGCGGGGTACAGGTGGTGGTGTGGGGCTGGTATGGGGGTATGCGGGGGGTGTGGGGCTACTATGGGGGTGTGAGTCTGGTATAGGAGTGTGGGGGTGGTATGGGGATGTGTGGCTGGTATGGGGGTGTGGGGCTGCTATGGTGGTGTGGGGCTGCTATAGGTGTGTGTGGCTGCTATGGGAATGTGGGGGTGGTATGGGGGTGTGGTGGTGGTATGGGGGTGTGGGGGTGGTATGGGGGTGTGGGGTTGGTGCTGTGGGGCTGGTATGGGGATGTGGGGCTGGTATGGGGATGTGGGGGTGGTATAGGAATGTGGGGGTGGTATGAGGGTGTGGGGGTGGTATGGGGGTGTGGGGGTGGTATGGGGATGTGGGGGTGGCATGGGGGTGTGGGGGTGGTATGGGGGTGTGGGGGTGGTGCTGTGGGGCTGGTATGGGGATGTGGGGCTGGTATGGGGATGTGGGGGTGGTATGGGGGTGTGGGGGTGGTGCTGTGGGGCTGGTATGGGGGTTTGGTGGTGGTATGGGGGTGTGGGGTGGTATGGGGGTGTGGGGATGGTGCTGTGGTGTTGTGGGGCCGATATGGGGGTGTGGGGCTGGTATGGGGTGTGGGGCTGGTTTGCGGGTGGGGGGGTGGTATGGGGGTGTGGGGGGGTATGGGGGTGTGGGCGTGGTATCGGGTGTGTGGGTTGTATGGGGGTGTGGTGCTGTGGGGGCGTGGTGCTGATATGGGGGGTGCGCGTGGTGGTGTGGGGCTGGTATGGGGGTATGCGAGGGGTGTGGGTGAGCTATGGGGGTGTGGGGCTGCTATGGGAGTGTGGGGGTGCTATGGGGATGTGGGGGTGCTGTGGGGGTGTGGGGCTGCTATGGGCGTGTGGGGGTACTAAGGGGGTGTGTGGGTGGTGTGGGAGTGGTATGGGGGTGTGTGGCTGGTATGGGGGTATGCGGGGGGCGTGGGGGTGCTGTGGGGTTGTGTGGCTGCTATGGGGGATGAGGCTGCTATGGGGGTGTGGGGCTGCTATGGGTGTGTGTGGCTGGTATGAGGATGTGGGGGTGGTTTCGGGGTGTGGGGCTGCTATGGGGGTTTGTGGCTGGTATGGGGGTGTGGGGCTGGTATGGGGGTATGCGGGGGGTGGTGTGGGGCTGGTATGGGGGAGTGGGGGTGGTATGGGGGTGTGGGGCAGGTATGGGGGTGGTATGGGGGTGCGGGGCTGGTATGGGGGTGTGGGGCTGGTATGGGGTGTCGGGCTGGTATGTGACTATGCGGGGGGTGGTGTGGGGCTGGTATGGTGGTGTGGGGCTGGTATGGGGGTGTGGTGGTGGTATGAGGGTGTGGGGCTGGTATGGGGGTGTGTGGCTGGTATGAGGATGTGGTGGTGGTTTCGGGGTGTGGGGCTGCTATGGGGTGTGGGGGTGGTATGGGGGTGTGGTGGTGGTATGAGGGTCTGGGGCTGGTATGGGGGTGTGGGGGTGGTATGGGGGTATGAGGGGGGTGGTGTGGGGCTGGTATGGGGGTGTGGGGGTGGTATGGGGGTGTGAGGCTGGTATGGGGGTGTGGGGGTGGTATGGGGGTGCGGGGCAGCTATGGGGGTGTCGGGCTGGTATGGGACTATGCGGGGGGTGGTGTGTGGCTGGTATGGGGGTGTGGGGGTGGTATGGGGGTGTGGGGGTGGTATGGGGGTGTGGTGGTGGTATGAGGGTGTGTGGCTGGTATGAGGGTGTGGGGGTGGTATGGGGGTATGAGGGGGGTGGTGTGGGGCTGGTATGGGGGTGTGGGGGTGGTATGGGGGTGTGAGGCTGGTATGGGGGTGTGGGGGTGGTATGGGGGTGCGGGGCAGCTATGGGGGTGTCGGGCTGGTATGGGACTATGCGGGGGGTGGTGTGTGGCTGGTATGGGGGTGTGGGGGTGGTATGGGGGTGTGGGGGTGGTATGGGGGTGTGGTGGTGGTATGAGGGTGTGGGGCTGGTATGGGGGTGTGGGGCTGGTATGGGGGTGTGGGGGTGGTATGGGGGTGTGGGGCTGGTATGGGGGTGTGTGGTTGGTATGGGGGTGTGGGGCTGGTATGGGGGTGTCGATCTGGTATGGGACTATGCGGGGGGTGGTGTGTGGCTGGTATGGGGGTGTGGGGGTGGTATGGGGGTGTGGGGGTGGTATGGGGGTGTGGGGCTTGTATGGGGGTGTGGGGTTGGTATGGGGGTGTGGGGCTGGTATGGGGGTGTGGGGTTGGTATGGGGGTGTGGGGCTGGTATGGGGGTGTCGATCTGGTATGGGACTATGCGGGGGGTGGTGTGTGGCTGGTATGGGGGTGTGGGGGTGGTATGGGGGTGTGGGGGTGGTATGGGGGTGTGGGGCTTGTATGGAGGTGTGCGAGTGGTATGGAGGTGTGGGGCTGGTATAGGGGTGTGCGGTGGTATGGGGGTGTGGGGCTGGTATGGGAGTGTGGGGCTGGTATGGGGGTGTGCGGGTTACTGGGGTACAAGGATAGGGTGGAGGTGTGAGCTTAATTGGAGAGCTCTTTACAAGGGTCGGTGAAGAGTCTATGATCTATGATTGTGCCACATCACCTGGTCAGTGTGCCACCTCCCTCTGTGTTCGGCTCAGGTCAGCCGGCGCCGGGCAATGCCACTGATGACCTCAACCATGACCTGTTATCACTGGGCCAAATTCTGGAGTACTGCTGCACTGTGATCCTGGTACATGACAGGGATCTCTCTCCTGTGCCTCGTCCAATGCCAGCACACAATGCCCCAAGACTTGGACATCCTGACCAATGGCCGATACCTTTGACCCCCCAATTCCTCCGCTGCGGACGCCACAGTGTTGGCCTGTTTGGCATGCATGGTTGGCACCACCTCCTGCTCCTGCAGGCAGTTGGACTGCTCCAACTGCACCTGGATGCTCGCCGATAGTCCCTGGCTCTGCGCCTGCATCTCCACTATTGATAGGAAAGAGATACCCTGTAATGTACCAGGACCACCTGGACATTGCAGCAGCACTCCAGAGCTTGACCAGTGACAACAGGTCATGGCTGAGGTCATCGGTGGCATTGCCCGGGCGCTGGCTGACCTGAGCCGAACAAAAGGGAGGTGGCACAGTGGCCGGGTGATGTGGCAGAGTTATAGATCATAGATTCTTCACCGACCCTTGTAAAGAGCTCCTTAATTAAGCTTACCAGAAGCCCGTGACCCATCAGGATGGCAACTAGTCCCTCGGGTCGAGCCGCCCTCTCGAGGGTTCCTATCTCCACCTGATGCACCGCTGCACATGTGTGGTGCACATCAAATAGTGCCCGAGGAGCCTCTTCACTAATATGCCCAACTGAGATGAGTGTGTCTGGGATGGTGGAGAGTATTAGAGAGAGCTGTGGCAGCAACTCAGCGTCATCCCAGGACTGGTACTCCGACGTGTCTCGGGCTGTGGTTTGGGGGCTCTCATTGCTTTCTTTGCCTTGTCGTCGCTGGTATCTGCTTGGGGTTGGGTTCGGGGTCAGGGGACACCCGAAGGGCCCACCACATTGCCTACTGATCCTGCAAGACACGACGCATGATTGGATCACGGGTTGGCATAGTGGGTGGGAGTGGTGACAGGGTGGTGTGCGGGTCGTGAGGGTGTGTGTGGGTGGTGTGAGGTGATGAGGATTGGTGTGGGGGTGGTGCTGTGGTGGTGTGAGGCTGGTATGGGGGTGGTATGGGGGTGTGGGGCTGGTATGGGGGTGTGGGGCCGCTATGGGGGTGTGGGGGTGGTGCTGTGGTGGTGTGGAGCTGGTATGGGGTGTGTGGGTGGTATGGGGGTGTGGGGCTGGTATGGGGGTGTGGGGCTGGTATGGGGGAGTGGGGCTGGTATGGGGGTGTGGGGCTGGTATGGGGGTATGCGGGGGGTGGTGTGGGGCTGGTATGGGGGTGTGGGGCTACTATGGGGGTGTGAGTCTGGTATAGGAGTGTGGGGGTGGTATGGGGATGTGTGGCTGCTATATGTGTGTGTGGCTGCTATGGGAATGTGGGGGTGGTATGGGGGTGTGGGGGTGGTATGGGGGTGTGGGGGTGGTATGGGGGTGTGGGGTTGGTGCTGTGGGGCTGGTATGGGGATGTGGGGCTGGTATGGGGATGTGGGGGTGGTATGGGGGTGTGGGGGTGGTGCTGTGGGGCTGGTATGGGGGTTTGGTGGTGGTATGGGGGTGTGGGGTGGTATGGGGGTGTGGGGATGGTGCTGTTGTGTTGTGGGGCCGATATGGGGGTGTGGGGCTGGTATGGGGTGTGGGGCTGGTATGGGGGTATGGGGCAGGTTTGCGGGTGGGGGGGGTATGGGGGTGTGGGGGGGTATGGGGGTGTGGGCGTGGTATAGGGTGTGGGGGTTGTATGGGGGTGTGGTGCTGTGGGGGCGTGGGGCTGATATGGGGGGTGCGCGTGGTGGTGTGGGGCTGGTATGGGGGTATGCGAGGGGTGTGGGGGAGCTATGGGGGTGTGGGGCTGCTATGGGGATGTGGGGGTGCTGTGGGGGTGTGGGGCTGGTATGGGGGTGTGGGGCTGCTATGGGGGTGTGGGGGTGGTGGTGTGGAGCTGGTATGGGGGTGTGCGGGTGGTATGGGGGTGTGGGGCTGGAATGGGGGTGTGGGGCTGGTATGGGGGAGTGGGGCTGGTATGGGGGGTGTGGGTCTGCTATGGGGGTATGCGGGGGGTGGTGTGGGGCTGGTATGGGGGTGTGGGGCTACTATGGGGGTGTGAGTCTGGTATAGGAGTGTGGGGGTGGTATGGGGATGTGTGGCTGCTATATGTGTGTGTGGCTGCTATGGGAATGTGGGGGTGGTATGGGGGTGTGGGGGTGGTATGGGGGTGTGGGGGTGGTATGGGGGTGTGGGGTTGGTGCTGTGGGGCTGGTATGGGGATGTGGGGCTGGTATGGGGATGTGGGGGTGGTATGGGGGTGTGGGGGTGGTGCTGTGGGGCTGGTATGGGGGTTTGGTGGTGGTATGGGGGTGTGGGGTGGTATGGGGGTGTGGGGATGGTGCTGTTGTGTTGTGGGGCCGATATGGGGGTGTGGGGCTGGTATGGGGTGTGGGGCTGGTATGGGGGTATGGGGCAGGTTTGCGGGTGGGGGGGGTATGGGGGTGTGGGGGGGGTATGGGGGTGTGGGCGTGGTATAGGGTGTGGGGGTTGTATGGGGGTGTGGTGCTGTGGGGGCGTGGGGCTGATATGGGGGGTGCGCGTGGTGGTGTGGGGCTGGTATGGGGGTATGCGAGGGGTGTGGGGCTGCTATGGGGCTGTGGGGGTGCTATGGGGATGTGGGAGTGCTGTGGGGGTGTGGGGCTGCTATGGGCGTGTGGGGGTACTAAGGGGGTGTGTGGGTGGTGTGGGAGTGGTATGGGGGTGTGTGGCTGGTATGGGGGTATGCGGGGGGCGTGGGGGTGCTGTGGGGTTGTGTGGCTGCTATGGGGGATGAGGCTGCTATGGGGGTGTGGGGCTGCTATGGAGGTGTGTGGCTGGTATGAGGATGTGGGGGTGGTTTCGGGGTGTGGGGCTGCTATGGGGGTTTGTCGCTGGTATGGGGGTGTGGGGCTGGTATGGGGGTATGCGGGGGGTGGTGTGGGGCTGGTATGGGGGAGTGGGGGTGGTATGGGGGTGTGGGGCAGGTATGGGGGTGGTATGGGGGTGCGGGGCTGGTATGGGGGTGTGGGGCTGGTATGGGGGTGTCGGGCTGGTATGGGACTATGCGGGGGGTGGTGTGGGGCTGGTATGGTGGTGTGGGGCTGGTATGGGGGTGTGGTGCTGGTATGGGGGTGTGGTGGTGGTATGAGGGTGTGGGGCTGGTATGGGGGTGTGTGGCTGGTATGAGGATGTGGTGGTGGTTTCGGGGTGTGGGGCTGCTATGGGGGTGTGGGGGTGGTATGGGGGTGTAGTGGTGGTATGAGGGTCTGGGGCTGGTATGGGGGTGTGGGGGTGGTATGGGGGTATGAGGGGGGTGGTGTGGGGCTGGTATGGGGGTGTGGGGGTGGTATGGGGGTGTGAGGCTGGTATGGGGGTGTGGGGGTGGTATGGGGGTGCGGGGCAGCTATGGGGGTGTCGGGCTGGTATGGGACTATGCGGGGGGTGGTGTGTGGCTGGTATGGGGGTGTGGGGGTGGTATGGGGGTGTGGTGGTGGTATGAGGGTATGGGGCTGGTATGGGGGTGTGGGGGTGGTATGGGGGTGTGGGGCTGGTATGGGAGTGTGGGGGTGGTATGGGGGTGTGGGGCTGGTATGGGGGTGTGGGGTTGGTATGGGGGTGTGGGGCTGGTATGGGGGTGTCGGGCTGGTATGGGACTATGCGGGGGGTGGTGTGTGGCTGGTATGGGGGTGTGGGGGTGGTATGGGGGTGTGGGGGTGGTATGGGGGTGTGGGGCTTGTATGGGGGTGTGCGAGTGGTATGGAGGTGTGGGGCTGGTATGGGGGTGTGCGGTGGTATGGGGATGTGGGGCTGGTATGGGGCTGGTATGGGGGTGTGCGGGTGGTATGGGAGTGTGCGGGTGGTATGGGGGGGTGCGGCTGGTATGGGGGGGTGGGGCTGGTATGGGGGTGTGTAGAGGGTTCCATCTCTGCTACTCCACTACTGGGCCGATATCTGGGGTTTGAGTATCTGTGTGTGTCTCTCTCCAGCTGGCACTGAAACTTCAGAGGCCAGGGGATGCCGCACTGGGACACCTCCACGGGAGAGAGCACTGAATCAAGCCTGCCGTTTATCCCTAACCGGAAGCCTGAGGCTTATATCACACAGATATCCAGACCCCCACCAATGCCCAGGTGATTCTCTCTCTTGCTGGTGGTGCAACACCCACCCGGTTCCTACTTCGCTGGAGTAGCTTTCCCAAGAGAGAGAATAGGACACTGCTGTTTATTACCTAACCAGCAGCCTGTCCTGAGTGAATCGTTCAAGATGACCCTAGATTCTCGACCCCGGAATTAAGGTGAGGAATATCTTAACAATGACTTGGTCAGAGATCGCTGGTGAGAGATTGAAGAATTTAAACGACTCCAATTATCAGCAAATCAAGGTTCATTGCAAAACCCAGGTCAAAATCGTCAAACAGAAGAAATTATAATAAAATCTTAAACTCTAACACAAACTAAGTCTATTCAGAAAGTACTATAACGGACACAACGTAAAATCTTATTGTTACACAGTTTTAGCAATGACACAGAACACAAATCAAGTCCCCTTCCCCAAAGCCTCAACCACTATCAAAGTCAAGGGAGTTTCGCAAGCTGCTGCAGGGTACTTACGGTCACAGGCTGCAGGAGGTCAAGTCGAAGGTGGAGAGGTCAAGCCAAGAGACCCTCAATCGAAACACAGCCCCTTTTATATCCGTTTTACCTGGCTTTTTCCTGTGTTCGGCCAGCCCCTTTTGCATTGAATCCATAAGGTTTAAAGTTCCCGCTGGTCCTGCCCCCTTTGTGCCGGTCAGACCTGTCAAGGTGGGAGTACCTCCCCTAGGTCCGCCTCCAGTCTGCTTTTTGAGATAACGAGGTTGAGCTCCCTTGTGAAGATTTTCAAAGTCTTCCATCTGCTCTGGAGATCGCTGCTATGTTGATGGGGTATTGATTGGATTCTGCTCTGGTGGAGGCAAAGTCATTTACATCTGCATGGGGCTATGACCATCCCATTGTCCTGCTTGCAGGCAGGCCCCTTACAGCATTACCATGCCCCTTTGTCTCTGTGTTTAATCTTATCTAGTTGTCTGGCTCCTTCTTCCTTGTAGCTCCTGGGGGGGGGTTTGTAAATACCTATGCCCCTACTCAGCTCAGCGGACCAAGCCTGCTGGGGAATTTGGTTACGTTCCTTTGGCTGAAAAGTGTCCAGTTTAGTCTCTGGGTTTTATTCTTGGGCAGTCCAAAAAGGGCCGAATTGCCCGAAAACCTTACAGGTGTGCGGGTGGTATGGGGGTGTTGGTCTGGTATGGGGGGTGCGGGTGGTATGGGGGTGTTGGGCTGGTATGGGGGGTGCGGGTGGTATGGGGGAGTGGGGCTGGTATGGGGAAGTGAGGCTGGTATGGGGGTGTGGGGCTGGTATGGGGGAGTGGGGGTGGTATGGGAGAGTGGGGCTGGTATGGGGGTGTGGGTCTGGTATGGGGGTGTGCGGGTGGTATGTGGGTGTGGGGCTGGTCTGAGGGTGTGGAGCTGGTATGGGGGTGTGTGGGTGGTAAGGGGGTGTGAGGCTGGTATGGGGGTATGGGGCAGGTATGGGGAAGTGAGGCTGGTATGGGGGTGTGGGGCTGGTATGGGGGTGTTGGGCTGGTATGGGGGAGTGGGGGTGGTATGGGGGAGTGGGGCTGGTATGGGGGTGTGGGGCAGGTATGGGGGTGTGTGGGTGGTATGGGGGTGTGGGGCTGGTATGGGGATGTGGGGCTGCTCTGGGCATGTGCGGGTGGTATGGGGGTGCGGGGCAGGTATGGGGGTGTGGGGCTGGTATGGGACTATGCGGGGGGTGGTGTGGGGCTGGTATGGGAGTGTGGGGGTGGTATGGGGTGTGGGGGTGGTATGGTGGTGTGGGGCTTGTATGGGGGTGTGCGAGTGGTATGGGGGTGTGGGGCTGGTCTGGGGGTGTGCGGGTGGTATAGGGGTGTGGGGCTGGTATGGGGGTGTGGGGCTGGTATGGGGGTGTGCAGGTGGTATGGGGGTGTGGGGCTGGTATGGGGGGTGCGGCTGGTATGGGGGTGTGGGTCTGGTATGGGGGTGTGCGGGTGGTATGGGGGTGTGGGGCTGGTCTGGGGGTGTGGGGCTGGTATGGGGTATTTCGGGTGGTAAGGGGGTGTGAGGCTGGTATGGGGGTGTGGGGCTGGTATGGGGGAAGTGAGGCTGGTATGGGGGAGTGGGGCTGGTATGGGGGTGTTGGGCTGGTATGGGGGTGTGGGGCTGCTATGGGGGAGTGGGGGTGGTATGGGGGAGTGGGGCTGGTATGGGGGTGTGGGGCAGGTATGGGGGTGTGCGGGTGATATGGGGGTGTGGGGCTGGTATGGGGGTGTGGGGCTGCTATGGGGGAGTGGGGGTGGTATGGGGGAGTGGGGCTGGTATGGGGGTGTGGGGCTGGTATGGGGGAGTGGGGGTGGTATGGGGGAGTGGGGCTGGTATGGGGGTGTGCGGGTGGTATGAGTGTGTGGGGCTGGTATGGGGGATTGGGGCTGCTATGGGGGTGTGGGGCTGCTATGGGGGAGTGGGGGTGGTATGGGGGAGTGGGGCTGGTATGGGGGTGTGCGGGTGGTATGAGGGTGTGGGGCTGGTATGGGGGATTGGGGCTGCTATGGGGGTGTGGGGCTGGTATGGGGGAGTGGGGGTGGTATGGGGGTATGGGGCTGGTATGGGGGTGTGGGGCTGGTATGGGGAAGTGAGGCTGGTATGGGTGTGTGGGGATGGTATGGGACTATGCGGGGCGTGGTGTGGGGCTGGTATGGGGGTGTGGGGGTGGTATGGGGTGTGGGGGTGGTATGGTGGCGTGGGGCTTGTATGGGGGTGTGCGAGTGGTATGGGGGTGTGGGGCTGGTCTGGGGGTGTGCGGGTGGTATAGGGGTGTGGGGCTGGTATGGGGGTGTGGGGCTGGTATGGGGGTGTGCGGGTGGTATGGGGTGTGGGGCTGGTATGGGGTATTTCGGGTGGTAAGGGGGTGTGAGGCTGGTATGGGGGTGTGGGGCTGGTATGGGGAAGTGAGGCTGGTATGGGGGAGTGGGGCTGGTATGGGGGTGTTGGGCTGGTATGGGGGTGGGGGCTGCTATGGGGGAGTGGGGGTGGTATGGGGGAGTGGGGCTGGTATGGGGGTGTGGGGCAGGTATGGGGGTGTGCGGGTGATATGGGGGTGTGGGGCTGCTATGGGGGAGTGGGGGTGGTATGGGGGAGTGGGGGTGGTATGGGGGAGTGGGGCTGGTATGGGGGTGTGGGGCTGGTATGGGGGAGTGGGGGTGGTATGGGGGAGTGGGGCTGGTATGGGGGTGTGCGGGTGGTATGAGTGTGTGGGGCTGGTATGGGGGATGGGGGCTGCTATGGGGTGTGGGGCTGCTATGGGGGAGTGGGGGTGGTATGGGGGAGTGGGACTGGTATGGGGGTGTGCGAGTGGTATGAGGGTGTGGGGTTGGTATGGGGGATTGGGGCTGCTATGGGTGTGTGGGGCTGGTATGGGGGAGTGGGGCTGCTATGGGGGAGTGGGGGTGGTATGGGGGAGTGGGGCTGGTATGGGGGTGTGAGGCTGGTATGGGGAAGTGAGGCTGGTATGGGGGTGTGGGGCTGGTATGGGGGAGTGGGGGTGGTATGGGGGAGTGGGACTGGTATGGGGGTGTGCGGGTGGTATGGGGGTGTGGGGCTGGTCTGTGGGTGTGCGGGTGGTAAGGGGGTGTGAGGCTGGTATGGGGGTGGGGGGCTGGTATGGGGGTGGGGGGCTGGTATGGGGAAGTGAGGCTGGCATTCATAGACTTTACAGTGCAGAAGGAGGCCATTCGGCCCATCGAGTCTGCACCGGCTCTTGGAAAGAGCACCCTACCCAAGGTCAACACCTCCACCCTGTCCCCATAACCCAGTAACCCCACCCAACACTAAGGGCAATTTTGAACACTGAGGACAATTTATCATGGCCAACCCACCTAACCTGCACATCTTTGGACTGTGGGAGGAAACCGGAGCACCCGGAGGAAACCCACGCACAAACGGGGAGTATGTGCAGACTCCGCACAGACAGTGACCCAAGCTGGAATCGAACCTGGGACCCTGGAGCTGTGAAGCAATTGTGCTATCCACAAGACTACCGTGCTGCCCCGTGGTATGGGGGTATGGGGCAGGTATGGGGGAGTGGGGCTGCTATGGGGGAGTGGGGGTGGTGTGGGGGAGTGGGGCTGGTATGGGGGTGTGCGGGTGGTATGGGGGTGTGGGGCTGGTATGGGGGAGTGGGGCTGCTATGGGGGTGTTGGGGTGGTATGGGGGTGCGGGGCAGGTATGGGGGTGTGGGGCTGGTATGGAGGTGTCGGGCTGGTATGGGACTATGCGGGGGGTGCTGTGGGGCTGGTATGGGGGTGTGGGGGTGGTATGGGGGTGTGGGGGTGGTATGGGGGTGTGCGAGTGGTATGGGGGTGTGGGGCTAGTATGGGGGTGTGCGGGTGGTATAGGGGTGTGGGGCTGGTATGGGGGTGTGGGGCTGGTATGGGGGTATGCGGGTGGTATGGGGGTGTGGGGCTGGTATGTGGGGGTGCGGCTGGTATGGTGGTGTGGGGCTGGTATGGGGGTGTGCGGGTGGTATGGTGGTGTGGGGCTGGTATGGGGGTGTGCGGGTGGTATGGGGGTGTTGGTCTGGTATGGGGGGTGCGGGTGGTATGGGGTGTTGGGCTGGTATGGGGGGTGCGAGTGGTATGGGGGAGTGGGGCTGGTATGGGGGTATGGGGCTGGTATGGGGAAGTGAGGCTGGTATGGGGGTGTGGGGCTGGTATGGGGGAGTGGGGGTGGTATGGGGGAGTGGGGCTGGTATGGGGGTGTGGGTCTGGCATGGGGGTGTGCGGGTGGTATGGGGGTGTGGGGCTAGTCTGGGGGTATGGGGCTGGTATGGGGGTGTGCGGGTGGTAAGGGGGTGTGAGGCTGGTATGGGGGTGTGGGGCTGGTATGGGGAAGTGAGGCTGGTATGGGGGTGTGCGGGTGGTATGGGGGTGTGGGGCTGGTATGGGAGTGTGCGGGTGGTATGGAGGTGTGGGGCTGGTATGTGGGTGTGCGGGTGGTATGGGGGTGTTGGTCTGGTATGGGGGTGCGGGTGGTATGGGGGCGTTGGGCTGGTATGGGGGTTTGCGGAGGGTGAGTGGGTGTGGGGCTGGTATGGGGGTTGGGGCTGGTATGGGAGTGTGGGGTGGTATGGGGGTGTTGGGCTGGTATGGGGGTTTGCGGGGGTGAGTGGGTTTGGGGCTAGTATGGGGTGTGGGGCTGGTATGGTGGTGTGTGGCTGCTATGGGGGTGTGTGGCTGGTATGGGGGTGTGCGGGTGGTGTGGGGGTGTGGGGCTGGTATGGGGGTGTGCAGGTGGTGTGGGGGTGTGGGTCTGGTCTGGGGGTGTGCGGGTGGTGTGGGGGTGTGGGGCTGGTATGGGGGTGTGGGGCTGCTATGGGGGTGTGGGGCTGGTATGGGGGTGTGCGGGTGGAATGGGGGTGTGGGTCTGGTATGGGGATGTGCGGGTGGTGTGGGGGTGTGCGGGTGGTGTGGGGGTGTGGGGCTGGTATGGGGGTGTGCGGGTGGTATGGGTGTGTGTGGCTGGTATGGGCGTATGCGGGGGGTGTGGGGGTGCTCTGGGGGTGTAGGGCTGCTATGGGGGGGTGGGGCTGCTATGGGGGGTGTCGCTGCTATGGGGATGTGGGGGTGGTGTGGGGGTGTGGGAGTGGTATGGGGGTGTGGGGGTGGTGCTGTGGTATTGTGGGGCTGGTATGGGGTTGTGGGGCTGGTATGGGTGTGTGGGGCTGGTATAGGGGTGCGGGACTGGTATTCCAGTGTGGGGGTGGTATAGGGGTGTGGGGCTGGTGTGGGGGTGGTATGCCGGTGTGGGGATGGTATAGGGGTGTGGGGCTGGTATAGGGGTGTGGGACTGGTATGGGGGTGTGGGCCTGGTATGCCGGTGTGGGGGTGGTATAGGGGTGTGGGGCTGGTATAGGGGTGTGGGGCTGGTAATGGGGTGTGGGGGTGGTATGGGGGTGTGGGGGTGGTGTGGGGGTGGTATGGGGGTGAGGTGCTGTGGGGGTGTGGGGCTGGTATGGGGGGGTGCACGTGGTGGTGTGGGGGTATGCGGGGGGGGTGGGTGCTATGGGGGTGTGGGGCTGCTATGGGGGTGTGCGGGTGGTATGGGGGTGTGGGGCTGCTATGGCGGTGTGTGGCTGGTATGGGGATGTGGGGGTGGTTTGAGGGTGTGGGGCTGCTATGGGGGTGTGTGGCTGGTATGGGGGTGTGGGGCTGGTATTGGGGTATGCGGGGGTTGGTGTGGGGCTGGTATGGGGGTGTGGGGCTGGTATGGGTGTGTGGGGGTGGTATGGGGGAGTGGGACTGGTATGGGGGTGTGGGGGTGGTATTGGGGAGTGGGGTTGCTATGGGTGTGTGTGGGTGGTATGGGGGAGTGGGACTGGTATGGGGGTGTGGGGGTGGTATTGGGGTGTGGGGTTGGTATGGGGGTGTGGGGCTGGTATGGGGGTGTGGGGCTGGTATGGGGAAGTGAGGCTGGTATGGGGGTGTGGGGCTGGTATGGGACTATGCGGGGCGTGGTGTGGGGCTGGTATGGGGGTGTGGGGGTGGTATGGGGTGTGGGGGTGGTATGGTGGTGTGGGGCTTGTATGGGGGTGTGCGAGTGGTATGGGGGTGTGGGGCTGGTCTGGGGGTGTGCGGGTGGTATAGGGGTGTGGGGCTGGTATGGGGGTGTGGGGCTGGTATGGGGGTTTGCGGGTGGTATGGGGGGTGGGGCTGGTATGGGGTATTTCGGGTGGTAAGGGGGTGTGAGGCTGGTATGGGTGTGTGGGGCTGGTATGGGGAAGTGAGGCTGGTATGGGGGAGTGGGGCTGGTATGGGGGTGTTTGGCTGGTATGGGGGTGTGGGGCTGCTATGGGGGAGTGGGGGTGGTATGGGGGAGTGGGGCTGGTATGGGGGTGTGCGGGTGATATGGGGGTGTGGGGCTGGTATGGGGGTGTGGGGCTGCTATGGGGGAGTGGGGGTGGTATGGGGGAGTGGGGCTGGTATGGGGGTGTGGGGCTGGTATGGGGGAGTGGGGGTGGTATGGGGGAGTGGGGCTGGTATGGGGGTGTGCGGGTGGTATGAGTGTGTGGGGCTGGTATGGGGGATGGGGGCTGCTATGGGGGTGTGGGGCTGCTATGGGGGTGTGGGGCTGGTATGGGGGAGTGGGGCTGCTATGGGGGAGTGGGGGTGGTATGGGGGAGTGTGGCTGGTATGGGGAAGTGAGGCTGGTATGGGGGTGTGGGGCTGGTATGGGGGAGTGGGGGTGGTATGGGGGAGTGGGACTGGTATGGGGGTGTGCGGATGGTATGGGGGTGTGGGGCTGGTCTGTGGGTGTGGGGCTGGTATGGGGGTGTGCGGGTGGTAAGGGGGTGTGAGGCTGGTATGGGGGTGGGGGGCTGGTATGGGGAAGTGAGGCTGGCATTCATAGACTTTACAGTGCAGAAGGAGGCCATTCGGCCCATCGAGTCTGCACCGGCTCTTGGAAAGAGCACCCTACCCAAGGTCAACACCTCCACCCTGTCCCCATAACCCAGTAACCCCACCCAACACTAAGGGCAATTTTGAACACTAAGGACAATTTATCATGGCCAACCCACCTAACCTGCACATCTTTGGACTGTGGGAGGAAACCGGAGCACCCGGAGGAAACCCACGCACAAACGGGGAGGATGTGCAGACTCCGCACAGACAGTGACCCAAGCTGGAATCGAACCTGGGACCCTGGAGCTGTGAAGCAATTGTGCTATCCACAAGACTACCGTGCTGCCCCGTGGTATGGGGGTATGGGGCAGGTATGGGGGAGTGGGGCTGCTATGGGGGAGTGGGGGTGGTGTGGGGGAGTGGGGCTGGTATGGGGGTGTGCGGGTGGTATGGGGGTGTGGGGCTGGTATGGGGGAGTGGGGCTGCTATGGGGGTGTGGGGGTGGTATGGGGGTGCGGGGCAGGTATGGGGGTGTGGGGCTGGTATGGAGGTGTCGGGCTGGTATGGGACTATGCGGGGGGTGCTGTGCGGCTGGTATGGGGGTGTGGGGGTGGTATGGGGGTGTGGGGGTGGTATGGGGGTGTGCGAGTGGTATGGGGGTGTGGGGCTAGTATGGGGGTGTGCGGGTGGTATAGGGGTGTGGGGCTGGTATGGGGGTGTGGGGCTGGTATGGGGGTATGCAGGTGGTATGGGGGTGTGGGGCTGGTATGTGGGGGTGCGGCTGGTATGGTGGTGTGGGGCTGGTATGGGGGTGTGCGGGTGGTATGGTGGTGTGGGGCTGGTATGGGGGTGTGCGGGTGGTATGGGGGTGTTGGTCTGGTATGGGGGGTGCGGGTGGTATGGGGTGTTGGGCTGGTATGGGGGGTGCGAGTGGTATGGGGGAGTGGGGCTGGTATGGGGGTATGGGGCTGGTATGGGGAAGTGAGGCTGGTATGGGGGTGTGGGGCTGGTATGGGGGAGTGGGGGTGGTATGGGGGAGTGGGGCTGGTATGGGGGTGTGGGTCTGGCATGGGGAAGTGAGGCTGGTATGGGGGTGTGCGGGTGGTATGGGGGTGTGGGGCTGGTATGGGAGTGTGCGGGTGGTATGGGGTGTTGGGCTGGTATGGGGGGTGCGAGTGGTATGGGGGAGTGGGGCTGGTATGGGGGTATGGGGCTGGTATGGGGGTGTGGGGCTGGTCTGGGGGTATGGGGCTGGTATGGGGGTGTGCGGGTGGTAAGGGGGTGTGAGGCTGGTATGGGGGTGTGGGGCTGGTATGGGGAAGTGACGCTGGTATGGGGGTGTGCGGGTGGTATGGGGGTGTGGGGCTGGTATGGGAGTGTGCGGGTGGTATGGAGGTGTGGGGCTGGTATGTGGGTGTGCGGGTGGTATGGGGGTGTTGGTCTGGTATGGGGGTGCGGGTGGTATGGGGGCGTTGGGCTGGTATGGGGGTTTGCGGAGGGTGAGTGGGTGTGGGGCTGGTATGGGGGTTGGGGCTGGTATGGGAGTGTGGGGTGGTATGGGGGTGTTGGGCTGGTATGGGGGTTTGCGGGGGTGAGTGGGTTTGGGGCTAGTATGGGGTGTGGGGCTGGTATGGTGGTGTGTGGCTGCTATGGGGGTGTGTGGCTGGTATGGGGGTGTGCGGGTGGTGTGGGGGTGTGGGGCTGGTATGGGGGTGTGCAGGTGGTGTGGGGGTGTGGGTCTGGTCTGGGGGTGTGCGGGTGGTGTGGGGGTGTGGGGCTGGTATGGGGGTGTGGGGCTGCTATGGGGGTGTGGGGCTGGTATGGGGGTGTGCGGGTGGAATGGGGGTGTGGGGCTGGTATGGGGGTGTGCGGGTGGTGTGGGGGTGTGCGGGTGGTGTGGGGGTGTGGGGCTGGTATGGGGGTGTGCGGGTGGTATGGGTGTGTGTGGCTGGTATGGGCGTATGCGGGGGGTGTGGGGGTGCTCTGGGGGTGTAGGGCTGCTATGGGGGGATGGGGCTGCTATGGGGGGTGTCGCTGCTATGTGGGGGTGGTGTGGGGGTGTGGGAGTGGTATGGGGGTGTGGGGGTGGTGCTGTGGTATTGTGGGGCTGGTATGGGGTTGTGGGGCTGGTATGGGTGTGTGGGGCTGGCATAGGGGTGCGGGACTGGTATTCCAGTGTGGGGGTGGTATAGGGGTGTGGGGCTGGTGTGGGGGTGGTATGCCGGTGTGGGGATGGTATAGGGGTGTGGGGCTGGTATAGGGGTGTGGGACTGGTATGGGGGTGTGGGCCTGGTATGCCGGTGTGGGGGTGGTATAGGGGTGTGGGGCTGGTATAGGGGTGTGGGGCTGGTAATGGGGTGTGGGGGTGGTATGGGGGTGTGGGGGTGGTGTGGTGTGGGGGTGGTATGGGGGTGAGGTGCTGTGGGGGTGTGGGGCTGGTATGGGGGGGTGCACGTGGTGGTGTGGGGGTATGCGGGGGGGGTGGGTGCTATGGGGGTGTGGGTCTGCTATGGGGGTGTGTGGCTGGTATGGGGGTGTGGGGCTGGTATTGGGGTATGCGGGGGTTGGTGTGGGGCTGGTATGGGGGTGTGGGGCTGGTATGGGTGTGTGGGGGTGGTATGGGGGAGTGGGACTGGTATGGGGGTGTGGGGGTGGTATTGGGGAGTGGGGTTGCTATGGGTGTGTGTGGGTGGTATGGGGGAGTGGGACTGGTATGGGGGTGTGGGGGTGGTATTGGTGTGTGGGGTTGGTATGGGGGTGTGGGGCTGGTATGGGGCAGTGGGACTGGTATGGGGGTGTGGGGTTGGTATGGGGGTGTGGGGTTGGTATGGGGGTGTGGGGCTGGTATGGGGGTGTGGGGCTGGTATGGGGGTGTGGGGCTGGTATGGGGGAGTGGGGCTGGTATGGGGGAGTGGGGCTGGTATGGGGGAGTGGGGCTGGTATGGGGGAGTGGGGCTGGTATGGGGGAGTGGGGCTGGTATGCGGGAGTGGGGCTGGTATGGGGGTGTGGGGCTGGTATGGGGGAGTGGGGCTGGTATGGGGGAGTGGGGCTGGTATGGGGGTGTGGGGCTGGTATGGGGGTGTGCGGGTGGTATGGGGGGTTGTGTCACACGTGCCATTAGGAACCACGACTCAGCAGCGGCTCATTGGCTTGTCCGATGCCAACGTCGGCGACTGCCCTCTCTCCGGGCCCAGCAACCAGGTCCAGTGCCCGCCTCTCCACTGCAGCGAGGTTCAACAGAACCTACTGTCCCCCTCCAATGTTCTCTCTCCCCCAGCGATTACACAGCACCTTCTCCTGGGAGAGAGAATGGACAAAGTATTAGGCAGTCCGAAGCATGCAGCACAGGGAGTGGGTACCTGGTGGCCTTAGTGGCCAGGGCACCCAGCCATGCCGACTAATATGGTTGCAGCCATTTGGTGCATGATGGGGTGCGTGCACACTGCCGGAAGGTGGGGTTCAGTCGCCCTCAGAGTTGGGGCAGGAGGTTATGGGTGAATGGGACAGAGATTAGTGCCAGGGGCACAATGCTGCCACTCACCCTGGCCCCCTGAGGAGGTCGTTCAGCTTTTTACGGCATTGCTGTCCGGTCCTGGCAGTAGGGCCCACGGTGCTCACAGCCTCTGCCACCTGCGACCACGCACGGTTTACGGCAGTGGATGGCAGCCTTCTTCCCACACCAGGGTGCTGAACAGGGTCTCCAAATGTGCTGCCATTTTGTTGACTGGGTTGAGTGAGTGTGGAGACTGGAGTGCTAATATGCGGCGGCAGCTTGTCAGCCTCTCGAGTGTCAATCCCGCCCCCCGACGAATCAGACACCGTTGTTCATTGGAATCGCTTGTGTTCCACGTGGCGCTGATGGAAGCCCATTAACGGCTCATGAATCGCTCCGAGGCTAACGCCAATTTAGTTGTCGTATCAGGCCACTGATTCAGTCCCGCCGTCAACACTTGGTTTCTGAAACTGAGAATCACGTCCATAGCTCTGCACATTGTTTAAACATTTTGAATTTGGTTAAGAGGTCAGCTGTATTCCAGTTCAAACCGAGGAATGCTTTGGGTATTCTGAATATATCCCTTTGACGTTCTTCCTCCGTTTATTGTTCCTCAACTCCTGAAACCACCCCTTATAATTACAATGTTATCTGCCCAATCTTTGCCAGTTATTGTTTTTAAATAAATTTAAAGTACCCAATTCACTTTTTTCCAATTAAGGGGCAATTTTAGCGTGACCAATCCATCTAGCCTGCACATCTTTGGGTTGTGTGGGTGAGACCCATGCAGATACGGGGAGAATGTGCAAACTCCACATGGACACTGACTCAGGGCCGGGATCGAACCCAGGTCCTTGGCGCTGTGAGCTGGCAGTGCAAACCACTGTGCCGCCCTGCCAGTTATTTTTGTATTTGTAAGTTTCTTCGTCTCTCGCTATCGCCCCGGCCCACGCTCTGGTCACTTTCCTTTCCCGACTGACATCACCCGGTGCTGGTACTCTCGGCACACCGACCCATTCACCAAACTGTCGAGCTATATGCGGCAATCTCACCATGGGGGATTGCTCTGCTTTCCAGCTCTTTATTTGATCATTATTCTGGACTGTGTCTTCAAAGCTTTTCTGTGCAGTCTCCCTGCTGTGATTCCAATGCTCTCCGACACTGCAGCTTTGTTGCAGTCTGGACAAAGTATTATGGGTCGGATCTTGTCATGTTGCACGATGTAAGGCTGTTCACCAGGCTGTACCCACTTTTGCTGCCATGCTGTTTGTCCACCGCTGAGCACCATGTCTTGTTTTTTGATGATACTTTGGCACCAATGACTCATAAGGGATTAGGTTACATGTTGTGGGTTTATTTATTGAAATTCAGCACACAAGAACATATATACATGGATATAACACATGAAGGCATCAGCAGCAGGGCTGTGCCTGCTGTGGTCTGCTTTAGGCCCAAGCGAAATTGAGTCGGATCACATGACACATGCCTTCTGGTGATGACACACTGCTATCCCTTACAGATATTTTGCAACACTGACTCTTCCCACCATAATATAGTGGGTGGAATTTTCCTTAAAAAATGGCAAAGTATCATGGTCAGACTAAAAACTGATGTATTCCTCCCCAGAACCACAGCCAGGTTTTCACTCCAGATCTTCTGACACTATGTCAAAAGAAACAGTGGGGCGAATTTTGCAGCATCATTCTGGCAGGGCAGCACCTGATAGAGCTGGCAAGCCCGTCTACACAAAGGCTGGTGGCCATTTTTAAAGGATGCCCCGATATCAAAGCCAAAGGCCCCCCTCCCCACCCCCAATGGGCACTGGAACCCCAGAATACAAGGGGAACACCCCTGTAAGCGGGAATTGATCTGAAAGAATTACTCGACACTCGGGTCTGCTTCAATCGTCAGTTTATTGAGGTTACATCAGCGGGGAGTGAGTCTCTGGGCGATCCAGTTACTTCTCTGCCAAGCAAAGAAAATTAAGCGATCTTTATACAATTTCAAACAGTTATTTAGCCCATCCTAGCTGGACACAATCCAACCATAATGATTATAGATTATATATATTGAGTTTTACAACCAATGAAATTGGTTACTGGGCAGCAGGGAATTGGGTGATCATCTGGACAATTGCGGGTGGGGGGAGGTTGCATGGTTTTATGACATCTTCCAAACCTCCTTATCGACCATCCTTGGGTCTTTATGCATCCATAGTTCCCTTATCTTAATCTCGTTACAAGCGTATCCATTGTGAGCATCCCACAAGAGCATCTGCCTAAGGATTGCTGATTAGGAACAGTCTTGCTGGGTGTACCTTGTTGTGGCTGCTTCTGGTGAAACAGCCCATATAAGGAATACAGTCAAGTTAGTTAGTTAAGTTCCCTGAAGCCTTGCAAACATCTCATAGTTACGAATATATATTTATACGGATGTATTTATATAGAAGACACATGGGTTATATAATATTTATTGTAGGTGCCTCTGCCTCAGGAAACTCACTTCAACAATCCCCCTAGGGTCTAGCTCGAGCCCCTTAACTGACACTATTCATTTGTCTTATTATTATTGTTTTGTATTTGCTTTTGATATCGCCTGGTATTTCATGTCTCAAACGTGTTGGTAAGTCACGTGATTTCAGGAGTTCTGTCATTTAGATCAAATTCATGTGGTCCAAATTAACCCACCCCTCCGGATCCTGTTCTGGCAAAATGTATGGGGACAGGGACAATTTCTAGGACACAACCATCAGTTCCGTTAAACCCACAGTCATCGATTTCTCCTTGTCCCAGCAGATGAGGGCATACTGTAATGCCACTCCTTTGCTTACATCCTGTGAGGAAGATCCCATACAGTGTATTATTCCTGCGTATGGTGTAGGCCTCCGTAAAATAATAACGGAGGGAGGTTATGGTGATATGCATAAGCTATCATGTAAATATTAACAGACATAATGTCCAACCAGCAGGTGGCAGTAGAGAACAACCACGTGACACTGTTACCTTAGGGAGTCTGGAGATAGTTGTCGTAGTGGATAGTTGCATTTATGGTAGCACTTGGATAATTTATAGTAGTGATTTATAGTCAGTAGATTTTGATAGTTTTCTTGTTGTTATCTGACCCACGTTATTGTTTAATAATAAACATTTAACTAATCATGAACTGGACGTTCTCTAGTGCACTAAATCCGGCCAAACACCAGAACGTAACATGGTACCAGGATTGGTTCTCAAGGTATAAAAAGACCAAAGGCGAAGTTAACAAAGAAGAAAGAAAAAAAATGCTACCAACCACAAATAGCACTGACAGAATATAGCTCAACCCATTCCTAGTCATCAAAGTCAATGATGGAAGGTTTGAAGATACCACTCCAGCTTTGAGTCACTGGTAATGTAGATGCAAATTGGCCTGCTTTTAAACAGCAAATCCGTACTCTACGTAGCAGCTTTAGGTCTTCAGGCACAGCCTGATGAGTGTAGAATAGTGTTGCTGCTCACTGTAGCAGGTCCACAGGCGATATAAATCTTTAGTACCTTTGCATTCGATAGCGAAGCTGATAAAAATAATTTTGACAAAGTCGTAAAACAATTTGACCGCGACTGTGCGCCAAAAAGGAACGATACGTTTTTCGAACATGCACACAATGGGCAGGTGAATCGTTGAACAGCTTCCTAACAGACTTGAGGTTAAAGGCTCAGACATGTAACTTTGGAATCTTGCAAGCGTCCATGATCAGAGATCAGAGTGTGTTCGGTGTAAGCAATGACAAAGTTTGTGAAAGATTATTGAGGGAGAATGAACTCTAGCTCGATGATGCCATTAAAATTTGCCATGCCAACAAGCTAGCTGCACAGCAGATTAGCACAATAAATTTAAAGAATTTTGGCGTGAAACCCAGAGATGCAGCCGACGCCATTAATGTTGTGACACACCCTCAGGCAAAACATAGTTACAACAGCGGACGCCATTTTAAAGCAGTATCCAATACAACCATTTTGTGAAAACGGTGTGGCAACAAGCATTTGCAAAGGCAAATGTCCAACATCCGGAAAAGTGTGTGTTAAATTACTTAACTAAAAATCTGGACCCAAAAGCTAGTTTGTGGAAGGGTGGCTCTGTGACACCTGGATTGTGATAAAAGAAACACCACTGAAGCAGTCTGTGTCCATTTGTAACAAGATCTGCACAACATTCAGTCTTTTGCATCCCAATAAAAGGGTTAGGCCAAGGTCAAATTATATAGGAGTGTGAACCAATAAAATGCTTCAATACACTTAAGTAAAAGTTATAGGTATATATTAGATATATATATACACACACACACACACACATCAACCAAGGGTAGGAAAAAAGGGAACTCACTGGATGGATAATTGGGAACGGCTATACTATTCCATGGGCCACGAGAAGGATACAATTTGGCAGGTAGTGTGTACAGTATTTGATTTTCCAAACATATTCCAATAAAGATGCTGCTGTTTCCCAATGGAGATGGGGCACCTTTTGAAGATTAGTTGTCTGCAGGGAATGTTCCTGTTCAATTTCTAATATTTAACATTAATGAAGAGCAGGTCAGATACCTCCCCCTTGGTGTGAAATGATAGGTAGAATAGGAAACACAAATCAGCAGGAAAGAAAATCAAAATGGGGTGGAAGAGGAATGTTTTAAAAATAGTTCTACAAGATGATTTTTTTTTTTGCAGGATGATTCTAACAGCTGAATACTTTGGTCTGTCTTTGAACACACCCAATCTCCATGGTGATGACTACTTGAACTGTTTCTTCTCTGCTGCCGTCGAAGTTCCGGCCTACACAGCAGCTTGGCTTTTTCTCCGGAGGTTTTCCCGAAAGTTCAGCCTTTCAGGCTCACTTCTTCTTGGTGGAGTTGTCCTGTTCTTCATTCAGCTCATACCTTCAAGTACGTTTTTACAATGCAGTTACAAATTATCATTGCTTATCTATCGTTAAACGTTTTTAAGCAGAATTTTATGATCAGTTGAAACGTACAAGTCGTGTAGCCTTTAAGAAACCTCAGCATTCTGGCACACTATTGACAAACTGTGAAAACTGATCACAACTTCACTGATATTAGTTGTGTGGTAAGGATGGGATGCTGAGAAGAGAACAGTGAGGGAAGGAAAATTGATGGTTCCTGAGCCAGTCTGGTATTCCTCATACCTTACTTAACATCCACACTGGCCGAAGAGCTGAATTGTTCAACCACCTTTTCACCTCTTGTTACACAAGATTATACATGGGTGCAAAACTCTGGATGGACCAACACTGGAGCTGCTCCCTCCAGTCTCCCACAAAACTACCACACACCCCACCCTCCCCATGTAAGATGTACTGGGAGATACCGCAGAAGTCCCCACACACTGATTACATGGGAATTGCCCAGGAGGTTTGGTCATATGAAAGTCAATTATCCTGCATCTGGAACCATCCGAAACTTAATGAAAGTTGGAGATTTTGGAATTTTTCTGACTTAATTATCATAATAGTTTCCCAGAAAATGTTAGACATTTAAAACCATTTCTTAATCCTGGATAACTATACTACTGACCCTGCAACTGCCCACTGGACATCCCCCCTGAAGCCCCAACTATCCAACTAACCAAAGTCCCCCCCCCCCCCCCCCCCCCCCGCCTACCCCATTGAGCCATTCACCACCTCCTGACTATCCCCACTCAACCACTTGGTTTACACACTTACCTTCACTCCATACTTCCTTAAGTATTTTTTGGACGTTTAAATCTAATGGGATATCGCAGCTAATGCAATAAAAAAAGAGGGTGTGGCGTGTGTTCCCCTGACGATCCAGCATTGTGAAGGAGAACCCTGCACTCCATTATTTTTTAAAGGCCTGGGTGAGAAGTCCGGGCAAGAAATGCGGCGCTTTGGTGCAAGGTGAGTAAATAGAAACAGAATGACCATCTGACAGTGACTGTCGCTCCTTGGAAGATTTAACCCAAAGTCTCATATTTTGCCCAAGAACGATATGGTGGTATGGCTGAAATTTATTCTAATTATATTGCAATTAAATACCACAACTGGGGCCAACATAGTGTGGAACATGACATACATTAAACTGTGCGTTAATCTGTTCAATGTGTATTTACCTGTGCATCTGTAATCCTCTCTCCATTACCCACCCTTACTGTTCACTCACACAAGAAAGTAAATGCGTCATCTGTCACCTCGAGAGAATTAAACCCTGTATATAAAGTGTTGTGTTTTCCATTGAGTTCCAGAGTGCCAGTGCTTAAGTACAGGCACTGCCGTAATGCATTAGGTGGAATTCTACTGATGGGAACCCTGACATGTCATAAATTCACACACTGCCACAAACAGTTTGATAACCCCACTTCATTTTCTCGACCCAAGATAACTGTGTTATGAGTTGGTCCTTCATCAATAAGAGTGTTTCTCTTCAAAACTACCATCATTAGGGTCTCTTCCTCAAAATACCCATAATTGAACTTCAACTTAGTTCTCAGCTAATCCTGCCCAAATCCTCCCTACTCAATGTAGATCTGTCCTGCAATTCTTTCTTTAAATTCGGCCAATCAGGTTTTCGACCTTGCACAGTGCTGCCTTCACTAACGTTATGACCAACGTTCACTGTGAATGTGACCATCATGTACAATCCTTCCTAATCCTCGTCAATCTCGATGCAGCCTTTGACAGTGTCAACACTATCTCCTCCAACACCTGTCACCTGTCAGTCAGAGGGATGTTGGTGAAAATGATTTGAATTGTCACATTAAGACGCAACTAAAGGTGTATACATTTTTTGTTTTGCAAATATATCATTTTTGTTCATATCCGACTTTGAGTATCAGCAGCGTATCATTATGTCTGGAGCAGCAAGGGAGCACAAGCTACACTTTGTGCTGTGGGACATACTTACCAACAGACAACACTGATTATCTTTGTTCAATGATCTACTCCAGCCATGGTCAGCACCTTCCTTCTCTGCGCAGGATTTTTTATAACTCCCATCTCCCTTTGAACTGCTTCCCTTCATACCCTTTCCTGCAACTGCAAAGTGACAATTTTGCTGCAATGAGCTTTTATTTTCTCGCTTTCTGACGGGCCTTATCACATTTTTCTGAATAATTGTGTGTTGATGTCCTTTCCAGCAGTACTGGGAAACAGCTACTTTTGACACAACATATTCTTTCCCTTTCTGAAGCTGTTGGATTCCAGGAGCAATCCCATTAGCACACCTTAACATTCGCAAGGATATTTCCAAAGGACAGAAACTTAACTGGACACGATACATGAATGCTGAGCCTGCAAGAGCAGGTCAAGTACTGAGAATTCTGTGGTGGGTATCTCAATCTGACTCCCAAAAGCGGTTCCACTATCGACATGACACAAGTCAAGAGGGTGATGGAATACTCCCCAGTTGCCTGGATAAATGCAGAAACAATTCATGAAGCTTAACAACATCCAGACAAGGCAACACATTTGATTAGCACCTATTTATTGCCTTTAGCACTTACTTCCTCCAGCACCAGAGCAAAGTGGAAGCATTATTTGCCATCTACAAGTCGTATTATTATAATAATAATTATTATTATTCCAGCAATTTAACCAGGCTCCTTTAACAGTACCTTACAAACCTGTGACTCCCGAGAAGAAACATGGGAACATCACCATCTGAAAGTTTCCCTCCAAGTTGCACCATTCAAATTTGGGAGATACAGAAGTAAAAAGCAGACATGCATTTATATCTTCTTTTTAGGCAGTTGCGTGGAGTTGAGGATGATTTGGCTCCACATTAAAAATGAGTTCTGAGGTGACTGGGGAGTCCAATGCACGACTTGTAGTTTCTGTCACAGATGTGGCAGACACAGGTTGGAGGAACAGACGGATGGGGTGTCTCGTGCTCCTTTCACCATCAATTTGCTCTTGACGATGAAACTCGAGATGTTAAGCTCCTTCTCGACTTTGGGCGGGCTTTGGCCAGGGATTTCCAGATGTTGGCGGGGATGTTGAACTTTTTCAAGGTTGTCGTTAAAGTGTTTCCTCTGCCCTCTCGGGCTTGCTTGCCATGTCGAACCTCTGATAGAGCACTCGTTTCAGGAATCCCCTGTCAAGCATGCAGATGATGTGACCCAAAAAAAGGAGCTGATCGAGCATGGTCAATGCTTCAATGCTGGGGATGTTAGACCGAGCGAGAACACTGATGTTGGTTCAACTGTCCTAAAAAAGCTCATGGTT
This sequence comes from Scyliorhinus torazame, assembly GCF_047496885.1. NCBI lineage: Eukaryota > Metazoa > Chordata > Chondrichthyes > Carcharhiniformes > Scyliorhinidae > Scyliorhinus > Scyliorhinus torazame. Next base: position 275,584,982 of record NC_092713.1, on the reverse strand, counting down.
TTGGAGGAAACATATTGGCATGGATTGTAGATTACCTAGCTAACAAGAATGAAAGAGATCGCATAAATGGGTCTTTTTCTGGTTGGCAGGATGTGATGAGTAGTCACAGCGGTCAGTGCTGGGGCCTCAACATTTTACAAATTACTTGGATAAAGGGATGGAAGGTGTGAATGTTAAACTTATTATTTTCTGAAATGTACAATACCCAATTATTTTTTTTCCAATTAATGGGCAATTTAGCATGGCCAATCCCCCTAACCTGCTCATTTTTGGGCTGTGGGGGCGAAACACACGCAGACACGAGGAGAATGCGCAAACTCCTCACGAACAGTGACTCAGGGCCGGGTTTCGAACCTGGGTACTCAGCACCGTACTCAGCACCGTTAGCACTGTACCAGTTGCTAAACGTATTGACAACACAAAGGTAGGTAGGAATGTAAATTGTGATGGGGACAAAGGAAGGCTTCAAAGAGACATAGCGAAGTTGAGTGAGTGGGAAATGAACTGGCAAATGGAGTGTACTGTAGACAAATGTCAAATTGTCCATTTTGACAGAATGAATAAAAGAAAATCTAAATGGGTGAGAGATTGCAGAGCTCTGAGGTGCAGAGGGACCTGGGCGTGCTCGTGCATGAATCATAAAGGCTAGAATACAGGTACAGCATGTTTTTGGAAAGCCGATAGAATGTTATTGTTTATTGTGAGGGGAATTGATCTCCTGCGCTTTCTCCATCCACCCTCTCTTTAGGTCACAGGAATATTGCTGGACTTCAGCCTTCAGCCATCTGTTGAGCTAATTTCTTCCTCTTGAGTTGGGATGCTCTTTCAGATTCAGGAACGCCTTGCTCTTGCGGCTTACCAACTCCTGGATCTCCTGGCCATTCTCATTCTTCGCAAGTGCAAATTATGGAGATTTTGAGGGCAGGCGAGATGATGTGGACATTCTATATCTCTGGGTCATCTGGAGTCGTCAGTTGGAAGTGAGGTGCTGGCTGAATAGCTCCATGTTACCTAGGTCCTTGAGTAGCTGTAGCATTGCTTCTGTTTCCATCACTACTTTGGTCTATATTGATGTTGATTACAGAGTGGATTAGGCAGTGGTCCTTCGAACAGTAATTGGTTCCTGTCATACGTGGGTAATATGCTTGTCCTTGCGATCCCTCACTAGGGTGATGACGTAGACCAGCAGGAGTCAGTGCCTGCAGCGAGGGTGTTACCATGAGCCTTGCACATGTCTGTCTGTACGAACAAGGTGTTGGTTAATGCAAGATTGGGTTCTAGACATTTTGTCAAGAGCAGCGTACCGTTGGTGTTGGATTTCCTTACCCCCTCTCTGCTGATTACACCTTCCCAAATGTCTGTGTCCTTTCTAACACTGGCATTGGAGGGGCCAAGGCGGATTAGCTTGTTGGCTGTTGGCCAAGGATTGTTCAAGGCTGGAATAAAATTCCTCTTTGGATTGGTCTGTAGTTTCCAGTGTTTGGCTGTACGAGCTGAGGACTATAGCATATTGGTTCTGGGCCAAGGTGAACCAAGAGTCATGTGGCATTCATTTATCCCACAAGGGGAGTCTCTTAAATGGCCAACTAATTTCTTTTGAATGGTGAAGCCAACTCTGTGGAGGGAAGGATTTTCTGGTTTACCTTTCCAGAAGAAGATATAACCACCAGCTTATTTCTCGAGTTGGCCTTCTCCTGCCTGCTGGGTTTCGCCTAAGGTGGCAATGTCAATATTGGAACATCTGAGCCCCGGGCAATGAGAGCAGTATGCCACTCTGGTCTGTCACTGTTGGGGTTGTCCATGAAGGTCCAAACTTTTCAGGTCCAAAACTTCATTTTAAAAGGTGGAATCTGCCTGTGCATGAGTTATTTAAACATGCACACCAACTACCACACAGGCTTGACAAAGCAAGGCCTTGGTCCAATGTCAAGAGACCCCAAGATATTTAGAGACCAGGCTCTGCTGCATGGGCATAGAAGATGCAAGCACACATACTCTGACTGTCATCCTCTCCCCTTCCCACAGCATCTCTCTCACTAGCATTTATATGGCATCTTTCACAACCACCAGAAGCTTCAAACACCTTTATAGCTAATTAAGTACTTTTGAAATGTAACTATTGTCAAGTACGAAAAGTGACAACCAATTTTCTGTCATTGGCGCCCTCATCCATCTCTGATTATTGCACTGTTATCCTGGCCAACCACAGTCCTCCACCCTCTGTAACTTTAGTCATACAAAACCTTGTTGTTCAAATGCTCACCCACATCAATGATCTCTCACCCATCACCCCTGTCTCCAGCGACCTGTATTTGCTGCCAGTCCCTCATGCCTCAAATTAACATTTTCATTCTTGATATTAGGTCCTGGCATTTTTAATCCTTCAATGTAGAATCTAAAACATCTGGAACATTTATTGGGAAATTGTGGACCCATACATTTTCATCCATTAACCTCAATGCATGGAGAGCACCATCATAAATTCTCAAAATATACCCCAGCTGCTGAGGTTTCATGTCTGAAGTGCCTATTTGGAAAGTCTGCCTGTGTTTTGATTGTAAGAGAAGATTATACAGATATGTGTGTGTAAACAGATGCACCTTCCACTATATTCACTGTTACCTCTATATTTTCTAGATCTTTTAGCAATTTCCACCTTTCTGGCCATTATTGCAAAATTAGGGATCACAACTGCCTTCTGCGTGATTTATGTCTACACTGCTGAGCTGTACCCAACTGTAGTAAGAAACACGGGTGTCGGAGTGAGTTTGATGGCTTCCAGGTTGGGCAGCACCATCTCACCTTACATTTTTTACCTTGGTAAGATAAATCATTTAACCTCTGCATGGAGGTAGAATATAAGAATATTTATTGTATTACCCCAATAATACTGTTCCCAAATCCATACTATTCGTGTGCACTTGGTGTAAATGATGAGATGAATGAGGCAATAAATATGCAGGAGATACCTGACCAGCCTGTCCGTCCTCAGAGCAACATATCTCTCACCCACCATCCACTGTTCCTTATCCGGCTGTCCGCGCCTATGTCTAAGTGAAATCATTATCCCAATGAATGTCTCCGAAAACTGGTTGAAATTGTCGAAATGATGGGTGGGATTTTCCATAGCCGGGGTGGGAATAGCGAGTGTTTCTCGTCAGAGAGGCTGGTGGGAATTCACTCTGCGTCACATGACAGTGGCCTAATTAATTCTGCAGTCAGGGGCTTCCAGAAGTTTTCCAAAGCAGGACAGGCACAACAATCTGGGTGCCATATTTAAAACGTACCCACCATTGATGGAGAATATCCATCTCCTAGAAGGTCCTGAAGTTAGACGATCCATGTCATAGATGCTCCATGCATTCAATGCTGAATGGGGTGTTCCAGGGTTCAGCTGCTGGAGTCGCCCATCTTCCCTTCTGACCTGCATGAGCTGCCCCACCTTCATGCATTAAGTCCAACATTTGTACCCCATGTTGCTCCAGACGCGCAACATCTGCAAGGGGAATCTCTTAAATGGCCAACTAGTTTCTTTTGAATGGTGAAGCCAATCCTGTGGATCCCAGTACATGTCTCAACCTGTCCCGGATCACAGACCAAATCTGAAAGACTTAATCTAAAGGGTGGGGCTGCCTCCTTGAACAAAGCCGTCAGCTAATTTTCTCCCCTCCCCCTGTCCTCTTGATGCATCGTGGTGCGTTAAGCTTTACTTAAGCTCATCAATTCTAGACTGAAGCTCGTTGAACTGCAGACACTTACTGCAGATGTGGTTGCCGTGGATCATATTGGTGTTCACCAGTTCCCATATGCTACAGCTGCATCACATCACCTATCCTAACATCATTATTCTACTTTATTTAACTAATTACATTATCAAGTTTGGACTTATCACTTCATACTTATTTGTACTTCTAGAGAATAGTTTATGAACTGTTTATATTTTGCTGGACCTAGTTTAAGCTCCAGCTTAGAGAAAAAATATGTAAAGCTCATCAACCAATCACCTAGCTGCCTACCAAGTTAAGAGCCCAGCTCACAGGCCTCCCTTTCCATCATGGATGCTCTTTATGTTTTAAAATTCTAGAATAGCACTTGCTCCCTCACTGTGTCAAATCCCCTCACTCACCAGATGCCCAACTTATGTGCTTGACATAAACTGTATTCCATCAAAGTGGATTTGATGTACAGGTTCAGCATTGATTTTAATCGCTGCTGGGGGAGGATCCCAGTTGTAACACTTACTCCTCTTCCTCCTAATTACTGCAGTTTTCCGCCTGGGAAGTGTATACGATGAGGACCAGTTTTGACCGTTGAAAAGTGTAGGTGGCATTTGCTGTCAAGCAACAGATTGCCTATTTGTTCAAGTTGAGGGTGGTGGTTTTAGTATAACAGTAAACAACAACTTTTATTTACACAGCAACTTTAAGGTGGTAAATTATCTCAAAGTGTTTCACAAGACTAATTTATAGCAGAATTTGACACCGAATCAAATGGTCAGATGACCAGAAGCTAAGTGTAAGAGGTAGCCTTTAAGGAGATTCTTAGAGGAGGAGAGAGATAGAAAGGCAGAGAGGCCTATGGCGGGAGTTTCTAGTGCCCCGGCTGCTGAATGGTTGGCAAATGGTGAAGTGGCCAAAATCAGGGAGGAGTAAGAGTCCAGAATTGGAGGAGTGCAGGTATATCGCAGTGTTGTAGAATCACGTGAGAGTGTGAGATACAAGGTGGGTGAGGCCATGGAGGGGTTTGAAAACAAATATGATCATTCTAAAACTAAGACATTGCAAGAGATAATGTAGACCACAGGGTTGGTGGACGAACGATATTTTGTACAAGTTAGAATACAGGTGACAGAGTTTTGGATGACTTGAGGGGTGGGATTCTCCGACCCCCCGCCGGGTCGGAGAATCGCCGGGTGCGGGCATGAATCCCGCCCCCGCCAGTTGCCGAATTCTCCGGCACCGGATATTCGGCGGGAGTGGGAATCGCACCACGCCGGTCAGTGCCCCCCCCGGCGATTCTCTGGCCCACGATGGGCCGAAGTCCCGCTGCTGGAATGCCTGTCCCGCCGGCAAGAATCAAACCACCTCTATTCCCGGCGGGACTAGACGGCGCGGGCGGGCTCCTGGGGGGAGGCGCGGGGCGATCTGGCCCCGGGGGGGGGGTGCCACCACGGTGGCCTGGCCCGCGATCGGGGCCCACCGATCCGCGTGCGGGCCTATGCCGTGGGGGCACTCTTTTCCCTCCGCCTCGGCCACAGCCTTCACCATGGCCGACGCGTAAGAGACATCCCCCCTGCGCATGCGCGGGGATGACGTCAGCAGCCGCTGACGCTCCCGCGCATGAGCGGACTTCCGCCGCCGGCCGCAGTCCCTTCGGCCCAGGCTGGCGTGGCACCAAAGGCCTTCCCCACCAGCCCACGGAGCGCCAACCAGTCCGGCGCAGGGCTAGCCCCTCAAGGTGAGGGCTTGGCCCCTAAAGGTGCAGAGAAATCCGCACCTTTGGGGCGGCCCGACGCCGGAGTGGTTCACCCCACTCCATCCCACCGGGGCCCCCCGCCCCGCCCCGCCGGGTAGAGGAGAATCCCGGCCAAGGTGTTTGGAGGGTAGAGGCTGGCCAAAAAAGCTTTAAAATACTCAAGCTTAAACATGATAAATCAAGATGAAGGGTTCAAATAACAGGTGATCTGAGGTGGGGCAGTGTCTAAAGATTCTACAAAGGGGGAAATAGTTGGTGTTGATGATGAAGAAGATATTTGACTAGAAGCTCATCTTGACCATATTGAACTCAAAGATTAAGAATGGTCTGGCCCAACATCAGAAAGTTGCCAGGGAGAGAAATGGTGGCTGTGTTTAGGGAGTTTGCAACGGGACCTAACGGCTTTGCTCTTCCTAATATTTAGTTTGAGGAAATTTTAGCTCACGTGGGATTGGATGACTGGCAAGTAGTTTGACAAACCAGAGACAATGGAACTCTGGAGAGAAGTGTGAGTGAGATAGAACTGAGCATCCTAAATGTACATGTCCAATGTGACACTACTGGCGGGATTCTCCGTCGGTCGCCGTCGGAACTGGGAAATGTGATTAGGCGGAGAATGGCGCATGAGACAAAAATCGTGGACGGCGCCAGCCGCCCGAGAGAATGCCATGCCCCAGAGCCTCGACAGAAGCGTCAGTGTGTTCTGCTTTGCACATACAGTAAACACCGTTGGTATATCATTAGCAGGCCTGACCCGGTATTCTCTGGGGCCTCGGCGATGCTCCACCACCACCAGGAGGAAGTACCAATGATGAGTTTCACTTGTGGTTTCAAAAATCAGAACATAGGTGCCATGGCTACTGAGGGAGAGAGGGGGGGATATAATAAATGCCCAACGTCACTATAGTGTGCTGACAGTTGTGTCTCTGACCAGGGGCTTCTGCCAGGGCTGGGGGGGGGGGTGGAGTATTGGGGGGCGGTGGCCAGGAGGTGGGCCGTGGGGTCATGGTGGCTGGGTACCATTGCCACAGCCTGCAAGGCAACCATGCCGCTGCGCATGCCGCTGATTGTCCACTGTGAACTTAGTGCCACGAGTCGTATGCCCCCCCACCCCAGGACACCCCCTGAGTATTCTCTGGCCCCCCACCTAACCCATCAATGGGATGGGTGCACTCCAGCGCAACCAGTCTCACCTTGTTTGCTGGGATGAGTGTGCGTGGGGAGTGGAATGCTAATATGCAGCTGCACCTTGTCAGCCTCTCGAGTGCCAATCCCGACCCGGACAAACCAACACCGATTTTCAGTGGAATCGCTCGTGTTCCACATGGTGCTGGTGTTGGCCCATTAACGGTTCCGGAATTGCTCTGGAACCGGTGGCAATTCTGCTGTCATAGAAGTCCACCGATTCAGTCCAGCGTCAACAATCAGGGCGGTATTCTCCGTGGTCCAGTTGTAAAATCAGGAAAAGGCGATTGGGCGGAGAAACAGTTGTGAAGACAACATTGTGACGGATGCCAAGCACACGGCAATTTACAGCGGCGTCAATGCATTCTACTCCGCAGGTACAGTGGGCACCGTTTGCAGCATCCGCGGGCCTGACTGGTATTCTTTGGGCATTAGCGATGCTCCGTCAAGGCGCGAGATAACGCCCGACGGCGATTGGCACTTGTGCTTTTAAAAATCGGGAAACAGGAACTGTGGTCGATGACACAGAGCGAGAGGAAGTAGGACATGCAGAGGCTGCTAGTCTTTCCCCACGCAGGGCTGGCGGGGGTGTGGAAGGGGGGCGGGGGGGCGGGTGCTCCTCCTGGCCCAGAGGTGCAGCAGGGGTGACCAGGAGATGAGCCATTGGGTCGGTGTGACCCCCCATAGGGACCTGGGTGTCCAGGCATGGACCACCATTTCCGCATCCTGCAAGACAGCCATCATGCTGTGCACACCACTGACCACCCACCGTGGCCCCTGGCCGTGCAGAGTGACATTGGCCATATAGGTGCCCCCAACCCCTGCACCCCAGCCCCTGCCAAGTCCCCCATCCAAACCGTCTGCCACCAGGCGGCAGGACAGCACTTGGCCCACCATAAGACAATGCCCACAGTAGTCCCTGCACGACGGTGCCAGACATTGGCCGCGGAGCCCACCACCGGCATGGGTACCATCAGCCACCAGTACCCCTGGCAACAGAAACAGGCACCAGGGCTGGAGGCCGCCATGGTGCCCTGCACCAAAGGGATTAGGGGTGCAGTGGGAAGAATGCTGGGAGAACGGCTGGGGTTGGGTGTGGGAAAGGGATGGGGGCATGGGCTGCAGTGCAGACTGGGGCCACCGTGTAGCCGATGGACCTGGAAGGGCGCGGGGGTATGCTCCATGTTAACATGTCTGCCTTTCACCCCTGTTATGTTCTTGTTGGATGACGTGGTTTATAATACAAGAACACTTGTAGTTAAAGCTATAAACAATTTATTAACATTAACTGTGGGGAAACTATATTAAAAACAACAGATGAATATCAGTGTTAACATGCACAAGCAAACTCTCTTCCCGATCTCCAGTCAGTCTGAGGGGTCACCTGACACTCATTCACTTATATACTAATGAGACTCTTAGTGGTCAGTCAGTGAATTACAACACAACCACGATATCATCACATCCCCTTTCCCAGGAAGGAATAAATTAATAAATTATCATCAGTATATTTACATGTGATATCATTAGTCTATGATCTAACAGGATTAATTGTTATTATTTTAAAACTGGTTTAACAAATATATATTTTATAGAACAGCAAGCATAGTGGGGCGGAATTCTTCCCCCCCCCATGCCGGGTGGGAGAACCGCCCATGCACCGCGCAAGTCCCGCCACGCCACCCCGACGCACGCACGCGATTCTCCCACCCCCCCCCCAAACTGGCGTGGCGTGAATCACGGCCGGCCGCTGGGAGAATCGGCGCTTGCCGTTGGTAATGGGTGAGCGGCGATTCTCCCAGCGGCCCGGATGGGCTGAGCTGCCTGCCCAACACGACAGGTTCCCGCCGGTGTCATCCACACCTGGACGCTGCCGGCGGGAATGGCGCGGGAACGCTGGGGGGCGGCCTGTCGGGGGGCGAGGGGGGTTCCTGTATCCGGGGGGGGGGGGCTGAACAGGTGTCTGGCCCGCGATTGGTGCCCACCGATCGGCGGGCCGGCCTCTCTGAAGGAGGATCTCCTTTCCTCCGCTGCCCCGCAAGATACATCCGTCATCTTCTTGCGGGGCGGCCGCAGGGAGGACGACAACCGCGCATGCACGGGTGACGTCAGTTACGCGGCGCCGGTTGCGTCATTTACACGGCGCCACTTTTACGTGGCGCCAAGGCCCGGCGCGCGTATATGACGCAGCGCCGCTCCTAGCCCCCCGGGGGCGGGAGAATAGGGGGCTGGGTACGGCCTCCGACGCCGGAGTGAAACACTCCGGTTTTCACTCCGGTGTCGGGATTTAGTCTCCCGATGGGAGAATTGAGCCCAGTTTGTACAAATAGTCCAAATCGATCAGGTTTTCTTCTGACTGGTTGATCTTCTCAAAGTTTGACCTTGCTGCTCAGAACTTGTAAATTCAATGTTCTCCATGACAGGATGCTCATGAACTGCTGAATTATCTGACGCTGGACTGACGTTGATTCTGACGCAGATTCGTCATCCATCATGATGTTGTGAAAGTCTTCTCTGGTTTTCAAGAGTTTGCGATGATTTCTTAAAACCAACCCTTCCTCTGTCTGTACATTACAGGAACAAGGTGCTACTTCTTCTGTGTGGGAATGGTGGGGGCAGTGTGGGGGTGGGGGGGCAGTGTGGGGGAAGGGGGAGGAGGTGGTAGTGTGGGGGTGGAGGGGGCAGTGTGGGGGTGGAGGGGGCAGTGTGGGGGTGGATTGGGCAGTGTGGGGGTGGGGGGGCAGTGTGGGGATGGAGGGGGCAGTGTGAGGGTGGAGGGGGCAGTGTGGGGGTGGAGGGGGCAGTGTGGGGGTGGAGGGGGCAGTGTGGGGGTGGAGGGGGCAGTGTGGGGGTGGAGGGGGCAGTGTGGGGGCAGTGTGGGGGTGGAGGGGGCAGTATGAGGGTGGAGGGGGCAGTGTAGGGGTGGAGGGGGCAGTGTGAGTGTGGAGGGGGCAGTGTGGGGGTGGGGGGGCAGTGTGAGGGTGGAGGGGGCAGTGTGAGGGTGGAGGGGGCAGTGTGGGGGTGGAGGTGGCAGTGTGGGGGGCCTGCACCGGAGTGATTTCCGCCCCGCCGGCTGGCGGGAAAGGCCTTTGGCGCCACGCCAGCTGGTGCCTAAAAGACTTCGCCAGGCGACGCATGCGCAGGAGCGTCAGCGGATGCTCACGGCATCCCCGCGCATGCGCATTGGAGGGGGTCTCTTCCGCCTCCACCACAGTGGAGACCGTGGCGAAGGCGGAAGAAAAAGAGTGCCCCCACGGCACAGGCCCGCCCGCGGATCGGTGGGCCCCGATCGCGAGCCAGGCCACCGTGGGGGCTCTCCCCGGGCCCAGATCGCCCCGCGCGCCCCCCCCCCCCCCCAGGAACCCGGAGCCCGCCCGCGCCGCCTGCTCCTGCCGGTAAAGTAGGTGGTTCAATCCACGCTGGCTGGCGAGGGATGACAGCGGCGGGACTTCGGCCCATCGCGGAGAATTCGAAACACGGCGGCGGTGAGATTCACGCCAGCCCCCGGCGATTCTCCGACCCGGCAGGGGGCTGCCATATGTCAGAACAAGTCAGTGAATCCAATATGAAAAGGTTCATAAATTAAGTCTCTCAGGTAGGCGACGAATTTGGGTTGGCCGCCTCAAGGGTGGGTCAGGATCCACCGGCTGAGGAAGGGGCCGGGCCACGGTCGAGTGAGGAGGATGCAGGGTGTCCGGAAGGTCAACAAAGTCCATTGCAGGGACAACAGGAGGGCATGGCACCGGCGCAGGATCACATAGCGAGCGTGGAACCAGATGAAGGGCACGCCGATTGCGGCGGCGAATAGAGCCATCAGGCATACGAACAAGGAATGAGCGGGGAGCTATCTGTCGGAGAACCTCAGCAGTTGCCGACCAGCCGCCCTCCGGAAGGTGTATGTGGACATTATCTCCAGGCGCCAGGGCAGGAAGATCAGTCGCCCGAGCATCATGTGCCGCCTTTTGTTGCTCACGCTGTTGCTGCATCCGCCGAAGTACCGCAGCATGGTCGAGGTCTGGGACATGAATGGATGGCACAGTGGTCCTGAGGGTGCGACCCATAAGCAGCTGGGCCAACGATAGGCCCGTGGACAGTGGGGCCGAGCGATAGGCCAGCAAGGCGAGGCAGAAGTCAGATCCTGCATCAGCAGCCTTGCAGAGGAGCCTTTTTGCGACATGGACGCCCTTTTCTGCTTTGCCATTCGACTGAGGATGCAGAGGACTGGACGTCACGTGTGTGAAGTTGTATGAGCTAGCGAAAGAGGAACATTCCTGATTCGCGAAGCAGGGGCCATTGTCTGACATCACGGTGAGCGGGATGCCGTGGCGAGCAAAGGTCTCTTTGCAGGCCCGGGTGACAGCCGATGACGTGGTGTCGTGCAGGCGTATGACCTCTGGATAGCTGGAAAAGTAGTCGATGATGATGATGTAATCCCTGCCGAGCGCATGGAACAGGTCCACGCCCACCTTCGACCAGGGGGACGTGACCAACTCATGGGGCTGAAGGGTCTCACGAGGTTGTGCCGGCTGGAACCGCTGACAGGTGGGGCAATTGAGCACAGTGTTAGCAATGTCCTCATTTATTCCCGGCCAGTATACAGCCTCTCGGGCCCTCCGCCGGCACTTCTCAACGGCGAGATGGCCTTCGTGCAGTTGTTCTAAGACAAGCCGGTGCATGCTGTGTGGGATCACGATGCGGTCCAGCTTCAGGAGGACACCATCAACGACTGCCAAGTCGTCCCGAACGTTGTAAAACTGTGGGCATTGTCCCTTGAGCCACCCGTCCGTCATGTGGCGCATCACACGTTGCAGAAGGGGGTCAGCCGCAGTTTCACGTTGAATGTGGGCCAGGCGTGCATCAGTGGCCGGCAGATTGGCAGAAGTGAAGGCTACATGTGCGTCGACTTGGCAAACAAACCCCTCAGGGTCGGACGGCATGTTGACTGCCCTGGACAGAGCGTCTGCTATTATGAGGTCCTTACCCGGGGTGTAGACAAGTTGGAAGTCGTACCTCTGGAGTTTGAGCAGAATGCGCTGGAGGCGAGGGGTCATATCATTGAGGTCCTTTTGAATGATGCCAACCAGCGGGCGATGGCCAGTCTCCACAGTGAACTCGGGAAGGCCGTACACATAGTAGTGGAACGTGTCAACGCCAGTCAACAGGCCTAGGCACTCCTTTTCAATCTGCGCATAGCGCTGCTCTGTGGGTGTCATGGCCCGTGACGCATAGGCGACTGGGGCCCATGATGAGGCGTCATCCCGTTGCAGGAGGACCGCCCCAATGCCGGACTGACTGGCGTCAGTCGAGATTTTCGTCTCCCTTGCAGGATCGAAAAACGCCAGTACCGGGGCGGTGGTGAGCTTGACCTTGAGCTCCTCCCATTCACGCTGTTGGATGGGAAGCCACTGGAATTCAGTTGTCTTCCTGACAAGGTGCCGGAGAGCTGTAGTGTGGGAAGCGAGGTTAGGGATGAACTTCCCCAAGAAGTTGACCATTCCTAGAAAGCGCAGCACCGCCTTCTTGTCTGTCGGCTTCTGCATGGCCGTGATGGCTGCCACCTTGTCGGCATCCGGCCGCACCCCCTGTGGTGTTGGGTGTTCTGACACACAGAAGAGCCAACACAGTTGCATATGGTACAACGTTTCTTTATTTAAACTCACTATTTACAACTTGGTCTTTTGCACTCTGCACGTGGGGGGCTCCCTGCTTGTGGTGTTTCAACAGCTCTTTCTTGTTTCCTTCTCCCCAGACCTACTGACCTCCAGGTGTCGTGCTCGTGCTTTTTATGTGGTTGGTGTTCTTGTCTGTGATTGGTTGTGGTGTTGTGTGCTCTGATTTGCCTGTTAGTGTGTCCATCATGATGTGTGTGTTTGAATATCATGACATCCCCCCTTTTTACAAAGATATGTGCCTACGTGGTAATAAATATGATCGTGACGTGAGTGCATCTAAGAGTGTGTGTGTGTCGTGTGCAGCATGTGTCTATGACGGAACTATGTACATGGGGCGATGTCGAGTGCGTCACATGAATCCAGTTGTACCATAACATAACAGAAATGCGAACGAGAGAAGAAGAAAAAAAAATTTGAACAGTTGTCCAGTCAGACGACATCTGGAACGATAAACAACAACAGGTTATCATGTAAAATTGTCCAACTTATTAAACATATGAACTGTATTATAAGTCCATTCTAATGGGTTTGCGACGAATTCGGGTTGACCGCCTTAAGGGTGGATCAAGAACCACCGGCTGCTGTGCAGGCATGGCCATGGGTGGCGATGGAAAGGGCGTGATGTGCGGCAGCTCCACAAAGTCATCCTCGGAAGCCTGTTGAGGATCTGGCGTGTTGTGTGGCTGTGAGCGTGGAAGTCGGCGAAGGGCGCGCCGATTGCGGCGACGCACGGAACCATCCGGCATGCGAACCAGGAACGAGCGGGGAGCCACTTGTCGGAGGACTTCGGCCGGTGCTGACCAGCCACCATACGGTTGATGGACGCGTACTTTGTCTCCGGAGGACAGGGGGGGCAGGTCCGTCGCTCGTGTGTCGTACCGACCTTTCTGGCGATCACGCTGCAGTTGCATGTTCCGAAGAACCGCCTCATGGTCTGTTGTCGGTGCCAGGACGGAAGGTACCGTCGTCCTGAGGGAGCGACCCATTAGTAGCTGCGCTGGCGAGAGGCCCGTGGATAACGGGGCCGATCGATAGGCCAGCAAGGCAAGGTTAAAGTCCGATCCGTCATCAGCCGCCTTGCACAGGAGCCGCTTTGCGATGTGGACACCCTTTTCAGCCTTCCCGTTCGATTGTGGATGCAGAGGGCTGGATGTCACATGAGTGAAACCATATGCTGCGGCAAAGGACGACCATTCACGGCTGGCAAAACAAGGTCCATTGTCTGACATGACAGTCCTTGGAATGCCGTGGCGAGCAAACGTTTCCTTGCAGGCCCCAATGACTGCGGACGACGTCAGATCATGGAGAGGCATGACTTCCGGGTAGTTTGAGAAGTAGTCTATAATAACAATGTAATCTCTGCCGAGCGCGTGAAATAGGTCAACACCCACCTTCGCCCAGGGGGACGTCACCATCTCGTGTGGTAGAAGTGTTTCCGGAGGTTGCGCTGGCTGAAACCTCTGACAGGTTGTGCAGTTGAGCACCATGTTGGCTATGTCTTCATTAATACCCGGCCAATATACCGCCTCCCGGGCCCTTCGTCTGCATTTTTCGACGCCCAAGTGGCCTTCGTGTAGTTGACGAAGAATCATCTGGCGCACACTGTGTGGAATGACGATCCTATGCGATTTCATAAGGACCCCGTCTATATTGGTGAGATCATCTCGCACATTATAAAACTGGGGGCACTGCCCTTTTAGCCACCCTTCCGTCATGTGGCGCATCACTCGCTGCAGCAGAGGGTCAGTCGCCGTCTCTGCGCGTATGTGGGCCAGACAAGGATCATCAGCTGGCATATTTGCTGCTGTCAGAGTCACGTGTGCCTCAATTTGACGCACGAACCCCTCCGCATCTGGTGGTGTGCTCACTGCTCGGGAAAGAGTGTCCGCCACTATGAGTTCCTTCCCCGGAGTGTAGATCAGTTCAAAATCGTACCTCCTGAGTTTAAGTAAGATGCGCTGGAGGCGAGGAGTCATGTCGTTCAGGTCTTTGTTAATGATGTTGACCAGGGGGCGGTGGTCAGTTTCGACCGTGAATCGTGGCAGGCCATACACATAGTCGTGGAACTTGTCCAGTCCAGTTAACAAGCCCAGGCATTCTTTTTCGATTTGCGCGTAGCGCTGTTCGGTAGGGGTCATGGCTCGTGAGGCATACGCAACCGGGGCCCATGATGACGTGCTGTCTTTTTGCAGGAGTACCGCTCCAATACCAGATTGGCTGGCGTCTGTTGAGATCTTTGTAGGGCGAGTCGTGTCAAAGAAGGCCAGCACTGGTGCCGTGACCAGTTTGTGCTTGAGCTCCTCCCATTCCCGCTGATGCGACTGGTGCCAGTTGAATTCCGTCGATTTTTTTACGAGATGGCGCATGTTTGTTGTATGAGAAGCCAGGTTGGGAATGAACTTCCCAAGGAAGTTGACCATGCCCAGGAATCTTAAGACAGCCTTCTTGTCAGCCGGTCGTGGCATGGCTGTGATGGCGCTAACCTTGTCTGCATCGGGACGGACCCCGGACCTTGAGATGTGGTCCCCGAGGAATTTCAGCTCCGTCTGGCCGAAAGCACACTTCGCACGGTTGAGACGCAGGCCATTTTGCCGTATGCGGGTGAAGACACGTCGAAGACGATGCATGTGTTCCTGCGGAGTGGTGGACCAAATGATGATATCGTCCACATATACACGTACCCCTTCGATGCCTTCCATCATCTGCTCCATAATGCGGTGGAATACTTCAGATGCCGAAATGATGCCGAATGGCATCCGGTTGTAGCAGAATCTGCCAAAAGGGGTGTTGAATGTGCATAGTCTTCGGCTGGCCGGGTCCAGTTTGATCTGCCAGAATCCTTTGGACGCATCCAATTTAGTGAATATGTTGGCTCGCGCCATCTCGCTGGTGAGGTCTTCTCGTTTCGGGATGGGATAGTGTTCCCGCATGATGTTGTTGTTCAGATCTTTTGGATCTATACATATACGGAGCTCGCCAGAGGGCTTCTTTACACAGACCATGGAGCTGACCCATGGCGTGGGCTCCGTGACCTTGGATAGGACCCCTTGGTCCTGAAGAATCTGCAGTTGTGCCTTGAGGCGGTCTTTGAGAGGCGCAGGAACCCTGCGAGGTGCGTGAACGACAGGGATGGCGTCCGGTCTGAGTCGAATCTTGTACGTGTGTGGCAATGTCCCCATGCCTTCAAAAACCTCCTGGTTGTGAGCGAGGAGGGAATGGAGATTCGCGTGGAACTCAGCATCCGGGAAGTCGGATATCTCATCTGGAGAGAGAGACATGATGCGCTGTACCAGGTGAAGGACCTTACACGCTTGTGCGCCCAGTAACGAGTCCTTTGATGAGCCCACAACTTCGAAGGGGAGTGTGGCCGTGTACCTCTTGTGAGTCACCTGTAGCTGGCAAGATCCTACGGACGGGATAACGTTCCCGTTATAGTCAACCATCTTAAGCCGGGATGGTGTGATGGGTGGTTTGACCTTCATGGCCTGGACTGCAGAGTAAGCAATCAGGTTGGCGGATGCGCCGGTGTCCAGACGGAAGGCGACGCGCGATCGGTTGACCGTCAGGGTGGCACACCACTCATCGTCTGGATTGATGGCATTGACCTTGTTGACATCAATGACGGCAACTCGGAAGTCATCCTGGTCATCTGCATCACTTAACTGGAAGTCGTGATGCGTGGGCTGGACGGTCCTGACTCGTGTGCGAGGTTGTCGAGGATGCGCCGGATCCATGGGTTGAACCGCACGACAGCGGGCTGCGTAGTGGCCTATCATGGCACATCTGTTGCACTGTCGGTATTTTGCAGGACATTGCCCTTTTAAGTGTAGACCTCCACACTTGCTGCACGTCATGACGTCACGACGTTCGTTGCGCCACTGCGCATGCGCAGTGCGATCTTGCGGTGGGCGCGCCTGCGCAGTGCGTCCCTCGTTGTGGCCGTTATTCTTGGCGCGCACCTGCGCGGGAGACCGCGAAAAGCGCGGGAAGCGGCCGCTGTCGTCCGGGCCGTGGGGCGGGAAGAAATCGACGGCCTGGATCCGTTCAACGTCGTGGGCGGCCTGGCTTGCCGATTCGACGGCTGGGGACCCCCTCCGTGCCAACTCGGACGCCTGAAATCGGGCAAAACGGCAGGCAGCATTTTCATGGAGGACACAGGCTCCCACAGCAGACGCTAAGGTGAGGCTCTTTATTTTAAGAAGCTGCTGGCGTAGGCCACTAGAGGCAACGCCAAAAACAATCTGGTCCCTGATCATGGACTCTGTGGTGGTGCCGTAACCGCAGGACTGCGCTAGAATCCGGAGGTGCGTCAAAAAGGGTTGAAAAAGCTCCTCCTTACCTTGCAGGCGTTGCTGAAAGATGTATCTTTCGAAAGTTTCGTTTACTTCAGTTTGAAAGTGCTGGTCCATTTTGAGGATGACCGTGTCATATTTGGCCTGGTTTTCGCCTTCCTCGAACACCAGTGAATTAAAGACATCGTTTGGGTGGGGGCCTGCGTAGAAGAGGAGCATTGCAATCTTCGAATCATCCGAGACATTCTGTTTTTCGGTGGCACGGATGTACAGGTCAAATCGCTGCCTGTAGAGCTTCCAGTTGGTGCCTAGGTTCCCCGTGACTTGCATCGGCTGCGGTTTGCCGGTGTGGTCCATGTCCAGAATGGCAGGTTGGTAGGCAGGTATCGATCCACTCCTGTACCATGTGGTGTTGGGTGTTCTGACACACAGAAGAGCCAACACAGTTGCATATGGTACAACGTTTCTTTATTTAAACTCACTATTTACAACTTGGTCTTTTGCACTCTGCACGTGGGGGGCTCCCTGCTTGTGGTGTTTCAACAGCTCTTTCTTGTTTCCTTCTCCCCAGACCTACTGACCTCCAGGTGTCGTGCTCGTGCTTTTTATGTGGTTGGTGTTCTTGTCTGTGATTGGTTGTGGTGTTGTGTGCTCTGATTTGCCTGTTAGTGTGTCCATCATGATGTGTGTGTTTGAATATCATGACACCCCCAACCGGGAGATGTGGTCCCCCAGGAACTTCAGCTCGGTTTGTCCAAAAGAGCATTTGGCTCGGTTGAGATTCAGGCCCTGGTCACGTATCAGTTTAAAGACGCGCTGGAGGCAACTGATGTGCTCCTGCGGTGTGGTGGACCAAATAATGATGTTGTCTACATAGACGCGCACCCCTTCGATGCCCTCCATCATCTGTTCCATGATGCGATGGAACACTTCAGAGGCCGAAATGATGCCAAATGGCATCCTCTTGTAGCAGTATCTGCCAAATGGAGTGTTGAAAGTGCACAGCTTCCTGCTGGACTGATCCAATTTAATCTGTCAGAAGCCCTTTGAGGCATCAAGCTTGGTGAATATTTTTGCCCGAGCCATCTCGCACGTGATCTCCTCACGTTTGGGCATGGGGTAGTATTCCCTCATTATGTTGCGATTTAAATCTTTCGGGTCGATATAGATCCGAAGTTCGCCGGAAGGCTTCTTGACACACACCATGGAGCTGACCCATGGAGTCGGCTCCGTTACCCGGGAAAGCACTCCTTGGTCCTGAAGGTCCTGCAGCTGTTGCTTGAGGCGGTCCTTGAGGGGTGCTGGGACCCTGCGAGGTGCGTGAACTACCGGGGTGGCATCCTGTTTGAGCTGGATTTTGTACGTGTAGGGCAGTGTGCCCATGCCCTCGAAAACATCCTGGTTGTGCGTGAGGATTGAGTTGAGCTGCGCCCTAAAGTCAGCATCTGGGAAATCGGACGTGCCTTCTGGAGAAAGAGAGTGTACACGCCAAACGAGGTGGAGGATTTTGCACGCCTGTGCGCCTAACAGAGAGTCCTTTGAGGAGCCCACGTTTTCGAATGGTAGTGTGGCTTTACATGAGTTGTGTGTCACTTCGAGCTGGCACGACCCCGTGCCGGGGATGACGTTGCCATTATAGTCAACGAGTTGACAGTTGGATGGCAGAATAGGTGGTTTAACCTTCAGGGGCTGGAATGCTGATCATGCGAGGAGATTGTCGGAGGCACCAGTGTCCAGGCAGAATCTGATCTGGGATCGGTTGACCGTCAGGGTGGCACACCACTCGTCGTCCGGATCAATGTTGTGCACTGACAGCGGCTGGTGCGTTCGACTCGGGGACAGCTTGTTCTTGTTGATGACAGCAACGCGGAAGGGCTCCCTGTCCTCAGTGTCACTGGTCTGTGTGGCGTCGGGATCGGACTCGGTGAACGTGGGTTGAAGTGCCTGAATGTTTCTGCGAGGCTGGTTAAGCGGGTACGATTTGGCTGGGTGAGCTGCTCGACAGCAGGCAGCATAGTGGCCCAACCTGCCACAGCATAGGCATTGTCGCGCTTTGGCAGGACATTGCTGCTTTAAATGGGCGGAGCCACAGTTGCCGCACGTCGTGACGTCAGTGCGTTCGTTGCGCCACCGCGCATGCGCGGTACGGTCTTGCGTAGTGTGCGCCTGCGCATCGCGTTTCTCTGCGTCAGCATCCCCTCTTTTGGCACGTACAAGCGCGGGAGGCCTCGGAAAGCACGCAAAATGGCCGGCTGTCTCCTGGCCGCAGCCCGGGAGGTACTCGATCGTCTGGACCCGCTCCGCCTCGTAGAGCCCGTGTCGCGCCGTTTCAACCGCCTGGAAGTGTGAGTACTGGCTGGTGGTGTTCTCATGCAGGACGCAGGTCTCGACGGCAGTCGCCAGGGTGAGTTGCTTGACCCGAAGGAGCTGGTGGCGCAGGGTGTCCGACATGACTCCGGAAACTATCTGCTCAAGTATCATGGAGTCAGAGGTGGTCCCATAGCCGCAGGGCTGCGCGAGGATGCGGAGGTGTGTTAAGTAAGACTGGAAAGGTTTGTCCTTACCCTGCAGGCGCTGCTGGAACAGGTACCTCTCGAAGCTCTCGTTTACTTCAACGCTGAAGTGTTTGTCGAACTTCAGGAGCACCATCTTGTATTTGGTTTTGTCCTCGCCGTCCGTAAATGTAAGGGAGTTAAAGATGTGGATGGCGTGTTGCCCCGCCGTGGAGAGAAGAAGGGCAATCTTCCTGGTGTCCGATGCATTCTCCCTGTCTGTGGCCTCGAGGAAGAGTTGGAAGCGCTGCTTGAACAGTTTCCAATTGACCCCGAGATTGCCAGAGATTTGGAGCGGTGGCGGCGGGTTGATGTTCTCCATGGTGCAGGACGGTGAATTGCTGAAACGTTGCAGGTAGGTCTCACAGGCACTGGCTTGCGTCCACTTCTGGTATCATGTCGTATTGGGTGTTCTAATGTACAAACAATCCAACACGGCTGGAGATGGTGTAACTCAATTTTATTAACTGGTTAACTGTAAGAACACACTGCTAACTTGGGTACGTGCATTACCAGCTAATCTGTGGACCCTGTCCTATCACTATCTGGGTGAGGCACTCAGCACATGGTGAATGTCTGAGTGGCAGGCTCTGAGCTCCGTGCTCTGAGCTGGCTGCTGCTGGAATGGGCGGGCACTGTAGTGTCCACTTTTTGTATAGTGCGTGTGCTCTCACTGGTGATTGGCTGCGATGTTGTGTGTGTGTTGGTTGGTCCTACTGCATGTCCATCAGTGTATTTGATTGCACCATGATATGCTGATCTAAATATCATGACAAACCACATGTCATAAATCCTAGCAGAAGGCGACGCCACGCAGAGAGCACAGATTGACTCCACTGAGGGAGTGATGCCGGCCTCCATAGCGAGTTCGTTGACAGGCTCCAGAATGGCCACAAGCGACGACTCCGGAGCGACAGCCGTGAACGAGGAAGACTATGCCGGGCTATCTGCCTTGTATGAGCAGCCAGCAGCAGACATTAAATGTCTACCCACTGTTGATCAAAGCAGTGAACAAAACCACCACAACAACAACAACAGATCTCGTGATTTTGTGTCTGCGCCACAGCAATCACCCAACCCAGCTTGCAAAAAAGATGACATACGGGGTCAACACACATAAAAGTCCGCTACTAACGTCAACTTACTTCGACCATTCCGATGTCTCATGATGTCCTCACGGACACACATAAACACTGACGGTCACAGCGACATGGCGACATCAACACTGCCACCTCACCGACAGGCGAAAGGATCAACCCACCTGATCAAAGGCATTCAGTCTGGACTCACAAAGTGTTTTGTTAGAATTGGACTTTTTAAACGTTGATTGACTTTGTACAGTCATTAAATCCATCCCATTCTGTACACAGCGTTACTTGTTTTATCTGTTCCCAGTTGACTTAATTCATTATGTTTGTTTAGTTTTTGTTACCATTTGTACACCATACAGAAAACCTGTAGCACATTAAAAAGGGGGAGATGTGGTGATCTCTGTAGGTGCATGCACACAAGGGGTTAATGGGCAGATAGCATCACATGATCACCAGAGGGCTGGACCAACAGGGGTATAAAGGGCAGCCACACGGGGTCTCTCTCTCTCGGGTGTGCTGTGAACAGGGAAACATCAGAATCACACAGATAGTTAGTGGAGTTACATTTAGTTACAATTGTTAAATCTTGCTTTCCAATTCCTAGTTCCCATGTTAAGGTAAAGAACTCATGCATTAAAAGTTATAGTTACTCAATAAACCTTTGTTGTTACTGGACGGGTTTGAGTCTTCAACAAGATCCAGAGGACCTCACCATCAACCAAGGATTGAGTAACACATGTTACTGACCACGCAGGTAACACAATGGGGGCAGTGTGGGGGGTGGAGGGGGCTGTATGGGGGTGGGGGAGCAGTGTGAGGGTGGAGGTGGCAGTGTGGGGGTGGAGGGGCTAGTGTGGGGGTTGGGGGGGCAGTGTGGGGTTGGGGAGTGGAGGGGGCAGTGAGGGGGTGGCGGGGCAGTGTGGGGGTAGCAGAGGTGGAATGGCTGTATGGGAGTGTGGGGAGCAGTGTGGGGATGGAGGGGGCAGTGTGGGGGTGGAGGGGGCAGTGTGGGGATGGAGGGGCTAGTGTGGGGGTGGAGGGCCTAGTGTGGGGGTGGGGGTGGAGAGGCAAGTGTGGGGGTGGAGGGGCTAGTGTGGGGGTGGAGGGAGCAGTGTGGGGGTGGGGGGGCAGTGTGGGGATCGGGGGGAGGCAGTGTGGGGATCGGGGGGGCAGTGTGGGGATCAAGGGGCAGTGTGGGGATCAAGGGGCAGTGTGGGGGTGGAGGGGGCACTGTGGAGTGGAGGGGGCAGTGTGGGGGGGGAGGGGGCAGTGTGGGGGGGGAGGGGGCAGTGTGGGGGGTGGGGGGTGGAGGGGGCAGTGTGGGGGTGGAGGGGGCAGTGTGGAGTGGAGGTGGCAGTGTGGGGGTGGAGGGGGCAGTGTGGGGTGAGGGGGCAGTGTGGGGGGTGGAGGGGGCAGTGTGGGGTGTGGAGGGAGCAGAGTGGAGGGGGCAGAGTGGGGGTGGGAGGGACAGTGTGGGCGGTGGAGCGGGCTCTGTGGGGGTGGGGGGGTGGAGGGGGCAGTGTGGGGCTGGTGGGGTGGTGGAGGGGGCAGTGTGGGGGTGGTGGGGGGTGCGGATGGAGGGGCAGTGTGGGGGTGGTGGGGGGTGCGGATGGAGGGGCAGTGTGGGGGTGGAGGGGGCAGTGTGGGGGTGGAATGGGCAGTGTGGGGGGGGAGGGGGCAGTGTGGGGGGTGGAGGGGACAGTGTGGGGGGTCGAGGGGACAGTGTGGGGGGTGGAGGGGACAGTGTGGGGGGTGGAGGGGGCAGTGTGGGGGGTGGGGGGGCAGTGTGGGGCATGGTGGGGGCAGTGTGGGGGTGGAGGGGGTGGTGGGAGGGGCAGTGTGGGCGGTGGAGGGGGCAGTGTGGGGGTGGGGTGGTGGAGGGGGCATTGTGGGGGTGCGGATGGAGGGGTGGTGCAGATGGAGGGGCAGTGTGGGGGTGGAGGAGGCAGTGTGGGGGTGGAGGGTGGAGGGGGCAGTGTGTGGGGTGGAGCGGGAAGTGTGGGTGGTGGAGAGGGCAGTGTGGGCGGTGGAGGGGGCAGTGTGGGGGGTGGAGGGGGCAGTGTGGGGGGTGGAGGGGGCAGTGTGGGGGTGGGAGGGGCAGTGTGGGCGGTGGAGGGGGCAGTGTGGGGATGGGAGGGGCAGTGTGGGCGGTGGAGTGGGCACTGTGGGGGTGGGGGGGTGGAGGGGGCAGTGTGGGGCTGGTGGGGGGGTGGAGGGGGCAGTGTGGGGGTGGTGGGGGTGTGCGGATGGAGGGGCAGTGTGGGGGTGGTGGGGGGGTGCGGGTGGAGGGGCAATGTGGGGGTGGTGGGGGGATGCGGATGGAGGGGCAGTGTGGGGGTGGAGGGGGCAGTGTGGGGGTGGAGGGGGCAGTGTGGGGGGTGGAGGGGGCAGTGTGGGGGTGGAGGGGGTGGAGGGGGCAGTGTGGGGGTGGAGGGGGCAGTGTGGGGGGTGGAGGGGGCAGTGTGGGGGGTGGAGGGGACAGTGTGGAGGGTGGGGGGGCAGTGTGGGGCGTGGTGGGGGCAGCGTGGGGGTGGAGGGGGTGGTGGGGGGGTGGAGGGTGTGGTGGGGTGGTGGGAGGGGCAGAGTGGGCGGTGGAGGGGGCAGTGTGGGGGTGGGGTGGTGGAGGAGGCATTGTGGTGGTGCGGATGGAGGGGTGGAGGGGTGGTGCGGATGGAGGGGCAGTGTGGGGGTGGAGGGGGCAGTGTGGGGGTGGAGGGTGGAGGGGGCAGTGTGTGGGTGGGAGGGGGAAGTGTGGGGGGTGGAGGGGGCAGTGTGGGGGGTGGAGCGGGCAGTGTGGGGGGTGGAGGGGGAAGTGTGGGGGGTGGAGGGGGAAGTGTGGGGGGTGGAGGGGGCAGTGTGGGGGTGGAGGGGGCAGTGTGGGGGTGGGATGGGCAGTGTGGGCGGTGGAGGGGGCAGTGTGGGGATGGGAGGGGCAGTGTGGGCGGTGGAGTGGGCACTGTGGGGGTGGGGGGGTGGATGGGGCATTGTGGGGGTAGTGGGGGGGTGCGGATGGAGGGGCAGTGTGGGGGTGGTGGGGGGGGTCCGGATGGAGGGGCAGTGTGGGGGTGGTGGGGGCAGTGTGGGGGGGGGGGGGCAGTGTGGGGGGTGGAGGGGGCAGTGTGGGGTTGGAGGGGGCAGTGTGGGGCTGGAGGGGGCAGTGTGGGGGGTGGAGGGGGCAGTGTGAGGGGGGCATTTTGGGAGTGTAGGGGTCAGTGTGGGGGTGGGGAGTTGGGAGGGGCAGTGTGGGCGGTGGAGGGGGCAGTGTGGGGGTGGGGTGGTGGAGGGGGCAGTGTGGGGGTGCAGATTGAGGGATGGTGGGGGGTGCGGATGGAGGGGCAGTGTGGGGGTAGAGGGGGCTGTGTGGGGGTGATGGGGGAGCAGTGTGGGGGTAGAGGTGGCAGTGTTGGGGAGGCGGGGCAGTGTGGGGGTGGAGGGGGCAGAGTGGGGGGTGAAGGGTGGAGGGGGGGGCAGTGTGGGGGGTGGAGGGGACAGTGTGGGGGTGGAGGGGGTGGAGGGGGCAGTGTGGGGGAGGGGGGCAGTGTGGGGGTGGGGGGTGCAATGTGGGGGTGGGATGGGCTGTGTGGCTGGGTGGAGGGGGTAATGTGGGGGTGGGAGGGGCAGAGTGGGGATGGGGGGGTGGAGGGGGCAGTGAGGGGGTGGTGGGGGGGTGGGAGGGGGAGAGTGGGGATGGGGGGTGGAGGGGGCAGTGAGGGTGTGGTGGGGGTGCGGATGGAGGGGCAGTGTGGGTGTGGTGGGGGTGCGGATGGAGGGGCAATGTGGTGGAAGAGGGGGCAGTGTGGGGGTGGGGGTGCAATGTGAGGGTGGGAGGGGCAGTGTGGCAGGTGGAGGGGGCAGTGTGGGAGTGGAGGGGGCAGTGTTTGGGGTGGAGGGGGCAGTGTGGGGGTGGAGGGTTCAGTGTGGGGGGGGTGGGGGGGAGGGGGCAGTGTGGGAGGTGGGGGCGGTGGGAGGGGGCAGCGAGGGGGTGGTGGGGGGTGCGGATGGAGGGGCAGTGTGAGTGTGGTGGGGGTGCGGATGGAGGGGCAATGTGGTGGAAGAGGGGGCAGTGTGGGGGTGGGGGTGCAATGTGAGGGTGGGAGGGGCAGTGTGGCAGGTGGAGGGGGCAGTGTGGGGGTGGAGGGGGCAGTGTTTGGGGTGGAGGGGGCAGTGTGGGGGTGGAGGGTTCAGTGTGGGGGGGATGGGGGGGAGGGGGCAGTGTGGGAGGTGGGGGCGGTGGGAGGGGGCAGTGTGGGGGGTGGAGGGGGCAGTGTGGGGGTGGAGGGGGCAGTGTGTGGGTGGAGGGTTCAGTGTGGGGGTTGGGGGGGGTGGGAGGGGGCAGTGTGGGGGGTGGAGGGGGCAGTGTGGGGGTGGAGGGGGCAGTGTGGGGTTGGGGGTGCAATGTGGGGGTGGGAGGGGCAGGTGGAGGGGGCAGTGTGGGGGTGGTGGGGGTGTGCGTGGTTGAGGGGGCTGTGTGTGGGTGGGGGGGTTGAGGGGGCAGTGTGGGGGGTGGAGGGGGCAGTGTGGGGGGTGGAGGGGGCAGTGTGGGGGTGGAGGGGGCAGTGTGGGGATGGAGGGGCTAGTGTGGGGGTGGAGGGCCTAGTGTGGGGGTGGAGGGAGCAGTGTGGGGGTGGGTGGGCAGTGTGGGGATCGGGGGGGGGGCAGTGTGGGGATCGGGGGGGCAGTGTGGGGATCAAGGGGCAGTGTGGGGATCAAGGGGCAGTGTGGGGGTGGAGGGGCAGTGTGGGGGTGGAGGGGGCAGTGTGGAGGTGGAGGGGGCAGTGTGGGTGGGGAGGGGGCAGTGTGGGCGGGGAGGGGGCAGTGTGGGGGTGGAGGGGGCAGTGTGGGGTGTGGACGGAGCAGTGTGGAGGGGGCCGAGTGGGGGTGGGAGGGACAGTGTGGGCGGTGGAGGGGGCACTGTGGGGGTGGGGAGGTGGAGGGGGAAGTGTGGGGCTGGTGGGGGGGTGGAGGGGGCAGTGTGGGGGTGGAGGTGGGGTGCGGATGGAGGGGCAGTGTGGGGGTGGAGGGGGCAGTGTGGGGGTGGAATGGGCAGTGTGGGGGGTGGAGGGGGCAGTGTGGGGGGTGGAGGGGACAGTGTGGGGGGTGGAGGGGACAGTGTAGGGGGTGGAGGGGACAGTGTGGGGGGTGGAGGGGGCAGTGTGGGGGTGGGGGGGCAGTGTGGGGCATGGTGGGGGCAGTGTGGGGCATGGTGAGGGCAGTGTGGGGGTAGAGGGGGTGGTGGGAGGGGCAGTGTGGGCGGTGGAGGGGGCAGTGTGGGGGTGGGGTGGTGGAGTGGGCATTGTGGGGGTGCGGATGGAGGGGTGGTGCAGATGGAGGGGCAGTGTGGGGGTGGAGGAGGCAGTGTGGGGGTGGAGGGTGGAGGGGGCAGTGTGTGGGGTGGAGGGGGCAGTGTGGGCGGTGGAGGGGGCATTGTGGGGGGTGGAGGGGGCATTGTGGGGGGTGGAGGGGGCAGTGTGGGGGGTGGAGGTGGCAGTGTGGGGGGTGGAGGGGGCAGTGTGGGGGGTCGAGGGGGCAGTGTGGGGTTGGGAGGGGCAGTGTGGGCGGTGGAGGGGGCAGTGTGGGGATGGGAGGATCAGTGTGGGCGGTGGAGTGGGCACTGTGGGGGTGGGGGGGTGGAGGGGGCAGTGTGGGGCTGGTGGGGGGTGGAGGGGCAGTGTGGGGGTGGTGGGGGGGTGCGGATGGAGGGGCAGTGTGGGGGTGGTGGGGGGGTGCGGATGGAGGGGCAGTGTGGGGGTGGTGGGGGCAGTGTTGGCGTGGAGGGGGCAGTGTGGGGGGTGGAGGGGGCAGTGTGGGGGGTGGAGGGGGCAGTGTGGGGGGTGGAGGGGACAGTGTGGAGGGTGGGGGGGCAGTGTGGGGGGTGGAGGGGACAGTGTGGTGGGTGGGGGGGCAGTGTGGGGCGTGGTGGGGGCAGTGTGGGGGTGGAGGGGGTGGTGGGGGGGTGGAGGATGTGGTGGGGTGGTGGGAGGGGCAGAGTGGGTGGTGGGGGGGTGGAGGGTATGGTTGGGTGGTGGGAGGGGCAGAGTGGGCGGTCGAGGGGGCAGTGTGGGGGTGGGGTGGTGGAGGAGGCATTGTGGGGCTGCGGATGGAGGGGTGGAGGGGTGGTGCGGATGGAGGGGCAGTGTGGGGGTGGAGGCGGCAGTGTGGGGATGGAGGGTGGAGGGGGCAGTGTGTGGGTGGGAGGGGGAAGTGTGGGGGGTGGAGGGGGCAGTGTGGGGGGTGGAGGGGGCAGTGTGGGGGGTGGAGGGGGAAGTGTGGGGGGTGGAGGGGGCAGTGTGGGGGTGGAGGGGGCAGTGTGGGGGTGGGATGGGCAGTGTGGGCGGTGGAGGGGGCAGTGTGGGGATGGGAGGGGCAGTGTGGGCGGTGGAGTGGGCACTGTGGGGGTGGGTGGGTGGATGGGGCATTGTGGGGGTAGTGGGGGGTGCGGATGGAGGGGCAGAGTGGGGGTGGTGGGGAGGGTCCGGATGGAGGGGCAGTGTGGGAGTGGTGGGGGCAGTGTGGGGGGGGGTGGCAGTGTGGGGGGTGGAGGGGGCACTGTGGGGGGTGGAGGGGGCAGTGTGGGGGGTGGAGGGGGCAGTGTGGTGGGGGCATTTTGGGAGTGTAAGGGTCAGTGTGGGGGTGGGGAGTTGGGAGGGGCAGTGTGGGCGGTGGAGGGGGCTGTGTGGGGGTGATGGGGGGCTGTGTGGGGGTGATGGGGGGAGGGGGGGCAGTGTGGGGGTAGAGGGGGCAGTGTGGGGGTGGAGGGGGCAGAGAGGGGGTGAAGGGTGGAGGGGGGGCAGTGTGGGGGTGGAGGGGGTGCGGATGGAGGGTGCAGTGTGGGGGAGGGGGTCAGTGTGGGGGTGGGGGGTGCAATGTGGGGGTGGGAGGGGCTGTGTGGCAGGTGGAGGTGGCAGTGTGGGGGTGGAGGGGCAGTGTTTGGGGTGGAGGGGGCAGTGTGGGGGTGGAGGCTTCAGTGTGGGGGGGGAGGGGGCATTGTGGGAGTTGGGGGCGGTGGGAGGGGGCAGTGTGGGGGGTGGAGGGGGCAGTGTGGGGGTGGAGGGGGCAGTGTGGGGGTGGAGGGTTCAGTGTGGGGGTTGGGGGGTGGGAGGGGGCAGTGTGGGGGGTGGAGGGGGCAGTGTGGGGGTGGAGGGGGCAGTGTGGGGGGTGGGGGTGCAATGTGGGGGTGGGAGGGGCAGTGTGGCAGTGGAGGGGGCAGTGTGGGGGTGGTGGGGGTGTGCGTGGTTGAGGGGGCTGTGTGTGGGTGGGGGGTTGAGGGGGCAGTGTGGGGGGTGGAGGGGGCAGTGTGGGGGGTGGAGGGGGCAGTGTGTGGGGTGGAGGGGACAGTGTGGAGGGTGGGGGGGCAATGTGGGGCGTGGTGGGGGCAGTGTGGGGGTGGAGGGGGTGGTGGGGGGGTGGAGGGGGTGGTGGGGGGGTGGGAGGGGCAGAGTGGGCGGTGGAGGGGGCAGTGTGGGAGGTGGGGGCGGTGGGAGGGGGCAGTGTGGGGGGTGGAGGGGGCAGTGTGGGGGTGGAGGGGGCAGTGTGGGGGTGGAGGGTTCAGTGTGGGGGTTGGGGGGGTGGGAGGGGGCAGTGTGGGGGGTGGAGAGGGCAGTGTGGGGGTGGAGGGGGCAGTGTGGGGGGTGGGGGTGCAATGTGGGGGTGGGAGGGGCAGGTGGAGGGGGCAGTGTGGGGGTGGTGGGGGTGTGCGTGGTTGAGGGGGCTGTGTGTGGGTGGGGGGGTTGAGGGGGCAGGGTGGGGGGTGGAGGGGGCAGTGTGGGGGGTGGAGGGGGCAGTGTGGGGGTGGAGGGGGCAGTGTGGGGATGGAGGGGCTAGTGTGGGGGTGGAGGGCCTAGTGTGGGGGTGGAGGGAGCAGTGTGGGGGTGGGTGGGCAGTGTGGGGATCGGGGGGGGGGCAGTGTGGGGATCGGGGGGGCAGTGTGGGGATCAAGGGGCAGTGTGGGGATCAAGGGGCAGTGTGGGGGTGGAGGGGCAGTGTGGGGGTGGAGGGGGCAGTGTGGAGGTGGAGGGGGCAGTGTGGGTGGGGAGGGGGCAGTGTGGGCGGGGAGGGGGCAGTGTGGGGGTGGAGGGGGCAGTGTGGGGTGTGGACGGAGCAGTGTGGAGGGGGCCGAGTGGGGGTGGGAGGGACAGTGTGGGCGGTGGAGGGGGCACTGTGGGGGTGGGGAGGTGGAGGGGGAAGTGTGGGGCTGGTGGGGGGGTGGAGGGGGCAGTGTGGGGGTGGTGGTGGGGTGCGGATGGAGGGGCAGTGTGGGGGTGGAGGGGGCAGTGTGGGGGTGGAATGGGCAGTGTGGGGGGTGGAGGGGGCAGTGTGGGGGGTGGAGGGGACAGTGTGGGGGGTGGAGGGGACAGTGTGGGGGGTGGAGGGGGCAGTGTGGGGGTGGGGGGGGCAGTGTGAGGCATGGTGGGGGCAGTGTGGGGCATGGTGAGGGCAGTGTGGGGGTAGAGGGATGGTGGGAGGGGCAGTGTGGGCGGTGGAGGGGGCAGTGTGGGGGTGGGGTGGTGGAGTGGGCATTGTGGGGGTGCGGATGGAGGGGTGGTGCAGATGGAGGGGCAGTGTGGGGGTGGAGGAGGCAGTGTGGGGGTGGAGGGTGGAGGGGGCAGTGTGGGCGGTGGAGGGGGCATTGTGGGGGGTGGAGGGGGCATTGTGGGGGGTGGAGGGGGCAGTGTGGGGGGTGGAGGTGGCAGTGTGGGGGGTGGAGGGGGCAGTGTGGGGGGTCGAGGGGGCAGTGTGGGGTTGGGAGGGGCAGTGTGGGCGGTGGAGGGGGCAGTGTGGGGATGGGAGGGGCAGTGTGGGCGGTGGAGTGGGCACTGTGGGGGTGGGGGGGTGGAGGGGGCAGTGTGGGGCTGGTGGGGGGTGGAGGGGCAGTGTGGGGGTGGTGGGGGGGTGCGGATGGAGGGGCAGTGTGGGGGTGGTGGGGGGGTGCGGATGGAGGGGCAGTGTGGGGGTGGTGGGGGGATGCGGATGGAGGGGCAGTGTGCGGGTGGAGGGGGCAGTGTTGGCGTGGAGGGGGCAGTGTGGGGGGTGGAGGGGGCAGTGTGGGGGGTGGAGGGGGCAGTGTGGGGGGTGGAGGGGACAGTGTGGAGGGTGGGGGGGCAGTGTGGGGGGTGGAGGGGACAGTGTGGAGGGTGGGGGGGCAGTGTGGGGCGTGGTGGGGGCAGTGTGGGGGTGGAGGGGGTGGTGGGGGGGTGGAGGATGTGGTGGGGTGGTGGGAGGGGCAGAGTGGGTGGTGGGGGGGTGGAGGGTGTGGTTGGGTGGTGGGAGGGGCAGAGTGGGCGGTCGAGGGGGCAGTGTGGGGGTGGGGTGGTGGAGGAGGCATTGTGGGGGTGCGGATGGAGGGGTGGAGGGGTGGTGCGGATGGAGGGGCAGTGTGGGGGTGGAGGCGGCAGTGTGGGGATGGAGGGTGGAGGGGGCAGTGTGTGGGTGGGAGGGGGAAGTGTGGGGGGTGGAGGGGGCAGTGTGGGGGGTGGAGGGGGCAGTGTGGGGGGTGGAGGGGGAAGTGTGGGGGGTGGAGGGGGCAGTGTGGGGGTGGAGGGGGCAGTGTGGGGGTGGGATGGGCAGTGTGGGCGGTGGAGTGGGCACTGTGGGGGTGGGTGGTTGGATGGGGCATTGTGGGGGTAGTGGGGGGTGCGGATGGAGGGGCAGAGTGGGGGTGGTGGGGAGGGTCCGGATGGAGGGGCAGTGTGGGAGTGGTGGGGGCAGTGTGGGGGGGGGTGGCAGTGTGGGGGGTGGAGGGGGCACTGTGGGGGGTGGAGGGGGCAGTGTGGGGGGTGGAGGGGGCAGTTTGGGGGGTGGAGGGGGCAGTGTGGTGGGGGCATTTTGGGAGTGTAAGGGTCAGTGTGGGGGTGGGGAGTTGGGAGGGGCAGTGTGGGCGGTGGAGGGGGCTGTGTGGGGGTGATGGGGGGCTGTGTGGGGGTGATGGGGGAGGGGGGGCAGTGTGGGGGTAGAGGGCGCAGTGTGGGGGTGGAGGGGGCAGAGAGGGGGGTGAAGGGTGGAGGGGGGGCAGTGTGGGGGTGGAGGGGGTGCGGATGGAGGGTGCAGTGTGGGGGAGGGGGTCAGTGTGGGGGTGGGGGTGCAATGTGGGGGTGGGAGGGGCTGTGTGGCAGGTGGAGGTGGCAGTGTGGGGGTGGAGGGGCAGTGTTTGGGGTGGAGGGGGCAGTGTGGGGGTGGAGGCTTCAGTGTGGGGGGGAGGGGGCAGTGTGGGAGTTGGGGGCGGTGGGAGGGGGCAGTGTGGGGGGTGGAGGGGGCAGTGTGGGGGTGGAGGGGGCAGTGTGGGGGTGGAGGGTTCAGTGTGGGGGTTGGGGGGTGGGAGGGGGCAGTGTGGGGGGTGGAGGGGGCAGTGTGGGGGTGGAGGCTTCAGTGTGGGGGGGAGGGGGCAGTGTGGGAGTTGGGGGCGGTGGGAGGGGGCAGTGTGGGGGGTGGAGGGGGCAGTGTGGGGGTGGAGGGGGCAGTGTGGGGGTGGAGGGTTCAGTGTGGGGGTTGGGGGGTGGGAGGGGGCAGTGTGGGGGGTGGAGGGGGCAGTGTGGGGGTGGAGGGGGCAGTGTGGGGGGTGGGGGTGCAATGTGGGGGTGGGAGGGGCAGTGTGGCAGTGGAGGGGGCAGTGTGGGGGTGTGCGTGGTTGAGGGGGCTGTGTGTGGGTGGGGGGGTTGAGGGGGCAGTGTGGGGGGTGGAGGGGGCAGTGTGGGGGGTGGAGGGGGCAGTGTGGGGGGTGGAGGGGGCAGTGTGTGGGGTGGAGGGGACAGTGTGGAGGGTGGGGGGGCAGTGTGGGGCGTGGTGGGGGCAGTGTGGGGGTGGAGGGGGTGGTGGGGGGGTGGAGGGGGTGGTGGGGGGGTGGGAGGGGCAGAGTGGGCGGTGGAGGGGGCAGTGTGGGGGTGGGGTTGTGGAGGAGGCATTGTGGAGGTGCGGATGGAGGGGTGGAGGCGTGGTGCGGATGGAGGGGCAGTGTGGGTGTGGAGGGGGCAGTGTGGGTGTGGAGGGTGGAGGGGGCAGTGTGTGGGTGGGAGGGGGAAGTTTGGGGGGTGGAGGGGGCAGTGTGGGGGGTGGAGGGGGCAGTGTGGGTGGTGGAGGGGGAAGTGTGGGGGGTGGAGGGGGCAGTGTGGGGGTGGAGGGGGCAGTGTGGGGGTGGGAAGGGCAGTGTGGGCGGTGGAGGGGGCAGTGTGGGGATGGGAGGGGCAGTGTGGGCAGTGGAGTGGGCACTGTGGGGGTGGGGGGGTGGAGCGGGCATTGTGGGGGTAGTGGGGGGGTGCCGATGGAGGGGCAGTGTGGGGAGGTGGGGGGGGTCCGGATGGAGGGGCAGTGTGGGGGAGGGGGTCAGTGTGGGGGTGGTGGGGGGTGCGGATGGAGGGGCAGTGTTGGGGTGGTGGGGGGATGCGGATGGAGGGGCAGTGTGGGGGTGGAGGGGGCAGTGTGGGCGTGGAGGGGGCAGTGTGGGGGTGGAGGGGGCAGTGTGGGGGGTGGGGGTGCAATGTGGGGGTGGGAGGGGCAGTGTGGCAGGTGGAGGGGGCAGTGTGGGGGTGGTGGGGGTGTGCGTGGAGGGTGGGGGGGCAGTGTGGGGCGTGGTGGGGGCAGTGTGGGGGTGGAGGGGGTGGTGGGGGGGTGGAGGATGTGGTGTGGTGGTGGGAGGGGCAGAGTGGGTGGTGGGGGGGTGGAGGGTGTGGTTGGGTGGTGGGAGGGGCAGAGTGGGCGGTCGAGGGGGCAGTGTGGGGGAGGAGGCATTGTGGGGGTGCGGATGGAGGGGTGGAGTGGTGGTGCGGATGGAGGGGCAGTGTGGGGGTGGAGGCGGCAGTGTGGGGATGGAGGGTGGAGGGGGCAGTGTGTGGGTGGGAGGGGGAAGTGTGGGGGGTGGAGGGGGCAGTGTGTGGGGTGGAGGGGGCAGTGTGGGGGGTGGAGGGGGCAGTGTGGGGGGTGGAGGGGGAAGTGTGGGGGGTGGAGGGGGCAGTGTGGGAGTGGAGGGGGCAGTGTGGGGGTGGGGGGTGGAGGGGGCAGTGAGGGGGTGGTGGGGGGGTGGGAGGGGCAGAGTGGGGATGTGGGGTGGAGGGGGCAGTGAGGGGGTGGTGGGGGGTGCGGATGGAGGGGCAGTGTGGGTGTGGTGGGGGTGCGGATGGAGGGGCAATGTGGTGGAAGAGGGGGCAGTGTGGGGGTGAAGGTGCAATGTGAGGGTGGGAGGGGCAGTGTGGCATGTGGAGGGGGCAGTGTGGGGGTGGAGGGGACAGTGTTTGGGGTGGAGGGGGCAGTGTGGGGGTGGAGGCTTCAGTGTGGGGGGGGAGGGGGCAGTGTGGGAGGTGGGGGCGGTGGGAGGGGGCAGTGTGGGGGGTTGAGGGGGCAGTGTGGGGGTGGATGGGGCAGTGTGGGGGTGGAGGGTTCAGTGTGGGGGTTGGGGGGGGGTGGGAGGGGGCAGTGTGGGGGGTGGAGGGGGCAGTGTGGGGGTGGAGGGGGCAGTGTGGGGGGTGGGGGTGCAATGTGGGGGTGGGAGGGGCAGTGTGGCAGGTGGAGGGGGCAGTGTGGGGGTGGTGGGGGTGTGCGTGGTTGAGGGGGCTGTGTGTGGGTGGGGGGGTGGAGGGGGCAGTGTGTGGGGTGGAGGGGGCAGTGTGGGGGGTGGAGGGGACAGTGTGGAGGGTGGGGGGGCAGTGTGGGGCGTGGTGGTGGCAGTGTGGGGGTGGAGGGGGTGGTGGGGGGGTGGAGGGTGTGGTGGGGGAGTGGGAGGGGCAGAGTGGGCGGTGGAGGGGGCAGTGTGGGGGTGGGGTGGTGGAGGAGGCATTGTGGGGGTGCGGATGGAGGGGTGGTGCGGATGGAGGGGCAGTGTGGGGGTGGAGGGGGCAGTGTGGGGGTGGAGGGTGGAGGGGGTAGTGTGTGGGTGGGAGGGGGCAGTGTGGGGGGTGGAGGGGGCAGTGTGGGGGGTGGAGGGGGCAGTGTGGGGGGTGGCGGGGGCAGTGTGGGGGGTGGAGGGGGAAGTGTGGGGGTGGAGGGGGCAGTGTGGGTTTGGGATGGGCAGTGTGGACGGTGGAGGGGGCAGTGTGGGGATGGGAGGGGCAGTGTGGGCGGTGGAGTGGGCACTGTGTGGGTGGGGGGTGGAGCGGGCATTGTGGGGGTAGTTGGGGGTGCGGATGTAGGGGCAGTGTGGGGGTGGTGGGGGGGGTCCAGATGGAGGGGCAGTGTGGGGGTGGTGGGGGCAGTGTGGGAGTGGGGGGGTGGAGCGGGCATTGTGGGGGTAGTGGGGGGTGCGGATGGAGGGGCAATGTGGTGGAAGAGGGGGCAGTGTGGGGGTGGGGGTGCAATGTGAGGGTGGGAGGGGCAGTGTGGCAGGTGGAGGGGGCAGTGTGGGGGTGGAGGGGGCAGTGTTGGGGGTGGAGGGGGCAGTGTTTGGGGTGGAGGGGGCAGTGTGGGGGTGGAGGGTTCAGTGTGGGGGGGGAGGGGGCAGTGTGGGAGGTGGGGGCGGTGGGAGGGGGCAGTGTGAGGGGTGGAGGGGGCAGTGTGGGGGTGGAGGGGGCAGTGTGGAGGTGGAGGGTTCAGTGTGGGGGTTGGGGGGTGGGAGGGGGCAGTGTGGGGGGTGGAGGGGGCAGTGTGGGGGTGGAGGGGGCAGTGTGGGGTGGAGGGTTCAGTGTGGGGGTTGGGGGGGTGGGAGGGGGCAGTATGGGGGGTGGAGGGGGCAGTGTGGGGGTGGAGGGGGCAGTGTGGGGGGTGGAGGTGCAATGTGGGGGTGGGAGGGGCAGTGTGGCAGGTGGAGGGGCAGTGTGGGGGTGGTGGGGGTGTGCGTGGTTGAGGGGGCTGTGTGTGGGTGGGGGGGTTGAGGGGGCAGTGTGGGGGTTGGGGGGCTGGGAGGGGCAGTGTGGGGGTTGGGGGGCTGGGAGGGGCAGTGTGGGGTGTGCAGGTGGAGGGGGTAGTTTGGGGGTTGGGGGGCTGGGAGGGGCAGTGTTGGGGTTGGGGGGCTGGGAGGGGCAGTGTGGGGTGTGCAGGTGGAGGGGGTAGTTTGGGGGTGGGAGTAGGGGGCTGTGTGGGGGTGTGCGTGTGAAGGGGCAGTGTGGGGTTGGATGGGGCAGTGCGGGGGGTGGAGGGGGCCGTGTGGAGTTGGGGTGGCAGTGTGTGGGTTGGGGGGTGGAGGGGGCTGTGGGGGGGGGGTGGAGGGGGCAGTGTGGGGGTGGAGGGGGCAGTGTGGGGTTAGCAGGGGTGGAGGGGGCTGTGTGGGGTTAGCAGAGGTGGAGGGGGCTGTGTGGGGGTGGAGGGGGCTGTGTGGGGTGGAGGGGGCAGTGTGGGCGTGGGGGGGCAGTGTGGGGTTTGGGGGGTGGATGGGGCCGTGTGGGCGTTGGGGGTTTGGAGGGGGCAGTGTGGGGGTGGATGGGGCAGTGTGAGGGTGGAGTGGCAGTGTGGGGTTTGGGGGGTGGATGGGGCAGTGTGGGGGTGGAGGGGGCAGTGTGGGGTTAGCAGAGGTGGTGGGGGCTGTGTGGGGGTGGAGGGGGCAGTGTGGGGGTGGGGGGCAGTGTGGGGTTTGGGGGGTGGATGGGGCCGTGTGGGGGTTGGGGATTTGGAGGGGGCAGTGTGGGGGTGGAGGTGGCAGTGTGGGGTTAGCAGAGGTGGAGGGGGCTGTGTGGGGGTGGGGGGGGCAGTGTGGGGGTGGGGGGGCAGTGTGGGGTTTGGGGAGTGGATGGGGCCGTGTGGGGGTTGGGGGTTTGGAGGGGGCAGTGTGGGGGTGGAGGGGGCAGTGTGAGGGTGGAGTGGCAGTGTGGGGGTTGGGGGGGTGGATGGGGCAGTGTGGGGTTGGAGGGGGCAGTGTGGGGTTGGGGGTCAGTGTGGAGGTAGCAGAGGTGGAGGGGGCAGTGTGGGAGTGGGGGCGGCAGTGTGGGGGTTGAGGAGTGGAGGGGGCTGTGTGGGGGTGGAGGGGGCAGTGTGGGGCTGGGGGGGTTGAGGGAGAAGTGTGGGGGTGGGGTGGCAGTGTGGGGGGGCTGGAGGGGGCAGTGTGGGGTTGGGGGTGGAGATGCAGTGAGGGGCTGGGTTGGTGGAGGGAGCTGTGTGGGGGTGGGGGGGAAGTGAGGGGGTGGGGGGCAGTGTGGGGGTAGCAGAGGTAGAACATAGAACGATACAGCGCATTACAGGCCCTTCGGCCCACGATGTTGCACCGACATGGGAAGTCAAAAAACAAAAGCCATCTAACCTACACTATGCCATTATCATCCATATGCTTATCCAATTATCTTTTAAATGCCCTCAATGTTGGCGACTTCACTACTGTTGCAGCTAGGGCATTCCACTGCCTCACCACTCTTTGCTTAAAGAACCTACCTCTGACCTCTGTCCTATATCTATTACCCCTCAGTTTAAGGCTATGTCCCCTCGTGCTAGCCATTTCCATCCGCGGGAGAAGGCTCTCACTGTCCACCCTATCTAACCCCCTGATCATTTTGTATGCCTCTATTAAGTCTCCTCTTAACCTTCTTCTCTCTAACGAAAACAACTTCAAGTCCATCAGCCTTTCCTCATAAGATTTTCCCTCCATACCAGGCAACATCCTGGTAAATCTCCTCTGCACCCGTTCCAAAGCTTCCACGTCCTTCCTATAATGCGGTGACCAGAACTGTACGCAATACTCCAAATGCGGCCGTACCAGAGTTTTGGACAGCTGCAACATGACCTCATGACTCCGGAACTCAATCCCTCTACCAATAAAGGCCAACACTCCATAGGCCTTCTTCACAACCCTATCAACCTGGGTGGCAACTTTCAGGGATCTATGTACATGGACATCTAGATCCCTCTGCTCATTCACACTTCCAAGAACTTTACCATTAGCCAAATATTCCGCATTCCTGTTATTCCTCCAAAGTGAATCACCTCACACTTCTCTACATTAAACTCCATTTGCCACCTCTCAGCCCAGCTCTGCAGCTCATCTATGTCCCTCTGTAACCTGCTACATCCTTCCGCACTGTCGACAACACCACCGACTTTAGTGTCGTCTGCAAATTTACTCATTGGTAAATTACTCATTACCTCTAGGTCATTGATAAAAATGACAAACAGCAACGGCCCCAGAACAGATCCTTGTGGTACGCCACTTGTAACTGAACTCCATTCTGAACATTTCCCATCAACCACCACCCTCTGTCTTCTTTCAGCTAGCCAATTTCAGATCCACATCTCTAAATCACCCTCAATCCCCAGCCTCCGTATTTTCTGCAATAGCCTACAGTGGGGAACCTTATCAAACGCTTTACTGAAATCCATATACACCACATCAACTGCTCTACCCTCGTCTACCTGTTCAGTCACCTTCTCAAAGAACTCGATAAGGTTTGTGAGGCATGACCTACCCTTCACAAAGCCATGCTGACTATCCCTAATCATATTATTCCTATCCAGATGATTATAAATCTTGTCTCTTTTCATCCCCTCCAAGACTTTACCCACAACAGACGTGAGGCTCACCGGTCTATAGTTGCCGGGGTTGTCTCTACTCCCCTTCTTGAACAAAGGGACCACATTTGCTATCCTCCAGTCCTCTGGCACTATCCCTGTAGCCAATGATGACATAAAAATCAAAGCCAAAGGCCCAGCAATCTCTTCCCTGGCTTCCCAGAGAATCCTAGGATAAATCCCATCAGGCCCCGGGGGCTTATCTATTTTCAGCCTGTCCAGAATTGCCAACACCTCTTCCCTACGTACCTCAATGCCATCTATTCTAATAGCCTGGGTCTCAGCATTCTCCTCCACAACATTATCTTTTTCCTGAGTGAATACTGACGAAAAATATTCATTTAGTATCTCGCCTATCTCTTCAGACTCCACACACAACTTCCCATCCCTGCCCTTGACTGGCCCTTCACAACCCTATCAACCTGGGTGGCAACTTTCAGGGATCTATGTACATGGACACCTAGATCCCTCTGCTCATCCACACTTCCAAGAACTTTACCATTAGCCAAATATTCCGCATTCCTGTTATTCCTCCTAGTCTTAACCTAGTCATTCTTTTATTCCTGACATACCGAGAGAAAGCTTTTGGGTTTTCCTTGATCCTACCTGCCAAATACTTCTCATGTCCCTTCCTTGCTCGTCTTAGCTCTCTTTTTAGATCCTTCCTCGCTACCTTGTAACTATCAAGCGCCCCATCTGAAACTTCACTCCTCATCTTCACATAGGCCGCCTTCTTCCTCTTAACAAGAGATTCCACTTCTTTGGTAAACCACGGTTCCCTCGCTCGACGCCTTCCTCCCTGCCTGACCGGTACGTACTTATCAAGAACACGCAGTAGCTGTTCCTTAAACAAGCTCCACATATCCAATGTGCCCAACACTTGCAGCCTACTTCTCCAACCTATACCCCCAAGTCATGTCTAATGGCATCATAATTGCCCTTCCCCCAGCTATAACTCTTGCCCTGCGGGGTATACTTATCCCTTTCCATCAATAACGTAAACGTCACCGAATTGTGGTCACTGTCCCCAAAGTGCTCACCGACCTCCAAATCTAACACCTGGCCTGATTCATTACCCCAAACCAAATCCAATGCGGCCTCTCCTGTCAACATATTGTAGGGAAACCCTCCTGCAGGTGGAGGGTGCAGTGTGCGGTTGGGGGGGGGGCAGTGTGGGGGTTGGGGGGTGCAGTGTGAGGGTGGAGGGGGCAGTGTGGGTGTGGAGGGTGCAGTGGGGTTGGGGGGGCAGTGTGAGGGAGGAGGGGGCAGTGTGAGGGAGGAGGGGGCAGTGTGGGGGTGGAGGGGGCAGTGTGGGGGTGGAGGGGGCAGTGTGGGGGTGGAGGGGGCAGTGTGGGGGTGGAGGGGGCAGTGTGGGGGTGGATGGGGCAGTGTGGGGGCAGAGGGGGCAGTATGGGGGTGGAGGGGGCAGTGTGGGGGTAGCAGAGGTGGAGGTGGCAGTGTGGGGGTGGGGGGCAGTGTGGGGGTTGAAGGGGGCAGTGTGGGAGTGGGGGGCAGTGTGGGGGTTGGCGGGGTGGATGGGGCAGTGTGGGGGTGGAGGGGGCAGTGTGGGGGTGGGGTGGCAGTGTGGGGGTTGGGGGGGTGGAGGGGGCAGTGTGGGGTGGAGGGGGCAGTGTGGGGTTGGGGGGCAGTGTGGGGGTAGCAGAGGTGGAGGGGGCAGTGTGGGGGTGGGGGTGGGGGGCAGGATGGGGGTAGCAGAGGTGGAGGGGGCAGTTTGGGGGTGGGGGGCAGGATGGGGGTAGCAGAGGTGGAGGGGGCAGTTTGGTGGAGGGGGCAGTGTGGGGTTGGGGGGCAGTGTGGGGGTAGTGGAGGTGGAGGGGGCAGTGTGCGGGTGTGGGGGTGGGGGGCAGGATGGGGGTAGCAGATGTGGAGGGGCCAGTTTGGTGGAGGGGGCAGTGAGGGGGTGGGGGGTTCGTGTGGGGGTAGCAGAGGTGGAGGGGGCAGTGTGGGGGTGGGGGGCAGTGTGGGGGTAGGAGAGGTGGAGGGGGCAGTGTGGGGGTGGGGGGGCAGTGTGGGGTTGGGTGGGTGGAGGGAGCAGTGTGGGGTGGCAGTGTGGGGGGGGGTGGAGGGGGCAGTGTGGGGTTGGGGGGTGGAGGGGCAGTGAGGGGGTGGAGGGCAGTGTGGGGGTAGCAGAGGTGGAGGGGGCAGTGTGGGGGTTGGGGGGGTTGAGGGGGCAGTGTGGGGTTGGGGGGCAGTGTGAGGTGGGAGGAGGCAGTGTGGGGGTGGAGGGGCCAGTGTGGGGGTGGAGGGGGCAGTATGGGCGTGGAGGGTGTAGTGTGGGGTTGGGGGGGCAGTGTGGGGGTTGGGGGTGCAGTGTGAGGGTGGAGGGGGCATTGTGGGGTTGGAGGGGGCATTGTGGGGGTGGAGGGGGCAGTGTGGGGGTGGAGAGGGCAGTGTGGGGGTGGAGGGGGCAGTGTGGGGGTGGAGGGGGCAGTGTGGGGGTGGAGAGGGCAGTGTGGGGTGGAGGGGGCAGTGTGGGGTGGAGGGGGCAGTGTGGGAGTAGCAGAGGTGGAGGGGGCAGTGTGGGGGTGGAGGGGGCAGTGTGGGGGTGGAGTGGGCAGTGTGGGGGTGGAGGGGGCAGTGTGGGTTTGGGGGGTCAGTGTGGGGGTTGGAGGGGCAGTGTGAGGGTGGAGGGGGCAGTGTGGGGGTGGTGGGGGCAGTATGGGGGTTGGGTGTCAGTGTGGGGGTTGCGGGGCAGTGTGGGTGTGGAGGGGGCAGTGTGGGTGTGGAGGGTTCAGTGTGGGGTTGGGGGGCAATGTGGGGGTGGAGGTGGCAGTGTGATGGTGGAGGGGGCAGTGTGAGGGTGGGTGGGCAGTGTGAGGGTGGGTGGGCAGTGTGAGGGTGGAGGGGGCAGTGTGGGGGTGGGGGGGGCAGTGTGGGGGTGGGGGGCAGTGTGGGGGTGGAGGGGGCAGTGTGGGGTTGGGGACAGTGTGGGTGTAGCAGAGGTGGAGGGGGCAGTGTGGGTTGGGGGCGGGGGGGGCCGTGTGGGGGTAGCAGAGGTGGAGGGGGCAGTGTGGGGGTGGGGGGGCAGTGTGGGGGTAGCAGAGGTGGAGGGGGCAGTGTGGGGTTGGGGGGCAGTGTGGGTGTTGGGGAGTTGGAGGTGGCAATGTGGGGGTGGGATGTGGAGGGAGCAGTGTGGGGGTGAAGGGGGCTGTGTGGAGGTGGGGGGGTGGAGGGAGCAGTGTGGGGGTGGGGTGGCAGTGTGGGGGGGTGGAGGGGGCAGTGTGGGGTGGGGAGGTGGAGGGGGCAGTGTGGGGTTGGAGGGGGCATTGTGGGGGTGGAGGGGGCAGTGTGGGGGTGGAGGGGGCAGTGGGGGGG
This sequence comes from Scyliorhinus torazame, assembly GCF_047496885.1. Classification (NCBI taxonomy): domain Eukaryota; kingdom Metazoa; phylum Chordata; class Chondrichthyes; order Carcharhiniformes; family Scyliorhinidae; genus Scyliorhinus; species Scyliorhinus torazame. The sequence continues at coordinate 275,544,972 of NC_092713.1, read as the reverse complement.
TGGAGGGAGCAGTGTGGGGTTGGGGGGGGCAGTGTTGGGATTGGGGTGCAGTGTGAGGGTGGAGGGGGCAGTGTGGGTGTAGAGGGTGCAGTGTGGGGGTGGAGGGTGCAGTGTGGGGGTGGAGGGTGCAGTGTGGGGTTGGGGGGGCAGTGTGGGGGTTGGGGGGTGCAGTGTGTGGGTGGAGGGGGCAGTGTAGGTGTGGAGGGTGCAGTGGGGTTGGGGGGGTAGTGTGAGGGAGGAGGGGGCATTGTGGGGTTGGAGGGGCATTGTGGGGTTGGAGGGGGCATTGTGGGGGTGGAGGGGGCAGTGTGGGGGTGGAGGGGGCAGTGTGGGGGTGGAGGGGGCAGTGTGGGGGTGGAGGGGGCAGTGTGGGGGTGGAGGGGGCAGTGTGGGGGTGGAGGGGGCAGTGTGGCGGTGGAAGAGGTGGAGGAGGCAGTGTGGGGGTGGAGGGGCAGTGTGAGGGTGGAGGGGGCAGTGTGGGGTTGGGGGACAGTGTGGGTGTAGCAAAGGTGGAGGGGGCAGAGTGGGGGGTGGGGGGTCTGTGTGGGGATTAGCAGAGGTGGAGGGGGCAGTGTGGGGGTGGGGGGGCAGTGTGGGGGTAGCAGAGGTGGAGGGGCAGTGTGGGGTTGGGGGGGGCAGTGTGGGTGTTGGGGAGGTGGAGGGGGCAGTGTGGGGGTGGGGGGGGTGGAGGGAGCAGTGTGGGGGTGGAGGGGGCAGTGTGGGGGTGGTTGGGTGGAGGGAGCAGTGTGGGGGTGGAGTGGGCAGTGTGGGGGTGGGGGGGGTGGAGGGGGCAGTGTGGGGGTGGGGTGGCAGTGTGGGGGGATGGAGGGGGCAGTGTGGGGTTGGGGGCGTGGAGGGGGCAGTGAGGGGGTGGGTGTGCGGTGTGGGGGTAACAGGTGGAGGGGGCAGTGTGCTGTGGAGGGGGGCAGTGTGGGGGTTGGGGGGGCAGTGTGGGGGTTCGGGGGGTTGAGGGGGCAGTATCGGGGTGGGGGGTGGAGGGTCAGTGTGGGGGTGGGGTGGCATTCAGGGGTTTTATGAGCGTGGAGGGGGCAGTGTGGGGTTGGGGGGGTGGAGGGGGCAGTGAAGGGGTGGGGGGCAGTGTGGCGTTGGGGGGGTAGTGTGAGGGTGGATGGGGCAGTGTGGGGGTGGAGGGGGCAGTGTAGGGGTGAAGGTGGCAGTGTGGGGGTGGACGGGGCAGTGTGGGGCTGGGGGGTACAATGTGGGGGTGGGAGGGGCAGTGTGGCGTGTGGAGAGGGCAGTGTGGGGGTGGAGGGGGCAGTGTGGGGGGTGGAGGGCGGAGCGGGGCAGTGTGAGGGTGGAGGGGGCAGTGTGGAGGTGGAGGGGGCAGTGTGGGGGTGGATGGGGCAGTGTGGGGGTGGAGGGGGCAGTGTGGGGGTGGAGGGTGCAGTGTGGGGGTGGAGGGTGCAGTGTGGGGGTGGATGGGGGCAGTGTGGGGGTGGGGGGGAGGATGGGGGTAGCAGAGGTGGAGGGGGCAGTGTGGGGTTGGGGGGCAGTGTGGGGGTAGCGGAGGTGGAGGGGGCAGTGTGGGGGTGTGGGGGTGGGGGGGCAGGATGGGGGTACCAGATGTGGAGGGGGCAGTTTGGTGGAGGGGGCAGTGAGGGGGTGGGGGGGCCGTGTGGGGGTAGCAGAGGTGGAGGGGGCAGTGTGGGGGTGGGGGTCAGTGTGGGGGTAGGAGAGGTGGAGGGGGCAGTGTGGGGGTGGGGGGGCAGTGTGGGGTTGGGTGGGTGGAGGGAGCAGTGTGGGGTGGCAGTGTGGGGGGGGTGGAGGGGGCAGTGTGGGGTTGGGGGGTGGAGGGGCAGTGAGGGGGTGGAGGGCAGTGTGGGGGTAGCAGAGGTGGAGGGGGCAGTGTGGGGGTGGGGGGGTGGAGGGAGCAGTGTGGGGGTGGGGTGGCAGTGTGGGGGGGTGGAGGGGGCAGTGTGGGGTTGGGGGCGTGGAGGGGGCACTGAGGGGGTGGGTGGGCGGTGTGGGGGTAACAGGTGGAGGGGGCAGTGTGCTGTGGAGGGGGCAGTGTGGGGGTTGGGGGGGCAGTGTGGGGGTTTGGGGGGTTGAGGGGGCAGTATGGGGGTGGGGGTGGAGGGTCAGTGTGGGGGTGGGGTGGCATTCAGGGGTTTGGGAGCGTGGAGGGGGCAGTGTGGCGGTGGGGGGGGGCAGTGTGGGTGTGGGGGGTAGTGTGGTGGTGGGGGGGTGGAGGTGGCAGTGTTGGGGGTGGGGGGCAGTGTGGGGGTAGCGGAGGTGGAGGGGGCAGTGTGGGGGTGTGGGGGTGGGGGGGCAGTGTGGGGGTTGGGGGGGCAGTGTGGGGGTTTGGGGGGTTGAGGGGGCAGTATGGGGGTGGGGGTGGAGGGTCAGTGTGGGGGTGGGGTGGCATTCAGGGGTTTGGGAGCGTGGAGGGGGCAGTGTGGGGGTGGGGGGGGCAGTTTGGGGGTGGGGGGTAGTGTGGTGGTGGGGGGGTGGAGGTGGCAGTGTTGGGGGTGGGGGGGCAGTGTGTAGTGGGAGGGCAGTGTGTGGGTTGGGGGTTGGAGGGGGCAGTGTGGTGGTGTGGGGGTAGTGTGGGGGTAGGGTGGCAGTGTGGGGGTTGGGGGGTGGAGAGGGCAGTGTGGTGGTGTGGGGGCAGTGTGCGGGTGAGGGGGCAGTGGGAATGTGGGGGTGGGGGTAGTGACACACATGCCACGAGGAACTGGAACTCTGCTGTATCAGTTGCTCGCCTGATGACGGCCTCTACCTCGGCGACAGACCTTATCAACACGGGACAAATTCTGATGTATTTCTCCTTGGATTGGGGGGGCGGGGGCTGTGTGTATGGTGGGTAGACAGAAAACACACAGTGCTCAATGTTCAGGCGCTTGCAGCACACGGCGTGGGTAGCTGCTGGCCTTCGTGGCGAGGGTATTAGGCCATGGTGGGCAGTATGGGTGCTGGCATGTGGTGCAGGGTGTGGGTTTGGTTGCCCTTTGCGCATGGTGGGTGGGGGGGGTTTGTGGGGTGGGGGGGGTGGTTTACAGGTGTGTGTGGGAGTGGGGTGAGTGCCAAGGGCAGATTGCTGCCTACTGCCTGTGCGGAGTTTGCACGTTCTCCCCATGTCTCTGTGGGTTTCCTCCGGGTGCTCCGGTTTCCTCCCACAGTCCAAAGATGTGCAGGTTAGGTGGATTGGCCATGCTAAATTGCTCTGATTGTCCAAAAATAAATTTGGTCGGGTTACTGGGTTACGGGGATAGAATGGAGGTGTGGGCTTAGGTAGGGTGCTCTTTCCAAGGGCCGGTGCAGACTCGATGAGCCGAATGGCCTCCTTCTACATTGCAAATTCTATGTTTCTATGACCTCTCCCATCTGCGCCCAGGCCCAGTGCATGGTAGCGAGTGGTAACCGCCTCCTGACGCCATGTGCAGGGACAAGCACCTGGAAGCTCGCTGCAGGTCCTACTCGTTGCCACACTCAGAAACCTTTTCATTGAAAATAATAAGACTGTATCTGCATTGAAGATAAGAGTGGTTATTGAACACATGGCCTGTGCGACCTGCATTGTTTATGTATTTATGTAAATGTGTTGATCTTTCCAAACAGACAACTTACGCTCTGTATTTCCACAGGTGTTTATTCTGAGTTTCTGCCTTATATTCTGATGGGAAGCCTGACAGTGTTTTCAGCATTTCTAGTCCTGTTTCTGCCTGAAACACTCAATGTTCCTCTCCCTGAAACCATTGACCAGATGCAGAAAGTAAAGAGGTACGTCTGTACAGTCTTCTTCGACTGGATATTTCCAGAGGAGGAAAATGGGAATGGAGGTGGGGCTGTGAGAGGAAGGGGTGTTGGTAAAGTTGGGATGGAGTCAACGGGGGTCAAATTCTTTTGCATTTCCGCCAGCAGGAAGCTTTCTCAATGTCGGGCTGGTAATAGTTTCAACTGCACACTGCAGAAAGGTGGGCAGCCAATAGGAGTCACTTAGGTCCCAATCGGGATATCTTTGCAGGATCGCCTCACACAGAAAAAGCACCTTCCCTCCTCCGCACCCAATAACCACCTGTTCATTGGAGGAAGCCTCGAATGTCAGGTAGGAAATCCATCGGAGTCAAAGGCTCCAAGCCTCAATGACAGGGCCGCATGAGTGAAAGAATCCCAGGATAATACAGTACAGAAGAGGCACAGGGCCGCATGAGTGAAAGAATCCCAGGATAATACAGTACAGAAGAGGCTCTTCAGCCCATTGAGTTGCACTGACCCATGAAAAACAGCTGTCCTGCCTACCTTACCCCATTTGCCAGCACTTGGCCCATAGCTTTCAATGTTAAGACATGGCAAGTCCTCATCCAGTTACTTTGTAAAGGATGATGTGGAGATGCCGGCATTGGACTGGGGTGAGCACAGTACAAAGTCTTACACCACCAGGTTAAAGTCCAACAGGTTTGTTTCGATGTCACTAGCTTTCGGAGCGCTGCTGCTTCACCTGAGGATGGAGCAGCGCTCCGAAAGCTAGTGACATCGAAACAAACCTGTTGGACTTTAACCTGTGTTGTAAGACTTTGTAAAGGATGTGAGGCAACCCGCTTCTACCACGCTCCCAGGCAGTACATTCTAGACCTTTGCCACCCTCTGGGTAAAAAGGTTTTTCCTCACATTCCCCTAAACCTCCTGCCCCCTCACCTTGAAACATGTGTCCCCCTCGTAACTGACCCTTCGACTAAGGGAACAGCTGCTCCCTATCCACCCTGTCCATACCCCTCAACATCTTGTACACCGCGATCAGTTTGCCCCTCAGTCTTCCCTGCTCCAGTGAAAACAACCCAAGCCTATCCATCTAACCTCTCTTCATAATATAAATGTCCCATCCCAGGCAACATCCCTGGTGAATCGCCTGTGCACCCACCCCGGTGCAATCACATCCTCCCTATAATGTGGCGACCAGAATTGCACACATTACTCCATCTGTGGGCTCACCAAAGTTCTACACAACTCCAACATGACATCACTGCTTTTGTAATCTATGCCTCGATTGATAAAGATAAAAACAAGTGTCCCCATACGCCTTTTTCACCACCCTATTAACCTGCCCTTCTGCCTTCAGAGATCTATTTACAAACACGCCAAGGTCTCTTGATTTCTTGGAACTTCGCAGTGTCAGGCCATTCATTAAATATTTCCTTGTCACATTACTCCTTCCAAAGTGTAACACCTCACACTTTTCAGGATTAAATTCCATCTGCCACCTTTCTGTCCATTTGACCATCCGATCTATATATCTTCCTGGAACCCAAGACACTCAACTGTTAACCACCCCTGCCCATCTATATGTCATCCGCAAACTTACTGATCCCTATGCCCCACATAGTCATCTATGTCATTTCTATAAATAACAAATAATAAATTAGCCAGCACAGATCCCTATGGTATGCCATTGGACACTGGCTTCCAGTCACTAAAGCAGCTGTCTGTCGTCACCCTCTATCTCCCACAGCTAAGTCAATTTGAATCCATTGTATCATGTTACCCTGTATCCTATGTGTATTTGCATTTTTTATAAGTCTCTCATGTGGGACCTTATCAAACGCTTTGCTGAAATCCATGTAAACTACATCAACTGCAGTACCCTCATCTACACACCTGGTCACATTATTCAAAGCATTCAATCAAATTTGTTAGGCATGGCCTCCCTCTGACAAAGCCATGCTGACTATTCCTAATCAAACCTTGCCTCTCCAAGTGCGACTTATCTGCCAGGTAATGATGCACATAGCGCCGCGGGGGAATGGGGGACCATTCCCTACCATTGACGTGAGACTCACTGGTCTGAAATCCCTGGCTTATCTCTACAATATTTCTTCAAAGGTAGGACCACATTATCTGTTCTCCAGTCCTCTGTCACCTCCCCCATGGGCAGACCTATAAAAGGTCCCCCATGGGCAGAGAAGAATTAAAGGGTCAGAGCCCGTTCAATCGCCTCACTCGCCTCCCACAGAATCCTGGGACACCAATTCGCCTAAACCTGGCAATTTGTCCACTTTTAAGCCTGCCACAGCTCCAAAACCTTGTCACTCCCTGTGGCAATTTGTTCAAGAACCTCATAGTCTCTCTCCCTGAGTTCCATATCTACCTCCTCATCCTCTTGGGTGAAGACAGATGTGAAATGTTTGTTCAACACCATTCCAATGTCCTTTGGCTCTACCCACAGATTTTTACCCTTGGTCCCTAATGGGCCCTGCTCTTTCTCTGGTTATCCACTTCCCATTGATATACATATCGAATATCTTGGAATTTTCCCTACTTTTACCAGCCACAGCTTTCTCATATCCCCTCTTTGCTCTCCTCATTGCTTTCTAAAGCTCAGTCCTACATTTTCTGTACTCCTCTGATGCCTCCGTTGATTTGCTCCCCTTGTACTTTCTAAAAGCCTCTCCTTTCCTCCTCAATGCCTTTGGGCTTGTTACTCCTTCCTAGTGCCCGAGAAGGAACATGTTGGGCCTATACACTTGCCATTGCCTTTTTGAATAGCCCCCCCTCCTGCTCTTCTGTGCATTTCCCCACAAGTAACTCTTTCCAGTCTACCTTGGCCATATTCTGCCTTATTTTGATAAAATCCGCTCTCCCCCAATCCAAAACCTATCTTTGCAACTTCTCTATTTCTTTGTCCATAACAAACTTAAATTGCACCATGTTATGGTTGCTATCACCAAAATGCTCCCCCCACCATCACATCAACCACCTGTCCGGCTTCATTCCCCAGAATTAGGTCCAGCACCGCACCATCCCTTTTTGGACTCTCTGCTTATTGAGCTAAAAGGTTCTCCTATGTACGTTTGAAGAACTCCACTCCATCTAAGCCCTTAACATGATGACTATCCCAATTAATTTTGGGAAAGTTGAGATCACCGAATGTCATTACTCTATTATCATTTTTACACACTCTGTAAATTGCACACTATTTGCTCCTCAATTATACGCTGACGTTCTGGGGATCTAAAATAAACACTGAGCAATTTGGTTGCTCTTTTTTATTCCTAATCTCTAACCACAAAATTTCATTTGATGCGCCCTCCAAAATATCGGGTGGAAATATCCATGCCAGAAAGTGTGTGGTGACTCCAGGATTGAATCAATGGTGTTCTACGACAGTAAAATTAGCGCCTTTCCTAGATTAATCCATCGATTGTTAATGAGCTAGCACTGGTGCCACATGGAACACGACCGATTCTACTGAAAAACAGTGACTGTTTTGCCGGATTCGTCATAGGCACTCAAGAGATTGATAAGCTGCAGCCACATACAAGCTCTCCATTCCCCACACACATTCATCCCAGCCAACAAGATGGCAGCAAGACGAGTGGCACCACGATTCACTGATGTGGAACTGAAGCTCCTGCTGGATACAGTGGACGTGAGGCGGGCTACCCTGTACCCTGGGGGGGGGAGAGGCGGTTGCACCAGGCCTGGGTGCAAGTGGGAGAGGCCTTAAGCACGGTGGGCAATACCACGAGGACCAGCCAGCAATGCAGGAAGAAAGTGCACAACCTCCTCAGGGTGGCCATGGTGAGTAGGCAGCACTGTGCCCCGGCACTAACCCCCATCCCACCCCCCCTAGAACCACCCCCGCCACGTCTCCCCGCCCCCCCCCCCCCCCCCCCCCCCGGACATCGACAGAACCCCCCACACCACCTGCCAGGACCCATCCTGGCAATCCATGGCCTGGTCCCCTGGCCACGATGGCCACCAGCTACCCACTCCCTGGTCTGCATGCGATCAGCTGTCTAACGCTGAGCATTTTCTGTCTCCCTCCTCAGCAGATCGCCCCTCTGCTGCTCAATGACGTGGAGGGCGCAGCAAGCCACCATGATGCGGGCGCCCCTCTCAGCATCATACTGGAAGGACTCTCCAGAGCAGTCCAGGCACCTGGACTGCATCGTCAGGAGCCCGAAGTACCACTCAAACAGGCTCCTGGTCGCTGCATGGGCGTCGTTGTAGCAGGTCTTCCCTTCGATCTGTGGCCTCTGGAGAGGCATCATCAGCCACAACCGCAGTGCAAAGCCCCTGTCGCCCAGGAGCCACACCCCCAGCCAGAGGGACAGTCTCAAAGAGTTCAGGAACCTCGAGTGTGCCAGTATGAAGTCGTCATGCACACTGCCTGGGAATCGGGTGATGACATGAATGATGCGCATCCCATTGCCACACACCAGCTCAACACGTTCTTCGAGTGGAAGGACCAGGGGCATCTCGGTGATGATGGTGAATCCCGCTGCCCTTCCATCCTGCTGGGCTTGGTTCACATTGAACTTGATGTATTGTGGCGCCCAGGCATATAGGGCCTCCGTGACAGTGCGAGATTCTGGACAGGGCCCCACTCGGCGCCTGGTAGGACCCTCTGGTCTGAACGTTCAAGGCGACTGTCACCTTGACAGGCAACGGGAGCAGGTGTCCTCCCCATTTCCCCCGTGGCGCCATGTGCATCATTACCTGGCAGATAAGTCGCACTGTCCCCTGCTCAGTCGGAGTCTTCAACGGCATGCCCGCTCCGGCAGGTCCTCGAATGATGGGTGCTGCTGGTACACACGAGGCCTCATGCGGCGCCTCCTTTGCACCTCCTGCTCTTCGGCCTGTTTTGCTGCCGGCTCCCCACCCTCATGAGTTGTCTCTGTTCCTCTGGGGCGGGCTCCACTGCTGCAGCATCCTCCTCGAGCAGTCCCAGCTCGTGCAGCCTCAGTACATCCCCGTGGGCTGCGGCGACTAGAAGGAAGGCCAACATTCCTGGTTGAATTCCAAAGTCCATTGTCTGCAGGGGGTGCAAGTCAGGCATGTTAGCATGGTGCGCAACCCCGTGCCCGAACAGGTCCAATGGGCTACACGGTGGCCCCAATCTGCACTATAGCCCCTGCCCCCACACATCCCCCTCCCCCCACACATCCCCCTCCCCCTCCTCCCTCATCCCCACACTCCGCCGTTTCCCCTGCACTCTGCCCACCATATCCCTGGCCCCGTTAGTGCCCGGCACCATGGGGGCCTCTGTTGTGACGCTGCCCCTAATGCCAGGGGTCCCAGTGACTGGCGCTACCTATGCCAGCGTACACTCCACAGGCCCCATCCAGCACCCTCCTGCAGGGTGTACTGCAGCGTTGTCTTTGGGTAGTTGTCTGTGTTATGCTGTGTTCCTATTCTGCTAACAGTCAGTGCCCCTCCCCCTGCTGGATTAGTTTTAACTTCTCCCAAAAACACAAACAAACCTGTCAGCAAGGATGTTAGTCCCGCTCAGGTTCAGATATCCGTTGGGAAGATCCTGAGCGATATCCTTCCACAGAAACCTCCAGGTTCCTGGCCCTGAATTGAAAACAATATTGGGGCCCTGACAATCCGGGAAAAATCTAACCCCTTGATTCAGTTTATTTCACAGTTTTCTGCGCTGAACAACAACTTGCAATTATAAAATGCTTTTAATATTGATCCTGTCCCAAGGTGCTTCACTGAGGAGAAATGGAGCAAATACATGTTCTTTGTGAATGAGTTGGAAGGGGTGATCAAAAGCCTGGTTGAAGATGTCTACAGTAAATAGAAGGGGAGGGACAGAGAGTTGGAGGCATTTGGAGAGAGATACTAACAGAGCTCTGCTATAGGAGCTATTACAATGTTGAGGAGCAGTGTCACCAGGAAAGGTGATGGTCAGGAGGAGGGTGAAGAGCGGATCTAAAGGGAAGAAGAAGCATCTTGTGTAAGAGCTGTGCATCCATGAGTTACATTTGTGTATTTTTTATAAATGTTTTTATTCAAGATTTTTCCATAATTTTTTACAAAACACTACAATAGAAAATATAATGCAAAGAAGGCAAAACACTGTGCCACCAAAACAACTTAACCCCCTAACCACCTAAAATAGTTACATTTGTTACTCCTGTTAGAGTATTCGTGTATTAGATGCCATCCCCACTTTTAGAGCTAATTGGCCAGGACAATGAGAGCTGTTGGAACATTGGGCAACATGGGGCACAGTGGTTAACACTGCTGCCTCACAGCGCCAGGGACCCGGGTTCAATTCCGGCCTTGGGTGACTGTCCATGTGGAGTTTGCACTTTTTCCCCGTGTCTGCGTGGCTTTCCTCCGGGTGCTCCGGTTTCCTCCCACAGTCCAAAGATGTGCAGGTTAAGTGAATTGACCATGCTAAATTGCTCTTAGTGTCCAAAAAAGGGTTAGTTGGGGTTACTGGGTTACAGGGATAGGGTGGAGGTGTGGGCTTAGGTAGGATGCTCTTTCAAAGGGCCAGTGCAGACTCGATGGGCTGAATGGTTTCCTTCTGCACTGTAAATTCTATGATGAGGTTAGGTGGATTGTTCATGCTAAATTTCCCCTCAGTATCAAAATGGTTAGGTGGGGTTACTGGGTTACGCAGATAGGCTAGGGCCTGACCCTCGGTAGAGTGCTCTGTCAGAGGGTTGGTGCAGACTCGATGGGCTGAATGGCCTCCTTTTGCGTGTAGGGATTCTATGATTTGACTTTTGGGGCTCATTTCAATTCCACAACTGTACCTTCCAGTTGAGATCCCGTGAGAATCTTAGCTTTTCATGCACCCTACCCACACGCCCCTATTTTACAGAGATTACCAGGATGGCAATTCTAATTGGATGTATTCCTGGAAGTTTCATCATATCAACTTTGCCTTCCAACCAACCCATCCAGTCAAACAACCACCAAAGTTTTTATCATTGGGGACTGTAACTTCCGAGCTCCAGGACATAATATTTAGGAGGGGATAACCCCACAGATATTCTGGGGAACCCCTGCACTGCCCATCCTATCCAGAGGTATCCCGGTAAGGGTTGCACCTACATTGCCCTGGAAGTGCAAATACTATGCAGACCCACACTGACCACCCACAGACTCCTGCCACACCCCCAAACTCCTGATGGATTCTTCTACCACCTGAGTAATCACACAACCTACCCCCTCCACCTACTGCGCAAGGCTTCCCACATCCCCCACCGGATATCCACCATTTCCAAGTACCTCCACCCCTCACCAGGCCCAGTCCAATTTGACCACTTTCCAACACCCGTCCTCCCTACCGACTGCACAATGCCCACGTTCTACCCCCAAACTGGCCTGGCCAACACCTCCCACCCTGTGATGGCTGACAATCTCCTGACACCCTGATTGGCCAATTGCCTTCCCTTCCACCAAATGTGCAACAGCACCCCCACTCCCCGATTAGCCTACATACTCCCCCCAACCGCTCCCCCTTCCCCCCCCACTGCCCATTCCAAGGAGTCACTCACCCACACCTCCGGAATGCCCCACAATCCATCCCTCTCACTACAAATGCCTGTAACCCCCTTCCTTTGACTACCAAAAACCCCATCCCAGCCTTCGTTCCCCAACTTCCCAAACCCTCCACCCTCCCATCTCCCCGAACGGATGAAACAACCCAGATCCCTGAGTGTCCAAGCTCTCTACATGCCTTCACCCGCCCCCCCCACAACAACCAAAGACCTCTTGTCCCCCAGTGGCTCCCCCCCCCCCCTACCCCCCCCCCCCCCCCCCCCCCACCCACCAACACCATGCCACCACCAACCTACCTGACTGGAAGGAAACGCCCACTCTCCTGACTGGTCGAAACCACATCCCATCCCCTCCCTCCCCCCCCCCCCCCACCCAGCCTCTCAAGTGGCTGACCTGCCGCACCCCCATCCCCCGACTGACTAAACTGCCTCACCCTGATTAGCCAAACCCACCGTTCCAACTGACAAATCCCCTACCTCAAATTCTAACCACTGACCTGACAAACCTGCCTTCTGCCTTGCTTGACAGTGCCAGAACCTTTAAACTCACCTGATTTATGTCAGGCGGTACTGTGAAGACACATCTTCCTTCCATCAGATCTAGCAACGCTTGATCGAAGGTGTCAGGCAGCTTTCGCCTGGGCCTGAATCAGACTTTTGGGCAAGATGGGATTGAAAAAACTTCATGGTAAAGGAAAGAGCAGCAGAGTGGTAGTAATACTCTGATTGCCAATCCATGGAATTTCATTGATTGTCACGTGTACCAAGGTACAGTGTAACTTTGTTCTGCGGACAGTCCATACCGATCGTTACATGCATGAAAAAAATACCATAGGATACAAATACACAAAGTAAATACATAGACACAGGCATTGGATGAAGCATACAGAGTATAGTACTACTTAGAGAAGATGTGTGAAGAGATCAGATCAGTGCACAAAAAGGTCATTCAGGAGTCTGGTAACAGTGAGGAAGAAGCTGTTTTGAAATCCGTTAGTACTTTTTCTCAGACTTTTGTATCTCCTGCCCGATGGAAGAGAGAATAACCCGGGTGGGAGGGGTCTTTGATTATGCTGCCCATTTTCCCGAGGCAGCGTGATACGCCATCAATAATAGACGACGAGTGATGAACGTAACTGAGGCTTTAATACACTAAACAGCAAGCCTCCTGCCTCTGGACCCGAGCTGGGTCTGGAGGTGGAGACTTGCCACTTTGATACGGAAGCCCCAAGGGGAGGAGCCACAGGCGGAACCAGCCTTGACAAGCCCAGGCATGTACAACACAGCACAGTGAATATAATACAATAAACACAATAATGTGGTTTACCACATTCACCCCTTGTTTAAAAAAAAGTCAGGCGGGGGTGAAGTGGTGTTAAAGGTCAAGCCTGTTGGGGGCCTTGACCTTCCGCTGTGACCACCTCAGTTCCGGCTGTGTTGTTGGCACCGGCGTCGAGACCTGCACGTCCGGGAGCATGTTGTCATCTTCTTCACCCAGATGTTGAGTCGGCGAAGGGGGGGGGCGGTGTATGGGCGGGGGGGGGGGGGGGCGGGGGGGGGGTGATGCTTGTCCTCGGTGGGCCTGCGGGAGTCAGTTCGTGAGGGAGGTGGGCGGAGGTGGGGGGAGACGGTGTAGGGTGGGGTGTGGTGGTGGTGGTCTATGGGGAGCCTGCAGGAGCTAAATCCCGAAGGGAGACCGTGTCCTGCCGCCCGTACTGGTGTGTCACGTAGGCATATTGGGGGTTCGCGTGGAGCAGCAGGACCTTCTCGACGAGGGGGTCAGTTTTATGGCTCCTCGCATGTTTGCGGAGAAGAACGGGCCCTGGGACTGTCAGCCAGGACGAAAGGGAGACCCCGGAGGTGGACTTTCTGGGGAAGGCAAACATACGCTCATGAGGCGTCTCGTTAGTGGCCGTACATAGAAGTGACCGGATGGAGTGCAGCGCATCGGGGAGGACCTCCTTGCAACGGGAGACTGGGAGATTTTTCGACCGTAGGGCCAGGAGGACGGCCTTCCAGACCATCGCGTTCTCCCTCTCCACCTGTCCGTTTCCCCGGGAGTTAACGCTGGTCGTCCTGCTGGAGGCGATGCCTTTGCTGAGCAGGAACTGACGCAACTCATCGCTCATAAAGGAGGAGCCCTGATCACTGTGGATATAGGCGGGGAACCCGAACAGGGTGAAAAGGCTGTGCAGGGCCTTGATAACGGAAGCAGACTTCATGTCAGAGCAGGGGATGGCGAAGGGGAATCTGGAGTACTCATCAACGATGTTGAGGAAGTACACGTTACGGTTAGTGGAGGGGAGGGGCCCTTTGAAGTCCATGCTGAGGCGCTCAAAAGGGAGGGAGGCCTTTACCAGATATGCTCAGTCTGGCCGATAGAAGTGCGGTTTGCACTCCGCGCAGACCTGGCAGTCCCTGGTCACGGACCTGACCTCCTCGATGGAGTAGGGCAGATTGCGAGCCTTGATAAAGTGGAAAAAGCGGGTGACTCCCGGGTGACAGAGGTCGTTGTGGAGGGTGCGGAGTCGGTTTTCTTGTGCGCTGGCACATGAACCGCGGCAGAGGGCATCTGGGGGCTCATTGAGCTTCCCAGGTCGATACAAGATATCATAGCTGTAGGTGGAGAGCTCGATCCTCCACCTCAGAATCTTGTCGTTCTTGTTCGTGCCCCGCTGTGTGTTATTGAACATGAAGGCAACCAGCTGTTGGTCAGTGAGGAGAGTGAATTGCCTGCCGGCCAGGTAATGCCTCCAATGTCTCACAGCGTATACTATGGCTTGGGCCTCTTTTTCGATGGAGGAGTGTCGAATTTCAGAGGCATGGAGGGTACAGGGAGAAGAAAGCCACGGGCCTGCCCGCCTGGTTGAGTGTAGCGGCCAGAGCGAAGTCTGACGCATCGCCCTCCACTTGGAAAGGGATGGACTCATCCATAGCGTGCATCGCGGCTTTGGCGATGTCTGCTTTGATGCGATCGAAGGCCAGTCGGGCCTCAGTCGCCAGGGAAACATGTTGTACTTGATCAATGGGCGGGCCATGTCCACGTAGTTGGGGTCCCACTGGGCATAGTAGGAGAAGAACCCCAGGCATCTCTTCAGGGCCTTGGGGAAGTGGGGAAGGGGGAGTTCCAGGAGGGGGCGCATGCGGTCGGGGTGGGGCCCGAGGACTCCGTGTTCCACAACGTAGCCAGAATGGCCAGGCGGGTTGTGCAAAAGACGCATTTCTCTCTATTATAAGTGAGGTTCAGGAGTTTTGCGGTGTGGATGAAGCGCCGGAAGTTCTCGTCGTGGTCCTGCTGGTCACGGCCGCAGATGGTGATGTTGCCTAGGTACGGGAACGTGGCCCGCAGACTGTACTGGTCAACCATTCGGTCCATTTCCCTGTGGAAGACCGAGACCCCGTTGGTGACGCCAAAGGGAACCCTGTGGAAGTGATAGAGGCGGCCGTCTGCCTCGAAGGCAGTGTATTGGTGGTCCTCCGGGCGGATAGGGAGCTGGTGGTACGCAGACTTCAAGTCGACTGTAGAGAAGACTCGATACTGTACAATCTGATTGACCATGTCAGATATGCGGGGGAGGGGGTACGCATCGAGCTGTGTGTACCGGTTGATGGTCTGGCTCTAATCGATGCCCATCCAGTGCTTCTCCCCAGTCTTGACGACCACCACTTGGGCTCTCCAGGGGCTGTTACTAGCCTCAATAATCCCCACTCGCAGGAGTCACTGGACCTCCGACCTGATGAAGGCCCTGTCCTGGGCACGGTAGCGTCTGCTTCTGGTAGCGACGGGCATACAGTCCGGGGTGAGGTTTGCGAAGAGGGAGGGTGGGGTGACCTTAGGGGTCGCAAAGCTACAGACGGTGAGGGGGGGGCAGGGGTCTGTTGAACTTTAGGGGAAGGCTCTGGAGGCGGCACTGGAAATCGAGCCCCAGTAATAGGGGAGGACGCAGAGCCTAAAGTTGGTGGACTCTACGCCTTGCACAGTGAGGGTCACGACACAGTACCCCCAGAACATGCGTGGGATCCAGAAGCCATGGAGATTACCTGGGTCACGGGTAGGATGGGGAGGGAGCAGCGCCTTACCATATCTGGGTGTATGAAGCTGTCCGTGCTCCTGGAGTCGAAAAGGCAGGCCGTCTCGAGCCCGTTGATCCGGACGGTCATTGTAGACTTTGTGAGGTGGTGCGGCCAGGACTGGTCCAGTGTGACGGAGGTGAGTGTCGGAAGACGGTTGGCGGACCGGTCGGCGGTAGCGGCGGCCAGCGCACGGTCGGGCGAGCTGGGTTCCCGGGAGGCAGCGGAGGGGTCCCAAGATGGCGGCCCCCATGAGTCGCACGTGGCGGGCGAGGTGCTAGATGGAGTCCAAGATGGCGGCCCCCATGGGTCTCATGTGGCGGGCGAGGTGCAAGATGGCGCCTAAGATGGCAGCCCCCATGGGTAGCACGTGTCAGCTGAGATTAAAGATGGCGGCGCCCACGGGTCGCACCTGGCGGTGGCACGGCAGCTGGGGGTGGCCCCGACCGGCAGCAGGCAGTGCTGCTGGGCCAAGAAGATTTAGGGGGGGTTGGGCCTGGCAGGCTTTTGCGAAGTGGCCCTTCTTCCCACAGCCATTACAAGTAGCGTTCCGTACCGGACAGCGTTGTCGGGGGTGAGTACCCTGGCAGCAGAAGTAGCACTTCATGCCTCCGGCGTTGGTGGGCCGCTGCGCGGTGCAGGCTTGCATTGCGCCCCGGTTGGTTGATGGCTGCGCCCACGAGGCCCACGAGGGTGCCGCGCGGTTGGAAGTGTAGGCCCCCATGTTCTGGGAGGCCACCTCCAGTGAGTTGGAGAGCTGGACTGTCTCTGGGAGGCCGAGTGTCCCCCCTGCTAATAAATGCTGGCGGATATAGTTCGAGTGCATGCCCGCGACATAGGCGTCCCTGATCAGCAGCTCCGCGTGCTGGGTAGCCGATATCGCCCGGCAGTCACAGTTTCGACAGAGGATGCGCAAGGTGGGTGCACAGGAATTCTGCGAGTGATTCCCCAGGGCATTGGCGTCTTGTGGCGAGGAGGTGCCTAGCATATACCTGGTTGACGGATTTCACATAATGTCCTTTTCGCAGCGTTATCGCCTCCGCGTACGAGGGGGCGTCCCTGATGAGGTTAAAAACTCTTGGGCTCACCCGTGCGTGGAGATCCTGCTTCTTCTGGAGGTCCGTGAAGTCTTCGTTAAAAGATGCGAGGTACGCCTCGAAGCAGCTTAGCCAGTGTTCAAAAGTCTCTGTAGTGTCAGCTGCTTGTGGGTCCAGTTGCAAGCGATCAGGCTTGAGTGAGGAGTTCATCTTGAGTGAAGAGTCCATCTTTAGAAGTTTAGTGTATTAAATTGATACACCATCAATAATAGACGACGAGTGATAAACATAACTGGGACTCAAGCCTCCTGCCTCTGGACCCTAGCTGGGTCCGGAGGTGGAGACTTGCCACTTTTATACAGAAGCCTCGGGGGGAGGAGCCACAGGTGGAGCCAGCCTGGACAAGCCCAGGCATGTACAACACAGCACAGTGAATATAATACAATAAACACAATAACGTGGTTTACCACACAGCGGGAAGTGCAGAGTGAATGGATGGGATGCAATTTTGCGTGATGGACTGGGCTGCGTTCACAGCTCTCTGTAGTATTCGCACTCACATCTCTGATCGTCCAAGGTGTGGGCTGAACCTCCTGTCCTGGAGACTTCACTGATTCTCCACTTATTGTTACCATGCTGTGTGAAAACTGACTGCTACGTTTTCTAGATTAAGGAAAAAACAGCAGCTGGAGTTCATTAACTGGAGAGCAGAGCCTTGAGGTCAAGAAAGACACTATCAGGAACTCCTGCAATATTTATTTTAAGCATGTTAAAAATCCTTACAAAGAAAATAAACCTAAGGCACATATCAGCTTGATGGGTCTTAATGTCTTAATTCTAGCGTGTTTCCCTCCACTGGCACATTTATTGCTGAATATTGACAGTTTTTGCTTGTGGACCCTGTCCATTGAGGTGACATTGATTTTTCCGAACACCTGATTGCAAGGTGCCGATCTCAGGTATAAAGCTTACCTTAACATCTTACCTGACATTCCAGCCTGTGTTATTCGTAGCAATCTGTGGAACATTGTCACATCACCTGACCCGACACCGTTTTGAGTTACTCAAATAAAATTAAACTGCTAAGAACTAAGTAACTGTATCTACTGAGCGGAACATGACAGGAAAAATGCAGCTCATGCAAATTATTTATTATGTTTTTAAAATCTGATTGCAGGGTCAAACGTGGACGCACTGAATCAGTACAGTTTTTATAAACCTGGAGCAGTCGAAGAAACCAATATGGTGGCCAGTAAAGGGGAGGAAGTTTAACCCAGTCCTGACCACAGATCAGTGGCAATGCAGAAATGGACGAGGAATCGATTATCTCAAGTTGATCTCACAGAGTAACATTATTATGAAATCATAACATACTTAGCGATGGAATCAATGGGGCGGCAAGGTAACACAATGGTAGATCCAGGAAGGATGTTCCTGATGGTGGGTGTGTCCAGAACTTAAAAAAAAAAAAATAATTTTAGAGTATCCCATTCATTTTTTTTCCGATTCAGGGGCAAGTTAGCGTGGCCAATCCACCTACTCTGCACATCTTTGGGTTGTGGGGGCGAAACCCACGCAAACATGGGGAGAATGAGCAAACTCCACACTGACAGTGACCCAGAGCCGGGATCGAACCTGGGACCTCGGCGCCGTGAGGCAGCAGGGCTAACCCACTGCGCCACCCTGCTGCCCTGGGTTTGTCCAGAACTAAGGGTCACAGTCTGAGGGTACGCGGTAGACAATTTAGGACAGAGTTGAGGAGAAATTTCTTCAGCCAGAGAGTTTTCGGCCTTTCGAATTCGTTACCACAGGAAGTAGTTGAGGCCAAAACAGTGTATGTTTTCAAGAAGCAGTTAGATATATCACTCAGGGTGAACGATTTCAAAGGATATAGGGGGAAAGTGGGATTGGGCTATTTAGTTGGATGATCAGCCATGATCATAATGAATGGCGAAGCAGGCTCGAAGGGCGAAATGGCCTCCTCCTGCTCCTATTTTCTATGTTTTTATGGTTAGCAGTGCTGCCTCATAGAGCCAAGGACATGGGTTTGATTTCCACCTTGGGTGACTGTCTGTGTGGAGTTTGCACATTCCCCCTGTGTCTGCGTGCGTTTCCTTTGAGTGCTCCGGTTTCCTCCCATAGGTCAAAGATGTGCAGGTTAGGTTGATTGGCCACGGTAAATTGCCCCTTAGTGTGAAAGGTTAGGAGGACTCCTTTGGAGGGTTGCTGCAGACTTGATGGGCTGAAAGGCCTCCTTTTGCACAGTAGGGATTCTATGAAAACACTCGGGGACCATTGTCAAATATTCAGATCAACAGGATGCTGCACCACTTCATGTTTCTTACATTTTCTCACTTTCATTTGGAACCACCAGTGTATTTGTGTGGAACGCAAAACCTTGTATCACAGATGGGTGAAAAGTGTGTTATGGAGTTAATTTTGGAGAACTGGAATAAGCAATGATTAAAATATTAGTCTGGCTGAAATGATAAGGATGAGGGAATATTGGACAAATCTTCCGGTCTCCGGTTAATTGGAGACCAGGGTCTTGATTCTCCGTCTGTTGATGGTAGCGGGATTCTCCGTCCCGCTGCAGTGAATGGGAGATTGGCTGAGCCCAAAATTCTCCATCCTCGCTATCAGCGCTGGTGGAGCGGACTCGCAATGGAGAATCCCGGCCCAGATGTACCCCTCAAAATACGCTAGGCGCTAGAGGAATCCATGGAAGTCCCAACGCAATGACTCCATGGGAATTGGCCATGAAATGTGAACTTCAAATGGGCAATTCTGCTGCTTCCTGGGACCCACTGAGAAAACCTCCAACTCTGAGTTAGAGTCAGGGACTTCGGACAATCTGACTTACTAAACTGGATAATTATCCAGGAAATATTAGATTAAAATCTAGTCGAATACCTGGGGAACTATACAACTGACCCTCCAATCGCTCACACTGACCACCATGACTATCCCCTTGATTCCCATCTCCACTCCGCTCCCTCGCTCCCACCAACCCCCTCTCTAAACTCCACGAGCACCAGGCTCCCCCATCCCATCCTAAGCTAACTATCCCCACTGATCCGACCTGACCTTGCCTTACTCACCTGAACCCCTTACCCACCTTTTCCTTTCTTTACCCAACCTCTTCACCTATTTATCTGAGACTTCCTACCACTTCACCTACCTAATTGCCTTGCACATTTAACTTCTGTCCACAGAGTTGGGAAGAACATTTGGGGCATTTAAACAATTTACTTAATGGAATATGGCAACTAGAGCCTTAGGATCCCTACAGTGCAGAAGGCATATATAGTCTGCACCAATCCTCTGAAAGAGCACGTGACCTAGGCCCGCTCCCCCAACACTATCCCCACAACCCCACCTAACCTGCACCCCTTTGCACACTAAGGGGCAATTTTAGCATGGCCATTCCATCTAACCTGCACATCCTTGGCCATCTGGGAGGAAACTGGAGCACCTGAAGGAAACCCACGCAGATACTTGGAGAATATGCAAACTCCACACAGTCACCTGATGCAAGCATTGAACCTGCGTCCTTGGCGCTGTGAGGCAGCAATGCTAACTGTACCGCAAAAAAAGGGTGCGTGGTTTCTGAGCAGATTCACTGTGTTGCTCCCTTCGAGATTTCTTGCACTGATTGAGTTCTCCGTGATCTTACATTAGAAAGTTGCCCAGAAAAATCAGAGGAAGATCTTTTGGTTTTATCAGATTCAGGAATAGGGGGTGCAATCCTGAAGGGAAGATTTGGCCATTATACTTGTGGATGATGACATGTAGCTGACAATTTTGGTTTGGAAGAAATATTGTAATTTTTCTGTAAATTTGGGTGAAAGTTTAGAGATTATTTTACAAATGGTGCAGATTATAAACTAGTACTAATGGTATATTTTTTGAACATATATCATGCTCGTGAAAGAGAATTGGACTGATGTCTGCAGCAATAGTTTAATTGTGAATTGTGAAAGCTGGCATTCATGATGTTCAGGTCAGTTATGCAATACTTTCTTTATTGAATTGTTTTCCTGAAATGATTATTTTTCTGGTCGATCACAGGATTACAATTATTCTCCTTGTGAGGAAACATAGTTATTAAATCTACAGTTGGATTGATATGTCTGAGAAAAAGGCAGTCATGGAGGATTATATTTTCCCTGATTTAGATGGAAGTGATTTATGGAATTAATTTAAACCTTTTTGTTTATGAGATATCTATCTTCTGTTATTAAAGTGGTTTCTCAAACATGCAACTGTCATTGGTGATAATTATCTGGACACAATCCCATTCACCAACAGTCGCACATCTTTCCGTCCCATGTTACTGACCATCACACATTTCTCTTCGCCAAAATGTTGAAATAAAATAAAAAGCCTCAAAAAACGAACATTCCAAGTTGATAAATCAAACTATCCAAATTTCATGCAAAATCCATTCCAGAATACCACTGCAGGAGTTCCTCAGGGTATTTCCCAAGACTCAACCTTCTTCATCAATGTCCTTTTCCCCATCATAAGGTCAGAAGTTTGCTGATGATTGTAGTGCTTAGTACCACTCACAACTCCTCAGAAGAAGCACAAGCCCATATGCAGCAAGACGTGGACAACATTCAGGATTCGGGTGACAATAATAATAATCTTTATTTAGTGTCACAAGTAGGCTTCCAAAGAACAATAAAGAACAAAGAAATGTACAGCACAGGAACAGGCCCTTCGGCCCTCCAAGCCCGTGACGACCATGCTGCCCGACTAAACTACAATCTTCTACACTTCCTGGGTCCGTATCCCTCTATTCCCACCCTATTCATGTATTTGTCAAGATGCCCCTTAAATGTCACTATCGTCCCTGCTTCCACCACCTCCTCCGGTAGCGAGTTCCAGGCACCCACTACCCTCTGTGTAAAAAACTCTAAACCTTGCCCCTCTCACCTTAAACCTATGCCCCCTAGTAATTGTCCCCTCTACCCCGGGTAAAAGCCTCTGACTATCCACTCTGTCTATGCCCCTCATTTACACTGCAGTGAAGTTACTATGAAAATCCCCTTAGTCCATGCCATAGAAGTGCCAGGCATGACCACCTTGAATAACAGAGAATATAATCAACCCTCTTGACATTTAACAGCACTGCTATCGCTGAATCTCCCAGCATCATCATCCTGGCAGCTAGCATTTTCCAGAAATTTAACTGTGCTATGTTATTCTCGAATTCTGAATAACGATTGTAGACTTACAGTTAACACAAACACTTTATTCAAAGGTTCGTTCTGCTTCCAGAGCTCAACTAGATGTAAAACAGTCAAAAGGTATCACCAGTGAAACTAAGGTAAACTGCCTATGCTAAGCTATCCCTGTGTGCTGCTGCTCACTAGCTCTGTGCTTCTAAAAGAGGCGGATCCTACCTTGGGCTCCACCCTTTATACCCGTCTCTGATGCTCCCTCTAGTGATGCTGTGGCTGAAGTCCCTGGTGTATGTGCAGATGTATGTACAAATGTACAGATCACTACATCCCCCCACTTTTGACTTGATATGTTTTCAGACTGGCCTCACGAAAACTGTACATAACATGTGGTGAGAATAAGCAAAGCTGCACATTGCGAAAATGATAAAGTAATACAGAAACAATTAACAGTGTTATGAGTCCATCGTGAGAAATGTTCATATTTGTCTTGTGGGTGTGTTTAAGTGCCGTTACAAATCTAGCCGGTCGGGTGCCTTACGGCTTCTCCTGGAGCGTCTTAATGGTGGTGGTGGAGATGGCGGTTTGATGTCCTCAAAGGTACTGTCTGGCGTTGTGTGCTGAGGAACATCCTGTGGACTAATGGACTTAGTCAAGTCCAGTGTGGGAAACACCGATGTTGTAAGCCGAAGCAATAACAGATCCCGGTGGTTACGGCGAAAGAGTACTCCCGCCGACGACTTGACAATGTAGGACCACGGTGCCTCCTGCCTGATCACCGTGGCTGGCTCAGACCGTCCGCCTCCTGGGTCCCTGATCCTGACGATGTCGCCCATGTTCAGTGGCTTGAGTGGGATCACATGTTGATCGTAGTATTATTTTTGTTTGGACCGTAGTACCCGCATTTTGTCGAGTACCAGAGCGTTATCGGGGTCTCGGAACTGAGTCGCCGGGAGGGTTGTCCGGATGTCCCTGCCGAAGAGCATCTGCGCTGGCGACAGTCCTGAGCTCAATGGGGTTGCTTGGTCGGACAACAGCGCTAGGTTGATGTCCGAGCGTGAATCTGTTGCCTTGCTAATAAGTTGTTTAACAATGTGGACACCCTTTTCCACTTTCCCATTTGACTGTGGGTAGCGCGGACTGGACGTTACATGCCGAAAGCTGTAGCAGTCTGAGAACTCTTCCCATTCCCAGCTCGCGAAGCAGGGACCATTATCTGACATCACCACACGCGGGATTCTATGTCGCGCGAATGTCTCCTGGCAAGCCTTGATGACAGATGACGATCTGAGATCATGGAGTTTCAGTACCTCCGGATAGTTTGAGTAATAGTCCATGATCAAGATGTAATCACGCCCTGTGGCATGAAATAGGTCAATGCCCACTTTGTCCACGTCGCCATTGTGAGTTTGTGTTGCTGCAGCGATTCTTTACACTGTGCGGGTTGATATCTTTGACAGGTGTCACATGTCATGTCCGTTATGTCGTGATTCATGCCGGGCCAGTCCACAGCCTGTCGTGCTCGCCATTTGCATTTCTCAATTCCAAGGTGGCCTTCGTGAATCTAACGTAGCATCTCGGCGCGGAGTGTGGCCGGAATCACAATCTGCGCATTGCATAGCAGCAGGCCGTCAACTTCAATCAGGTCTGACTTGACATTCTGAAATTGTGGACATTGTCCCCTCATCCAACCGTGCTGGAGTAGGTGCAGCACCCTCCGTAAGGGGCGGATGGTGCGTTGTCAGTGCCAATGGATCGGGACAGTGCGTCGGCAATGGCAAGGTCTCTTCCCGGAGTGTATACTAGGGTGAAATCATACCTTCGCAGCTTCATCATGATGCGCTGCAGACGAGGTGTCATGTCATTTAGATCCTTGTCTATGATATGGACCAACGGTCTGTGGTCGGTTTCCACTATGAACGTGGGCAGGCCGTACACATAGTCATGGAACTTCAGAATCCCAGTGAGGAGTCCAAGACATTCTTTTTCGATTTGTGCATATCTGCACTCAGTTGCGGTCATGGCCCTGGATGCGTATGCCACCGGGACCCAGTCAGACTGGTCGGCCTGTTGGAGGAGAACGGCGCCAATCCCGTCCTGGCTGGCGTCAGTGGAGATCTTGGTGGGTCTGGTTGCATCAAGGAAAGCAAGGGTCGGTGCCCTCGTTAGTTGCTGTTTGAGATCCACCCAATCATTTTGATGACGTTGTGTCCACTCAAACGCATTGGCTTTCGTAGGAGATTGCGTAAAGCTACCGTCCGTGCGGACAGGTTTGGGATGAACCTGCTGAGGAAGTTGACGTAGCACCGCCTTCTTGTCGTGTGACGTCTTCATGGTCCATATTGCAGCGATTTTCGCCTCAGCAGGGCTGACACCCTGAAATGATATGGTGTCACCCAAAAAGGTTACAGACTCCTTCGCAAACGTGCATTTTGCTTGGTTCAGTTTCAAACCGTATTTATGAATCCTCTGAAACACCTTCTTCAGACGACAGTGGTGTTCTTCTTCAGTGGTGGGCCATACGATGATGTCATCCACATAGACTCTGACACCCTCGATGCCCTTGGTCATTTGCTCCATTATCCTGTGGAAGATCTCTGATGCAGAGATAATGCCAAAGGGCATGCGATTGAAGCAGAAACATCCGAATGGCGTGTTGAACGTACACAGTAATCTGCTCGAGTCCTCGAGCTGTATCTGCCAAAATTCCTGCGAGACATTGAGTTTGGTGAAGGTACGAGCATTCGCCATCTCAGATGTGATCTCTTCACGCTTGGGGATGGGGTAGTGTTCCCGGCGAATGTTCTGGTTCAAGTCCTTCGGGTCTATGCATATGCGAAGATCTCCAGAAGGCTTCTTAGCACAGATAATGGAGCTAACCCTGTCAGTCGGCTGTGTGACTCGCGATATTACACCTTGTGACTGCAGTCTGTTGAGTTCTGCTTTCAAGTGCTCTCGCAGTGGAGCTGGAACCCTCCTGGGCGGCTGAATGAAGGGTTTGGCGTCTGTCTTCAGCATGGTTTTGTATTGGCTGGGTAGGGTGCCCATTCCTTTGAATACGTCGGGGTATTCTTGTAGCATGCTGTGGATTTTAGCTTCCAGGCTTGATGGATCCTGGGTGTGCATGTAAATGTGTTGCACCAACCGCAAGTCTTTGCAGGCCTGAGCGCCTAACAGTGATGATTTATTGTCGTCTACAATCTTGAATCGTAGCTGCTTGCGTATCGTCTTGTTGTCCACCCGGAGATGGCACGATCCCTTTGAGGCGATCTGACTGCCGTTGTAGTCCTTCAGCCGACATGCAGTGACCTTTCATGGTCTCCTGGAATCGAATGGAGATCCTTATTGGTGTGGAGGTTAGCTGAGGCCCCAGTGTCAAGCTTGAAGATTAATGGAAAGTCATTGACTTGCACAGTCGCAGTCCACTCACTGCTGGAATCAATGCTGTTGACTGGGTGAGGCATGGTGATTGGTACGTCATGTTCCTCAATTGTCTCGATCGTGTCCACGACAACGACAAACGAGTTGTCGCAAGCGAGATTGGCCTCATCCGAGGAATACTCATCATTGTTTTTTTTGTGCTCCGTCGAGTCTATGTTTTTTACGTTGAAGTTCATGTGTTTCTGTCTTGTTGTCTTCATTTGTAGTGCAGCTCTGCACTGTGAGACAAAGTGATTGTATTTGCCACACTATAAACATTGTTTTCCAGAAGCTGGACATTGCCCTTTTAAGTGGACGTGTCCGCAGCGGGGACACGTCATGACGCTGTCCCTCCACGCTCGCGCATGCGCAGTAGGCCTTTCTCCCATGTCAAATCTTCGGGAGAACTGCGCATGCGTGTGGCCTGCATCCAGGTTTGCGCGCGCGGGATTGCCGATAGAGGAGCGCCTTCTGGACGCCTGGGCCACCATTTTGACGGGATTGACCCCGTGGTGAAGGCCTTGGTTCCGGTAAGTAAACTCCTCATATTCTTCTTTACGTTTTTCATAAGTAGAGCATCTTTGCATGGCTGTTTCTCGGGTTAGGTCTTTTCGTTTTAATAAGGATTTTCTAAGTTCCTCATCTGATATGCCATTGACTATCTGGTCTCTGATGAGGGAGTCACGCAGGTTTTCAAAGTTGCAGGATTGAGCTTGTAATTTTAAATCAGTTACAAAACTGCTGAAAGATTCTCCCGGTTTTTGCAAACGCCTGGAGAACTTGAATCTTTCAAATATCTCATTGACTTCAGATTGACAGTGGGTTTCAAATTTTTTGATGATTATTTCCAGCTTGCCCTTGTCCTCCCCTTCCAGGTAGGTAAAGGAATTATATATTTCTAATGCCTGCAGACCTGCCAGGGATAAGAGCAAGGCTATCTTCCTGGCATCAGATGCTGAGGTTAGATCCTTAGCTTCTAGATATATTTTGAACTGTTGTATGAAAAGTTTCCAATTGGAATGCATATTACCAGTGGTCTTGAGCAGGCGTGGAGGTTGGATTGGGTCCATCGTGCCGATTGGTATCTGAAGGGTCCGAATGCTGCGAGGCCTTCCTTGGTCGAATGTCTGGTTTAAGTTCTCTTCTCTTGCTGGTGTCTAGCTGGCTTGCTGAAACCACTCCTGGTACTATATGTTATTCTCTAATTCTGAATAACGACTGTAGACTTACAGTTAACACAAACACTTTATTCAAAAGGTTTGTTCTGCTTCCAGAGCTCAACTAGATGCAAAACAGTCAAAAGGTATCACCAGTGAAACTAAGGTAAACTGCTTATGCTAAGCTATCCCTGTGTGCTGTTGCTCACTAGCTCTGTGCTTCTAAAAGAGGCGGATCCTGCCTTGGGCTCGACCCTTTATACCCGTCTCTGATGCTCCCTCTAGTGATGCTGTGGCTGTCACATCTGTGCTGCAGTCACTGGTGTATGTGCAGATGTATGTATAGCTGTACAGATCACTACATGGGCCAGCCATTTAAATACTGTGGCTACAAGAGCAGGTCAGAGACAGGAAATCGTGAATTAGTAACTCACCTCATGACTCCCCAAAGTCTGCCCAACATATACATGGGACAAGTCAGGACTATGTGGAATATTCTCCATTTTCCTGGATGAGTTTGGTTCCAAAAGCACTGAGGAAGCTTGACACAATCCAGGATAAAGCAGACTGCTTGATCAGCACATCATCCACCACCTTAGGCATTCATGCCCTCCACCACCAAGGCACAGTGGCTGATGTGTGTACCATGTGCAAGATGTACTGCAGCAACATACTATGTGTCCTTCAACAGTATCTTCCAAATCCATGAGCTCTACTTACCTAGAAGGACAATGGCAACAGACACAAGGGACTACTTGCGCCTGCAAGTTTGCCTCCAAAACCACACACCATCCTGACTTAAAACAAAATTGCTTTGTCTTAACTGTTGCTTGGTAAAAATAACTTCCTAACAGCACTATCATACTCTGCCCGACACCAGATAGACTGTCATGGTTCATGAAGGTGACTCACCACTTCCTTCTCAAAGTAATTTGGGATGAGTAACAAATGTTGGCCTTGCCAGCAATATTCACATCCCCGAATGAAGAACATATAGAAATGTGTGAAGATAGATTGCAGTCCTGCTGTCACACCCTACATCCTTTTGCACACCAATATCAGCAGCAATGATGACAGCTTTCTGAGCTTTCACACTAACAAGCTGAGCTTGATAGAAGACTGAGCTTCCAATGTAACAGTCAGATGTTAGATACATTCGGCTTGTCCAGCAATGGAGCTGAGATATTAGTCATCAAATTTTGCTTCCTGGTTGGACTTCTGTCATGTGAGAGTGCCTTTAAGAAATGGATGTTTACGCAATGTACATTTAAGAAAGTGCAGTGATGTCAGAGTGTGGGTGGAGCTAGGCTTTAGATCAGCCATTTTGCAGTTTGGAGGAAAAGAGCTTGGGTGTGTGTCTGTGTTTTGCAGTGAGCTGAATTTGCTGTGATTTCTGCCATGAAAGACTATCACTGGATCATTTGGGTGATTTAAACTCATAATAGTAAAGCCTTTAATCTGACGTGATTCTGTTTAAAGGTGTTAAGTCTCTTGGAAGTTTGAAGGAACATTTTGAGGAATTATTTACTGTTGTAATATTTTCAGAGTTATCTTTGAAGTAAGGGGTGTTAAGAGATCCAATGTTTATTTAAGATGTTAAGTTGAGTTCATGGAATAAACATTGTTTTGTGTTTAAAAACCCACCTGTCCATAATTGTAATCCCACACCTAGGGAACAAGCCATGTGCTAGGAAAAGCAACAAATACATTAAAGGGGGAGGTTGGTTGAACTCCATGATACATTTTGGGGTTCTGAAAACGCCTCGCCCATAACAATTGGGGGCTCATCTGGGATTAAAGTCTATCTATTGGATTGGCTTTTGTGAACTTAAAGACAGTGAAGGATTGTTGCTTTTCCGGTGTGGTATTTTAGTTTAAATGGGGAGTGTATTGTGGACAATGGCTCTTTCAGAGGCTCAGACATTTTTGGGGGTGTAGACTGTCACACACAGTACTTTACGGACAGAGACAAAAAGCAGACTGTTGGGTCTGGCAAAAACATTGCAGTTAACATTACCTGACAAAATGCGAAAAGATGAGGTAATTATGGTGGTGGTTAAGCATTTAAAGTTGCCTGAGATAGAGTTTGACTCATGGGAAATGGCAAAAATTCAGTTGCAAATTAAACAAATGGAACATGAGAAAGAATTAAAGCGGCTTGAATACAAAAGAGAGAGAGCGGAAAAAGAAAGAGATAGAGAGGAAAAAGAAAAGGAAAGAGAAGAAAGAAACAAAGAAAGAGATAGGAAAGGGAAAAAGAGAGAGAGTTTGAATTTCAGAAAATGGCTCTGAAACATGAAAATCAGTTAAAATTGGCAGACACAAAGGGACACGTACAGTTGGAGGAGATGGATGAGGATAATGAGACAGAGCGTCATAGTCGAAGACGTGGTGGGGATCTATTTAAATATGTCCAAGCATTGCCAAAGTTTGACGAGAAGGAGGTAGAAGCTTTTTTCATTTCATTTGAGTAGGTAGCTAAACAAATGCAATGGCCACAGGACATGTGGGTATTACTTATTCAAACAAAGCTGGTAGGTAGTGCTAGTGAAGTGTTTGCATCACTACTGGGGGAGGTATCTGGAATGTATGAGGAGGTGAAGAAATCCATCTTAAGTGCATATGAGCTCGTGCCTGAAGCTTACAGACAAAGCTTTAGAAATTTAAGGAAAGACTTTGGTCAAACCTACATGGAGTTTGAAAGGCTCAAACAGAGTAATTTTGATAGGTGGATAAGGGCTTTGAAAATAGACCAAACGTATGAAGCTCTCAGAGAAATTATACTTTTGGAGGAGTTTAAAAATTCAATCCCTGATGTAGTGAGAACTCATGTGGAAGAGCAGAGGGTTAAAACTGCGAGATTAGGAGCGGAAATGGCAGATGATTATGAATTAGTTCATAAATCAAAGATTGGTTTCCGACATCAGTTTCAGCCGGTGAGGGATAGAAACTGGGGACATGAGAAATACTCAAGTGGTAATGGTAAAGGTGATCTGATGGGAGACAATAAAGAGAGTGTACCTCAGATTAAAAAAGAAATCCAGGAGGGTGGAAAAGAAATGAAAAGTTTCAGATGTTTTCACTGTAATAAACTAGGCCATGTAAAGTCACGGTGTTGGTGGCTGAAGGAAAGCACTGGGAAGGCCCTCAGGGTGTTGGGGTTGTTCGGGTGGGTTGAAGTGTTCCAGGTTTTTATTTTTTAATTTAGAGTACCCAATTAATTTTTTCCAATTAAGGGGCAATTTAGCATGTTCAATTTGACCTACCTTGCACATCTTTGGGTTGTGGGGGCGAAACCCACGCAAACACGGGGAGAATGTGCAAACTCCACACGGGCAGTGACCCAGAGCCAGGATCGAACCTGGGACCTCGGCGCCGTAAGACTGCAGTGCTACCACTGCGCCACCGTGCTGCCCTGAAGTGTTCCAGGTTGATTGGCGCCCCTGGGTCGGGGGGGGGGGGGTGCGGGGGGGGGTGAGGGGCTTGCATTTGTGAGGCCTTCAAGCCATCTTTAAATAATGTGGAAACCCATAACAAGGGCAACCACCATAGCTGCAGCCTGCCTGCCCTACCAAACTCTTTGAGGCCAGAGTCATGCTGAAACTTCTCTCATAAAGGTCAATTTCACTCTCTTTGACTGTGACCAGCCTCTCGCTTCATAGCTGTAGGCTATTTCAAATGAGGAATTAGCCTTGTTAGTTGAGAGAGCACTTCATGCTCCTCGGGTCTCAAGTGCCTCCTGAAAGGCACAGGTGCCATGTCTCAGAGGATGATGAGCGCATTGCATGCTCAACAAACGTTAATGGACAAACAGTGCGCCTGTACTCCAGCAGATTCAGCACCACAGAGACAGCTGCCATCAATCAAACAGTAAAGCGCAGGGCTTTACTACAGAGGATCCTCTCGTGATCAAAGGGTAAGTGCCTGGATGAGTGGAAGGCAGCTCAACATGGCCTCCCTGATGTTCCCAGCAGAGGTCTGAGCTCTAGAGGCTGCAGGTCTGGCTGGGTGGAAGAGCGAAGAACAACGTTTGCCAGCACAACTGCCTAGTTGGATGGCACCCTGAGAGAAGGCGGGACAGTCGAGGTAAGAGCAAGGGAGGTTTGGGGAATTTGAGAGTCCGGGATGGAAACCCTACTGGATTGTCGGTCTCTTTCCTTGTCCAATTCCTTCCAGGTAACAACATGAGTGCTGGTGTGGATTCCGCGGAGGCTGCCCTTGCATTGCTTGTGCCAGCCACAACGGACAGATTCTATAGAAAGCAGCAGTGACAATGCAGGCCAGAGGCGGCACTCCATGTGCAGGGGGCCACTGCAAATCCTGAAGATCTGGCCGCCCATCAGACTGATGATGCAGCCAAAAGGGGAGGCCAGTGACAGCCTTAGGTGTACAGGCGTCTTTGGTCATTCCATGAGCTGATGCACAACATATGCCACAGAAGGCTTTGCCTCAGCAGAGAGACAGTGTGGCATTTGTGCCACGTCCTCGTGGACATGGCACTCCGAGGTGGAGGACACCAGCTCCTGATGGCCATGAAGGTCACTGCGGCCCTCAGTGTCTGAGCCACCGTGTCAAAGAACAATACAGCACAGGAACAGGCCCTTCGGCCCTCCAAGCCTGTACCGGTCAAGATGCCACCCTTGGCCCAAACCCCCAGCACTTCCTTGCGCCGTATCCCTCTATACCCATCCTATCCATGCAATTGTCAAGTTGCCTTTTGAATGCCATTAATGTATCTGCTTCTACAACCTCCCCTGGCAACGCGTTTCATGCACTCACCACCCTCTGCGTAAAAAACCTGCCTCGCACATTTCCTCTAAACCTTGCCCCATGGACCATAAACCTATGCCCCCTGGTGACTGACCCCTCCACCCTGGGAAAGAGTGCCTGCCCATCCACTCTATCCATGCCCCTCATAATCTTGTAGACCTCTATCAGGTCACCCCTCAACCTCTGTTTTCGAACTAAAACAGTACGATCTATTCAGCCTCTCCCCATAGCTAACACCCTCTAGACCAGGCAACATATTGGTAAACCTCCTCTGTACCCTTGCCAAAGCCTCCACATGCTTCTGGTAATGTGGCGACCAGAATTGTGCGCAATATTCCAAGTGCGGCCTTACCAAGGTTGAATACAACTGTAGCATGACTTGCCAGTTTTTATCCTCGATGCCTCGTCCAATGAAAGCAAGCATTCCGTATGCTTTCTTGACTACCTTGTCCACTTGTGTTGCCACTTTCAAAGATCTGTGGACCTGCACGCCAAGATTTCTCTGACTTTCTGCATTCCTAAGAGTTTTGCCATTTACGGTATATTTCCCCTCTATGTTAGACCAACCAAAATGAATTACCTCACATTGTCTGGACTTAACTCCATTTGCCTTTTCCCTGCCTAAGTCTCCAACCTATCTATGTCCTGCTGTATCCTCTGACAATCCTCAACATTATCTGCTACCCACCAGCGAACTTACTAATCAGACCAGCTACATTTTCAGAGAATTAGAATTAACAGTGCAGAAGGAGGCCAATCGGCCCATCTAGTCTGCACCGACTCTTGGAAAGAGCACCTCACCCAAGGTCCACACCTCCACCCTATCCCCATAACCCAGTAACCCCACCCAACACTCAGGGCAATTTTTGGACACCAAGGACAATTTAGCATGGCCAATACACCTAACCCGCACCTAACCCAACTTAAGGCCATGCCTCCACCCTATCCCGTAACCCAGTAACCCCACCGAACCTTTTTTGGACACTAAGGGCAATTTTATTATGGCCAGTCCACATAACCTGCACATCTTTGGACTGTGGGAGGAAACCGGAGCATCCGGAGGAAACCCATGCAGGCATGGGGAGAACGTGCACACTCCGCACAGACAGTGACTCAAGCCGGGAATTGAACCTGGGACCCTGGAGCTGTGAAGCAACTATGCTAACCACTGTGCTACCGTGCTGCCCTTTAATTCTTACGCACAGTCCATAATGGGTATGATGACATGTGTACACAATAGAGAATTATGTACCATGTGAAGGTTTTTGTAGATGAAAACAGGTAAGATGTGGGAAAAGAAACATTGGTAGAACAAACTAGTCTTCAATGATCATCCAATTTCTTTTTGAAATCATGAATCATCTCTGCTCCCTTGTGGGCAGCGAGAGTAACTGCAGTTTTGAAGCTATCCATCGGTTCGGAATTATTTTAGGATGTGATAAGGCAAATACACTTTTATTTTCATTCTCTTCTGCACCCAAATATTTACATCTGTGAGCCAGTTTTAATTGATTTGTCAATACTTTTTTTGCAAACGCATTTATAAATTCATTATAGCTCATATTTTAATTAAATAGATTGAGAGGGTTCGTAGTTCCTGGCACTTGTTCCCAACTCAGGATCAAAGATCCTGGGCAAAGAATACAGGAAATAGAAGTTTAACATTTTAGTTTACTTTATCAGCATTCAGGAAGACATTCCAGCCAGAGAATAATACAAAACAGAGCACTGATTAATATGATGATGAGTTTTATCAGTGAAACAGTATTTGATAAGGATGAGACCGCTATGGTTTTGCATGTTCAGCAGTCAGTGTGATGATCCAAAGGTCATATGATTCCCAATGAAGGTAAAGTCAGTGCCCTGAGATTCACAGTGTAAAACTTGATGACTCAAGTAAATTGTAATACTTCCAGGCGTGACGACCTATGGACCATAAAATTGCTACAAAGAGAGGAAAAACCCGTGCTATTTTGCATTGCTGGAGAAAAAGAGACAATGCCCAAACTCAGCCAAAAATCCCCAAGCATGAGTACACATTTAACTACTTAGTTCTGCTTCATAGAATCATAGAATTTACAGCGTGGAATGAGGCCATGTGGCCCATCGAGTCTGCACTGTCCCTTAGGAAAGAGCACCCCACCCAAGCTCACGCCTCCACCCTATCCCCGTAACCCACTTAACCTTTTTGATACTAAGGGCAATTTATCATCACCAATCCATCTAACCTGCACATCTTTGGACCATGGGAGGAAACCAGAGCATGCGGAGGAAACCCATGCAGATACAGGGAGAACGTGCAGACTCCGCACAGACAGTGACCCAAGCCGGGAATCGAGCGTGGGACCCTGGAGTTGTGAAGCAACTGTGCTAACCACTGTGCTACCGTGCTGTCCAGCTTGTTAGCTTTCTGTGTCTAACTAATAGTGCAGTAAGAAGTCTTACAACACCAGGTTAAAGTCCAACAGGTTTGTTTCAAATCACTAGCTTTCGGAGCGCAGCTCCTTCCTCAGGTGAATTCCTGAGGAACCTGGTGTTCTAAGACTTCTTACTGTGCTCACCCCAGTCCAACGCCGGCATCTCCACATCATAACTAATAGTGTGTTGACTTTTGACTGATATATGTGCTGAAGTTTATTAAAACCAGGACATAACGTTTAATAGGTAGGATTTACCCCCCCCCCCTCCCCTCAGCACTTCAAAACTCATGCAGCTACGAGACCACTTCGGATCACCCAACTGATCTTGCATCTTGTAGCGTGCCATTGCAAGTGGGATGCTGGAGAGATGTTTGAAGAGGCAACACCTTCTGACATTTGATGCCAGGATGTCCTTTGCCAGTTAACACCTCATTTCATCAAGGACACATGCTCTCAAGGCTTTCTCATCATCAAAATGGTCAAGACAATGTGATCCTGATGTGTAACTATTCAATCTCATGCTGAAGTGCATTGGTGAACTTAGAGGAATAGCAAGGCTGGTGTTCATGTTGACCCATGATGAAGGGCACTTGTCCAAGAGAGTACTCACTACAACTTGTCATCCTTATTTGGAATCTGGTGCAATGAGGCCCTAATGCATATGCCTGCCTCGTCTGGCCCATGCTATGACCTTGCAGTCTCGTGTTCCTCAAACTCATCACCCTCACCCCCTTTGAGATCTTCGTCATTGGAGGAGATGCACAGCTGTTACATCTTGCCATCTGGAATCTGCTACCATCTTTGCAGCGCCAGGTTGTGTAGTGCGCAGAAATTCACAATGATCTGTGAGACCCACTGATGACTATACTCTCATGCTCCACAATAACTGTCCAGGCATCGGAATTGCATCTTGAGGAAGAATATGGGGCGGGATTCTCCTCTGCCCGACGCACCAAAATCATAATCGACGATCGGGCGGAGAATCGACTCCGACGCCAGAATCGGGGCCGGCTGGTTTGATGCCAGTTTGCGATTCTCCACCCCCTCCAAATGGGTGCCATTGTGATGCGTGGCACGCGGAGACGCAAGGCCATTGGCGCCTCATCGGCTGGCCCACCAGCGATGCACTGCCCCCGAAGGCCTGAGTTCCCGATGGCGTGCCGGCTGCGGACTGTGTCCAGCGCCGCCACACTCGAGCCGACATTTAGCCACAGAAATGGAGAATGCCACCCACAGTGTGCTCCACCAATGTTCAACTAGCAGCCTCGTTGTACCTTCTCTCTGCCGAGTCTGAGCCCGCCACACTGGCATCACCAGTCAGGTACTTTGTGGGTAACCTTTCTCAACCAGAAGCCAGTCCTGGATCCTGCGTGGCCCCTCAAAGATGTCCTGGATCCTGTGTGGCCCCTCAAAGATGTCCTGGATCCTGTGTGGCCCCTCAAAGATGTCCTGGATCCTGTGTGACCCCTCAAAGATGTCCTGAATCCTGTGTGGCCCCTCGAAGATGTCCTGGATCTGCCATCTACTCAGGATATATGAGTCATGGATGCTTCCTGGGATATCAGCCACAAAGTGCATGATCAGATGGCTCCCTGCATTTGTGGGATTTTGGCAATATCAACAAAACCCAGTGCTCTAGTATCATGGTTTGCTTGATCTTTGATGGTGTTGACATATTTGTGGGCCTTGATAAAAAGGGCGCCTGTGAATTTAAGAATGCATTTTTGTAGAGTTATGAAAGAGGCTATGGAGGCCCCCAATACAGCCCTGGAAGGAGCCCCTAGTAGAACCATAGACTTTACAGTGCACCGAGTCTGCACCGACCCTTGGAAAGAGCACCTGATTTAAGCCCACACCTCACCCTATCCCCATACTCCAGTAACCCCATCTAACCTTTTTGGACACTAAGGGCAATTTATCACGGCCAATTCACCTAACCTGCACATCTTTGGACTGTGGGAGGAAACCGGAGACCCAGAGAAAACCCACGCAGACATGGGGAGAATGTGCAGACTCCGGATAGTCAGTGACCCAAGCCGGGAATCGAACCTGGGACCTTGGAGTGTGAAGCAACAGTGCTAACCACTGTGCTACCATGCCGCCCTGGCCATTACATTCACAGACACCGACAATGGATATTCTCCCAGCCAGCTTGGTGCCAACTCCTGGAGAATGTGGCAAATCTGAGTCACCAGGTCCATGGACATGTGGAGCTATCAGTGACACTGGTTTCTGGGTCTTGTAAACTACCCACTATTGACATCTCTGTGAGCCTCATCCTCTGTGTATGGAGGATGCCCTGCTGGCCTTTGGTCCTGAGGGTATCGCTCTTCCATTTATTTCCACACTGACTGCTGAAATGATGGTCAGTGCAGGGTACATAAGCCCCCTAACATGACTAACTATTTTAGCCAAGTGCTTGGATATGCTGCTTTTAGTTTAGGTGCTGTGATCATCATTAACTGCACTCCAAAATTGGAATGAACAGAATCTTGAGGGTAAATGATTCGCCAGGAAATGAGAATAACTGAAGGGGTCCAGGGGCTTCTCCTTTTGGAACTGTCCAGCACCACATTTCTAACAGGGGTCTGAACCTTCTCCATTTGACCAATTGCTCTGTGGAATTTACAGACTATGAAGAAGTTACTAAAACAGGACATTGATCACTTTCACTTAGTGGGATTAGTGTTGCAGGAATGTACATAATTGCCTCACTTTCCTCACTCCATGCATAGCCATTGAAAGGCTGCTAATATGTCCCAGCTGTGCCTATCTCCTTGTTGGGAATACGCAGTTCTCTTTGGTGCCATTTTAATCCTCCACCCTGTGCCCCCCGATCTGCCACCGAGCCCTCGCCAGTAGGTATTATGCTTACTTTAATTATGTGCTGCACCATTGCTGCAGGTTGGAAGATGGAGGTGCAGAGTTCTGACAGCCAGACCCTGTTGGAGATGTCTCCCTTGACTGAGTGTGGCAGCTGCAGCCCAGGATTGTACAAACCCCACACACGAGTGTAATGATACGTGCCTGCAGTCATTACAATGTAAGATGCACGGCAGGGTTAACATGGGACTGGAGGGTGGCACTAAGTACAGTGCGATGTATTAGTCAGACGGTCAGTGAACAGTCTAGAACACCACTCGGTAAGCAGCTAGCCTACATGGCAGAAGCAACACCATGCCAGACCATACTTGGAACTGTAAATAGTTAAAGTCTACTGATCAAAGTGTTCATGTTTAAACACACAAGCCTCAAGATCTCAACGAACCAACACCACAGAAACATAAAGAAGCCATATTAAGTATGTATTATGACATGGTGTCGGAACGGGATTTGGTGATAGTACCAAAGTGATTGACGGTGATGATCAACAGCGATAAGAAAGGTGGCAACTAAATGAAGGAGCGCAGAACAGGATCACAAACCCGGGAGATGCGCACATAGAGATATTGCCAGATCCTGAGTGATGGGGAGTCAAAGAAGATTGACAGTTACAAGATGGGTGAGCAATGACTAGAACACAGCAAGACCCAGGATCTGAATGCAGAAGGATGATGACTAAAATAGTAAATACATTGGAGGTGGTCCCAGGGCGTTCAGTCGTTTGAAGAAGCTGAAAGATACACACAGCAAAACCTGGAACAAAAAAGGCAGAGAAAAACTTGTTACAAAAAGGAAACAGGTCGAAATGAAAAAAATCCTGTAAAATTGGCTGGCAGATTGGATTGGATTGGATTGGATTTGTTTATTGTCGCGTGTACCGAGGTACAGTGAAAAGTATTTTTCTGCGAGCATCTCAACAGATCATTAAATACATGGGAAGAAAAGGGAATAAAAGAAAATACATAATAGGGCAACACAAGGTATACAATGTAACTACATAAGCACCGGCATCGGATGAAGCATACAGGGTGCAGTGTTAATGAGGTCAGTCCTTAAGAGGGTCATTTAGGAGTCTGGTAGCAGCGGGGAAGACGCTGTTTTTGAGTCTGATCGTGCGTGTTCTCAGACTTCTGTATCTCCTGCCCAATGGAAGAAGATGGGAGAGTGAGTAAGCTGGGTGGGAGAGGTCTTTGATTATGCTGCCCACTCTCCCCAGACAGCGTGAGGTGTAAATGGAGTCAATGGATGGGAGGCGGGTTTGTGT
Organism: Scyliorhinus torazame; assembly: GCF_047496885.1. Taxonomy (NCBI): domain Eukaryota; kingdom Metazoa; phylum Chordata; class Chondrichthyes; order Carcharhiniformes; family Scyliorhinidae; genus Scyliorhinus; species Scyliorhinus torazame. The sequence continues at coordinate 275,507,497 of NC_092713.1, read as the reverse complement.
GATGGACTGGGCGGTGTTCACGACTCTCTGAAGTTTTTGCGGTCCTGGGCCGAGCAGTTGCCATACCAGGCTGTGATGTAGCCAGATAGGATGCTTTCTATGGTGCATCTGTAAAAGTTGGTAAGGGTTAATGTGGACATGCCAAATTTCCTTAGTTTCCTGAGGAAGTAAAGGCGCTGTTGTGCTTTCTTGGTGGTAGCGTTGACGTGGGTGGACCAGGACAGAATTTTGGAGATGTGCACCGCTAGGAATTTGAAACTACTAACCATCTCCACCTCGGCCCCGTTGATGCTGACAGGGGTGTGTACAGTACTTTGCTTCCTGAAGTCAATGACCAGCTCTTTAGTTTTGCTGGCATTGAGGGAGAGATTGTTATCGCTGCACCACTCCACTAGGTTCTCTATCTCCCGCCTGTATTCATGCCCATTAACTTGTTTTTTCTCCCTTGAAGTCAAACTCAGTGGTGGAAATATTCTTTAAAACTATTGTCAAGGATTAAATAAATGCTCATTTGGAAATTAATCAGTGTCAGCTTGCATTGATTTCTTAAAGTTCATAAGTTCAAAAGTTCATAACATATAGGAGCAGTTCTCCATGACATTCTCATGCTCAGGAACTGCTGAACTATCTGATACTGGAGCTGACGTTGATTCTGACGTAGATTCATCATCACAACAAGGTTGTGAAAGTCTTCTCTGGTTTTCAAGAGTTTGCGATGATTTCTTCTTAAAACCAACCCTTCCTCTGTCTGTACATTGTAGGAACGAGTTGGAATAAGGTGCATCTTCCTCGTGTACAATGGCTTTTCTTGACCAATTGCCAATCCTCTAATCTCACAATGACATCACTCTTTAGAGGTGGTAAAGTTCCAGACACTCTATCATAGAACTGCTTTTATTTTGCTTTAATGTTTTGTATTTCCTGCAGTACCACTGCATTCTCCTTCTTCTTCTCCATGTGTGGAAGTGTGGTACGCAACCTTCTATTCATGAGTAACTCTGCTGGTGATCTACCACGTGACAATGGTGACGCCTTGTAACGTGATGTGGTAGTCTGTGTCGAGGTATTACGGTACCTGGTAATGCTGGAACACCATTGGTAGATATTGTATGTTTCCTATTGGTCAAGCTGTAGGGTAGCTCTGCCCTGCAAGGCAGGTATAAGAGCCCGTGCTGCCCCAGCAGCCTTCATTCTGTACCTGAGCTTCTGGGGGAAACACCTAGCTTATTAAAGCCTTCAGTTGGACGACAGCCTCGCTTTAGTGGTCATTGATCGTGCATCAATTTAATAAGCGAGATTTAAAAGGATGGAGCTCCGAATCAAGCCGGAGTGTCTGCAACTCAGCCCCCACACGGCGAACTCAGCGGCAATCTTCAAGCACTGGCTGGTGTGTTTTAAAGAATATCTCGGAACGGCCGAAAATACACCCACGGGAGAGCAGAAACTGCAAGTCCTGCACTCGAGGGTGAACCCGGAAATTTACACCCTCATCAAGGACGCGGAAGGCTTCGATGAAGCAATAGAGCTGCTAAAAGGACATTATATTCGCCCGGTAAACCAGGTCTACACCCGACATCTGCCAGCAACGAGGCAACAAATCCCTGGGGAATCGCTGGAAGAATTCTACCGTGCGCTCCTGGTGTTGGGGAGAAACTGCAGCTGCCCGCAAGTTTTGGCGAGCGAAACACAGAACTCTTGATTCGGGACGCTTTCGTGGCAGGTATGCTGTCCTCCCAAATCCGCCAGCGATTGCTGGAAAAAGACACCCGAGTCCTCAAGGAGGCACGGGCCCTTGCACGCTCCCTGGATGTGGCCTCCAGAAACACCCGCACGTATGTTTCCGACCGCGCGGCAGCCCCCTGGACAGCGTGGAACCCCTCCGCAGCCGACCCCGAAACATCCCCCATCCCCCCACAAGCTTGTGCTGCAAGGCAGCCTGGCAACGCCGGGGGGCCCCACTGCTACTTTTACGGGCAGGCTAAGCACCCCCGGCAGCGCTGGCCTGCCCGCGCATCCACCTGCAAGGGATGCAGTAAAAAGGGCTACTTCGTGGTGGTATGCCAGGCCCGTGCGGTCGCCGCGGTCTCTGGCGGCGAATGTGGACTGCCACCACAAACCTTTCCATGGTCCCCGTGCCGCCAGCGTGCGCCGCCATCTTCCTACTCCAGGGCCATGTGCGGCCCCCATGCGCCACCATCTTGTGCTGCGGACGCCACGTTAGATGGATGGGCGCCACCATTTTGTGCACCCCCAGCCATGTGCGACCAATGGGAGCCGCCATTTTGGATGGACTCCCAGGACCCCAGCTCGGCTGACCACACACCGCCCGAAGAGAACAGTCAACTGCTGCGATTAGCCTCGGTGACCCTGGATCAGTCCCGGCCTCGAACACTCCCAACTGCTACAACAACAGTACGAATCAACGGGCACGAGACGTCCTGCTTAATCAACTCTGGGAGCACGGAGAGCTTCATACACCCTGACAAGGTAAGGCGCTGTTCTCTCCTCGTCCACCCCGTTAACCAAAAAATCTCCCTTGCCTCCGGTTCCCACTCAGTAGAGATAAAGGGGTTTTGTGTAGCAAACCTCACAGTCCAAGGAAGGGAGTTTAAAAATTATCGGCTCTACGTCCTTCCCCACCTCTGCGCGGCCACACTCCTACGTTTAGACTTCCAGTGTAATCTCCAAAGTCTAACTTTCAAATTCGGCGGCCCTATACCCCCCCCTTACTGTCTGTTGCCTCGCGACCCTCAAAGTCGATCCATCTTCCCTGTTTGCGAACCTCACCATGGATTGCAAACCCGTCGCCACCAGGAGCAGACGGTACAGTGCCCAGGATCGATCTTTATTAGATCAGAGGTCCAAAGGCTACTGAGCGAAGGAGTCATTGAAGCTTACAACAGTCCCTGGAGAGCTCAAGTAGTGGTGGTAAAGACCGGGGAGAAGCATAGGATGGTCATCGACTACATTCAGACCATCAACAGGTTTACGCAGCTGGACGCGTAACCTCTCCTCCACATATCCGTCCTGGTAAACAGGATCACGCATTACAAGGTCTTCTCCACGGTGGATCGTAAGTCCGCCTACCACCAGCTCCCCATCCGCACTAGTGACTGCATATACACTGCCTTCGAGGCAGATGGGCGGCTCTATCACTTCTTAAGGGTTCCCTTCGGTGTCGCCAACAGGGTCTCGGTCTTCCAGCACGAGATGGACCGAATGGTTGACCGGTACGGTTTACGGGCAACATTCCCGTATCTCGATAATGTCACCATCTGCGGTCACGACCAGCAGGACGACACCAACCTCCGAAAATTCTTCCAGACCGCAAAGAGCCTTAACCTAACATACAATAAGGATAAATGCGTGTTTAGCACCGACCGCCAAGCCATCCTTGGCTACGTAGTGCGAAATGGAGTTATAGGCCCCGACCCTGAATGCATGCGGCCCCTTATGGAGTTCCCCCTCCTTCACTGCTGCAAGGCCCTGAAGCGCTGCCTAGGGTTTTTCTTTTACTATGCCCAGCGGGTCCCCAACTACGCGGACAGGGCCCGTCCCCTGATCCAATCCACAGCTTTTCCCCTGTCGAAAGAGGCCTGCCAGGCCTTCAGCAAGCAGACATTGCAAAGGCCACGATGCACGCCATCGACGAGTCCCTCCCCTTCCAGGTCGAGAGCGACATGTCTGACGTAGCTCTGGCGGCCACCCTCAACCAAGCAGGCAGACCCGTGGCCTTCTTCTCACATACCCTCCATGCTTCTGAAATCCACCACTCTTCAGTCGAAAAGGAGGCCCAGGCCATAGTAGAAGCTGTGCGACATTGGAGGCATTGCCTGGCCGGCATGAGATTCACTCTCCTCACTGATCACCGGTCGGTTGCTTTCATGTTCGATAATGCACAGCGGGGCAAGATAAAAAACAATAAGATCTTGCGGTGGAGGATCGAACTCTCCACCTACAACTACGAGATCTTGTATCGTCCCGGGAAGCTAAACGAGTCTCCTGATGCCCTGTCCCACGGTACATGTGCCAACGCACAAGTGGACCGCCTCCGAGCCCTCCACCCGGGGGTTGTCGTGTTGGGTGTTCTGTTTAAGCCGGATTTTGTACGTGTAGGGCAGTGTGCCCATGCCCTCGAAAACATCCTGGTTGTGCATGAGGATTGAGTTGAGCTGCGCCCTAAGTCTGCATCTGGGAAATCGGACGTGCCTTCTGGAGAAAGAGAGTGTACACACCGAACGAGGTGGAGGATTTTGCACGTCTGTGCGCCTAACAGAGAGTCCTTTGAGGAGCCCACGTTTTCGAATGGTAGTGTGGCTTTACATGAGTTGTGTGTCACTTCGAGCTGGCACGACCCCGTGGCGGGGATGACGTTGCCATTATAATCAACGAGTTGACAGTTGGATGGCAGAATAGGTGGTTTAACCTTCAGGGTCTGGAATGCTGACCATGCAAGGAGATTTGCGGAGGCACCAGTGTCCAGGCAGAATGTGATCTGGGATCGGTTGACCGTCAGGGTGGCACAACACTCGTTGTCCGGATCAATGCTGTGCACTGACAGCGGCTGGTGCATTCGACTCGGGGACAGCTTGTTCTTGTTGATGACAGCAACGCGGAAGGGCTCCCTGTCCTCAGCATCATTGGTCTATGTGACATCGGGATCGGACTCGGTGAACGTGGGTTGAATTGCCTGAATGTTTCTGCGAGGCTGGTTAAATGGGTACGAGTTGGCAGGGTGAGCTGGTCGACAGCAGGCAGCATAGTGGCCCAACCTGTCACAGAGTAGGCATTGTCACGCTTTGGCAGGACATTGCCGCTTTAAATGGGTGGAGCCACAGTTGCCGCACGTCGTGACGTCAGTGCGTTTGTTGCGCCACCGCGCATGCGCGGTGCGGTCTTGTATTTGGTTTTGTCCTCGCCGTCCGTAAATGTAAGGGAGTTGAAGATGTGGATGGCGTGTTGCCCCGCCGTGGAGAGAAGAAGGGCAATCTTCCTGGTGTCCGATGCATTCTCCCTGTCTGTGGCCTCGAGGAAGAGTTGGAAGCGCTGCTTGAACAGTTTCCAATTGACCCCGAGATTGCCAGAGATTCGGAGCGGCGGCGGGTTGATGTTCTCCATGGTACAGGACGGCGGATTGCTGATGCGTTGCAGGTAGGTCTCACAAGCGCTGGCTTGCGTCCACTTCTGGTATCATGTCGTGTTGGGTGTTCTGGTGTACAAAAGATCCAACACGGCTGGAGATGGTGTAACTCAATTTTATTCACTACTTAACTATAACAGCACACTGCTAACTTGGATACATGCATTACCAGCTAATCTGTGGACACTGTCCTATTACTATCTGGGTGAGGCACTCAGCACATGGTGAACGTCTGAGTGGCAGGCTCTGAGCTCGGTGCTCTGAGCTGGCTGCTGCTGGAACTGTGGTGACCCTGTTTTTATCGTGCGTGTGCTCTCACTGGTGATTGGCTACGATGTTGTGTGTTTGTTGGTTGGTCCGGCTGCATGTCCATCAGTGTGTGTTTGATTGCACCATGATATGCTGATCTAAATATCATGACAGTGGTCACTAGCTTTTTCCACTTTATCAAGACCCGCAACCTGCCCCACTCCATCGAGGAGGTCAGGACAGCCACCAGGGACTGCCAAATCTGCGCGGAGTGCAAATCGCACATCTACTGGCCAGAGAAAGCACACCTGATAAAGGCTTCCCGTCCCTTTGAATGCCTCAGCATGGACTTCAAAGGCCCCCTCCCCTCCACCGACCACAACACGTACTTCCTGAACTTGATTGACGAGTACTCCCGGTTCCCATCCCCTGCCCCGACATGACTGCAACCACCGTCATCAAGGCCCTCCATAGCATTTTTGCACCGTCTAGGGGTGTCGAAGCTGTCACAGAGATCGAGGCCATGCCCCCGGAGTCACAGACGCCCGAGCTTCCACCGGAGTCACCACCGAAGTCTCGACGATCACGGAGGACGACCAGGGCCCCCGATCGACTGATTGCTTCATTTTAAAGTGTATAGTTAATTATGAATCATAAATTGTAAATAGTAAATAGAATTGTAAATAGTTACAAAACGCTGTATGGAGGTATTACGGTACCTCCATAACTATAATTTCTACCACGTTACCATGTTGTAATATCAGGCCACCACCCTCGCCGGACTCTTTTTTAACAGGGGGTGAATGTAGTAGTCTGTGTAGAGGTATTACGGTACCTGGTAATGCTGAAACACCATTGGTAGATATTGTATGTTTCCTATTGGTCAAACTGTAGGGTAGCTCCGCCCTGCAAGGCGGGGTATAAGAGCCCATGCTGCCCCAGCAACCTTCATTATGTAACTGAGCTGCTGGGGGAAACATCTAGCTTATTAAAGCCTTCAGTTGGACTACAACCTCGTTTTAGTGGTCATTGATCGTGCATCACGTGATTTGAAGAGTTTGGGATCATACTGGCTGTCTATTGCTTTCTATAATGATTGTTTTACAATATGTACACTTTTTACTTTCAGATCTTTGGGACGGAACGAGGCCCCCAGCCAGAGAAGCCGGCCCGCCGATCGGTGGGCCCCGATCGCGGGCCAGGCCACATCGGAGGCCCCTCCCCCCCCCACAGGCCGCCCCCCAACCCTTCGATGCCGAGGTCCTGCCAGCTGAGAGCAGGTGTGAATGGCACGGCGGGACTCGCTGTTTTTACGACGGCTGCTCAGCCTGGTTGGCGGGCCAGACACGTCGAGTGGCCCCCCATCTGGCGCTGCGCCAACCACGCCGGCACCAATGGCGCCGATTCTCTGCGGAGAATCACGTGCCGGCGTCGGGGCGGTGTGGCACAATTTGCGCCGGTCGTGGTGATTCTTCGGCCCGGCCCCGGGCTGAGAGAATCCCGCCCCATAACCTTGCAGAGATACTTTGTGATTTCTTCGAACCGGCTGAATTTTTAGATTGTTTAAATCAGTCATGCTGATTAAATTGGCTTTGGCACCAGTGTCTAACTTCAATTGGACCACTGTACCATTCACTTCAAGTGGTAGCAGCCAATTGTCCTCAACAACACCATTTATTTTAAATGGAGTATCAGTTTACATTTCCTTAAGTGCTAAAGCATTTATTGATGTCTGGAACAAAACTTGCCAAATGGTGGACACTGCCTTAATTTCTGCCTTTGGCCACATCATTTACACAGAAATACTTAGTCCTGATCTTTAGCTTGTTTGTTGGTGTGCGAGGAGCTGCAGGACCTTTCTCCCCTTTTTTTTGGACATTTCTTGCCTTTTTGGAGAAAGGGCGGCAACCGGAGTGCTTTCCTCCAAGAAGATGTCACCATTACTGAGAAACATTTTAGAATGCTGTGCCATTAGCTCGTGAACCTGACAAATCTTAACTGTTTGTTCCAACAACAGCTCCAATTCCCTCAGCAACCGTTCCCTCAGCTTATTTTCATTCACACCAAACACAATTTGGTCCCAAATCATGGAAAATCCCACCGCAGAAAAATTACAGGTTTTAGCTTTTAACTTTAAATCAGTGATGAAGTGATCTATTGACTCTTCTGTCTTCTGTAAATGTGATCTAAACACATAGTGTTCATAAATGTAATTCTTTCTGGGGGTGCAATGTTCATCAAATCTTCGATTTACTTTGTTAAATGTTTTACCCTCTTCAGCGTTTGCAAATTTAAATGTATTAAACACAACAATTGCTTCGGGCCCTGCTGCAGTTAGGAGCATCGCTACCTTACACAAATCTGATTGATCTCCTAAATTTACTGCAGTACGAAACAGATTAATTATTTGCTTAAACACATGCACGTTGCTGTCCACATTACCATGAAATCTGAGACTCATTGGCGGCTTCAATGACTCCATGTAGTTCATTCTTGTAGTTTGCAAAATCTTCAAATCTCCAAGAACCTCGTAGCAGGCTTCACTCGATGATGTGATAGTTTTTTTCTCGTGTTTAATACCATCCAGACCTGGTACCATGTAATGTTCTTGTCGGATGCCCTGATTTATATTAAAAGAACTGCAGGTTAAATATATACAAAACAACAGATGGATAACAATATAAACATGCACAAACAACCTTTCTCCTGGCTTGCTAGTCAGTCTGAAGTCACCTGACTCTAACATTCACTTATGTACTAATGAGACTCCTAGTGGTCAGTCGGTGAATTACAACACAGCCATGATATCACCACACCGAGAATAATTTTAGAAGAGAGGTGGACAGCTACTTGAGAATGAGGAACGTACAGGGTTATGGACAAAAATACAAGGATGCAGGACTAGGCCCATCTGCTCTTCCACAGAGTCAGGACAGACATGATAGGCCAAATGGCCACCTTCTGGGCTGTAAGGTTATCTGATCTGATGGGTGGAATTTAATGCTCGCAAGGCAGGTTGGCAGGCGTGGAGGATGGGGACGGGGGGGGGGGCAGAATTGTGCAGCATGCTGAAAATTGCTTATTGTCACAAGTAGGCTTCAAATGAAGTTACTGTGAAAAGCCCCTAGTCACCACATTCCGGCGCCTGTTCGGGGAGGCTGGTACGGGAATTGAACCATGCTGCTGGCCTGCCTTGGTCTGCTTTAAAAGCCAGCTTTTTAGCCCGGTGTGCTAAACCAGCCCCTATTGGCTTCGCCCTGCCATTTTCTGACCTGCTCCCAGCACACTTTTACCCATGGTGGGTCAGGTGTCAGAAGGCTTGCCCACACATGTGGCAATGAATGGCCACTGCTGCTATTGGAATTTTACCTGTGGGGGTTGGCGCCAAGTGTGAAACCTTGCAGTTTTCACTGTTCAGGTTGCAGTGGGTGAGGCATATCCCTCCTTTATGGCATGCCCATACCCATTGGTGACGTGCTGTCCAAAATCTTCCCACCCCTTGTGTATCCCTCATATTTTGTTCCACTGACACCCCACTCAGGCCCTCACGATGGCCTGCCATTAACGGTCTGTTGGGAATTAGATGCAGTGTTCATCGCTCCTGGTAGAAATACTGAGATCAGAGAGCCTTTGGCATTTTGATTGTCCGGCTACTCTTGGAGTGGGATTTTGTCTCCTGATGGAAATGGAAGACCCGGGTGCAGATTTAGTTCGAAGGAGGACGAAGAGTCTCTGGGAGGAGGTGGCAAATTAGCTAAGTGAAGTTTCTGTGATAAAGATGTCAACCTCCAAGATGAGAAAGAAATGCAACATCTTCAAGAATTTCACCAAATTATGTTACTGCTCATTTCTCCTGCGCTCTTCTTTGGTATTTCTGAAACAATAATGACAAATTCTGGACAAACATGATTAGGAATTGGCAGAGGATCTCATTGTGATGTGAACACGATCAGCAGGACCATGACGCCAACCTTGCCAAATTTCTCCACACCGCCACTCTCCTCAACCTAACCAACAACAAGGAGAAGTGCGTGTTCAGCACGAACCGCTTAGCCATCCTTGGCTATGTGGTCCAGAACGGAGTTCTGGGGCCTGATCCTGACCGCATGCACCCCCTCATGGAACTACCCCTCCCCCACTGCCCCAAGGCCCTCAAATGATGCCTGGGGTTCTTTTCTTATTATGCCCAGTGGGTCCCAAACTATGCGGACAAGGCCCGTCCATTCATTCAATCCACTCTTTTTCCCTTAATGGCCAAGGCTCACCAGGCCTTCAACCGTATCAAGGCCGACATCGCCAAGGCCGCGATGCACGCGGTCGACGAGATGTTACCATTCCAAGTCGAGAGCGATGCAGCAGACGTCGCTCTAGCCGCCACCCTCAACCAGGCAGTTTTCACGAACCCTGCATGCCTCCGAAATTCGGCATTCCTCTGTCGAGAAAGAGACCCAAGCCATCGTTGAAGCTGTGCGGCATTGGAGGCATTACCTGGCCGGCAGGAGATTCACTCTCCTCACTGACCAATGGTCGGTTGCCTTTATGTTCAATAACACACAGCGGGGTAAGATCAAAAACGATAAAATCTTGAGTTGGAGAATCGAGCTCTCCACCTACAACTACAAGATTTTGTATCGTCCCGGTAAGCTCAACGAGCCCCCCAATGCCCTATCCCAAGGTACATGTGCCAGCGCACAGGGGGACCGACTCCGGACTTTGCACGACAACCTCTGTCACCCGGGGGTCACACAATTTTACCAAATCATCAAGGCCCGCAATCTGCCCTACACCATCGAGGAAGTCAGAGCTATCTCCAGAGACTGGCAGGTCTGCGCGGAGTGCAAACTGCACTTCTGCCGGTCAGACCGTGCGTGCCTGGTGAAGGCCTCCCGCCCCTTTGAACGCCTCAGCGTGGACTTCAAAGGGCCCCTCCCCTCCACCGACCGTAACATGTACTTCCTCAGTGTGGTCGATGAATATTCTAGATTCCCCTTCGCCATCCCATTCCCCGCCTACGTCCACTGCGACAGGGGATCCTCATTCATGACTGATGAGCTGCGTCAGATCCTGCTCAACAGGGGTATCGCCTCGTGCAGGACGACCAGCTACAAACCCCGGGGAAACGGGCAGGTGGAGCGGGAGAATGGGACGGTCTGGCGGGCCGTCCAGCTGGCCCTACGGTCCAGAAATCTCCCGGCCCCCTGCTGGCTGGAGGTACTCCCCGACGCCCTGCAGCACTCCAATCGATCGCTCCTGTACACTGCGACTAATGAAACACCCCATGAACGTCTCTTTGCCTTCCCTAGTAAGTCCACCTCTGGACTTGGCTCGCAGCTCCAGGACCCATACTCCTCCGTAAACATGTACCACTCTACAAGGCGGACCCGTTGGTTGAGAGGGTACAGCTACTCCACGCCAACCCACAGTACGCCTACGTAGCATACCCCGACAGGCGCCAAGATACAGTCTCCCTCAGGGACCTGGCACCAGCAGGTTCCGCACACTCACCCCCCCCCCCCGGCCCGGTGCCACCCCCCTCCCCCCCACCCCCCCCCACCCCCCCCGGCGCACCCAGCCGCAACCTCCGCCCCAGGAAAATCCGTCCTTCCACTGCCCACACCCAGGAATGAAGTGGACTTCGACATGCTCCCGGAGCCACCGAAGACCAGACCGACACCAGAATCACCACCAGCACTGAGGTGCTCCCACTGGCAGATTAAGGCTTCGGACCGACTGAATCTGTAACATGACCTGGACTTTTAAAACATCATCACTCTGTATATAATTTTCCCCTCCACCCCGCTGGACTCAATTTTTTTTTCTCTCTGTACTTTAAAACATCTACCTGTACATAGTTCTCCACCACCCCCGCCGGACTCAATTTTAACAGGGGGTGAATGTGGTAGTCACCATTGATGTATATATTGTATATAGAGGATGTCCATGTAGGTGCTTTACGGTAAGGCCCAGTACTACAGGTATGGGGGTAGTTCCCTGCCTGCTGGCTCCGCCCAGTAGGTGTAGTATGAATATGTGTGCTCCTCGTACAGCAACCATTTTGCCAGCTGCTGTAGGAGGCCACACATCTTAGTGTAATAAAGCCTCGATTGCATCCAACTCTCGTCTTTGTGTAATTGATCGTGCATCACCCATAGAGATGACAGGCAGCTTGTCGGCTGGCGTGGGGCATGTCTGTGCCTCCCTGCTCACCATTCATGGACAGGCAGCTGCCTCAGCCATCTTTCACACAGACAGTGACCTCCTGAAGTCACAGTCAGTGTGTTGGATTGCAGATCTGAATGTGACCTCTAGAACCCCTGATTCTTGGCCATGCCTCTCTGTGGGAGCCGCCACTCTCTGAATGGAGGAGACTGTATGCTCAGTGCTCAGGGTCAATGCAGTGCTTAAGATCCACATGGATTCCTCCACAGTGGAGACCATGGCATACAGGTCCTCAGGGACCTGAGCCAGATCTTCCCGTGCAATGCACTGGACATCCAGTATCTTCCACCTGATGGACAATGCCAGAAACTCATCTTCTGCCTCAAACTCAGCATGGTCTTGGTCTCCAACAGACTCCCAACTGCCAACACCCTGGGCGCTCTTTGCCTCCTCCAGCTTCTCTTGTGAGTGTGATGCGCCCTCACCACTGTTGAGCCAACATGCTAGAGCCCACCGACATGCCTGTGCCAACACTGGTGCTTCGGGCAGCGAACAGATGTGATGCGGATGCATCACTCGATGGTTCCTCCCTGGGTGTCAAGTGAGGGTCCTCTGGGTCAGCCGACCGTCAAGAGAACGGTGATTCTGAGGTAGAACAGAATATGTCAGTTGAGAACATCATCACTGAAAGTGTCTGTGCAATCATGATGGTCGTTTGCCAGAATGGACAGGCGCTGTGAGCTGCCAAGCGATGGGTACACAGGATTTGAACATTCATTGGAGATGCCACGATGTTGCCCTTCTTGCCCATTTCCCCAGTCGCTCAACTGCCCACTACACTCTTACTGAGATCCCTGCGTCTCCAAGACCTGTGGACCTTCATTCTCACTAGCACTCCATATCCAGTACGTCCAATTCCAACCTGGACAGGGTCAGGATTTTGGGCACCCCACCACCCATTTCTGTGTCCTACAGTGGATTGCAGCTTCTCTTCTGGACTTAAACAATCACATTCATCAGTCCATCCTCTACCTGCAACACCATTCCTGCCTCACTACCCAGCTCCTCACCGGAGAGCCATATTGAAGTGCCTGTCAGATTGGCAAAAAAGGTAAATGGGCGGTGGGTTGCCACAGTGGTTAGCACTGCTACCTCACAACACCAGGGTTCCAGGTTTAATTCCGGCCTTTAGCGACTGTATGGAGTTTGTACGTTCTCCCCGTGTCTGCATGGGTTTCCTTCAGGTGCTTTGGTTTCCTCCCACAGTCCAGCGATGTGCAGGTTAGGTGGATTGGCCATTCAAGGTTGTTCCATAGTGTCCAAAGGTTAGGTGGGTTACGGGATTAGGGTGTGGGCCCAGGTAGGTGCTCTTTTGGAGGGTCGGTGCAGACTTGATGGGTCGAATGGGCTCCTTCATCACTGCAGGGATTCTATGATTCTATGATCTCCTACCCATCGCAGGCACATTGATATTGATCATTTGGCACTATGCATCTCACACCCTTGAATGCCATGACTTATGGCCACCCTCCAAGACATCTGTACCCAGTTCCATGTCAAGTTGGTATTCACCCGAGCACAGTGCAGAAGAAAAGAACCGTTTCAGGCAGTGGATCTATGGTGTGTTGTGTTATGCTGCTTCGGGTAACACAGGCTGCTACTTGATGCAGTCTTAATTAAAGGATGCTCCAGACTCTGAAATGAGTTCAACGTGTTTATTGAACTATTAACACAGTTCTCAAATGAGTTTGACTCTCTGCTAATCTAACTGTAGTAACCCAGTCTAACTGTACCAGCTTGCTCCAAGCCATGTGCTGGGGTGTGATGCTGCTGATCAACCCTGTCTAACTCGCTAGATGTCTGTCTGCGGAAAGAGGCAGGGTGTGATCCCTTTTATAGTGTTTATGTCATGCCCCCTTGTCTTGATGCCACCTTTGAGTGTCCTGACTGCCCATTGGTTGTGTCCTATTTTGAGTGTTCATTGGTTGCATGTTTGCATTTCATGACATCTCCCCTTTTTCATTTTTGATATATATACATGTGAATGTGTCTGTCTTACTTAGGAATACAGAACAGGACAAACAAAACAAATGCTCATAAGTCCAGTCTCTGAGGCTTGCGTCTGATCCTCGTTGACCGCCGGAGAGGTGGTGGAGGGGATGACGGTGTCTTGACAGGCGAGTGGGAGGCACGACTGGTGGCCTCGTGGTTCGAGGTGTCAGGAGGTGGCAATTCGACATGTGGAAATGGAGGGGAAAGTGGTTGTGGGCAAGCAACTTTTCGCAGTGCCCTTCGATTCCTTCGCACAATGGAGCCATCAGCCATACATATGACTTAGGATCTGGGCGCGGCCTGTCGAACAACGACAGCCAGAGCAGACAACCACCATCCGGTATCTTGATCCTGACTGTGTTTGCCGGGGATAGCACAGTCAGATCGGTGGCAATTGCGTCATAGCCCTGCTTCTGGATGTCGCGAAGCTGCTGCATCTTCTGCAGCATCGGGAGGTGATCAAGATTGGGCCGATGTATGGCTGGAAGTGTCGTCCACAGGTCCTTGTTCATCAGGAGTTGAGCTGGCGACTTGCCAGTGGACAAGGGAGTCACCCGGTATGCAAGTAGTGCAAGGTGTATGTCGGAAGCGGAGTCCGAGGCCTTGCGGATGAGCTGCTTAACGATGTGCACCCCTTTTTTGACTTTGCCATTGGACTGCCGATAGTGCGGATTGGAGCTGACATGCCTGAAATTGTAGCTCTTGGCAAACGTGGACCATTCTCGACTGTGGAAGCACGGGCCATTGTCGCTCATGATGGTGTTCGGGATGCCATGCCGTGAGAATGTCTCTTTACACTCTTTGATGACTGGTCTGGCAGCTTCAGCACCTCAGGATAGTTCAAAAAGTAATCGATGATTAATATATAGTCGCGACCATTCGCGTGGAATAGGTCAATGCCAACCTTGGACCATGGAGAGGTCTCCAGGCCATGTGGTTGGAGCGTCTCCTTGCTCTGCGCTGGTTGGAACTCTGACAGGATTCGCAGCTCAGGACCATGTCCGTGATGTCCTGGTTGATGCCGGGGCAGTAGACAGCTTGTCGGGCCCTGCGTCTGCACTTTTCTACGCCCAGGTGTCCCTCATTAATCTGCTGCGTACCATGCTCTGGAGACATAGCGGGATGACTATCCTGCCCAGCTTGAGCAGGATGCCGTCGATCAGCATCAGGCCGTCCTTGACGTTGTAGAAATGAAGGCATTGCCCTTTCTGCCAGTCATTGCTGAGGTTGTGGATGACTCGCTGCAACAGGGGGTCTTTGGCCATCTCTTCTCGGATGAGAACAATCTTCTCATCTGTTGCCGGGAGAGTGCTTGCACACAGATGTACCTGCAATTCAATGTGCTGGATGATCTCCAGCGGTTCACTCGGTGAGGTGACGGAGCGGGACAATGCATCGGCGATGATGAGCTCCTTGCCAGGTGTGTACACAAAATTGAAATCATACCTCCGGAGTTTGAGCAGAATTCTCTGCAAACGAGGCGTCATGTCGTTCAGATCCTTTTGGATGATGTGGACCAGAGGCCTATGATCCGTCTCAACAGTAAATGTTGGCAAACCGTAGACATAATCATGAAGTTTGTGAATGCCGATGAGAAGACCTACACACTCCTCAATCTGCGCATATCTGGTCTCAGTGGGCATCATGTTGCGCATGCGCGGTGCGATTCTCGGCCGTCTGCACCTGCACAGTGCGGTTTTCGGCTGTTTTGTGTTCCCGATCGCATTGCGCATGCGTCGGGCCCCAGGAAGAGCGCGCGAAATGGCCGCTTTCATCAATGTGGAGGTGCTGCATCCGGGAGATGGCCTGAACACTCTCCACCTCGTGGGAGGCTTGTTTTCACTTTCTGCCGTTTGTACTGTGAATAGCGATTTTTAGAGTGCTCATGCACAGTACACGTTTCAATCGCGACTGGTAGGGTCACGTGCTTGATTTTCAACAATTGCTCTCGCAGAGTATCAGAGTGGACTCCAAAAACGATTTGGTCTCTGATCATGGAGTCAGTGATATCACCGAAGTTACAGGATTGCGCTAGCAGTCTAAGGTTAGTTAGATAGGAGGTGAAGGATTCGTCTTTACCTTGCATCCTCTGCTTGAAGATATAGCACTTGAAGATTTCGTTGGTGTCTACCTCGCAGTGGCTGTTGAATTTGTCCAGGATGGTTTGGTACTTTGTTTTGTCCTGCCCTTCGGAAAAGTGAAAGGAGTTGAAGATCTCTATCGCATGGTCACCCGCAGTGGTGAGTCGAAGAGCTATCTTCCGCGCATTGGTCGCGCCATTGCGGTCGGATGCTTCCACGTATAGTTGAAATTTCTGCTTGAATGATCGCCAGTTGGCACTAAGATTGCTGGTGGTCCTGAGCTGATGAGGAGCTTGAATCTTGTCCATTGTGCCTGTATGCAGTAGCTGGTTGTCACGGATCTTGCTGAGTTGAACTAAATAGATTGAACTGTCACTCCTGGTATCATGTTGTATTATGCTGCTTCGGATAACACAGGCTGCTACTTGATGCAGTCTTAACTAAAGGATGCTCCAGACTCTGAAATGAGTTCAACGCATTTACTGAACTATTAACACAGTTCTCAAATGAGTTTGACTGTCTGCTAATCTAACTGTAGTAATGCAATCTAACTGTACCAGCTTGCTCTAAGCCACATTGTCATGTGAGAGTACCTTTAAGAAATGGGTGTTTATAAATGGGTGTGTATATAAGTATTTGTAGTGAGAGTACCTTTAAGAAATGGGTGTTTATTACTGCGGTGATGTCAAAGAGTGGGTTGAGCTGGGCTGTCTGTCAGCTTTTTACTTTCGTTTTAGGCTGTTTGCTGCAGGGTTGTGTGTTAGTTTCGTTTTCAGAGCTGGATAGCTGCAGTCACAGCCAGAAGGTGTATTAGACTCCCTCTCTGTAATCTAAAGACTGTAAATCGATCCTGGTGATTTAAAACTAATAACAGTAGTGACTTTAACCTGATGTGCTTCTGGTAAAAGGTGTTTTAAGTCTTAGGGATGGTAAAAGGAAAGCTGACAGGATTACTTAGTGTTGTAGTCTTTGGGGGTTGTATTTAATTAATGGTTGCTAAGATGTTCACTGTATGTTTTAAAAAGGTTAACTTGAGTTCATAGAATAAACATTGTTTTGCTTTAAAAAATACTTTTCCATTTCTGCTGTACCACACCTGGAGAGTGGGCCGTGTGCTCCCCATACCACAATCTATTAAATGTTGTGGGTCAGGTGAACTCCATGATACACTTTGGGGTTCTCTAAACTCTGGCCCATAACGTGCTGGGGTGTGATGCTGCTGATCAACCCTGTCTAACTCTCTAGATGTCTGTCCGTGGAAAGAGGCAGGGTGTGAGTGCCCCATCCCTTTTATAGTGTTTATGTCATGCCCCCTTGTGGTGATGCCACCTCTGGGTGTCCTGACTGCCCATTGGTTGTGTCCTATTATGAGTGTTCATTGGTTGCATGTTTGCACATCATGACACGGTGCACCACATCAAGCCCACTCACCTTGGCAGCCACCTCCATCCAGGCCTTCTTCGGTTGGTGGAACGACCACCTGTAGCCATTGTGTGGCATGAGTATTTCATACTGAGCACTCATTGCCTCCAATAGAGCGTGCAGACAACTATCTGGGAATCGTGGGGCAGAGTGCCTGCCATGCCCACAGGGTGCTGAGGCCATCACTTGTGCCAAATTTCCCACCCTCTGATCA
Organism: Scyliorhinus torazame; assembly: GCF_047496885.1. Lineage (NCBI taxonomy): Eukaryota > Metazoa > Chordata > Chondrichthyes > Carcharhiniformes > Scyliorhinidae > Scyliorhinus > Scyliorhinus torazame. Next base: position 275,490,180 of record NC_092713.1, on the reverse strand, counting down.
ACAGTTCTGGTGCACTCCGCGCCAACTGCTGGCAGATTTCACGGAGCAGCCTGGGCGCATTCCGCACCCCATTCCGAGTCACCAATTAACCCGGCGCCCATGCTGCTCTCCCTCCAGTTAGAAATGCTGCACTAATATCCAGCTGGGTGTCATACTGCCCGGTCCTGAATTGTCCACCCAGCGTGAAATTGCGTTGTTCCAATATTCATGAAACACTCACGCCCACGGATTTCCCAACGGCATGGGCGTGCCTCCAATGGGAAACCCAATTGGCCGGCTACCGGGACGGAGGATCCCGGTGCGCACCGGGCACCAATGACAAAACCGTCTTGAGGGGCTGTCAGGCCCCTCCTGCTATTTCTTATATTTGTAACATTACAATGTTCTGGGGAAAATGTTTGAAATTTGCTGTGTATACAGTTTAAATTGAAGGAGTGGGGTTTATTTCATCTGAAATACCATTGTTATAAAGTGTCCTTCAGCTCAATGTCTGACCTTCTCTGAATGATAGGAATGATAGGGCTGTTTAGCACAGGGCTAAATTGCTGGCTTTGAAAGCAGACCAAGGCAGGCCAGCAGCACGGTTCGATTCCCGTAACAGCCTCCCCGAACAGGTGCTGGAATGTGGCGACTAGGGGCTATTCACAGTAACTTCATTTGAAGCCTACTTGTGACAATAAGTGATTTTCATTTCATTTCATTTCAAAGGAGCAGGAGTACCAGACTTTGGCCCACTGAGCCGGTTGCACCATTCAATTCAATCATGGCTGCTCATTTATCTCAAAGGCACATTCCCAGCTATCCATATGTCCCTTTAAGTCATTAGTATCTGTACGATCCACTAAAGCAGCACACATGGGTCAACCAGGCAGAAAAAAGATCCTATTTATTCACAATACTACACTGTCCCTGAAGGGCCTCCTCCCCGACCTACTCCCAGGCTGGAGGTTTTATACGAGACAGCTGAGCTCTCAGTTAAAGGGACAAACCCCATTACCCGGGGAACTCATATTCAGAGGACGTCACTTGCAATCTAATTGTCCTGATACCGTGAACTCCCTCAGGGTAATAACAGCAATCATAAATCTACTGCGTTCTGCCTTGAACATGCCCAATCATTGAGCTTCCAAAGCCCTCTGGAGTATAGGACTCCAAAGATTCACCACTCTCTGAATAAAGAAATACCGTCTCAGTTCAGGTTTAAATGCTTCTTTCCATGCCCTCTGTGGCAGAGGCAGCCCGCCATTGGCTGGTGGTGAGAAGCTCTGGCCCCGCTACTATAGACGGGGTTTCCCATTCTGCCGAGGTCCCCTCTGCCAATGGGAAATCCAAGGCGGGGGTTTGCCGTCGGTGGTACCAGAAGATCCCGCCAGTGGGAACAGCTGGAAAATTCTGGCCTCTGTCCTTTAGTTCTAGATTCACCAGTCAGGGGAGACAGTGGACTGGATTCTCCGTTCCTCAGGCATAATGCGGAGGAGCTGTGCCGTTTTACGTGAAAAAAATCAGCGGCATCGCCTCACCGATCCTGCGACGGTGAGGGGCGAGCAGCCACGCCGCGTAAAACCCCCAGCTTCCACAATATAAACGGCCGGAGAATGGCCGGGTCCGTGACCCTGCATGTGCACGGCGACAATCTGCAACGGTCGCATTGTAAAACAGGGCGCCGGCCGTGTGCGGACCCGACCCGCCAGATAGTGCCCCACCAGGTCACCCTCCACCAGTTTCCCCAGTTCTTGCGGAAGCCCTCCCCAGCAGGCAGCACAGCTCCCGCCCGACTATGGCAGCACTGGACACAGTCCGTAGCCACCATGCCGGGCTCCCGACCGCTGAAACCCCACATCAACCACGCAGTCGGGAAAGCGGCCCATCGGGGGCAGAGCATTGGGTGAGAGCCTTCAGGTGATGCGCTGAGGTCGCCCCAATGGTGTGCAGCGCAAGTCACTATGACGCCGATTCAAAACCTGCGTTAAACAGGCGCCGCCCCTGATTTCGGCGTCAAAAGGGATTCTCCGCCCAATTGCCGATTATGAAATCGCCGTCAGGAACACAGAATCCCGCCCATCGTACCTGCATCCAGCCTGTCACACCCTGCTTGAATTCTGTAAGTTTGAATTGCTCTGAGTACAACCCCAGTTTCATCAACCTCTCCATGTAAGTCAATCCTCTGCACTCCCTCTCTGGCAAGCATATTCTCCCTTCGGTAAGGAAACTAAACTGGGCATAATATTGCAGCTGCGGTCTCACAAAAGCTCCATACAATTGCAAAAAGACTTTTGTGACCAATACCCTTGAGATGAAGGCCAACAGACAATTTTCTTTCCTAGTTGCTTTCTGCTGCAGCCTGCAAGCCTTTTAATATCTGATAATCTTTATTAGTGTCACAAGTAGGCTTACATTAAGCTTGCAATAAAGTTACTGTGAAAATCCCTTAGTCGCCACATTCTGGCACCTGTTCGGGTACACTGAGGGAGAATTCACAATGTACAATTCACCTAACAAGCACATCGTTTGGGAGGAAAGACCCAGAGGAAACCCACGCAGACACGGGGTAAACGTGCAGACTCCGCACAGGCAGTGACACAAGCGGGAATCGAATTTGGGCATCTGGTGTTGTGAAGCAACAGTGCTAACCATTGTGGTGCCATGTCACGTAAACTGTGATTCGTGAACAGGAAAACCCAGGTCCCTTTGGATATCAACACTTCCCAACCTCTCAACATTTAAGAAATACTCTGAATTTCTGTTTTTTCTACCAAAGTGGATAACTTCACAATTATTCACATTATATTCCATCTGCCGTGTTCTTGCCCATTCACTTCGCCTGCCCAAGTCCCTGCGAAGCACCTTTGCATCCTCCTCACAACTTTAGCCTGCCCCAGTCCCTTTGAAGCACCTTTGCATCCTCCACAGAATTTCTCACCCAGTTTTGGATCCTATCCATTTGCTCCGAGTCAAGTTTGTGGCACTGCCTATTCATCGAGATCAACGAGATTTATAATAGTTGAATCGGGGGGAGATCACGTGATGTGAGCATGTGACAGGCTGTGTTTTTACAAGCTCAGGTTCTGCTCATCTCTTCATCTTTTATTTTATCCGAGCGCACATTTCATAGTTTTCATTTATTTGGGATATATGTAGTTCACTATGTCCTTGGATGGTCTTGATTGGAGTTTTGTGATGAGGAGTCAAGTTAAATCGTAAAGAATCCTTGTTTGACTGGGGTGGGGCCCAGATTGCAGTGGTGAGCGGGCCTTCATCCAGGTGGTGCTGTGGGCATCGAGATGATGTTGGCCATTGAAAATGTTGTTCTGGATGAGCATCTCGGCTCCGTGGTGCAGGCTTTTGCTGCTCATTTTGAGGAACTGTGAGTTATTCTTGGGAGAATAGTGGAGGTGCGAGAGAATCAAGAGCACATTCCTTGGTAAGGGCACATCTTCGACTGAGATCCTGCTGCATGATGTGTCACCTATCCTGATGGGTTCATGAGGTGGAGGCCTGACAAGGAGTGTCCGTAAGCCTGGTCCCAGGGGAGAAGTGGGAGGCGAGTTTCCAATTGAGTTTGAAAATTGGCTGTCATCCTTTAGTAATCTTGATCTGGAGGCTGGGTGTATCAGATTTGATAGAGCACAGTGTATCTGGTCTTCGTGGCCTGGGTCGGTTGGGCCATGAGACCACCGGCCCTATATTATCCTGTCCTCGATGCTCGCCGTGAAGTGTTGGAGGTGGAAGTCATCCCCCCAGGCCAGGGCCTATACTGTGGATTGCTTGGGCATCAGGGCGGCTGCATGATGTAAGTGAAGGTGCTTCATTCGTTGATATCCTCGAGAGATCTGAGGAGTGTTTGATAATCCTGTTATGGCTTTGGCCTTTTCGAGCAATATAGATGGTGTTATTATCCTGCAGTTCTTCAATAATCCTGGATTGGGGAGGGTCACATGATTTGATTATTTTGTTGATTATTTGTTGTTGTCTTTTCTCCTGTGAGGGTGTACAAGGTGTGAGCATGAGGGCAAGAGTCGCCTGTTAACCTGTTCTAGCAAAAGCCTGATTGAGTCGATTAAGTGAAATGTGGTCTGTGCAGTTTTTCTCCTTGGTTTTATTGTGTATTGCTATCCTTGTGGTTATGGGAAGAGAGTGCTTTTTGGACACCCCTAACCTCGGTTATAATGAAGATGAGTGGAACCTCGGCAGGGTGATGGGTGGTTCGTTGGTGTGGAGTTGGGTGGTGGGGTTAGTTAAATCCTCACTGAGACTGAGGATAACCCCTCAGTTGCAGCAAACCGGGTATTTATTTTGTTTTTTGTTATTTTGAATTTAAGAATGCGTGCTTGTCTCCTTCGATAGCTCAGGCGGATTATGTACCCTGGGAGGATTGAGGTCCTTCTGACATTTCCTTGAAGTTGGAGGGGAGGGGTTTGGGGGGTTGCTTTTTTAGATTGTGTTTTGTACTTAACCCTGTTGGGTTCTTTTTTCTTTCTCATTTTGTTATTGATATTTTATGAAAACCTTTAATAAAAATTATTTTAAAAAAAAGAATAGGAGGAATCGAGTGGCGGTGCACACCATGTTGGGTTTGATCAATCCTTGACCGATATGTTGAAGAGACTGTTTGCCATTCTTCAACATTGTTGGAGACCTTGCCCTGTATGGGGGTAGGTTGATAGTGTGGGGTTTTGCACCCTCCTCCAAGTGGTCTTATATGGTGGTTTCCTGAGTATCCACCTCGTTGTGGTGGGGTTTCCATGTGGAAACAGTGTTTGCGTCTCTGTTGAGGCAGCGCTATCACTTTCCTTAATATCCTTTGTGTGATGGAGTGCAGTGTGGGGCGGTGGTTAATATTCCTAGGTAACTCGGGCGTTCTTCCCTTAGGGGTTTTTACTTCTTGCAGGCTAGCAGTGTACTGTTATAAATCCTGGTCAGGACCAGTGGTCTATGGGAAATTCCTTGTTGTACCGAGGAGGGAGGGGGGACAGGAAATCTGCCCCCACCCCCGCCAGGCACCCAATTATTGGGTCTCATGATGATTCCTCTCTTCAGTGAGGGCACCTCCCTGGCTGGTGGTCTAATCCTTTTTTTATTGTAAATGGGGGTGTTGCACTGCCCTGGGCGTGGTTAGTGAGGTGCAGGATCGGCTGGGGTGTAGGTTTTGGTGTGTGCAAGAAGTCATAAGGGTGATTCCTGTGTGTCAGAGTGTTCTGGGCTAGATCAGGCCTGTTGGCAACCTATTGCCTCCTGGAGCTTAAGATGTCCCCTTCTCAAACGCACTTATTAGGGACATTCTGAGAGGCTGGTCTTTGCTTCTTCTGTGCAGGGGGGCCTGGCGTTGACCTGAGTCCTATACTTCGGTTGATATCCTGTTGCCCGACCCCACCCCCCCCCCCCCCCACCCCGCCAATGGTCGGGATGCTTTCTTGTTTGGATGAGAAGTTTGTTCTCTTATACATTAATGGGTGATGGGCGTGCACCAGGGGAATACGGCCCCATGGTGTGGTCCTTATCCTTTGTTATCCTGTGGTCCATCCTGGTAGTTTTAGTTCTCCTTCCTTTTTGTGTTACTTGGGAGGTGTAGGCAGCATGATCATAATCCAAACATGTTACTGCTGATCCTCTCTGTATAAATGTGTGGAATTACATTGATTCTGTATAGGGCCTGAGGCTGGGGTTATGTTGCGTGCAGTGATATGTATGTGACATCCTTTTAGAATTGGGGATTTCCCGTATTTTTGTTGTATGCTCCCTTTTTTTTAAAGAGTGGGTATAAAGAATCCATGATTGATGCCTGCATGAATGCAGATGGATCTGGTATCTGAGGAGAGAAGTTTGCGATGTATCATTGGTGCCTCCTGCACTGCTGGCATTGAGGGAGATAAATATTGTTGCATGGCCGAACATGACATGAAAAGTTTACTCTGAACCCTCATGCCAATTGCAACGCAATCACTGCGTGGGAAGGTGTGCACCATTTTACCATGTTTTCACGGCCTGATTCTGTTTCTCCCTTTATCTCTGGTTGGGTTTATAGAGGCATCAAGTTATGTCGAATGATTGTATTGAGTTCGTTCTACTGCTGTTCTCCTGTCCCCTCGATATTCGTGTACACTGAGCCTTCTTTTTGCCTTGTTGTGCTATATCATTTTTGGTTGCGTTGTTTGGCAAAATGTAAAACCTTAGTAAACATACTTTTTTTAAAAACTGAATCTGAGAACTGCTATTGCGACATTGATTTCAGTTTACCAAGATTTTCATGAGCAAGTCGTAATCAATTCTTACTTCTAGATGCCAAATTTCATTGCTGGACTTAATAACTTGTCAGTCCGAGATTTTTAAAAAAAAAGAAATTGTCCTAAATTCTTTCAGCACTTCAGGTGCTTTTGAAAGAGTTGGGACTGTGCAAACATACAAACATACAGTCATACGAAATAGGAGCAGAAGTCAGCCATTCGGTCACTTGAGCCTGCCTCCGCTATTCAATATGATCATGGCGGATCTGTTTGTGTTGAGTTCCACTTTCCCCTTCTACCTCTGAGAACCTTTGGTTCCCTTGTCCAACAAGAGTCTATGTACATCTGCTTTAAAAAAAATTATCCTCCACTGCCTGCTCAGGCAGAGTGTTCGGAAGTCACCCATCACTCTGAGAGAAATATATTCTTCTCATCTCTGTCCTATGACGGCAACCTTCATTTTAAAACAATGCCCCCTAGTTTAGGACTCACACAGAAGAGAAAACATTCTTTTAAAGGAAACAGTATTATTGGCTCCCTTAAGGGATGCAACCCTGGTGTAATATTCTTGCCAAGGCCAGTCTTCAACACCACACCCCTTTATTTATATGGCGACAAAGTTTGCTGCCGTGGCTGACAGTGCAGTGTCCAAACCCAGGGACCTTCAAAATAATGGCCCGCTTTGAAGCAGTGGGTTTAAACTCCCGCCCACTCAATAGGGAAGTTCATATTCCACGAAGCTCACAGGGAGATCCAATGATGATCTCCTGTGTCCTTTGTGGCTACCATAATATCCCTTCCCCCTTAGGTTCATGTGAATCTATGCATCCTTTTTAAGCTCCTTGTGGAACGTACATTCAACATGTTTAGGACGTTTGGCAGGTGTTAAACTTGAGGGCAAGCTGAGGAGGCAGGACACAAGAACGACTTCAGATGTTCTGGGTTTGAACTCACACTGGATAAGCTAGGCAAGCACTTTATGAGCATCTGCCCTTATCAGAGTGACATGATTGCCAGTCGACTGGGGAGTTGGAAAGAACATTCTGGCCAAAGATTATTTTTTAAAATTCGTGCATCACCGGCTCGGTCAGTATTTATTGCCTATCCCTGGTAGCCATTGAACCGAGTGGCCATTTCATAGGGCATTTTTAAGAGTCAACCACATTGCTGTGGATCTGGAGTTAAATGTAGGGCAGACAGGAACAAAGAACATTACAAAATAGGAAGAGGCCATTCAGTCCACCAAGCCTGTGCCGATCCAGATTCCTTAATTCAACCATGAAATTTGGATAATAATAATCTTTATTGTCACAAGTAGGCTTACATTAACACTGCAATGAAGTTACTGTGAAAATCCCCTAGTCGCCACATTCCGGCGCCTGTGCGGGTACACAGAGGGAGAATTCAGAATGTCCAATTCACCTAACAGCACGTCTTTCGCGACCTGTGGGAGGAAACCGGAGCATCCGGAGGAAACCCATGCAGACACAGGGAGAACGTGCAAACACCGCACAGACAGTGACCCAGGCTGGAGTCGAACCCGGTGCTGTGAAGCAACAGTGCTCCCGTGATTTATAATTTAATTTGGAATGTTTGTTTTGGGGTCCTTTTAATCTAATTTCAACATTGTGGCAAATAGAACTGTGTGATGGTCAGTAACATGGGAAGGGAAAATGTGCAACTGTTGGTGAATGGGATTGTGTTCAGATAATTATCACCAATGACAGTTGCATGTTTGAGATACCACCTTAATGACAGAAGTTAAATATCTCATAAACGAAAAGGGTTTAAATTAATTCCATAAATCACTTCCATCTAAATCCTGGAAAATATATTCCTCCATGACAGCCTTTTTCTCAGACTTATCAATCAAATTGTAGACTCATGGGGCGAAATTCTCCGTTATCGGCGGAAACTCCGCCGATCGGCGCAAAAAACGGCGCAAATCCCACTTGCGTCACGTCATAAAAATGCGCCGATAGTCTGCGGCCCGAAATGGGTTAGCAGCGACGTAACGGGATCCGCGCTTGCGCAGTGGTTCACGCCGTGCAGCGTCATACGCGCTGCACGGCGTGACGGCTCATAAGGCCGCGCAGCTCCCCCCCACCCGACCGGAACAGCCGACCGCAACACCCGACTTGATGGCTGGCCGTCGCTCAGCCCCGAGGTTCGAGTCACGCGATGTGGAGGCGCTCCTGGATGCGGTGGAGCAGAGGAGGGACGCCCTGTATCCCGGGCACGGCCGCAGAGTTGCCCCACGCCACAGCCGGCGTCTGTGGAGGGAGGTGGCAGAGGCCGTCACCGCTGTGGCCCTAACACCACGGACAGGCACCCAGTGCCACAAGAAGGTGAACGACCTCGTCAGAGCAGGCAGGGTGAGCGTCCCCCATATCCCCCCCTCCCCCATATCCCCCCTCCCCCATATCCCCCCCATATCCCCCCTCCCCCATATCCCCCATATCCCCCCTCCCCCATATCCCCCATATCCCCCCTCCCCCATATCCCCCCTCCCCCATATCCCCCATATCCCCCCTCCCCCATATCCCCCATATTCCCCCACCCCCATATCCCCCCTCCCCCATATCCCCCATATCCCCCCTCCCCCATATCCCCCATATCCCCCATCCCCCATATCCCCCCCTCCCCCATATCCCCCCTCCCCCATATCCCCCATATTCCCCCCTCCCCCATATCCCCCCTCCCCCATATCCCCCCTCCCCCATATTCCCCATATCCCCCCCTCCCCCATATCCCCCCTCCCACATATCCCCCCTCCCCCATATCCCCCATATCCCCCCCTCCCCCATATCCCCCATATCCCCCCTCCACCATATCCCCCACATTCCCCCCTCCCCCATATCCCCCATATCCCCCCTCCCCCATATCCCCCATATTCCCCCCTCCCCCATATCCCCCCTCCCCCATATCCCCCATATCCCCCCTCCCCCATATCCCCCATATTCCCCCCTCCCCCATATCCCCCCTCCCCCATATCCCCCATATTCCCCATATCCCCCCTCCCCCATATCCCCCCCTCCCCCATATCCCCCCTCCCCCATATCCCCCATATCCCCCTCCCCATATCCCCCATATTCCACCCTCCCCATATCCCCCCTCCCCCATATCCCCCATATCCCCCCTCCCCCATATCCCCCATATCCCCCCTCCCCCATATCCCCCCTCCCCCATATCCCCCATATTCCCCCCTCCCCCATATCCCCCCTCCCCCATATCCCCCATATTCCCCCCTCCCCATATCCCCCATATCCCCCCTCCCCCATATCCCCCCTCCACCATATCCCCCACATTCCCCCCTCCCCCATATCCCCCCTCCCACATATCCCCCCTCCCCCATATCCCCCATATCCCCCCCTCCCCCATATCCCCCATATCCCCCCTCCCCCATATCCCCCCTCCACCATATCCCCCACATTCCCCCCTCCCCCATATCCCCCATATCCCCCCTCCCCCATATCCCCCATATCCCCCCTCCCCCATATCCCCCCTCCCCCATATCCCCCATATCCCCAAGTGAATCCAGCCCTAACCTTAACCTCTGCAATGCACGCGCAACCGATGGCGTGCATTCATATACCTGCCTAACACTGTTGCCTTTTACCCCTGCCACCACCCCCCCCCCCCCAGGAGAAGCGCGCACACAACAATAGGAAGCATGTGAGGACTGGAGGAGGGCCCGCTGATGAGAGGCCACTGACCGTACACGAGGAAAGGGCCCTGGAACTGGCTGGCGGACCTGAGGACCGGGAGGTTACTGATGCAGAGGTCGGGGCCCCACGAGCAAGTGAGCCACCAACAGCCCGTCCCCATATCCCCCCTCCCCTATATCCCCCTCTCCCGTATCACCTGATCACTGCCTGATGTCTAACCATGCATGCTTCATTGTGTATCGCAGGACCAAACGTCCAGGCACCCATCCCCGCAGATGCAGACCGCCCGCAGGATGCCCCTCGGAGACCACGGGAGACGGAGAGACCCGCACCCTCCAGCATGCGACGCCCGCAGGATGCCCCTTGGAGACCACGGGAGACGGAGAGACCCGAACCCTTCAGCATGCGACGCCCGCAGGATGCCCCTCAGAGACCACGGGAGACGGAGAGACCCGAACCCTCCAGCATGCGACGCCCGCAGGATGCCCCTCGGAGACCACGGGAGACGGAGAGACCCGAACCCTCCAGCATGCGACGCCCGCAGGATGCCCCTCGGAGACCACGGGAGACGGAGAGACCCGAACCCTCCAGCATGCGACGCCCGCAGGATGCCCCTCGGAGACCACGGGAGACGGAGAGACCCGAACCCTCCAGCATGCGACGCCCGCAGGATGCCCCTCGGAGACCACGGGAGACGGAGAGACCTGGAGCAACAGGGAGACGACACCCCCGTCACGTGCGGGAGCGACCACCCAGCGATGAGGGGGGCAGCCACAGGCCCCCGTCACATCCGAGCCAGGACACCACTACCCAGGACACCACTATCCAGGACACCACTATCCAGGACACCACTACCCAGGACACCACTATCCAGGACACCCCTACCCGGGACACCACTACCCGGGACACCACTACCCGGGACAGCACTACCCGGGACAGCACTACACGGGACAGCACTACCCGGGACAGCACTACCCGGGACAGCACTACCCGGGACAGCACTACCCGGGACAGCACTACCCAGGACACCCCTACCCGGGAAGACGAAATACCGGACAGTGACTCAGAGTGGATGGGTGGAGACGAACCCCCACCCCAAAGTGCCATGGACTCAGAGTGGGACGAAGAGCACGACACAACGCCACTGCTGTCACCAACACCCTCCACCATCGCAGAAACACTCACCACGGTTGGGCACTTTAGTGATGAGGCGTCTGGTACACTCACTGGTGCGCACAACACAGCCGTCCCGGTACAGCAGGTGGAGGTAGGAGCAGCAGAGGGACCGGGCGGTCGGAGGGCAGCCCAGGCCAAGCGAACATCTTCCGCCCAGATGGATCCCGGGTTCCTGCAGTTACCACACCCACACATAGATCCGATGCAACCACCGACACGGAGACGAGCGAATAGGGTGACGGGTGGCTTGCGGCGGCTGCGGTCGCAGGTGGAGGAGTCCACCCGCGTCCAGGAGCTGGGAGTGGTCCCGGTCATGCGTGCCACCCAGGCTGACACCGCACGGGTGGCGTCCGCGGTGGAGGCAATGGGTGCGACGGTGTCAGACATGGGGAACGGTTTGCGAGGCCTGGGGCCTTCCGTGCAGGCGGCATCTGTGGCCCAGGAAATGGCTGCCCTCTCACAGGAGGCCATGAGCCAGTGCCAGCGCCAGATGGCAGAGGCGCTCAACGCCATAGCCCAGTCTCAGCAGGCCATGGCCCAGTCTCAGCAGGCCATAGCCCAGTCTCTGCAGGCCATGGCCCAGTCTCTGCAGGCCATGGCCCAGTCTCAGCAGGCCATCGCTGAGGGCATCGGCGCCAGTGGCCATGTGCGAGCTGGCGTCGCACTGTCGCAGACAGGGTTCGACAACCCCCTGGGCTCCATGGCTGCAAACCTGCAGACCCCTGTCGATACCAGCACGGGCCTCCAGGACTGGCAGCGCCAGATGTCGGGGGCGCGTCGGATGGCCAGTCCGTTCACATCCCCCACCCATGTAGAGGCCTGGGGGCCATCGGGCACCCCGAGGGAGGAGGAGGTGGTGTGGTCCGTCCCGGCTCCCTCTGTAGGGGAGGTCCCGGTACACCGCGACACCTCGGACTCCCCCCCTTCCTTCCCAGGTGCATCGGGTGGGCAACGGGCAGGACAGGCTGGCAGCTCGCCATCCCAGTCGCCCGGGCCGCAGCCTGGCCCATCTAGGCCAGGACGCCCCAGGAAACGGCCGCCAAAGGGATCCAGTGTCAGAGGGCAGGAATCACAGGAGTCCACCTCCAGTTCTGCTGTACCGTCTGGGGAACCACGTAGACGTAGTCAAAGGGCCCGTAAGGCCAAACAATTAGACACTGAGTAAGTTGGCACGGGTGCAGGGCACAGATGAGTTTTAGGCGCTAGGGCACATGCATGAACTCCTTTGGTTATTAAAGTCAATGTTACACCTACCGAAGCTGCCTTTGTGCTCTGTCCAATGTGTGCGGGGGTGTCATGTACGTTGAGCGCAAGTGTGTGTGTGAGGGGTGGTCTTACCTCAGCCCCAGGTGAGTCTGCCCCCTTCCCCCTGGGCCGCCATCAACATCCCCCGGGCAGAGGACGGGCCCGTTTGCTGCAGTGTCACAGCCGCATGCAGGGATGGTCCGGGTGGATGGTGGTACTGTGGCCATGGGTCAGACATAGTCCAACGATGTAGAGCCAGGAGCTCATCGGAGGCGGGTTGTCATCATTCTCCATGGCCTGCGATAGACACGCGTCCACCCGCAACTGGGTGAGCCCGGCCCGTTGTGCCGCCGGTGGATCGGCAATTGGGAGTGGGGGGGTGGTGTGCATGCGGGTGGGGTGTGTGGGGTTGGGAAGGGGGGTGAGGGTGCTGGGTGGGTGGATGGGTGGGGGTTGTGGGTGGTCGGCTGTTGTCATGGTGTGCGGTCTGTGGCCATACTACCCGATTCCCACGCCCATCTAGTCAGTGAAGCGGGCGGCTATCAGCCTGTCCCGTGCCCGCTGGGCCAGCCGGTAACGGTGGACAGCCACCCGTCTGTGTCTACCCCGTCTGCCCTGACCATTGCCCCCATCCCCCTCATCTGGGGAGGACTGGGCCTCTTCCTGCTGCTCCTCCACTCCGCCCTCCTCTGCCTGCGGCACATCGCCCCTCTGCTGGGCTATGTTGTGCAGGACGCAGCACACCACAATGATGCGGCCGACCCTATCTGACCGATACTGGAGGGCGCCCCCAGAGAGGTCCAGGCGCCTGAAACGCATCTTCAGCACGCCAAAGCACCTCTCGATCACTCCCCTTGTCGCTACATGGGCATCATTGTAGCGGTTCTCCGCCTCATTGCGTGGCCTCCGTATAGGCGTCATCAGCCACGATCGCAATGGGTAGCCCCTGTCGCCCAGCAACCAGCCCCTCAGCCGGGGATGGCGTCCCTCGTACATGCCGGGGATGGATGACCGCGACAACACGAATGAGTCGTGTACACTGCCTGGGTGACGGGCGCAGACGTGCAGGATCATCATGCGGTGGTCGCAGACCACCTGTACGTTCATCGAATAGGTCCCCTTCCTATTAGTGAACACGGCCCTGTTATCTGCAGGTGGCCGCACGGCGACGTGCATCCCATCGATCGCGCCCTGGACCATGGGGAACCCGGCAATGGCAGAGAAGCCCACGGCCCGGGCATCTTGGCTGGCCCGGTCCACGGGGAAGCGGATGTAGCGGTGCGCCATGGCATAAAGGGCATCTGTCACTGCCCGGATGCACCGGTGCACCGATGTCTGCGATATGCCGGACAGGTCCCCACTCGGTGCCTGGAATGACCCCGTTGCATAAAAGTTCAGGGCCACCGTAACCTTGACGGACACGGGGAGAGGGTGTCCCCCGCCAGTGCCACGCGGTGACAGGTGTGCCAGCAGGTGGCAGATGTGTGCCACGGTTTCCCGGCTCATCCGGAGTCTCCTCCTGCATTCCCGGTCCGTGAGGTCCTGGTATGACTGCCGGGGCCGGTACACACGGGGCGCCCTCGGGTGCCTCAGTTGCCGTGGAGCCGCGACGTCCTCCTCCCCCTCCTCGTCCTGTCGGTCAGGTGTCCCTCCAGCCTGGGCGGCTGCCGCCTGCCCCTCTGCGGCAGCCTGCGCCGCCTCTCTGGCACGCTCCTCCTCCTCCTCCTCCTCCTCCTCATCCAGGGCAACATAGACATGAGCGGCTGCCACCACGGCGGCCAACATCGCTGGATGATCTGAAAACATGACGACCTGGTGGGGGGGAGGGGAACGACGACATGTCATCATTGCCCATATCCCCTCCTCCCCCCAGCCAGGTGGCATGGACCGCATGGGTCCAACTGTTGGAGGCTGGCACCTGGCCAGGTGGACCAACTCATTTGCCCTCCCATCACCCACCCCGGCACGGACCCCCCCCCCCCCCAACCTCCACCCCGGCACGGACCCCCTCCCCAATCCCCAACCTCCACCCCGGCACGGACCCCCTCCCCAACCTCCACCCCGGCACGGACCCCCTCCCCAACCCCCAACCTCCACCCCGGCACGGACCCCCTCCCCAACCCCCAACCTCCACCCCGGCACGGACCCCCTCCCCAACCTCCACCCCGGCACGGATCCCCTCCCCAACCTCCACCCCGGCACGGACCCCCTCCCCAACCCCCAACCTCCACCCCAGCACGGACCCCCTCCCCAACCTCCACCCCGGCACGGACCCCCTCCCCAACCCCCAACCTCCACCCCGGCACGGACCCCCTCCCCAACCTCCACCCCGGCACGGACCCCCTCCCCAACCCCCAACCTCCACCCCGGCACGGACCCCCTCCCCAACCTCCACCCCGGCACGGACCCCCTCCCCAACCCCCAACCTCCACCCCGGCACGGACCCCCTCCCCAACCTCCACCCCGGCACGGACCCCCTCCCCAACCTCCACCCCGGCATGGACCCCCTCCCCAACCCCCAACCTCCACCCCGGCACGGACCCCCTCCCCAACCCCCAACCTCCACCCCGGCACGGACCCCCTCCCCAACCCCCAACCTCCACCCCGGCACGGACCCCCTCCCCAACCCCCAACCTGCACCCCGGCACGGACCCCCTCCCCAACCCCCAACCTCCACCCCGGCACGGACCCCCTCCCCAACCCCCAACCTCCACCCCGGCACGGACCCCCTCCCCAACCCCCAACCTCCACCCCGGCACGGACCCCCTCCCCAACCCCCAACCTCCACCCCGGCACGGACCCCCTCCCCAACCCCCAACCTCCACCCCGGCATGGACCCCCTCCCCAACCTCCACCCCGGCACGGACCCCCTCCCCAACCTCCACCCCGGCACGGACCCCCTCCCCAACCTCCACCCCGGCACGGACCCCCTCCCCAACCCCCAACCTCCACCCCGGCACGGACCCCCTCCCCAACCCCCAACCTCCACCCCGGCACGGACCCCCTCCCCAACCCCCAACCTCCACCCCAGCACGGACCCCCCCCCAACCTCCACCCCGGCACGGACGCCCTCCACAACCCCCAACCTCCACCCCGGCACGGACGCCCTCCACAACCCCCAACCTCCACCCCGGCACGGACCCCCTCCCGGCACTCCCCCGGAGCCCAGCCTACTCTAACCCCCCCCCCCCCCCCCCGCCGCACACACACACAAGCCGAGACACACCTCTCCTCAGGCAATCAGTCTGCGGCCACGCCATTTCCTGCCCAGAGCCAACCCCCCAGGCCGTCACTCACCTCCTCGCTGGTCGGCGTGAGCCTGGAGCACCGGGTCACGCCGATGAAAAGGAGGTTTGATTCACGTCGACGTGAACGGTCATCACGTCGACGGGACTTCGGCCCATCCGGAAGGGAGAATATCGGCAGGCCGAAAATCGGCTGCCTTGCGCAGACCCGTGACATTCTCCGCGGCAGCGGCGCCATTAACGCCCCGCCGACTTTTCTCCCTTCGGAGACTTCAGCGGGGGCTGATTCACGGCGGCCAACGGCCATTCTCCGACCCGGCGGGGGGTCGGAGAATGACGCCCATGTTTCCTCACAAGGAGAATAATTATAATTCTGTGATCGACGAGCAAAATGATCATTTCAGGAAAACAATTCAATAAATAAAGTGTTGCATAACTGGCTTTCACAATTCACAATTAAACTATTGCTGCAGCCATCAGTCCAATTCTCCTTCATGAGTATGATTTATATTCAAAAAATACACCATTAATACTTGTTTATAATTTGCATCATTTGTAAAATAATCTCTAAACTTTAGCCAAAATTGGAAAAAAATTACAATATATCTTCCAAACCCAGAATTGTCAGCTACATGCCATCATCCACAAGTACAATGGCCAAACCTTCCGTTCAGGATTGGAACCCCTATTCCCGAATTTGATAAATCCAAAAAATCTTCCTCTGATTTTTCTGGGCAACCTTCTAATGTAAGATCACGGAGAACTCAATCATTGCAGGAAACCTCAAAGGATGCAACATGGTGAATCAGCTCAGAGTCCATGCACCCTTCATGGCACAGTGGTTCGTCCTGGGTAATTATCCAGGTAAGTCAGAACTGTCCTAAGTCTCTGACCACAACTGAGAATTGGAGACTTTCTCAGCAGATCGCATACAGCTGCTGCTGAATGTCCCATTTGAAGTTCATACTTCACTGCAAATTCCCATGGAGTCATTACCCGTGGACCTCTGAGCATACCTGGAGGGTATATCTGGGCCAGGATTCTCTGTAGACTAATTTTTTTAATCATCGCTTCCTCCAGCTCTCCAATATTGAGCTATTTAAAGGATAACTCTTTCTCCCAATTCCTGTCCTGAACCCTGTTGCTGATTATAAATCTCTTCTCCCTGTATCTATTTCCCATTTCATTCCAATGGTGGGAGTTTGGGTTCAAGTTAGTGAATGGAGCAGGGCTAACAGTTGGCAGGAAAAGCTGACAGTATCAGCTGAAAGGAAGGCACAGGTTTGCTGCTGCTCTCTGCTTCATGGGCCGGGATTCTCCAATCCTGCGTCCAAGTTCTGACGCCGGCGTGAAAAGTGGGTGAGCCACTCCGGCGTCAGCAGGCTTCAACTGGCAGCTATCCACCCCTTCCTAGGGGGCTAGTATGGCCCTGAGTGGTGTCCGCAGCTCCGGCGCCCGAAAGCCTGCACGAGTTTGCGCATGCGCGCCATAGCCGGTGTGAGTTCGCGCATGCGCGCCACGGCCGACGCGTGTTCGCGCATGCGCGTAGATTCCCGTCTCCACGCTGGCCCCCGGGAAATATGACGGAACCCTACAGGGGCCTGGCGTGGAGGAACATAGACCGTCACAGAATTAGCCCACCCGCCGATCGGTGGGCCCCGATCACAGGCCAGGCCACTGTGGAAGCCCCTCCCCAGGGTCGGATCTCCCTGCCCCCACCAGGACGGCCCCCGCAGACAGAACTCCGAGGTCCCGCCGGGTGGAACCATACATAACCCACTCCGCCGGGACTCGGGCAAGCTCAGCGGTCATTCAGCCCGTCGAGGCCCAGAGAATTGCCGGGAGGGGTGCTTTCAACGACCCCCGACCGGCGCGGCGGCGATCCCGCGGGTGCCGGAGAATCGGCGAGCCAGCGTCAGGGCAGCATGGTACAATTCTCGCACCCGCCCGGCGATTCTCCGACCGGGCACAGGGTTGGAGAATTCAGGCCATGGTGTTTGACAAAATTGTTCCTCCTGCGAAAGAAGCCAGAGGGAGGATATGAAAATATGGGGTCTGAATTTTCCCTTCTCTTGCAGGCACTGAAGGCCACAGAAAACCACTGCAATACTTTGTCGTGAATAATCATGGACTAATCCAACAGAAGTCCATGGTCACCAACACGGATTCTCCGTTTTGCCGGTGCCCGGGGGTTTCCCGACGGCGTGGGGATGCCCCGCAATGGGAAACCCCATTGACCAGCTGGCGTAATGGAGAATCCCGCTGCCGGGTCGAGGCAGAAAAGTGGCGCGGCCAGGTGGAGAATCCAGCCCAAGGTACCTGAAGGAGGATGTGGATTTCAGGCATTAAAAGGATAGTGATGGACCCTAAATGAAAATAAATGAAAAAGAGTTGCTCAGGTAAACATTGGTTCTTTAGAGGATGAGAAGGGGAATTTCTAATGGGAAATGAACAAATGGCCAAGGTATTGAACAGGTATTTTCTTTCGGCCTTCGCAGTGGGAGACACAAATAACATGCCAATAATTGATGGCAAGGAGGCTATGGCAGGTGAAGACCTAGAAATGATCATTATCACTAAGGAGGTAGCTTTGGGCAAGCTATTGGGGCTAAAGGTAGACAAGTCTCCTGGCTCTGATGGAATGCACCCCAGGATACTAAAAGAGGTGGTGGGGGAAGTAGCAAATACGCTCGTGGTAATTTACCAAAATCCGGTGGAATCTGGGGCAGTCCCGGCAGATTAGAAAACAGTAAATGTGAGTCACTGTTTAAAAAACAGAGGTAGAAAACGGCGGGTAACTATAGGCTTTGTTAGCTTAACTCCTGTAGTGAGGAAAATGCTCGAACCTATCATCAATGAAGAAATAGCGAGACATCTGGATAGAAATTGTCTCTCTGGGTAGATGCAGCATGGGTTCATGAAAGGGAGGTCATATTTAACTAATTTATTGGAATTCTTTAAGGACATTATGAGAGCAGTGGACAACGATGAACCGGTGGATGTGGTTTATCTGGATTTCCAGAAGGCATTCAACAAATGCCGTACAAAAGGCTATTGCATAAGATAAGGGTGCACAGCGTTACCAGTAATGTATTAGCATGGATAGAGGATTGGCTAACTAACAGAAAGCAAAGAGTGGGGATCGAACATAGAACATAGAACATAGAAAATACAGCACAGAACAGGCCCTTCGGCCCACGATGTTGTGCCGAACCTTTGTCCTAGATTAATCATAGATTATCATTGAATCTACAGTGCAGAAGGAGGCCATTCGGCCCCCTGAGTCTGCACCAGCTCTTGGAAAGAGCACCCTACCCAAACTCAACACCTCCACCCAACACCAAGGGCAATTTGGACATTAAGGGCAATTTATCATTGGCCAATTCACCTAACCCGCACATCTTTGGACTTTGGGAGGAAACCGGAGCACCCGGAGGAAACGCACGCAGACACGGGGAGGACGTGCAGACTCCGCACAGACAATGACCCAAGCCGGAATCGAACCTGGGACCATGGATCTGTGAAGCAATTGTGCTATCCACAATGCTACCGTGCTGCCCTTAAGAACAAATAAATCTACACTATATAATTTTCCCGTAATCCATGTACCTATCCAACAGCTGCTTGAAGGTCACTAATGTTTCCGACTCAACTACTTCCACAGGCAGTGCATTCCATGCCCCCACTACTCTCTGGGTAAAGAACCTACCTCTGATATCCCTCCTATATCTTCCACCTTTCACCTTAAATTTATGTCCCCTTGTAATGGTGTGTTCCACCTGGGGAAAAAGTCTCTGACTGTCTACTCTATCTATTCCCCTGATCATCTTATAAACCTCTATCAAGTCGCCCCTCATCCTTCTCCGCTCTAATGAGAAAAGGCCTAGCACCCTCAACCTTTCCTCGTAAGGCCTACTCTCCATTCCAGGCAACATCCTGGTAAATCTTCTTTGCACCTTTTCCAGAGCTTCCACATCCTTCCTAAAATGAGGCGACCAGAACTGTACACAGTACTCCAAATGTGGCCTTACCAAAGTTTTGTACAGCTGCATCATCACCTCACGGCTCTTAAATTCAATCCCTCTGTTAATGAACGCGAGCACACCATAGGCCTTTTTCACAGCTCTATCCACTTGAGTGGCAACTTTCAAAGATGTATGAACATAGACCCCAAGGTCTCTCTGCTCCTCCACAATGCCAAGAACTCTACCGTTAACCCTGTATTCCGCATTCATATTTGTCCTTCCAAAATGGACAACCTCACACTTTTCAGGGTTAAACTCCATCTGCCACTTCTCAGCCCAGCTCTGCATCCTATCTATGTCTCTTTGCAGCCGACAACAGCCCTCCTTACTATCCACAACTCCACCAATCTTCGTATCGTCTGCAAATTTACTGACCCACCCTTCAACTCCCTCATCCAAGTCATTAATGAAAATCACAAACAGCAGAGGACCCAGAACTGATCCCTGCGGTACACCACTGGTAACTGGGATCCAGGCTGAATATTTGCCATCCACCACCACTCTCTGACTTCTATCGGTTAGCCAGTTCGTTATCCAACTGGCCAAATTTCCCACTATCCCATGCCTCCTTACTTTGTGCAGAAGCCTACCATGGGAAACTTTATCAAATGCCTTACTAAAATCCATGTACACTACATCCACTGCTTTACCTTCATCCACATGCTTGGTCACCTCCTCAAAGAATTCAATAAGATTTGTAAGGCAAGACCTACCCCTCACAAATCCGTGCTGACTATCCCTAATCAAGCAGTGTCTTTCCAGATGCTCAGAAATCCTATCCTTCAGTACCCTTTCCATTACTTTGCCTACCACCGAAGTAAGACTAACTGGCCTGTAATTCCCAGGGTTATCCCTAGTTCCTTTTTTGAACAGGGGCACGACATTCGCCACTCTCCAATCCCCTGGTACCACCCCTGTTGACAGTGAGGACGAAAAGATCATTGCCAACGGCTCTGCAATTTCATCTCTTGCTTCCCATAGAATCCTTGGATATAACCCGTCAGGCCCGGGGGACTTGTCTATCCTCAAGTTTTTCAAAATGCCCAACACATCTTCCTTCCTAACAAGTATTTCCTCGAGCTTACCAATCTGTTTCACACTGTCCTCTCCAACAATATCGCCCCTCTCATTTGTAAATACAGAAGAAAAGTACTCATTCAAGACCTCTCCTATCTCTTCAGACTCAATACACAATCTCCCGCTACTGTCCTTGATCGGACCTACCCTCGCTCTAGTCATTCTCATATTTCTCACATATGTGTAAAAGGCCTTGGGGTTTTCCTTGATCCTACCCGCCAAAGATTGTTCATGCCCTCTCTTAGCTCTCCTAATCCCTTTCTTCAGTTCCCTCCTGGCTATCTTGTATCCCTCCAAATCCATGATTTGGGATACATGGGTGTTTTTCTGTTGGCGACCAGTGGTTAGTGATGTGCCTCAGGGATCAGTGTTGGGACCACAATTGTTTATAATTTACATAGATGATCTGGAGTTGGGGACCAAGTATAATGTGTCAAAGTGCGCAGATGACACTAAAATGAATGGTAGAGTAAAGTGTGCAGAGGATACTGGAAGTCTGCAGAGGGATATGGCTAGTTTAAGTGAGTGGGCAAGAGTCTGGCAGATCGAATACAATGTTGGTAAATGTGAGGTCGTCCATTTTGGCAGGAATAACAGCAAAATGGACGACTATTTAAATGGTAAAAAAATGTCAGCATGCCGCTGTACAGAGGGACCTGGGTGTGTGTCCTTATGCATGAGTCGCAAAAAGTTGGTTTGCGAGTGCAGCAGGTAATTAAGAAGGCAAATGAAATTTTAGTCTTCATTGCAAGAGGGATGAAGTTTATAAACAGGAGGTTATGTTGCAGCAATATAGGGTGCTGGTGAGGCCACACCTGGAGTACTGTGAACAGTTTTGGTCTCCTTACTTAAGAAAGGATGTACTAGCACTGGAGGGGGTGCAGAGGAGATTCAGTAGGTTGATTCCAGAGTTGAGAGGATTAGCTTATGAAGAACGACTAAGTTGACTGGGACTTTACTCATTGGGATTTAGAAGAATGAGGGGGGATCTGATAGAAACATATAACTTTATGAAGGGAATAGATAAGACAGAAGCAGGGAGGTTGTTTCCATTGGCAGGTGAAACTGGAGGACATAGCCTCAAAATAAGGGAATAAGGGGGAGCAAATTTAGGACTGAGTTGAAGTGGAAGTTCTTTACCCAAAGGATTGTAAATCAGCGGAATTCACTACCCAGTGAAGCAGTTGGGGTTACCTCGTTGGATGTTTTTATGACAAAGATAGATAGATTTTTGAACAGGAAAGGAATTAAGGATTATGTTGAACAGGTGGAAAAGTGGAGCTGAGTCCACCAAAAGATCAGCCATGCTCTTGCTGAACGTCGGGGCAAACTCGGGGGGCCAGATGGCCTACTCCTGCTCCTAGTTCTTATGTTCTAAAATGAGGTTGGGAGCCTACTGCCCCATTAATACGAGTGAATAGACCAATATTAATTTGAATGGAACTAGCTATTGAAAGCCCAAATCCTCCATCTTTTATTGGTGACATATTCTTTTTAATGTGTAAATTGAGACTCTGAGGATTGTAAATTTAAGTTAGAACTGGTCAGATGATGTGCTGTGAACAGACTCAGCAGTTCCACGGGAGATGGGAGCTGATGAGGTCCAGTCAAGGTAAGTTTGCTGCTATTTCTGTTGGTTGCAAAGGAGCAGGTTTCCCCCTTTCAGATTCCTCAAAAATAATCTGATCTGGTCACATCGTGGGACCCCCTACCTCTGTGGTAGTGGCCAAATTACCATCACCTTGCCGGAAGCCAGGGCAGCCAGATATTGGGAGGTCTCAATCCTGGGAGCAACATTGGGATGGCCCATGGTGCCCCCAGACTGCAATGACTGGATTTTAATGAGGTTATCACCCCAGAATTGCAACCACTGCTTCATTGCGGTTCTGGGCGACTGGCCGGCTGGACAGCGGCAGTGCTCCCTTGGTCTGTTGTTCAAAAATCAACATTAACTCCATAACACACTTTTAGCCCATCAGTGGCACAACGTTTTGCGTTCCACACAAGGACACTGGTGGTTCCAAATGAAAGTGAAAAAATGTAAGAACCATGAAGTGGTGCAGCATCCTGTTGATCTGAATATTTGACAATGGTCCCTGAGTGTTTTCACTGCATCGATAAGTATTTCAATTTCATAATAATGTTAGTCTGTGACATTAAATTCAAAGAATCGATTCCTCGTCCCTTTCTCCATTGCTACGGATCTGGCATCAGAACTGAGTTAAACTTCCTCCCCTTTATTGGCCACCATGTTGGTTTCTCCGGCTGCTCCATCTTTATAAAAACGGTACTGATTTCTGTCAGTGCTTCTACGTTTGAACCTGCAATCAGATTTAAAAAACCATCATAAATAATGTACATTAGCTGAATTTTTCCTGTGATGTTCCTCTCAGTAGGTACAGTCACTTAGTCCATAGCTGTTTTAATTTCATCTGAGTAACTCAAAATGGTGTAGGGTCAGGTGATATGATAATAGCGTTTGCTATTGGACTTACCGTTCCACGGATTGCTAAGAATGTCAGGTAGGATGGCAAAGCAAACCTTGTACCTTAGATCTGCACCTTTCAACAAGCTCAGACTGATCGGGAAAAGCAATGCACATCAATTGACAGGCTGCACAAGCAAAAACTGTTAATATTCAGCAATAAATGTGCCAGTGGAGTGGAAACGCGTTAGAATTAAGATACTAAGATGCATCAAGCTGGTATATGCTTAGGCTTATTTTCTTTATAAGGACTGTTAGCATATTTTGAAAGAGATATTGCAGGAATTCCTGACTGTTTCATTGTTTTCAACTAAACCTGCGTCACCTTGCGATATTGAAGTCTTTCAGTCAGGACATTAAACGTTCACTGCTAAATTTGTGTGGTGTTAGATAATCTGAAACACCAGTGGAAATAATGCCATTAACCTCAGTGGTCGTCATGGTGTTGCCAACCCTGCAGTCTTCAAAAGCTAAACACTAACTCATCATCATTGCTCCGAGCATCATGGGTTAAAAATAATCGAGACATTAAAAATAATGTAATTTTTCATCATTTTCGTGAATTAATTAGAAACATAACAAATAGGAGCAGGAGGAGGCTATTCGGCCCTTTGAGCCTGCTCCACTATTCATTATAATCACGGTCGATCATCCAACTCAAATCTAAAATTTACATTCCTCCAAGGTGGGCGGATATCTCAGTTGGCTGGATGTCTGGCTTGTGATGCAGAGCGGCACCACCAGTGCTCAATTCCTGTACCGGTTGCGGTTAGTCATGAAGGCCACACCTTCTCAATCTTGCCCTTCACCTGCGTGTGGTGAACCTCAGGATAAATCACCACGACTTAGCTCTCTCTTTCTCTCGAAGGAGGGAACCGCCCTTGGGACTGACAACTTTCATTCATACAGTGTCTTTCTGGACCTCAAGGCACTTAAAAGTTTACCACAGTTACGGCCATGTTGTGATCAGCTGCATCCAGGGTAACTCCCACACAAAGGTTTTGGTTTGGGCCCTTTTTTGTCTATTTATGAGATAATTTTATTAGAATAGTGGTAAAGTGATTTTTTTTTCAAGTAATCTGTCAGGGACGCAAAGAATTGATTAGAGTGATGGTTGAAGTTCAGGTATGATGCAAATAAAAACAAAATGGCGGATAAAGGGACATCTTCATTATCGTCCAGCCCATTATCAGTAGAAAAACTGATGGAAATGGTTAAAGAAAAATTACGAGAGCATCGGCAGGAAAGATCAGTCAAAGGTGATCGAGGGAGCAGCAGGCCCTCTTCATGATACCATGGAGCATATGAAAAAATGTCTGGAATCACAAAGGGCAATAATACAGGATATGGAATGGACAGTCTCTGACCATCATGACTGAATTGTGGAACGAGAAACAGGGGTATCATTATTGGGACAGGCCTATAAAGAATCAAAAACGAGGGTGGCCGATCAAGATAATTGATCCAGACGACACAATCTAAGAATTGTGGACCTGCCAGAGGGAGCCGAAAGAGAAATTCTTACCACCTACATCTCCAAAATGGTGACGAAACTTGTGGATGAGGGGGGTCTGTGAAAATGCTCTGGAAGTAGACCGGGCACACAGATCGCTTAGGCAGAAGTGGAGAATGGGAGGACCACCGACCACCCAGAGAAAACCCATGCAGACACAGGGAGAACGTGCAGACTCTGCACAGACAGTAACACAAGCGAGAATTGAACCTAGGACCCTGGCGCATGTCATATTCATAGTAAGGATGCACCGTTTCCAAGTGAAGGCACAGATCCTGAGATGAGCGAGGACGACAAAAGATTATGGGCTGGGGTTTCACGACGGCGTGTTCGGGTCCACAGGTGAAATTATTCAGAGACTCCAAAGGGGCTAGCATGGGCGTACCGGGAACCACAACACGCTGTTAATGGACAGGCGACTGATTCGCCGCTTCCGTGATTGACACGACGCCGCGGCTGCACATAATTCATTCTCCCTCTGACACACTCGCGTCACAGCCAACATGGCTGCAAGGGCAGCGCCGCGATTCCGGGGCACCGAACTGGAGACCCTCCTTCACTCCGTGGAGGAGAGGAGGCTGATACTGTACCCTGGGCCGGAGGTCAGCAGACGCCATAGTTCGCTGTGCCTGGACGGAGGTGGGAGCTGCCATCAGCGCCATCGGTGTGGTGGCCTAGACTGGAGATCAGTGCAGAAAAAACTGCATGACCTCCTCAGGGTGGCCAGGGTGAGTACCCAGCGCTGTGCCCCTGGCAGTAACTCCCCTACCCCCCACACATATGTGACCCGGCCCACCCCCCCATCCCCCCTGTCAGGGGGATGGCTGGACCCCCACACTGACCCACATGGCTACACCCATGCTAGCTGCAATAGCTGGATGCCCTGGCCACTGGTGCCAACAGATACCCAACCCCTAGGCTGCATGCATCGGGCTGTCTAACAGTGTCGTTGTTTGTGTTTATACCCCCAGGACAAGGCCGCACACAACCGCCGGAAACGGGAGAAGACCGGAGGGGGACCAGCAGACCTGCATCCCCTCACCATGCCCAAGCAGAGGGCACGAGACAATGATGGCGGGCAGGAGGAGAGGAAGGTCGCCGAAGCGGAGGTCGGCAGCGTGCCACAAAGTGAGAGCCCCTGCCTGGTTCGGGTCCTCACGACAAATGTGAGCCCACCCCAACCCGCCCACACTTCAACCCCACTCACCCCACACCCACTCATCCCACACCCGAACCCCCCTCACCCTCGCACCCCACACCCCTTACCCCCTCACCCCACACCTCTCACCACCTCATGCCTCACTCCCGGCGGGTGGCTAACCATGCATACCATCTTGGGTCTTACAGGACCAGCTGGGCCCGGCCCATCCGGGGCCCCCCGCCCCCAGCGAGTGCCAGGGCCGGTGCCTCCCAGACTGCCGAGCACCGACAGGGAGAGCAGCCGGAACACCAGCCCTCTGCCCGAGATGACCCAGGACATCCCGACCCAGGACACCACGACCCAGGACACCACAACCCAGGACACCCCGGCCCAGGACACCACGACCCAGGACACCACAACCCATGACACCACAACCCAGGACACCACGACCCAGGACCCCACGACCCAGGACCCCACGACCCAGGACACCACGACCCAGGACACCACAACCCAGGACACCACGACCCAGGACACCACGACCCAGGACACCACGACCCAGGACCCCACGACCCAGGACACCACGACCCAGGACACCACGACCCAGGACACCACGACCCAGGACACCACGACCCAGGACACCACGACCCAGGACACCACGACCCAGGACACCACGATCCAGGACACCACGACCCAGGACCCCACGACCCAGGACACCACGACCCAGGACACCATGACCCAGGACACCAGGACCCAGGATACCACGACCCAGGACACCACGACCCACGACACCATGACCCAGGACACCACGACCCAGGACACCACGACCCAGGACACCACGACCCAGGACACCACAACCCAGGACACCACGACCCAGGACCCCACGACCCAGGACACCACGACCCAGGACACCACGACCCAGGACACCACGATCCAGGACACCACGATCCAGGACACCACGACCCAGGACACCACGACCCAGGGCACCACGACCCAGGACACCACGACCCAGGACACCATGATCCAGGACACCACGATCCAGGACACCATGACCTAGGACACCACGACCCAGGGCACCACAACCCAGGACACCACGACCCAGGACACCACGACCCAGGATACCACAACCCAGGACACCACGACCCAGGACACCACGACCCAGGACACCACGACCCAGGACACCACGACCCAGGACACCACGTTCCAGGATACCACAACCCAGGACACCACGACCCAGGACACCATGACCCAGGACACCACGACCCAGGACACCACGACCCAGGACACCACGACCCAGGACACCATGACCCAGGACACCATGACCCAGGACACCACAACCCAGGACACCACGACCCAGGACACCACGACCCAGGACACCACGACCCAGGACACCACGACCCAGGACACCATGATCCCGGACACCACGACCCAGGGCACCACGACCCAGGACACCACGTTCCAGGATGCCACAACCCAGGACACCACGACCCAGGACACCACGACCCAGGACACCACGACCCAGGACACCATGACCCAGGGGACCACAACCCAGGGGACCACGACCCAGGGGACCACGACCCAGGAGACCCTGGAGTTCGGGTCGGATAAGGACACTGACTTTCCATCACGGCTATCTCCAACACCCTCCACCATCTCAGAGATTATCACCTTGGTTGGGCAAATTAGTGAAGAGGCTTATAGGAAACTCACTGGTGCGCGCCACACAGTCGTTCCGGTAGAGCAGGTGGAGGTAGGAACAGCCGAGGGGCTGGATGTACGTAGGGCAAGCCAGCCCCAGCAACCAGCTGCTGCCCAGACGGCTCCTGGAACATCCAGTCCCACCCACAGTGGAGGTGCAGTCAGAGACCCAGGGACTAGAGGAGGAGATGACGGCCAGTCTCCAGAACCTGCAGGGGGAGGTGGAAGAGTCCATCAGCCTGCAGGAGCAGGGAGTGGTGCCGATCATGCGTGCTACTCAGGCCAGAACCACACAGGTGGTGTCCGCGGTGGAAGCAATGGGGGTGACGGTGGAGGACATGGGTCAAAGTGTGCAAGACCTGAGGCATTTTATGCAGGTGGGATCCGAAGCCCAGGACAGGGCTGCCCACTCACAGGCAACCATGTGTCAGAGCCACCTGGAGGTTGCAGCGGTGTTCCTCAGAGTGGCCCAGTCACAGCAGGCCATTGCTGAGAGCGTCGGCGGCATTGCCCAGGTGATGGCCCAGTCACAGCAGGCCATTGCTGAGAGCATCAGTGGCATTGTCCATAAGCAGGCCGGCGTCGCACAGACACAGAGGGAGGTGGCACACTCCCTGTGCTCAATTGTCGCTAACGTTCAGACCCTTGTCGATACCAGAACTAGGTGTCGTGGGGGCCTTGGAGGATGGCTCCGTTCGCACCCCCCACTCCTGCAGGGGAGGTCCCGGAACACCACAGCACCTCAGACTTCCCCCTCCTGTCCCTGGTACATCCGTGGGCAGCGGGCAGAACAGGGCAGCAACACGCCATCTGGGACGTCCGAGGACCAGCCAGGCCCATCGAGGCCTGGACACCCCAGGAGACAGAACGGGTTGGACAGCCATTTTATATGGTGTCTAATGCAAAAGGAAAATGGATATTCTATTGTAAATGAGATTTCGGACTTAAATAAGAGTGGAGGACGGAAGCCCCCAGGGAGAATAGTGATGTGAAATTCAGGCGCCTTAAACAGACTGGTAAAACGCGCCAGAGTGTTCGCACATTTGAATTGTTTCAAGGCAGAAGTGATATTTCTCCAAGAGACACATTTACTGATTAAAGACAAAGTTAGGTTACACGTGGAACATTCGGATTTAACTGTAAATCAAGGGGATCTGCTATTTTATTTAGTAAAAAGGTATCATTTGTACTGACCAAAGAGGTTCAAGTTCCAGATGATTGGTTTATAATGGTTAGTGGAATCTTAGAAAGGGTTCTGGTGGTGCTGGGATGATGGGGAATTTAATAAACGAATGGTAGATGGCAGCCCAGATCAGGGGCGAGATTCTCCGACCCCCCGCCGGGTCGGAGAATCGCCGGGGGCTGGCGTGAATCCCGCCCCTGCCGGTTGCCGAAATCTCCGGCACCGGAGATTCGGCGGGGGTGGGAATCGCGCCGTGCCGGTTGGCGGGCCCCTCCCCCGCGCGATTCTCCGGCCCGGATGGGCCGAAGTCCCGCCGCTAAAATGCCTGTCCCGCCGGCGTAAATTAAACCACCTACCTTACCGGCGGGACAAGGCGGCACGGGCGGGCTCCGGGGTCCTGGGGGGGGCGCGGGGCGATCTGGCCCCGGGGGGTGCCCCCACGGTGGCCTGGCCCGCGATCGGGGCCCACCGATCCGCGGGCGGGCCTGTGCAGTGGGGGCACTCTTTCCCTTCCGCCTCTGCCACGGTCTCCACCATGGCGGAGGCAGACGAGACTCCCTCCACTGCGCATGCGTGGGAAGCTGTCAGCGGCCACTGATGCTCCCACGCATGCGCCGCCCGGAGATGTCATTTCCGCGCCAGCTGGCGGGGCACCAAAGGCCTTTTCCGCCAGCTGGTGGGGCGGAAATTCGTCCGGCGCCGACCTAGCCCCTCAAGGTTCGGGCTCGGCCCCCAAAGATGCTGAGCATTCCGCACCTTTGGGCCGGCGCGATGCCCGTCTGATTTGCGCCGTTTTGGGCGCCAGTCGGCGGACATCGCGCCGTTTCCGGAGAATTTCGCCCCAGGTCTCACACAAATTGATCACGGGTGGTGATTTTAACTGTGTATTGGATCCTCAACTCACCCGAACTTGCCCAAAAACATTAATCAAATCGAGAATGATGAAGGGTCAGTGGTTAGCGTTGTTTCTTCACAGCACCAGGGACCCGGGTTTAATTCCCATCTTGGGTCACTGTCTGTGCGGAGTCTGCATTTTCTCCTTGTGTCTGCATGGGTTTACTCCGGGTGCTCTGGTTTTCTTCCGCAGTTCAAAAATGTATGGGTTGGTCACGCTAAACTGCCCTGTAGTGTCCAAAGGTTAGGTGGGGTTTCTGAGTTACGGGGATGGGGCGGAGGTGTGGCTTGGGTAGGGTGCTCTATCAGGGGCCGGTGTGGACTCAATGGGCAGAATGGCCTCCTTCTGTGCTGTAAATTCTATGATTCTATGAACTGAGGGTATTTATGGACATGATGAGGGAGTAGATTCTTGGAGATTTCAAAATCCTGGAGGAATTTTCATACTTTTACGTGCGTAGATTTTTTAATAGTGGATAATTCAATTCTCCCAGAAAGAGTAGGAATACAATATGGGGCGATTGTAGTCCCTGATCACGCGCCACCATTGATGGATATTAGATTGAGAGTAGGTCAATCTCAGGGACTCTCGTGGAAGATGGATTCGACATTATTAGCTGTTGAAAAATGTTGCTGAAAGTTGACTTTGGTCGAGTTTAACGAAAATGGGAAGGTCTCCCCCTCTACATTCTGGGAGATTATGAATGTGGCAGTACGAAGGGAAATTATTGCATTTAATGTACATTGGGATAAGATGAAGTGACCAGAAAGGCAACAATTGATTGATACAATTCTGGGAGTAGATCAGTGGTAATCTGTGGCTCCTACCAGGGAATTCTTAGTGGAACAGAAAAACCTACAAGGGGAATTCAATTTGATGACAATAGGGAAGGCAGTGAACCAGCTTCATAGAACAAGGGGTGTTTTATGTGAATATAGTGAAAAGGCTAGCGGGCTGCTAGTGCACCAATTGTGACAACAAGTTGCAGCAAGGGAGATATTACAAGTAAGGGAAGAAGGAGGAGAACTGGTAACAACCAGTGTATTCATAAAGTATTTGAATCATTTTATAAGAGGTTATATAGGTTAGAACCCCAGGGGGATGGGGATGAAATGAGAAGATTTTTTGAGGGATTGGTTTCCCCAGAGGCTGAAGAGGAGAAACAGCAGGGACTGGAGGCTCTGCTGAAGTTACTGAAGTGATGGATGCAATTGGCACAATGCAGTCAGAGAAGGTGCTGGGTCTGGATGGATTCCCGCTTAATTTTTATCAACGGTTTGCGACAGTATAGGCCCCACATCTCCTGAAAATGTCTTCTGATTCTTTGGCACGGGGGGAATTACCGACCACATTTACTCAGGTGTCTATTTCATTAATCCCAAGAAAGAAAAAAAAAACAATGGAATGGGGACTGGACAGACTCATCTCCTTATTAAATACAGATGTCAGAATTCTGGCACAGGTTGTCGCACTGCGGCTTGAGCAGTGTGCTCTGATTGTCGTGTCAGAAGATCAGACAGGTTTTGTGAAAGGAAGGTAGTAATATCAGACGCCCATTAAATGTAATATCGATTAAGTGAATGATGCCAGAGGTTGTGGTGGCTATAGATACAGAGAAAACTTTTGATAGGTTTGAGTGCAGCTATTTACTGGAGGTTTGAAGTAAATTTGGATTTGGGTCAACATTTATCTCATGGGTTATATTGCTGTGTGCAGCCCTCACGACTAGTGTTAAGCCTAATTTGGTTAGCCCGGGGAATTTCTAACAATTTGGAGCACGGGACAGGGTTCTCTGTTATCCGCACTTCTCTTTACATTAGCGATAGAACCTCTGGCTATTGTGATCTGAGCTTCTCAGGAAGGGTCAGGTATTGTTAGAAGGAGTAGAGAACATAAGAGGCATGTTTCTCCGTCCTGGGATTCTCCATTTCACCGGCGGGTCAATCGGCTTTCCTATTGTGGGGCAGCCTCATGCCATCGGGAAACCCCCAGGACTGCCGGCAAAATGGAAAATCCCGACGGCGGAGAATTCAGCTTTAGGTTTTGCTGTGTGCAGATGATTTATTATTATATATATTTAACCATTGAAATGTATGGATAAGATTATGAATAAATTGGAAAATTTTGGAACCTTCCCAGGCTATAAATTGAATATAACAAAAAGTGAAATATTACCAGTAAATACCCTGGGAAAAGAGACAGATTTAAATCCCCTTCCATTCAAACTAGCCAAAAATAGATTCAGGCATTTAGGTATTCAGGTGGCTCATGACTAGGCCAATATGCATAAATGGAATCTGACAAGCCTGGTGAAGAGGGTAAAAGAAGATTTTAAAAGGCAGAACACCCTTCCACTTTCATTAGCTGTACGGGTACAAACGATCAAAATGAATGTCCTACCAAAGTTTTATTTGTGTTTCAATCCCTCCTGATATTCCTACCAAAAGCATCCTTCTATAAGATGGAAACAGTAATTTTGGATTTTATATGGGTTAAATGCCACGAATTTGATGGGTGTTTTTACAGAGGAATCGGTGGGTGGGAAGGTTGGTGCACCCCAATCTTTTGTATTATATACAAAATCTATACAGAAGATTCGTAAATGGTGGGAAGAAGAAGAAGTGGAATGGGTACAGGTAGAGAAAGCATCGAGTAAGGGGGCTAGTTTTTGGCTTTAGCTGTGTCCCTACTCCCATTTTCTCCAGGGAAGTTTACAGAAAGTCTGGTGGTGGTATCTTCTTTAAAAAAGTTGGAGCCTGGGGCAGCACGGTGGCGTAGTGGTTAGCACTGCTGCCTCAAGGTGCCGAGGTCCCAGGTTCGATCCCAGCTCTGGGTCACTATCTGTGTGGAGTTTGCACATTCACCCCGTGTTTGTGTTGGTTTCACCCCCACAATCCAAAGATGTGCAGGGTAGGTGGATTGGCCACGCTAAATTGCCCCTTTATTGGAAAAGATGAATTGGGTATTCTAAATTTATTTTTAAAAAAGCTGGAGCCTGTTGAGATGGCGTTTTGGTTTGGGAAACATGGGAAATTTATGGAAAGACTACCACCCTGGCAAGATTAGATAAAACATTTAAACAGTGGCATAAAGGGGGTTTGAGACAGATGAAAGACTTGTTCATAGAAGGTAGGTTTGCGGGCTTTGAAGAATTGAGGGAGAAACACAAAATGCAGAGGGACAAGAAATTCAAACATGTTCAATTACGAAATTTGGTGAAAAAGGAGTTATCTTCTTTCCCTCGGCTACCAGATAACTACCTGCTTGATAGGTTGCTCTTGCCAGATGAGTTGGGACTGGGAAAAGTACTAACATTTATAGATAGCTGATGGACCGATTGAGGAGAGAAAACAAAAATGGGAGGAAGAGTTGGATATGGAGTTGGAATGGGGGATATGGAGTTAAATTATGCACCAGGCCAATGCTACATCTTCATGTGCCAGGATGAGCTTGATTCAATTGAAGGTTGTACACAGGGCCTATATGACACAGGAACGTAAGAGCAGATTCTCAACAGAGGTAGAAGATAAATATGAGAGGTGTAAAGGAGGACCAGCTAACCATGTACACATTGTCTGGTCATGCCCACGATTAGTGGGGTTCTGGGTCTCGGTATTTAAAATACTAACAAAAATTGGGGAGGTGGAAACGTTACCGGGAATACTAAGGCAATTTTTGGGGTTCGGGAGTACCAGGACTAATAGAAGGGAAAGGAGCTGATGTAGTGGCCTTTGCCATATTGATCGCCCAGAGATAAGTTTTATTGGAATGGAAGTCAGAAGATCCCTCAACGGTATTGACATGGTTGGGGAATATTCCAGAATTCCTTAAAGTTGAGAAAATGAAGTTTGCACTTTGTGGCTTAGATGGGAGGAGCTGGACGAAATGGAGCTGTTCTTGTCTCAATTTACAGATCTGTTCATTACCAGCAAGTAAGGGGGGGGGGGGGGGGTGGTAGGGGACATGGGAAGATGGGGGAGGGAAAAGGGGAAAGGTTTAAAGGAAAAAGTATCACATTAGTAGAATTGTATTTTGTTTATTTTGTTATTGAATTGTTGTTTGCATGTTGCTGCGTATGCCCTGATTTGAATAAAAATATATTAAAAAAAGAAAATGCAGCCGTCAGTTTGCACACAGCATGGTGACAATGGCCAGAGAATCAGTTCAGCGTCCAGGACAGGGGTTTGAGCCAACACCTTTATGACAATCAGAGCTGTGAGGGCTGAACCATAACTGATACTCGCTGTTAAATTCCACAGATTGGCAACCAGAGTATCATTATCACTCTGCTGCTCCTACCATTGAAATGATTTCAATCACACCTTGTCCGAACGTCTGATTCAGGCCCAGGTGAAAACTGCCTGAGGCCTTCAGTCGAGCGCCGCCAGATCAGATGGAACAAAGACATGTCCCCTTTTTACAGCAGCGCCTGTAGTGAATCAGGTGAGTTTAAAGATTCTGGCACTGTCAAGCCAGCCAGAAGGTATGTTTGCCAGGTCAGAGGTTAGAATTTGGGATAGGGGTGGCAGGCACTCGCAATGAGAGTGAGAGATTCTCGGGCACTCCGGAGTTGTCAGTAGGTGACAATCCTGGGGGGGGGGGGGGGGGGGGGGGGTAAGCATATAGGCTAATCGGGGGATGGGGAGGTTGCTGCAGACTTGGAGGTGGGGAGGTTGTCAGCCAATCAGGGTGTCACGAGATTGTCGGCCATCATGGGGTAGGAGGGTGCTGGCCAGACGGGTGTTAGGGAGATTGTCGGCCAGTCTGGGGATGAGAGGGGGACATGGTGCAGTCAGCAAGGAGCATATATGTTCAGCCAGTTCGTGCTGGTTGGATCGGACTGGGCCTGGTGAAGGGTGGACAGAGTTGTGAATTGGCGGAAGACCCGTGGAGGATGTGGGAGGCCCCGTGGGGTAGGTGAGGGGGATGGGGGGCAGAATGAGCAATCTGGGTAGGGGAGTCCTCTGGGGGTTCGGTGCTGTGGCAGGAGTCCGTGGGCGGTCGGTGGGTCTACACAATATTTACCCAAAACTATAAGTGGTTTTAAATCTTCTAATGCTTTCCAGGCAACTGTTGATGAAACACAATTAGGAACATCCCCAATTTCCGCATGGTTTCCAGTGCAGGCCAATGGCCCATGGAAAGTTTGTACTTCCCAGGCAACTGACATGCAACTCTTACCAGGATACCTCTGGGTAAGGTGGGCAATGCAGGGGTTTCCCAGAATATCTGTGAAGTTTTCTCCTCCTAAAACAATGCCCTGAAGCTTGGAAATTACAGCCAATGATACAAACTTTGGAGGTTATTTGACTGAATGCATTGGTTGGAATGCAAATGTGACATGATGAAACATCCAGGAATACGTCCAATGGAATACCCATCCCGATGATCTCAGTGTAATATACTGGCCAAGGTTCTCCAGGGATCTCCACTGGAAAGTGCAGGTGTGGAATTGAAATGAGTCCCAAAAGCCAAATGTTCCATCAGAATTCACCGTCCTGGCCTATTAGCTCTAAAATTAGGGATAGCGTCGAATACAACAAAACTGTACCAGGAATTCCAATGAACTTGTTCTCACGGAGGCACAGCTCTTACACAAGATTCAACTTCTTCCCTTTAGACCCTCTCTTCACCCTCCTTCCGACCACCACCTTTCTTGATTCTTCAACATTGTAATGATGATAATGATAATGATAAATTTGATTGTCACAAGTAGGCTTACATTAACACTGCAATGAAGTTACTGTGAAAACCCCCTAGGCGCCACATGTTGGTTTCCCCGCCTACATACACAGCGATAGGGGGTCCTCCTTCATGAGCGACGAACTGCACCAATTCCTGCTCAGCAAGGGCATTGCCTCGAGCAGGACGACCAGTTCTAGCCCCTGGGAAACGGGCAGGTGGAGCGGGAGAACGGGGAATCTCCCAGTCTCCCGCTGGCAGGAGGTCCTCCCGGATGCTTTCCACTCCATCCGATCTCTACTGTGTACCATGTCCCAACCAAACCCCTCACGAACATCCCCTTGTCTTCCCTCCGGGACCTCGCTCCCAACCTGGCTGGCAGCTCCTGGACCCATCCTGCTCCGCAAACATGTGCGGGCGCACAAATCAGACCCATTGGTCGAGAGGGTCCACATCCTGCACGCTAACCCTCAATACGCCTACATGGCGTACCCCAACGGCCGACAGGATACGGTCTCCCTACGGGACCTGGCGCTCGCTGGATTCCCACCCACATTTCCACTACCGACCCCATCCTCCCTCCAACCGGCGCACCCCACAGCCGCCCCCTTCCCAGGTGGATCGGTCCTTCCACTGGACCCATCTAGGGGTGATCAAGCTGCTGAAGAAGCCGAAGCCACGCTCCCGGAGCCACGGATACCCGAGCCGGCGCCTGCATCACCGCCGAAGCTACGACGATCGCAAAAGACGACCAGGCCCCCCGATCGACTAATTGCTTCACTCTCACTGTAAATAATTATTGTAAATAGTTGCGACATGTAACGAGGCAAAACACTGTGCTAATGTATACTGGGTAACACCATAACTGACACCTCTACCATTGTATAACGCAAGACCACCACCCCCGCCAGACTCTCTTTTTTAACAGGGGGTGAATGTGGTAGTTGGTATTAGGGGTATTACGGTACCCTGAAAATGCTATAAGACCATTGGTGTGGGAGGTACCTGAGACTGCTATTTTCATTGGTGAAGCCTGCCTGCTGGTTCTGCCCAGTAAGGCGGAGTATAAGAGCCTGAGTCTCCCCAGCAGCTGTATTCTGTACCTGCGCTGCTGAGGGAATCATCCAGTGCAATAAAGCCTTGAATTGTTTCTAATCTCGTCTCAGGAGTTATTGATCGAGCATCAGGGGGCGAAACCCACGCAAACACGGGGAGAATGTGCAAACTCCACATGGACAGTGACCCAGAGCCGGGATCGAACCTGGGACCTCACCGCCGTGAGGCAACCCACTGCGCCTCCGTGCTGCCCTATGTTACTTTTATTCTGATTGGAACCTTTCACTCATGCGGCCCTGTTGTTGGGGCTTGGAGCCTTTGGCTCTGATGGATTTCCTGCATGACCTTTCCTTCCTCCAATGAAGAGGTGGTCACTTGGTGCGGAGGAGGGAAGGTGCTTTTTCGGTGTGAGGTAATCCTGCAAATTCATCCCGAATTGGAACCCAAGTCACTTTTCTTGGCTGTCCACCTTTGTGCAGTGAGCAGCAGAACCTATTACCAGGCCAACATTGAGAAAGCTTCCTGCTGGCGGAAATGCAAAAAAAATAGTCCGCATTGACCCCATCCCAATTTTACCAGCACCCCTTCCTCACACAGCCCCACCTCCATTCCCATTTTCCCAGTCAAAATATCAAGTCGATGAAGACTGTACAGACGTACCTCTTTATTTTCTGCATCTGGTCAATGGTTTCAGGGAGAGGAATATTGAATGTTTCAGGCAGAAACAGGACTAGAAATGCTGAAAACACTGTCAGGCTTCCCATCAGAATATAAGGCAGAAACTCAGAATAAACATCTGTGAAAATACAGAGCATAAGTTGTCTGTTAGGAAAGATCAGCACATTTACATAAAGACATAAACAATGCAGGTCACACAGGCTGTGTGTTCAATAACCACTCTTCGTTGTATTTTCAATGTGGATACAGTTGTATAATGTGTGGAGATGTTTATTTTGTTTATATTTTAAAAGTTTTTTCCTGCCTGTTTTTGACCCTTTCAAAACATTCTTAGAACAATGTGAGCATCAATCAAACACATGTACATTGAGGACACTCAGCTCTATCTTACTCACACTTCTTGTGGTATTCTTTGTGAGGGGTTTACAGGATGGAAAGCATAGTAATCACAAAGATACACAAAGCTCTTTTGAAGAACTAAACTAATTTTATTAACACCACTAAATTTGAATTTGACAATTACTCTGAATAGCAAACATACATGTAAGAATTAAACTACACTCACCAACACTATCTCTATCTACTAATTATAATTTTTTATCTTAACTAACTCTGCAATACACTATGAACCTTGTTTTCGTCAGCTCCAGTCTAATTTCCTCCCCTTAGCTTTTAAGACCCAGTGCAATTTATAGTACCGTCCCTTAACTCCCTCTCATGGCTAGGCTTAACATAACAATAACTCTTCACATGCTATACATTTGTATAATGTCACATCCCCCTTTCTTTGAGAAAAATGTTGGCAATACGTTTTCTTGTTTACAGCATTGACAGCATGCCAATAACAATAGAACTAATGTTAGATTTACAGATTTAATCTATTTGGAGGTTTCATACTTCTTGTAGTCCTTCTTAATGTTACAAAAGTGTTATTTGAATTACCTGGTTCATTTGACAATATAGCTTTTGGAAAGTCACTATTGGAAATATGAGTTGTTGAGTTGTGGTAGCTGATTCTGTGAATGTAACAGGTTGTATGAGTATCAAGAGGTCTCTTCTGTTTCTACAAAAATTCTTTCCAGATTCTGTTCTGATCACGTATGATCTTGGTGTGAGTTCATTGAGTACTTTTGCAATGTCCATCCATCCACCTTCAGGATTCCGAATGCAGACAATATCACCGCCTTTGAGTCTAGAATGTAGTTTGGAGTTTTTATCGTAATACGTCTTTTGCTTACTCTTCAACTGCTGCATTTTTTATGCACGATTTGTTCACATTTGTTTGGAACTATTAGAGTTTGTAACGTAGTACGTATTCTTCATCCATCAAGAGTTGTGCTGGAGAAAGCTATGCTATGCTAACAGTACGAAATCAAAGTACTTTCTGTCCGCCATAGCTTTTTTGAAAAGCTGCTTCGCAATTCCCACCCCTTTCTCAGATTTCCCATTTGCCTGCGGATATAGTGGGCTAGAAGTTACATGTGTGAAGTTGTACTCATTGGCAAATTATAAACACTCCAGGCTGCTAAACACAGTCCATTGTCTGTGACAACAGTAACTGGTATGCCATATCTGGCAAATACATTTTCCGTTGCCCTGACAACTGAATGCGTTGTTGAGTCGGATAATTTGATAACCTTTGGAAAATTTGAGTAATAGTCAATAATTATGAAATAATCACAGCCTTGAAAGTAAAATACGTCCTTGGCAACTTTTGTCCATGGTTGAGTAACTAATCTGCTTTCCACCAAGGTCTGCTTACATCGTGCTGGTTGGTGCATTTGGCTTTTCCGACACTTTTGAATGTAGTTGTCTATATCCTTGTTGATTTCCGGCCAACACACCCAACGTCGTGCTCTTCTTCTACATTTCTCAATGCCTTGATGTCCTTCGTGGATTTGTGAAGAATGTCTTGTTTAAGACATGATGGAATTACAATTTGGTCCCCTTTCAATAGAATGGCGTCTATTGTCGTCATGTCTTTTCTGATGTTGCAAAAGTTTACACATTTCCCTTTAGGCCAGTCAGTACGTAGATATTGTATCATTTGCTGAAGTGTCGTATCTCGTAGAGTTTCTGCCTTGATTATTTGTAGTTTAGCATCTGTGACAGGTAGCATTGCTGTGATGAAGTTGGCTTGTGCTTCAATAGTGAGTACAACATCAACAACTTTGTTATCTTTGTGCATTGTGGCTCTGGATAATGTATCCGCAAGTACTAAATCTTTTGAACCAGGGAAAGTGTTTGCAGTGTGAATTCTCTGCAGCAGGTTTAGCTGGATACATACTCCAATAAGTGAGGATTTTGTGTCATCCACAATTTCAAATTCAAGTGGTATTTTAATGTCACCACTCTGAACTATGAGGTAGCATGAACTTTTGTTGTTATTTCATTTCCATTGTCATCTATTAATTTACAATGTGTCTTTTTATATTTTGGATGGGTTGCTACTTTGCTCAAATCCAATTCTGTTATCACATTAGCGTGTGTGCCAGTGTCCAATTTAAATTGTACCTCTAATCCATTTATCATTAATTGTTTCTATCCAATCTTTATTTCTATCGGGTAGTTGCCTGATTGATTTACCAGCAGTTTTGTTTCCATTTGTTTTTATGATTGCTTCTATTATGTAGTTGTCCAGTGAAGTAGGCATAGTGAGATTAATCTTTGATTTTAAAATGTTTTCTTTTCTTCCTTCATAGAGTTGACTTTTTTATGCTGTTGAAATGCCTTTTTCAATTTATTCTAGTTTGTTGTTGTGTTAAATCTGCATTGTGTAGCAAAATGATTGAGTTTGTTACATGTTGTACACCTTTTCCCAAATGCAGTGTACATGTCATCACGTTGGTGACATCATGCGTAAACCTTTCATGCGCATGCACAAATCGGTCACCTTCCGGTTTGCATCCATTTTCAAAGTGTGCAAGTGCGAACGGATCCTGCACATGCACAAAACGTTGAATGTCTGTTTCGCGTTTTTTTTCTTACCCCCCGCCTGCACAAAATGGCTACCTGCTGCAACGCAATTTGTTTTTGAACTACGCCCGAGAGGCAAAGGCGCCGCGAACAATGAAGTTCGCACCTTTTTCACAGGATTTGAATTCAATATATTCATTGGTGGCTGTCTCACTTGCTTTACAGAGGTTGATGACTTCTTCTGAAGTTATGTTTGGTTTTCTTAGTAAACATTCCCGCATTTGCTCTTCAAATATGCCAAACACAATTTGGTCATGCATGATTGATACAGTAATTGAGGATAAATTGCAGGATTGCACTCGTGAGCCTCAAATCAGTTAGAAGAGTCAAAAGATTCCCCTTTTAGATGCATCCTTTTTTTAAACATGTATCTCTCATATACCTCATTGACCTGATTTTTGCAATGAGAATCAGATTTTTCCATTACTTTCTCATACATATTTTTAACTTCATTTTCTGAGAAATCAAGTGTATTAAAGAATTCAAATGCCTGCGGACCTGCCTGATTTAGTAGGAGAGCTATTTTCCTATTGTCAGGAGCTGATTCAAGTGCGGAGGCAGAGAGATAGACTTCAAACTGCTGCTTGAGGTTTTTCCAATTTAAACTTAGTTTACCAGATATCTTGAAGTTATCTGGCTTTTGCACAGCATCAATGTTGGTCTTGGTTCTTCTTTGTTCTTTGCAGACGTGTACTGATGCGCTGATTTATTTTCTTTCTTCTGTCTTACTGCTTGCTTTTCTGGAATACACTCTTGGTACCGTGTGGTGTTCTTTGTGAGGGGTTTCCAGGATGAAAGGCATAGTGATCACAAAGATACACAAAGCTCTTTTGAAGAGCTAAACTAATTTTATTAACACTGCTAAATTTGAGTTTGACAGTTATTCTGAATAGCAAATATACATGTAAGAATTATACTACACTCACTAACACTATCTCTATCTACTAATTATAACTATTATATGTTTAAAAAATAAATTTAGAGTACTCAATTCATTTTTTCCAATTAAGAGGCAATTTAGTGTGGCCAATCCACCACCTGCTCATCTTTGGATTGTGGGGGCGAAACCCATGCAAACACGGGGAGAATGTGCAAACTCCACACGGACAGTGACCCAGAGCCGGGATCGAACTTGGGACCTTGGCGCCGTGAGACTGCTGTGCTAACCACTGTGCCACCGTGCTGCCCAGAACTATTATATCTTAATTAACTCTGCAATACACTCTGAATCTTATCTTCGGCAGTTCCAGTCTAATCTCCTCCCCAAGCCCAAGAGCCAGTGCCATTTATAACACTGTCCCTGAGCTCCCTCTAGTGGCTAGGCTTAACATAACATTAACTCTTCACAGGCTGTATATTTATATAATGTCACACTTCTCTCCAGAGTTCCAGTCTCTGGTCTGTCAAGCTACTTGTCAGTCATCCAATCCTAGATTACCTAAGATTTCCGAGAACTAACTATTAGGAACACCAACACCATTATCTTAGGTCCCGTTACCCACTCCCTAAACACAGCCACCATTTCTCTCCCTGGAATCTTTCTGATGTTGGGCCAGACCATTCTTAACCTTTGTGGTCAATATGGTCAAGATGAGCTTCTAGTCAAATATCTTCTTCATCACCATCACCAACTACTTCCACCTCTGTAGAATCTTCAGACACTGCCCCACCTCAGATCATCTGTTATTTGAACCCTTCATCTTGATTTATCATGTTTAAGCTTGATTATTTTAAAGCTTTTTTGGCCAGCCTCTACCCTCCAAACACCTCAAGTCATCCAAAACTCTGTCACCTGTATTCTAACTTGTACAAAATATCGTTCGTCCACCAACCCTGTGGTCTACATTATCTCTTGGTCTTGCAATGTCTTAGTTTTAGAATGATCATAATTGTTTTCAAACCCCTTCATGGCCTCACCCACCTTGTATCTCACACTCTCACATGATTCTACAACACTGCGATATACCTGCACTCCTCCAATTCTGGACTCTTACTCCTCCCTGATTTTGGCCACTTCACCGCCAACCATTCAGCAGCCGGGGCACTAGAAACTCCCGCCATAGGCCTCTCTGCCTTTCTATCTCTCTCCTCCTCTAAGAATCTCCTTAAAGGCTACCTCTTACACTTAGCTTCTGGTCATCTGACCCAAAAAGCATCTTATGTGACTCAGTGTCAAATTCTGTTATAAATTCGTGAAACACTTTACCTCCTTAAAGATGCTATGTAAATAAAAGTTGTTCTTGATGGTGACAATAAAACTACAACCCTCAACTTAATCAAAGAGGCAATCTGTTGCTTGACAGGAAATGCCACCTGCACTTCTTAAGGGTCAAAATTGCTCGTCCTTGTATACACTACCCAGGTGGAAAACTGCAGTAATTAGGAGGAAGAGGAGTAAGTGTTACAACTGGGATCCTCCCCCAGCAGCTATTAAAATCAATGCTGAACCTATACATCAAATCTACTTTGATGGAATACAGTTTATGTCAAGCACATAAGTTGGGCATCTGGTGAGTGAGGGGATTTGACACAGTGAGGGAGCAAGTGCTATTCTAGAATTTTAAAACATAAAGACCATCCATGAGGGAAAGGGAGGCCTGTGAGCTGGGCTCTTAACTTGGTAGGCAGCTAGGTGATTGGTTGATGAGCTTTACATATTTTTTCTCTAAGCGAAGGCAGGAGCGCAGAATCGAAAATCTGGATGGGCACCCAACCCCCCCCCCCCATCCCCCTCTCCCACTGGCAGTGGGAGCGAGGCTCGAGCTCACGCGCCAACGGGAGGGTGTAAATGAATGCAAATGGGTCTTTATGATCCATTTACATCCATTTAAAGGACCTGGCACTCTAATCTCCAGCCCTCTGTGATTATCCAGTCCCATTGGCCGTTACTCAGATGGGCGCGGACCACTACTGGTATTCATCAGCTGAGCCCTGGTGTGGTGGACCTCACGGTTGGCCACAGGGGTATTTCCTAAAGGGAATTGCTTCCAAAGTCCACCCAAGGGCCACCCTCCCCCTTGACAGCATGCACTATCTGCCCACCTCTCCTCTACCAGAGCCTTCCCCCACTCGCCACCCCCCCCCTTCCAGAGACCTTCTTAACAGGGTGACTCCCCAGGAACCCCCTAACTGAAGGAGCCCTCCCACAGAGACTCCCTAACCAAAGAAACCCCTCCACAGAGACCCCCTAACTGAAGGATCCTCCGCACAGGAACCCCTTGACTAAAGGTACCCTCCACCCCACAGACCCCCCCCCCCCCCCCCCCCCCCCCCACAGAAAAGAGACCCTTGTCTGGAAGCTGGAGAGCAGTCCACACAGGGACAGTGAAAATAAATTACAGCTGTAACACTTACCGGGAAACTCCATTAGTTCATTCCTTGAAGGAGAACAGTTGCTACCCATGTTTAAACACCAAGATCCATCAGCTGCATTCATTCATTTCTAGTCGTGGGCTTTGATAGCTTCCAGTAACCAGCTGCAGCCTTGATTCATTCATCTCCCTTCATGGATGGATGACTCAAATTGGTGAAACCCAATGTTTGCAAACATCGATCACATTAAAGAACGGTAAGTGTATTGTAATCACACGCTGCAGTGTTTGGAATGCAGGTAATGATTGGAATGTACTTACCTCTTTTTGATGTGGTTGATGTTTGTAAACTTTGGGGTTCCACTACTTAGAGCATAGCGGCGACCCGGCCACTCCCAGGGATGATGGGGCGCAGCTGAAAGGAGTTTCTGGTCCTTGTGGCAAATAGAACACTGCTGAACCACCTTCTCGATGTCCACATCCATTTCTGGCCACCAGAGATAGCTCCACGCCAATGTTTTCATCTTAGACACCCCTAGGGGTGCATTGTGAAGGTTCTTCAAGATGAGCTCTTGATGCCGGCATTGTGGCGCAGTGGTTAGCACTGCTGCCTCACGGTGCTGAGGACCCAGGTTTAATCCAAGCCCCGGGTCACTGGCCGTGTGGAGTTTGCACATTCTCCCCGTGTCTACGTGGGTCTCACCTCCACAACCCAAAAAGATAGGTGGCGGGTAGGTGGATTGGCCATGCTCAATTCCCTTAAATAGAAAAAGGAATTGGGTACTCTAAATTTATTTTTTAAAAAGACGAGCTCTTGACCCTTCGCCGGGACCACAACCCACAGTAGAAATCTAGTATTCTACCATCGTCCACACTCAGTTTGAGGAGGAGGCTCGCAGTTCCCATGGTCGCTGTCGATGCTGGTCACCAAACAACATTAGATGCTGCAACGTGACGAGTATGGTGTCCGT
Organism: Scyliorhinus torazame; assembly: GCF_047496885.1. NCBI lineage: Eukaryota > Metazoa > Chordata > Chondrichthyes > Carcharhiniformes > Scyliorhinidae > Scyliorhinus > Scyliorhinus torazame. The sequence continues at coordinate 275,445,937 of NC_092713.1, read as the reverse complement.
CTGAATCCAGTCCTGGATACACAATGCGGTGAGCAGCAGGGATCCTATGAAATTCAAAATGGTGATGACTCCATTTTAGGGGGGTCCATGGCCTCGGCCCACAATGGTAAGCAGCTCAGTGTGTCAGCTTGTACAGTGTGGATCCCTGGCCGATGTTTGAAGAATACTCATAAACAGCCAGCAACAAGGCCCAATGCTGGATCCGTGCAGACGCAATAGACAGAATTATCTTGTCTTTCTGAAGAAGAAATAGTATGGGCTTATCGTCAGCACTGGCATCGGTATTGGGACAGGAGGGATCTGTACCATCAAAACGTTCTCCACCTGAATCGATCTGGAACCAGTGTTCTAGTGGAAAGGATAAACAGGTTGGTCACAAGGGACGGGATTCTCCAGTCTCCGACGCCAAAATCACGTTCAGCGATCAGCCGGGGAATCCCCATTGGCGCCGAAATCGGGGGTGTCATCGCTTTCGCGATGCTCCGCCCCCTCCAAAACTACGTACTTTGTAAGCTGCACGCCATCGGCACAGCCTCAGAACATGAGGCCCTCCGCCGATGCTCTGCCCCGATGGGCCGAGTTCCCGTTGGCGTAGGGTGCGTGCTATTTTGGGGGGGGAATCTGGCGTGGTGCTGCGGACTGAGTCCAGCGCTGCCACAGTCTGGGGGGGAGCCAATCCACGGGCAGGAGGGGCTTTGGCAGAGGCTGGGGGGCACAAGCGGGGGATGGTCCGGGGGTGGCAAGCTTGGCCATATGGGGGAACTATTTGGCAGGCTGGGTCAGCGCGTGACCGGCGCCATATTGCACGCCGCGGCCGCTGTAGGCCGCCGCCATGCACATGCATGGCCACGGACCTGGCAATTCTCCAGCCAGACACACAGCTAGAGTCTCGGGACGCTATGCTGTGTGGCTGGTAGCCCCCCCACCAGACGGAGGATCGGTGCAGCTCTTGCGCTGTTTTATTGGGCGTAAAACACCACTGTTCCCACGCCGGCGTCAGCACATAGTCTCCCAAACGGAGAATCCAGTCCCAGGACTTTAAACTAGCAAATGGGGAGGGGAATGGGAGGCCTCTGGGCAACTCAATACAATTCTTAAAAACAAGTAGCAGGGCAGAGAATAAAGGAATAGTCAGGAACCTAATTTCCAGAACTGCACAAAAGGTATACTGGTTAAACCAAAAGTGAAAAATAATAAACAAGCAATTAAGACATCAGAGATGAAGGACAGCTGAGGGGAGTAGCCCAATTAAGAGTTCTGTATGCAAATACATGGAGTGTAAGAAATAAACGAGATGAGCTGCAGGAGCTAATGCAAATTGAAGATTATGCTGTAATCGTGATTACAGAAACATAGCTGAAGGATGGTTGGGAATGGAAACTAATTATGGGCGGGGTTCTCCAGCCACATTGCACTCTCCCTTGAGCATGGTGAGGCCGGTGAATGCCGGGAGAGCCCTCTCGCGAGCTTTCCAACAGTCTTTGTGTCTCGAGGGATTCACCCAAGTCCCGCGAGACATTCGAATCTGAAGGACGTGACCAAATGCCAAACGGCACACGCTGAAGCCGGTTTTAGACTGGCTTAGGCGAATTTACCCGGTATCCACCGGCAACGCGGGATCCATCCAGCCTCCCCAACAAGGCCGCGGCCTCATGTTCTGCACTGGTCCACACAAACATGGGGCGCGATTCTCTAGCCACGTTGCGGTCAAGCGAGAGCACAATGCGACCGGAGAATGCCAGGAAGGCCTGCTGCGAGCCCCCGACAGGCTCCACGCCTTGCGAGATTCACCAAAGTCCTGCGAGATGTTGGAGTTGGAACTCCGCCCCAATGAGCATAGAAAATGGTGCTCCCAGAGGTAGGTCTTAAACCTTCTTACAATCTCCTCACCCGTGTTACACCAGCCTCCATCGATTCTTCGACCTCCCCAAAGAGGCTGCAGTCGGGCGCCGATCGAACCAGGTGAAATGGCACTGAGAGGGTCTCCCGGGCCATCGGAGACCACTGGGGGGGCTAGGGTAAATGCATGGTGGCCCCCTGGTATGTGGGCATCTTGGCACTGCCCAGCTGGCACCTTGGCACTGCCAAGGTACCTGGATGGCACTGCCAAGCCGGCAGGAGCTCTGCCTCAGTGCAAGGGTGGCACTGCCAAAGATCAGGGAAAAGGGGGGGGGGGCATGCCCATGAAATGATGGTGGAGGGAAGGTTTGAAGTGTGGGGAAGAGCAGGTAGGTAAGTAGGGGCCCCCAGGAGGTTGGGACTGATGGGTGGCACCACCAGGGTGCCAGGCTGACACTGCGAGGGTACCCAGGTGGCACCAGCAGTGCCAGGGCACCATCCTGCCCAAAGACATGCAGCTGGGGGCCTCCGATTCCCTTAGGCACTCCCATGAGTGCCGTTCTGTCTGGCTCCCATTTGTGGAGAACAACACCAAATGGCGCTCGTCCGAGGTCCCCGAGGCTAGCTGCCTCGCTCCAATGTGCAGATTTGCCAAAGAGTGAGCCTTGGGAGCTGAACTTAGAGATCAGGCTGCCATTTTGAAAGGATGTCTCGCTCTCTAAGTGAGCTTGTGGATGCTCCACACACCCCACCCATGGGCAATGTCACCACCCCACACGCATGGGCATTACCCCAGATCCCCAAAGTGAGGTCACCCCCCTATGGGATCCCCCTTTTCAGGTCCACCCAAGCCTCCTTACAGAACCCCGTCTCTTCCAGGACTCCCACCCTTAACCACCCCCAACCACCTAAAGACCCCTACATACCTGCCTTGCACACCCTCACCCTTCAAACCCCTCTCCACCCTACTTTCATGGGCATTGCCCCCCTCAACCCCTGGCCCTTGACCGTGCAACCCTGGCACCCACGCATCTTTGCACTGGCACCCTGGCAGTGCTCCTTCCAGCTTGGCAGTGCCACCCAGGCACCTTGGCAGTGTCAGAGTGGCGGTGCCAAGGTGCCAGCTGGGCAGTGCCAAGGTGCCCACGTTCAAGGGGGAGGGCCAGGGAGCCACCATGCACTGGTTCACATTCTTATGGACCAGCATTGATCAGCGCCAGGCTGGAGAAACGAGGGAGGCCCATGGATACTGGGCATTTAGGTCTTAAGTAGGTTTAAGACTTAGTTGTGCGAGCATCATTTTGTCCTGCCCCTTTGGGCAGAGAACAAAGAACAAAGAAAATTACAGCACAGGAACAGGCCCTTCGGCCCTCTCAGCCTGCGCTGATCCAGATCCTTTATCTAAACCTGCCGCCTATTTTCAAAGGATCTACTTCCCTTTGTTCCCCGCCCGTTCATATATCTGTCTAGATGCATCTTGAATGATGCTATCGTGCCCGCCTCTACCACCTCCGCTGGCAAAGCATTCCAGGCACCCATCACCCTCTGCGTAAAAAACTTTTCACGCACATCTCCCTTAAACTTTCCCCCTCTCACCTTGAAATCGTGACCTCCTTGTAATTGACACTCCCACTCTTGGAAAAAGCTTGTTGCTCTCCACCCTGTCCATACCTCTCAGAATTTTGTAGACCTCAATCAGGTCACCCCCTCAACCTCTGTCTTTCCAACGAAAACAATCCTAATCTACTCAACCTATCTTCATAGCTCGCACCCTCCATACCAGGCAACATCCTGGTGAACCTCCTCTGCACCCTCTCTAAAGCATCCACATCCTTCTGGTAATGTGGCGACCAGAACTGCATGCAGTATTCCAAATGTGGCCTAACCAAAGTCCTATACAACTGTAACATGACCTGCCGACTCTTGTACTCAATACCCCGTCCGATAAAGGCAAGCATGCTGTATGCCTTCTTGACCACTCTATCGACCTGTGTTGCCACCTTCAGGGTACAATGGACCTAAACTCCCAGATCTCTCTGTACATCAATTTTCCCCAGGACTCTTCCATTGACTGTATAGTCCACTCTTGAATTGGATCTTCCAAAATGCATCACCTCGCATTTGCCTGGATTGAACGCCATCTGCCATTTCTCTGCCCAACTCTCCAATCTACCTATATTTTGTTGTATTCTCTGACAGTCTTCCTCGCTATCTGCAACTCCACCAATCTTAGTATCATCTGCAAACTTGCTAATCAAACCACCTATACCTTCGTCCAGAGTTCCGGCTCCAGCGCCTCGCAGGATTTGGGTGAAACCTGTGAGGCAGGTAAGCTGCCGGGAAGCCCGCGAGAGGACTCTCCCAGGATTCTCTGGCCGGATTGTGCACTCGCTTGAGTGCAATATAGCCAGAGACTTGAGCCCAGTATCTCCATTTTCAGCTTTTCGTGGGCCTCCATTGCTCTTCACTACCCGTTTTCCCTTAAATAGCTATAAAATTTCTTCTTCCTGATTGTGATGTCCCTTGCAATTTTCCTTTCATAATCCCTTTTAGTGGCTCTTATAAGCTGCTTTATGACTATTTGCTGGTCTTTGCATCTATCCCATTCATTTGAATTCTTCGGCTGTATCCGCCCGGCGACTGGAGAATCCCGCCTAAGGTCAATGGAGTTTTCCATTGCACATGGCTCGCCCGTGGCGTTCTTGCGGATGGGGGGGGGGGGGGGGGGGGGGGCAGGAGAATCCAGCCCGAAGTGTGCTAAACTGGTGAGAAATCCCCCAGGACCCATAAAAATGACTAAGTGTCATTGAGTCGCAGTGGGGAACAAAACTCCCTGATAAACCCAACACAAATGAACTCAGACTTTTTTCTGATGAATCGCCCCCATTGTTATTGATAAAGGGGGAATGTCAGACATGTTGAACAATTACTTTACCTGAGTATTTACAGTAGAAGAGGAGGATAACTTGCTGGATGTCCCGAAAAAAGTAATAATCGATAGAGGACAAGGACTTAATAGAATTAATGTGAGTACAGCATCATTAACTCAGAAATTAATGAAACTAAAGAGTGATAAGTCCCCAGGGCCCGACGGTTTCCATCGGAGGGTTGTTAAAGGAAGTAGGGGAGCACATTGTAGATGCTCTAACAGAGTTCCCTAGATTCAGGAGTAGTCCCTCTGGATTGGAAAATTGCACATGTCACTCCACTACTTAAAAAGAGTGAAAGGGGGAAACCAGGGAATTCAAGACCAGCTAGCCTAACATCTGTGGTTGGGAAATTGCTGGAGTCTATAATCAGGAAGGGGGTCATTGACTATCTTGAAAACTTTTAGTCGATCAGGGAGAGCCAGCATGGATTTGTGATGGGAAGGTCATGCTGACTAATCTTATAGAATGTTTTGAATAGGTGACTAAGGTAGTGGACAGGGGAATGTCTACGGATGTCACTTACATGGACTACCAGAAGGCATTTGATAAAGTCCCACTAAAGAGACTGTTAGCTAAGGTGGAAGCCCACAGAGTTGAGGATAAATTATTGACATGGTTAGGAAACATGTTGAGTGGCAGGCAACAAGAGAGTGGGGATAAAGGGTAATTGCTCAGATTGGCAGGAGGTCACTAGTGGTGTACTACAGGGATCTGTGTTGGGGCCTCAATTATTCACATTATTCGTTAATGATTTTGATGTTGGCATAGGAAGTCATATATTCAAATTTGCGGATGATAACATTTAGGTGACATTGAAGATAGCATAAAATTGCAAGGAGATATTGACAGACGAGGTGAAGGGTAAAATTGTGGCAGATGGAATTCAATGTAAGCAAGTGCAAGGTTATCTATTTTGGGCCAAAAAAGGATAGAGCAAAGTACTTTCTAAATGGAAAGAGGTTAGGTACAGTGGGTGTCCAAAGAGACTTGGGGGATCAGGGCATAGATCCTTAAAATGGCAGGAACAAGTGTAGAAAATAATCAAAAGGACTAATGGAAGGCTCTCATTCATAGCTAGAGAATTGGAATATAAAGACACAGTGGTTATGCTGCAGCTATACAAAACCCTGGTTAGACCCCACTTCTGGGCACCATACCTTATGAAGCATATATTGGCTTTGGAGGAAGTGCAACATAGACGCAGATTTGAAAAGAGCGGGAGCTGAGAGTCGAGGAGATTTAAAAAGAGCAGGAGCTGCGAGTCGGAGCGGAGATTTAAAAAGAGCGGGAACTGAGAGTCAGAGCGGAGATTTAAAAAGAGCAGGAGCTGCGAGTCGGAGCGGAGATTTAAAAAGAGCGGGAGCTGAGAGTCGTGGAGATTTAAAAAGAGCAGGAGCTGAGAGGGACACCTCTGGACAGCAGGCTGAAATTAAAAAACAATTCAGGAGTGACATCACAGCAAAACAATAAGTTAATTGGCTGGTGTTATCGTGCGGGGCGCAGAGGTTGCTGAGTGAGTGCTTGCTGAGAAGGGGAGTGAATAACAGGTCAGCTCTTTCTTTTTCTTTTTTTATCCAGAGGGGATGGCAGGGAAGGCAGTGCAATGTTCCTCCTGCAGAATGTTTGCGGTGAGGGACGCCGTCAGTGTCCCTGCCGATTTCATCTGTGAGAAGTGCACCCAACTCCAGCTCCTCAGAAACCACGTTAGGGAACTGGAGCTGGAGCTGGATGAACTTCGGATCATTCGGGAGGCAGAGGTGGTCATAAATAGAAGCTTCAGGGATGTAGTTACTCCGAAGAATAAAGATAGATGGGTGACGGTGAGAGGGGCTGGGAGGAAGCAGTCAGTACAGGGATCCCCTGTGGTCGTTCCCCTTAGTAACAAGTATACCGTTTTGGATACTGTTGGGGGGGGGACTTACCAGGGGTAAGCCATGGGGTACAGGTCTCTGGAACGGAGTCTGTCCCTGTTGCTCAGAAGGGAAGGGGGGAGAGGAGTAGAGCATTAGGCATTGGAGACTCCATAGTTAGGGGGTTGGATAGGAGATTCTGTGGGAACGAGAGAGACTCGCGGTTGGTGTGTTGCCTCCCAGGTGCCAGGGTGCGCGATGTCTCGGATCGTGTTTTCGGGATCCTTAAGGGGGAGGGGGAGCAGCCCCAAGTCGTGGTCCACATAGGTACCAACGACATAGGTAGGAAAAGGGATAGGGATGTAAGGCAGGAATTCAGGGAGTTAGGGTGGAAACTTAGATCTAGGACAAACAGAGTTATTATCTCTGGGTTGTTACCCGTGCCACGTGATAACGAGACGAGGAATAGGGAGAGAGAGGAGTTGAACACGTGGCTACAGGGATGGTGCAGGAGGGAGGGTTTCAGATTTCTGGATAATTGGGGCTCATTCTGGGGTCGGTGGGACCTCTACAAACGGGATGGTCTACACCTGGACCAGAGGTGTACCAATATCCTGGGGGGGGGGGAATTTGCTAATGCTCTTCGGGAGGGTTTAAACTAGTTCAACAGGGGCTTGGATACCTGAATTGTAGCTCCAGTATACAGGAGGTTGAGAGTAGTGAGGTCATGAGTAAGGTTTCAAAGTTGCAGGAGTGTACCGGCAGGCAGGAAGGTGGTTTAAAGTGTGTCTTCTGCAATGCCAGGAGCATCTGGAATAAGGTGGGTGAACTTGTGGCATGGGTTGGTACCTGGGACTTCGATGTTGTGGCCATTTCGGAGACATGGATAGAGCAGGGACAGGAATGGTTGTTGCAGGTGCCGGGGTTTAGATATTTCAGTAAGCTCAGGGAAGGTGGTGAAAGAGGGGGAGGGCTGGCATTGTTAGTCAAGGACAGTATTACGGTGGCAGAAAGGACGTTTGATGAGGACTCGTCTACTGAGGTAGTATGGGCTGAGGTTAGAAACAGGAAAGGAGGGGTCACCCTGTTAGGGGTTTTCTATAGGCCTCCGAAAAGTTCCAGAGATGTAGAGGAAAGGATTGCAAAGATGATTCTGGATAGGAGCGAAAGCAACAGGGTAGTTGTTATGGGGGACTTTAACTTTCCAAATATTGACAGGAAATGCTATAGTTTGAGTACTTTAGATGGGTCTGTTTTTGTCCAATGTGTGCAGGAGGGTTTCCTGACACAGTATGTAGATGTATGGCCAACGAGATGCGAGGCCATATTGGATTTGGTATTGGGTAATGAACCAGGACAAGTGTTAGATTTGGAGGTAGGTGAGCACTTTGGTGATAGTGACAACAATTCCATTGCGTTTACTTTATTGATGGAAAGGGATAGGTATATACTGCAGGGCAAGAGTTATATCTGGGGGAAAGGCAATTATGATGCAATGAGGCAAGACTGAGGATGCATCGGATGGAGAGGAAAACTGCAGGGGATGGGCACAATGGAAATGTGGAGCTTGTTCAAGGAACAGCTACTGCGTGTCCTTGATAAGTATGTACCTGTCTGGCAGGGAGGAAGTGATCGAGCAAGGGAACTGTGGTTTTCTAAAGCAGTCAAAACACTTGTCAAGAGGAAGAAGGAGGCTTATGTAAAGATGAGACATGAAGGTTCAGTTAGGGCGCTCGAGAGTTACAAGTTAGCTAGGAAGGACCTAAAGAGAGAGCAAAGAAGAGCCAGGAGGGGACATGAGAAGTCTTTGGCAGGGAGGATCAAGGATAACCCTAAAGCTTTCTATAGATATGTCAGGAATAAACGAATGACTCGGGTAAGAGCGGGCCAGTCAAGGACAGTAGCGGGAAGTTGTGCTTGGAATCCGAGGAGATAGGAGAGGTGCTAAATGAATATTTTTCGGCGTTTTTTACACAGGAAAAAGACAATGTTGTTGAGGAGAATACTGAGATTCAGGCTACCAGACTAGAAGGGCTTGAGGTTCATAAGGAGGAGGTGTTAGCAATTCTGGAAAGTGTGAAAATAGATAAGTCCCCTGGGCCGGATGGGGTTTATCCTAGGATTCTCTGGGAAGCTAAGGAGGAAATTGCTGACCCTTTGGCTTTGATCTTTAAGTCATCTTTGTCGACAGGAATAGTGCCAGAGGACTGGAGGATAGCAAATGTTGTCCCCTTGTTCAAGAAGGGGAGTACAGACAACCCCGGTAACTACAGACCAGTGAGCCTTACTTCTGTTGTGGGCAAAATCTTGGAAAGGTTTATAAGAGATAGGATGTATAATCATCTGGAAAGGAATAATTTGATTAGAGATAGTCAACACGGTTTTGTGAAGGGTAGGTCGTGCCTCACAAACCTTATTGAGTTCTTTGAGAAGGTGACCAAACAGGTGGATGAGGGTAAAGCAGTTGATGTGGTGTATATAGATTTCAGTAAAGCATTTGATAAGGTTCCCCACAGCAGGCTACTGCAGAAAATACGGACGCATGGGATTCAGGGTCATTTAGCAGTTTGGATCAGAAATTGGCTAGCTGGAAGAAGACAAAGGGTGGTGGTTGATGGGAAATGTTCAGACTGGAGTCCAGTTACTAGTGGTGTACCACAAGGATCTGTTTTGGGGCCACTGCTGTTTGTCATTTTTATAAATGACCTGGAGGAGGGCGTAGAAGGATGGGTGAGTAAATTTGTAGATGACACTAAAGACGGTGGAGTTGTGGACAGTGCAGAAGGATGTTACAAGTTACAGAGGGACATAGATAAGCTGCAGAGCTGGGCTGAGAGGTGGCAAATGGAGTTTAATGCAGAAAAGTGTGAGGTGATTCATTTTGGAAGGAATAACAGGAAGACAGAGTACTGGGCTAATGGTAAGATTCTTGGCAGTGTGGATGAGCAGAGAGATCTCGGTGTCCATGTACATAGATCCCTGAAAGTTGCCACCCAGGTTGAGAGGGTTGTTAAGAAGGCGTACGGTGTGTTAGCTTTTATTGGTAGAGGGATTGAGTTACGGAGCCATGAGGTCATGTTGCAGCTGTACAAAACTCTGATGCGGCCGCATTTGTAGTATTGCGTGCAATTCTGGTCGCCGCATTATAGGAAGGATGTGGAAGCATTGGAAAGGGTGCAGAGGAGATTTCCCAGAATGTTGCCTTGTATGGAGGGAAGATCTTATGAGGAAAGGCTGAGAGACTTGAGGCTGTTTTCGTTAGAGAGAAGAAGGTTAAAAGGTGACTTAATTGAGGCATACAAGATGATCAGAGGATTGGATAGGGTGGACAGTGAGAGCCTTTTTCCTCGGATGGTGATGTCTAGCACGAGGGGACATAGCTTTAAATTGAGGGGAGATAGATATAAGACAGATGTCAGAGGTAGTTCTTTACTCAGAGAGTAGTAAGGGCGTGGAATCCCCTGCCTGCAACAGTAGTGGACTCGCCAACACTAAGGGCATTCAAATGGTCATTGGATAGACATATGGACGATAAGGGAATAGTGTAGATGGGCTTTAGAGTGGTTTCACAGGTCGGCGCAACATCGAGGGCTGAAGGGCCTGTACTGCGCTGTAATGTTCTCTGTTCAATGTTCTAGGTTTACAAAAATGACACCTGATTATAGGAGTTGAGTTAGAAGGCGAGATTACTCAAACTAATAATAATAATCTTTATTGTCACAAGTAGGCTTCAATGAAGTTACTGTGAAAAGACCCTAGTCACCACATTGTGGCGCCTGTTCGGGGAGACTGGTATGCAAATTGAACCCGCGCTGCTGGCCTTGTTCTGCATTACAAGCCAGCCCCTAATCAGACCTGTTTTCACTAAAATTTAGGAGGTTAAGGGGTGATCTGATCGAAGTATTCAAGATATTAACTGGGAAAGACAGGGTAGATAAAGATAAACTATTTCCACTGGTTGGAGATACTAAAACTGGGGGGCATAATTGAAAAATTAAGGCAAGACCTTTCAGGAGAGGTAATGGGAAGAAATTCGTCCCTCAAAGGATGGCAGAGATTTGAAACTCTCTCCAAAGAAAAAGCAGTTGAAGCTGGATCATAGAATATACAGTGCAGAAGGAGGCCATTTGGCCCATCGAGTCCACACCCAGCAACCCCTCCCAATCTTTTTGGACACTGAGGGCAATTTAGCATGGCCAATCCACCTAACCTGCATATCTTTGGACTGTGGGAGGAAATTCGAGCACCCGGAGGAAACCCACGCACACACGGGGAGAATGTGCAGACTCCACACAGACAGTGACCCAAGCCAGGAATCGAATCTGGGGCCCTGGAGCTGTGAAGCAACTATGCTAACCACTGTGCTACCATGCCCCCCACCTCCCTGTTAATTTTAAATCTGAGATAGATAGGTTTATGTTGAGCAAAGGTATTAAGGGATATGGCCCAAAAGCAGGTATATGGAGTTAGGTCACAGGTCAGCCTTGATCTCATTAAATGGCGGTCAGGCTCGAGGGGCTGAATGGCCTACTCCTGTTCCTCTGTTGCAGTGAGGAAATGGCAGCTGTAGCCACACTGGTGGAATACTTTCACCCCGAATGCCATCGCTGGACCCTCCTTCTCGATTTTCACTTATTTACATTTAGGCGCAGTCAGCATTCGGGATGCAAAAGCAATTGGCCGTTCCTGAGCATCCAGCATCAGATGGACCGGACCGGCCCCAATCCCATCAGGCAATGTATCACACATGCAGATCAATGGCTTGGCCGGATCGTAGTGAGTCAGCACTCCCGAGGATGACAACCGTCTCTTGGCACGTAGAAGAGCCGCCACCTAGGTTGTCGCCCACAGCCAGGTCTGGTGAATCTTAAGGAGCAAATGCAAAGGAGCAAGTATGGCCGCGAGATTCGGAAAATGTTTCCATTATAATTGACTAACCCTAAAAATGAGTGGAGTTCTGTTGCATGCTTTGGGGCGGGGGCCAACTGGATGGCATGCATTTTCTCCGCCACAGGGTGTAAGCTGTCACTGTTCACCTCTTTTGCATGGAACACGCTCTTCCCCCAATGCAGGCGGACGCCAATCTCTGAGAGGTGCCGCAACAACACCTCTACAAGTTCTACAAATGCTCCTGGTTGGTAACCCCCGTGACCAGGACATCATCCAATACACTGTGACTCGCACCATCCCCACAGGATATTCTCCATGTCTCGTTGAAAAATTGCACAAGCTGACGAGATACCGAAAGGAGGCAGGGTACAATTGTAGACTTCCCGGTGCATATTTGCACGAGGCCCTGTCAAGTACACGTTGCAAATACGCATTACTCATATCCAGTTTCAGAAAAGAGCACCCACCAGCCAGTTTAGCATACAGATCCTCAAAGCGAGAAATGGAATAGCGGTCAAGTCTCAAAGCCATATCGACCATCAACTTGTAGTCCTCGCATAAATGGACAGTTCCATCCAGTTTCATGACAGGGACCACTGGTGCCGCCCAGTTGGCCAAACTCATGGGCCGAATGATGCCCAAACTCTCCAACAAGTCAGCCCAGCATCAACCTTCTCCACCAAGGATTAGGGAACCAGGCGTGCCTGGGCGTAGCATGACTAAGCCTCTGAGTCAACTTGTATCTTGGCCACAGCTCCTTTTATGGTCCCAAAGCATGGTTGAAAAACCTCCGGGTACTTGCTGAGCACCTCACTTAGTCCACCAGACCACTCACATTGTCTGCTGGACCCCACTTTTAGAATGTGCTGCCAGGCGAAGAACAAATGTCACAACCAGTCCCCCCCAACAGAATGGGGTCACATGGAACACTGCCGCACAATTAAGCTGCATCGCAGGCTCTTCTTCTGGCTCATGAAGGCACAAATGCTGCTCCAGAGGCTGATACATGTTATATTACCATACAAAATATATATATTACTCTTTGAACCAGCCGAGTTGATGAAATGAACAATCGTCTTCTTTTAAAGATGAACAAGTTATTGAGTGATATAAATAATATTTTGTGAGTCCTTTGTACTTAATACGCAATTAGTAAAATAAATAAAATACAGTAAAGATAACCAACTAACTACACAATATAATAATGAAATAACTTATAACTTCTCTCTCTCCGAAGCCCCATTCTCTAGCAACTCTATGTCTTGTCTGTTCACTCTCCTGAAGCGCATTCTCTCAGAACGAGCGGGAAAGTCTGATACCATCTGATAGTGAGACATCTAGTGTTGAATTGGCTGTACTACATTTACATACTGTATATTAATATACAGAGATCACTACAATATCTACCCCTGCAAGGGCTTGGACAATTTGGACCCCCGCTGGCTGTGATAGCACCTGGGCCTGCGGCCGCATGTTGCACATGAAGCTGAATTGCCCTCAGCAGAATCGAGGGATATCTCCCCCCCTGACAGTCGGTCAGACCAGACTCAATGGGAAGGACCAGACCCCAGGGTGTTGACCTCCATTCCCTGTACATCCTGAACCCCTCGCTCCGCACTATCACGGAATAAGCAGACTGCTGCAGGCACAGGGAGGGTTCGGCAAAAGCTGTTTCTGTGTCTCCTCGTTGTTGATGCTGCAGACCAGGCGATCCTGCAACATCTCAGGCAATGCAATCCCATACTCACAGAATTTGATGATTTTTCTAAGGCAAGACATAAACCTGGTAACTGACTCACCTGGGGTTCTTCCGAAGCGATACCACTGAACTATAATGGACAGCGTCGGGTTGAAATGCTGACCAACAACTACTATGGGCTGGTCGAAGATGTAGGTATCAGGTGCCATCGGGTAAGTAAGGTTCCAAATTACCCCAGATGTATGGGCGCCATGCCACAAGCGGTCAGCAGGATCACATACTGCCGCTCAGTTTCCACAATATTATTTGCAGGAAAGAAATCGCGCATCCGCTCCCGATAGTGAGTCCAATCCTCGATTACGGCATCAAACGCATTCAGTCTCCCGAACAGGGACATGGTGATCCACGAATGCAGAGAGGTGGCTCAAGCGCCAGGGAAACAGAGCAGGCAGCAGACCAGTTTAATCCTCATTGCCAGTTTTAGAAAGACATGGGGAGCCCACTCCGAGTTGTATCAAAAGAGACAAAGCTTTAGTTACAAGGCCCATCGTACACCACTCCCAGTAGTACCCAAACGGGTCTGAACAGGTCAGTGCCGAACTGGCCAACCTTATTTACAAGTCTTAATTTAGCTTCCCCCGCCCCCTTAGCGGGGAAGCCCGTACTCCGCAAGGGACAAGGGAAATACAATAGTTCCCACGACGCAAGTCCATGCGGGTGCAGATTATGACAGTAAAGGACAGTATAGTTGTGAGGAAATATACAGTTCCCTGCAAACAGAAATATGTGTCTCGAAAGCTCTTGCCTTCCCTGTGCCAGTGCTAAAGTAAGTTTCTTGGGTTTGGAGAGGAACTCGGGCAGTTTTCAAAAACCAGGGGTCAGATATTCAAGCTAAGTGGCAGAAGTATTCGAGGGGACATGAGAAAAAACATTTTTACACAAGGGGATGGTGCGTGTCTGGAATTCACTGCCTGAGGTGGTGGAGGCAGAGACCCTAAACTCTTTTAAAAAGCACCTGAATCTGTACCGAAAGTGCTGTAAACTGCAGGAATATGGATCAACGGGAATAATGCTGCTTGTCCAATCATCTCCACAGACGGCACATTTTCATGCTGGTCCATAACACATCTGGACCAACATGCAGTGCAAATGTTGGACTTAGTGCATGAAGGTATGGGGTAGTTCATGGGGGTCAGAAGGGACGATGGGCGTCTCCAATGACTGATCCCTAGAACACCCCATTCAGCAGTGAATGATTGGAGCATCTATGACATGGGTCTTCTAACTTCAGGGCCTTCCAGGACATGGATAGTCTCCATCAAAGCCGGCCCTGCTTTGCAAAGCTTCCAGAAACCCCTGACTGCGTAATTAATTAGATCACTGTCATTTGATACAGAGTGAATTCCCACCAGCCTCTTTGACGGGAAACACTCGCTGTTCCCACCCCGGCCATGGACTTACCCCTGGAATTGAAAATTTCCCCCATCATTTCAACAATTCCAACCAGTTTTCGGAGACATTCATTGGGAGAACGATTTCACTCAGACACCACCACCCTTAGTCTCAGACAGCCGGATAAGGAACAGTGGATGGTGGGTGAGGGATATGTGGCTCTGATGACAGACAGGCTGGTCAGGTATCTCCTGCATATCTATTGCCTCTATTTTTTGCCTCATTCATCTCTTCATTCACACCAAGTGCACACGAATAGTATGGAGTAGGGTAATACAATAAATGTTCTTATATTCTACCTCCATGCATAAGTTTATTTTAAATTTTAAGTGCGCAATATTTTTTTTCCAATTCAGCGGCAATTTAGCGTGGCCAATCCACCTAACCTGCACATCTTTGGGTAGTGGGGGTGAGACCCACGCAGACATGGGGAGAATGTGCAACGCCACACGGACAGTGAACCGGGGCCCAGATCTAACCGGGTCCTCAGTTCTGTAGGCAGCAGTGCTAACCACTGCGCCACTGTGCTGCCATCTCCGTGCAGAAGTTAAATGATTTATCTTACCAAGATAAAAAATGTAAGGTGAGATGATGCTGCCCAACCTGGAAGCCATCGAACTCACTCCGACACCCATGTTTCTTACCACAGTTGGGTACAGCTCAGCAGTGTAGACATAAACCATGCAAAAGGCAGTCGTGGTCCCTAATTTTCCAATCAACACCAGAATGGTGGAAATTGCTAAAAGATCTAGAAAATATAGAGGTAATAGTGAATATAGTGAAAGGTGCATCTGTTTACACACACATATCTGTATAATCTTGTCACACATTCAATACACAGGCTGACTTTCCAAATAGGCACTTCAGACATGAAACTTCAGCAGCTGGGGTATATTTTGAGAATTTATGATGGTGCTCTCCATGCATTGAGGTTAATGGATGAAAATGTATGGGTCCACAACTTCCCAATAATGTTCCAAATTTATGACATCCTACACTGAAAGATGAAAGATGCAAGGACCTAATATCATGAACGGAAATGTTAGTTTGAGACATCAGGGATTGGCAGCAAATACAGGTTATTGGAGACAGCGATGATGGGTAAGATGTGGGTGAGCATATGAACAACAAAGTTTTGAATGACTAAAGTTACAGAGGGTAGAGGACAGCAGGCTGGCCAGGATAACAGTGCAATAATCAGAGATGGGTGAGGGCGCCAATGACAGAAAACTGGTTGTCACTTTTCCTACATTACAACAGTGGCAACCTTACAAAAGTGCTTAGTTAACTATAAAGGTGTTTGAAGCTTCTGTTGTTTCTCAAAGATGCAATATAAATGCCAGTGAGAGAGGTCCTGTGGGAAGGAGAGAGGATGACAGTCAGAGTATGTGTGCTTGCATCTTCTATGCCCATGCAGCAGAACCTGGTCTCCAGATATCTTGGGCTCTCTTGACATTGGACCAAGGCCTTGCTTTGTCAAGCCTGTGTGGTAGCCGGTGTGCATGTTTAAATAACTCATGTACAGGCATCATCCACCCTTTAAAATGAAGTTTTGGACCTGGAACTTTTGGACCTTCATGGACAACCCCAACAGTGACAGTCAGAGTGGCATACTATCATTGCCCGGGAGCTCAGACTTTTCATCATTGACATCGCCACCTTAAGTGAGACCCAGCAGGCAAGAGAAGGCCAACTCAGAGGATAGGTTAGTGGTTATACCTTCTTCTGGAAAGGTAAACCAGAAGGTCCTCCCTTCCACAGGGTTGGCTCCAGCCTGAAAATTAAACTAGTTGCCTATTTTAGACACGTCCATTACAAGATGAATGCCACATGACCCTTAGGTTCACCTTAACCCAGAACCAGTGTGCTATAGTCCTCAGCACATACAGCCAAAGACTGTAACCTAGAATTTTACTTCTGCCTCAAACAATCCTTGGCCTGAGTGCCAACAGCCAACTAGTTAATCTTTCTTGGCACTTTCAATGAGTGTTAGAAAGGTGACAGGCCTCTGGGAAGGTGTAATCAGTAGAGTGGAGGTCAAGAAATTCAACACCAATGGCACCCTGCTTGTGATAAAATGTATCAAACACGGCCTTGTCATCACCAACACCTTGCGCGGGCAGAGAGACATGCGCAAGGCCTCATTGCAACATTCTCACTCCAAGCACTCGCAACTGTTGATCTACGACATCATCCTAGCAATGGGCCCATTACCAGCCAATTACTGTTGGACAGACCATTGGCTAATCCATTCTGTAATCAACATCAATGTAGCAACAGAAACAATGGCACAGAAAAATCAACTCTCAGGTACAAAGGAACCAGATAATGAGCCATATTCAGCCAGAACCTGATGACTCCCGGTGACCCAGAGACCTGGAACGTCCACAGCATCTCGCCTGCTCTCAAAACCTCCATAAATACACCTGCAAAGAGACACTTGGCCATTCAACCAGGAAACACAACTGCTTTGATGAGAATGGCCTGGAGATCCAGCAGCTGGTAAGCCGCAAGAGCAAGACTTTCCTGAATCTGAAAGAGCATCCCAACTCAAGTGCAAGAAAGTAGCTAGAGAGACAGCTGAAGTCTGAAGTACAGCAAAAAAAGAGAGGGTGGATGGAGAAAGTGCAGGAGATCCAGCAGTTAGCTGACAACCATGAAACGTAAAGTTTCTTTAACGTAGTCAATACCGCCTACGCCCAAATCACCCAGGGCCCACCCCACTGCTGGCCAATAACGGAGAGGTGCTCACCAAAAACAGAGAGGCAGTCAACGCCTGCTGGAAGAAGTATTTTGAAGACCTCCTTAACAGAGAATCTGTCTTCAACGTTAGTGTCCTCGACTCCATCCCATGCTACCCACCACCATCTCAGCACAACCCCAACCTGACTTTAGGTAGCAAAGACCATCTGACAGCTAAAGAACACCAGGTAATCTGCAGCAGACAGAATCTCCGCTGAGCCACTAAAACATAGCGATGACCCATTATTGGTGTAAGCACCTGAGCTCATTTCCCTAATCTGGAAGGCGGAGAAGATGCCAGGAGATCTTGGGAATACTGGGATTGTGACCTCCTTTAAGAAAGGTGACAACTTCAACTGCAGTAACTGCAGAGAAATTTCCCTGCTGTCGACCATAGGGAAGGTCATCGTGAGATGCCTCTTTAATAACCTTCTCACTGTGGCTGAAGAACTCCTCCCAGAGACCAAATGGGAATTCTGCCCACTGAGGGCCACAATGGACATATACCAACTACTAGAGAAGTGCAGGAAACATCATCAACCCATGCACATGGTTGTCTTTGACCTCACAAAGGCCTTCGATGCTGGCAACCATGAGGGATTATGGAGTGCCCCCCTCTGTTTCGGCTGCCCCCAAAGGTTTGCCACCATCTCCGCCCACTCCATGATGACATGCAAGCCATGTTCCTGATAAATGTATCCACCACAGATCCAATTCATGTTTGAACTAGGGTCAAGCAAGGTGTTTCATTGCACTGACACTCTTTCGCTGCAATGCACAATCTCACCCTCAGCAAGCTCCCGCTGGAGCGGAGGTAAACTACAGAACAAACAGAAATCTGTTCAACCTCCACCATATGGAGGCCAGATCCAAGGTCATCCTATCTCCTATCATTGTACTACAATATCCAGATGACGCTTGCATCTTCACACACCCACAGACCGAGTTCCAGGCCACCGTCAGCACCTTCACCGAGGAGTACAAGAGCATGGGACTTACACTAAACATCTGTAAGACAAAGATCCTCTACCGACCTGCCCTCACCACACAGGGCTGCCCCCCAGTTAGCAAAATCTATGATGAGGCCTTGGAAAACCTGGTCCACTTTCCACACTTTGGGAACTATTGTCAACAAGAAAGGACAGACATCAACGATGAGGTTCAACACTGCCTTCAGTGTACCAGTGAAATCCTCGGTCAACTGAGATAGAGAGTGTTTGAAGAACAGGACCTCAGACCCGGCATACCCACCCTCCCATACGGCTCAGAGACGTGGAGGGCAGTGTTCTCCTTCGTAGTGCTGGCACTAGCTACCATATCCCATAAGATTTAAATGTTCCAAACACACTTCAGAAATTATGAAGAGAAGAGAAGGTAAGTGCGTACGCTAAGTGGTAAGGTGGGTTGGAGGAATATTCAGGAGTTGTTGAGTGGCTCAATGGGGTAGTCGGGGGGTACTCAGGTCAAAAGGGTAGTTGGGGTTTCAAGGCGGATGTCCAGGAGTCGAGTGGGCATTTGGAGGGTCGGTGGTATCTTTATTCAGGATTTTCAACTTGTTTTAAACATCTAACTTTTTCTGGGAAACTATTCTAATAATTAAGTCAGAACAATTCGAAGCCTCCAACTTTAACGTAAGGTTCGGAGAGTTCCAGATGCAGAATAATTGCCCTTCATAAGTCCAAACTTCCTGGGAAATTCCCATGTATTCAGTGTGTGGAACCTAGCTCATAGAATCCCTACAGTGCAGAAGGAGGGAAATCGGCCGATCAAGTCTGCACCGACCCTTCGAAAGCCCATCCTACCGAGGCCCAATTCCCTGTGATATTCCTGCAACCCCACCCTATGGGGCAATTTAGCATGATCAATCCACCGAACCTGCACATCTTTGGACTGAGGGATCTCTCAGTACATCTTACATGGCGAGGGTGAGGTGTGGGGATATGGTGGTTTTGTGGGATTCTGGTGGGAGCACCTTCAGTGATGGACCATCCAGAGTTTTACACCGATGTGTAATTTTGTATAACAAGAGGTGAAAAGGTGAACAATTCAGCTCTTTGACCAGTGCGAATGTGAAGTAAGGTATGAGGAATACAAGACTGGCTTGGGAACCATCAATTTTCCCTCCCTCATTGTTCTTCTCTCAGCATCCCATCCTTACAACACACCTAATATCAGTGAAGTTGTGATCAGTTTTCACAGTTTGTCAATAGTGTGCCAGAATGCTGAGGTTTCTTAAAGGCTACACGACTTGTACGTTTCAATTTATCAAAAAATGCTGTTTAAATCTTTTAACAATAGATAAGTAATGATAATTTGTAACTGCATTGTACAAACGTACTTGAAGGTATGAGCTGAATGAAGAACAGGACAACTCCACCAAGAAGAAGTGAGCCTGAAAGGCTGAACCTTCGGGAAAACTTCTGCAGAAAAAGCCAAGTTGCTACATAGGCCGGAACTTCGACAGCAGCAGAGAAGAAACAGTTCAAGTAGTCATCACCATGGAGATTGGGTGTGTTCAAAGACAGACCAAAGTATTCAGCTGTTAGAATCATCCTGCAAAAAAGAGGGATAAATCATTTGTGGAACTATTTCTAAAACATTCCTCTTCCATCCCATTTTGATTTACTTCCCTGCTGATTTGTGCTCCCTGTTCTACCTATCATTTCACACCAAGGGAACAAGTATCTGGCCTGCTCTCCATTCATGTTCAATATTCAAAATCGAACAGGAACATTTCCTGCAGGAACTAATCTTCGAAATGTGCCCATCTCCTTTGGGAAACAGTAGCATCTTTATTGGAATGTGTTTGTGTGGTATTATCATAAATGTAAGAACTGCAAGGATTAGTGAAATATCTAAGGACAGCCACGAGAGGGAGCTAAAGTTACAAGTATATAAGATGTTGATGCTAAGCGTCGTGAGAGAGGGTAGTGCAGGATTTAGCAAGAGACGGACTGAAGTAAAGATAGCGTGAGTAAGAGCAGATCATAGTTTATAACAGTATAGAGATTAGTTGTAGATGAGTGTAGTTTACACGTTAACAATCAACTGTGTATTATTTAGAAGAAATGAGTAATGTTAATAAATTTATAGCTTTGTTCAAGTTCAAGCTATTTTGTGGTCTTTTTACATCCTCAATTTAGCAACACAAAAAACACCACATGGCACCGGGAGTTTATTTCTACAAGAATGAAGCAGTTAGATTAGATAAGTTAGCATCAGAAGATTGAAGAAAACAATCAAGATGCTGTAACAATCAGAAAATCTACACCAAAGGCAAATTGTAAGATGGAGAGTCTCAAGAAGTCTGACCACTTCAGGACAAACGGTAAACTATGTCAAAACTGGACATTCTTTTAACAGCTAGAAAATGCTTCCGATCAGAGAAAAATAGCACTCCTATTAAATTTGTCTGGAACGCAAGCATTAGAGCTTTATAATTCCTTTGAATTTACTGCTGATGAGGATAAAACAAAATATAACATAGTGCTACAGAATTTCGATACAGACTGCAAGAAGCAGGTGAATGAGACCAATGAGCACTACATGTTCAGAAAAAGGCTGCACCTAAGAGGGGAGTGAGTCAGTAGATTCTTTCATAACAGCTTTAAAGTTAAGAGTGCAGTCCTGTAACTTTTCCGCAGCTTCCGATTCAATGCTGCGTGATCAAGTTGTATTTGGGATAAATGATGAACGTTTGCGTGAAAAAATGCTAAGACGACTGGTTTTACCACTAGAAGACATGATTAATATGTGCAAAGCCATCATCTGAATATGCGGAGTTCATGGCAAATGAAAAGAGCGCGAAATCGGGAAACGTGGCTGACGCCATTAATACTGTGCCGCAGCGAAGAAAACTGTGTACAACGGCTGGCAGGCATTTTGAGAGTGATAGCATGAGCGTGAGGACGTGCACACGCTGTGGGAATGCCGACAGTAAAAGGAAATGTCCAGCAAAAGACAAATAATGTTAAAATTGTTGCAAGTTCTATCACTTCGCAGCACAGTGTCGTTTCTTAACGGCTTCTCCAGTAGCCAAATTTAAAAGTCCTATAATGACTTCAAAGGATCCAAAGTGAACAGAGTGAATATAAAAGGTCTAATATTTTGATTGATAGAGAGGATTTCTCACTGTACACGCTAAAGGATACTTTCATGATTTAAACAGTCACTAGGATTAATGGATTGCTGGATCGCGATGACAGCTCTCACAGATAATTAAAGAGTGGACTGTATTATTAGAAATAAATGGCAAAGATATACCATTTAAAATTGATACAGGAGCACACGCAGATATTATCACAAAAAACGATTTAAGACAAGTTTATAGGACACTGCTAATAAAGAAATCTACTTGTCGGATGACTGATTACAATGGTAATTCGCACTACATTACCTGAGATAACCATTCCAGCTAGGGATCATCAAAAAGATACACAACCGTATCAGATCAAGAAAACAGAAGCAAAAAGAGGACTATGACAAACAAACAAAACCTCTTCCTAAATTAAAAGGAGACTTCATAAGTATTTAAAATCCTGATGGTGGATGGCAACCTGTAGCTAAAATTCGAAGACAAGTCGCACCAAGATCGTACTTCGTTCAGAATGAACATGGTTCTATGTTCAGACGAAACAGAAAAACAGTGTGGAGCATCAAGCATCATGTTAAGTCTCAACCTCAGAATGTTATTGATCCAGATAACATCTTCAAGGACATTGACTTTTCCAATCCTTACTTGACACCAATACAGCAAGAAGATATGGAAGAGCAAATGCATACTTTGAAGACACAAGTGAGAAGGTTAGCAAGTCAGAGAAGATGGGCAGCACGGTAGCACAAGTGGATAGCACTGTGGCTTCACAGCGCCAGGGTCATTGTGTGGAGTCTGCACGTTCTCCCCGTGTCTGCGTGGGTTTCCTCCGGATGCTCCGGTTTCCTCCCACAGTCCAAAGACGTGCAGGTTAGGTGGATTGGCCATGCTAAATTGCCCTTTGTGACCAGAAAGGTTAGGAGGGGTTATTGGGTTATGGGGACAGGGTGAAAGTGAGGGCTTAAGTGGGTCGGTGCAGACTCGATGGGCCGAATGGCCTCCTTCTGCACTGTATGTTCTAAGACCACCAGACAGATTAAATTTGTGATAACTGAAATATTTATTCATTTTCATCAAAAAAGTGATGGAAGTTATTTGCAAATGAATGTACAAATTGATGACAGTTTATGATTAATACTAACTAATGTAATGTTCAAAGAAAAATATCACATCTAAAGTTTATAATAATTTTTCTTTTACAAAGAAAAGGGATGTGGTATTATCATAAATGTAGGAACTGCAAAGGTTAATGAAATGTCTAAGAACAGCCACTAGAGAGAGCTACAGTTACATGTTTTTAAGACATTGATGCTAAGCCTTTGGGAGTGGGTAGTGCAGGAGTTAGCTAGAGACAGACTGAAGTAAAGATAGTATGAGTAAGAGCAAATCTTAGTTCACAACAGTAGAGATTAGTTGTAGATAAGTGTAGTTTATATGTTAATAATCAACTGTGTATTACTTAGAAGTGCATGTCAAATTCGAATTTGTCGTGTTAATAAATTTATAGCTTTGTTCAAGTTCAAGCTATTTTGTGGTTTATGTGAACACTACGCCAACCATCCTGAATTTAACAACACAAAGAAGATCACAGTTTGGAAAATCTAATAGTGGATACACTACCTGCCAAGTTTTATCCTTCTTGTGGTCCATGGAGTAGCATATCATATCAGTTCCCTATTATCCATCCAGTGAGTCCCCTTCTTTCCTACAGTCAGTGATGTGTGTGTATATATATACAATATATATGTATTACTTTTACTTAAGTTTATTGAAGCATTTCCATTGGTTCACACTTCTGTATAATTTGATCTTGGCCTAACCCTTTTATTTGGATGCCCAAGACTGAATTTTGTGCAGATCCTGTTACAGATGGACACAGACTGCTTCAGTGGTGTTTCTTTTATCACAATCCAGGTGTCACAGAGCCACCCTTCCACAAACTAGCTTTTGGGCCCAGAATTTTGTTGAAATGATTGTTTGCAAATCTCCAGCTAAAATTGTGGGATTTGAATACTTATCTCACAATCAAAATTCCTGCAGCAGAATTCTCCGTTCCTGAGACTAAGTGTTGATGCCGGGGCAGGATCCGTGGACTTCTACAACAGCAAAACTGGCATCGCCCCAGGCCAGATTGAACGACCATTAAGGGGCGAGCATCGGCATCACATGGAACAATCAATTCCAATGAGAAATGATGTGGGACTTGCTGGAATTGTGGTTGACAATCAGCTGGTTAACAAGCTGCAGCCGTATATCCAGACTCCACTCCCCGCACACACGATCCCAGCCAACAAGATGGCAGTGAGGAGAGCAGTACCCCATTTTACGAATGCCGAGGTTGATACCCTGTTGGATGCCGTGGGGAGAGGCTGCGGACCCTGTACCCTGGCCCGGGAAGGAAGCCGCCAACCATCACCATTCGAGTGCCTGGGCGCATGTCATTGTGAGAAATGTACAGAACAGTAAGGGTTAATGTTATGTCCAAATCAACCACTAGAGGGGGCTAGGTGCAGAACTAGAGAAAGCATCAATGCTAAGCCTTCTGGGACAGTGTTGAGGAGAAATCTGGAAGACAGACTGTAGGAAAGCTAGTGTGAGTGAGAGCAGATCATAATTATAGTATTAGTGTAGAGATTAGTGATAGATGAGTGTAGATTGTATGTTTATTGCCAATTGTTTATTATAGCGAACTAAGATTCAATTAAGTAGAGTAAATAAATCTTTAGCTTTGTTTCATCCAAAAGCTAGTTGTGGTCTTTGTGAACACTACACCAACCATCCTAGGATATGAACCACAAAGGACACCATAGGGCACAGATGGCAGAGGCCGTAAGCGCCACGAGAAACACCGGCCGGACCAGACAGCAGTGCCGGAAGGAACTGCACGTCTAGCTCAGCGTGGACAGGGTGAGTACACAGCACTGTAGCCCTGGCAGCATACCCGTCCCACAGACCAATTAACCCCCCCCCCCTCACCAGAATGGAAGATGAACCCCCACCCTGCATCATGTGCCAGCACCCATACCAGCCTCCATGGCCAGGACACCTTGCCACTGAAGCGACCAGCTATCCAGGCTGCATTTGTCGGACTGTCGAACATTGTGCAGTTTGTGTTTCCACACCCCCCCCCCCCCCCCCCCCCCACCGCACCCGCCCCAGGAGAAGGCCGCCCATAACTGCCGGGAGCCGGAGAAGACTGGAGGGGGAACGCTGGATGTGCGGCCCCTCACTACAGCAGAGCAGAGGGCCCTGGATGTGGTCAGTGGGCCCGAGGAAAGGGCAGTCGCCGGGGTGGAGGTCGGTCTCGGGCTAGAAAGTGAGACCCCACTAAGTTGCGGTTCCCTGTGACACGTATATCACCATCCTCCCTCCCCACACCACCCTCACCTACACCACCCTCACACCACACCCAAAACCACCCCACCCCTACATCACAACACAATCATACCCACACCACCTTCACACGACCCTCACCCTCACCTCCACACAACCCCCACACCCACACCACCCCCTCACCACCGCTCCACATACCCCCACCACCCCCACTTCCTGATGGCCCGTGGTCTAATCAGGCATCTTGTCTTGTGTCTTGCAGGACCTGCTGGTGAAGAGTCGGGTCCTTCTGGTGCCCGCCCGTCAGCCGCACCCAGGGCCAGAGCCACAGGTGTCGAGCAATGATGAGGATACTGACACGCACTTGAGCCATGTACAAGAGACACAGGACACCCCGGAGCTCGAGTCCGGGGATGACACAGATTTCCCGTCACAGATGTCTCCAACACTCTCCACCATCAAAGAGACAATAACCTCGGTTGGGCACTTTATTGAAGAGTCTCCTAGGACACTATCTGGTGTTCACCGTACAATTGTTCCAGTGCATCAGGTGGAGGTACGAACTCCTGAGGAGCCGGATAGTCAGATGGTGGGCCGACCCAGGGACTAGCTGCTGTCCAGACAGTTTTGAGCTTCAGGAATGAACAATCCCATATTGATGCAGTCACAGAGCTAGGGACGACATGAGAGGCTGTCGACCAGCATCCAGCATCTGCAAGTGCAGTTGGAGGAGTCCAACCCCATGCATGAGCAGGAGGTGGTACCGGCCATTCATGCCACCCAGGCTAACACCGCACGGGTGGCATCCACAGTGGAGGCCTTGGGGGCAAGGGTTTCAGCCATTGACGTCCAAGGCCTGGATAATCTGTGCAGGCGGTGGCCGGGGCCCAGGACAGAGTTGTCCGCTCACAGGCAGACATGTGCCAGAGCCACCTGGACATTGCAATGGCGATCTTGAGCATGGCCCAGTCCCAGGGGGAGATGACCCAGTCACTGGCTGATGTGGCATGGAGCCAGAAGGTGGTGGCACAGTCACAGCGTGCGTAGCTCCATCCCAGGTAGAGGTCATCCATTTCCTGTGCTCCATGACCATGAGCATGCAGACCCTGGTCGAGATGAGAGCGAGCCTCCAGGCCAGCAGTGACAGGTGGCTTGGCAGCCTCAAAGGATAACTTTGCTCGCACCGCATGGAGTCGCCTGGGGGCTATCAGGCATCCTGAGGGAGGAGGAGGTGATGGGCCAGTGCCGCTGATTCCTGCAGGGGAGGTACCGGAACAGCGCAGCATCTCGGACTCCCCCACTCCTGACTTGGTGCATCTGCTGTGCTCCTGACTGCGTGGTTCACCTGTGCTTTTAGAAATCATGAAACTGGCGTTGTGGCTGATGAGGGAGAGAGAGGAGGTAGGACACAGAGAGGAGCGACTGCGGACTACCGGGCTGGACATTTGCCGGGCTGGCTGCGGTGGGGGAGTGCCTGCCAGGGCCGGGTGGAAGGGGTGACGGGGGAACAGAACCTGTAGCCGGGGTGACCTGCCAGGGGACTGGGGTGGTGTCCAGTCATGGACTGCCATTGCCGCGGCCTGCAAGGCAGCCATCTTGCTGCACACCTCTGACCAGTCAACTTGTCCCCTAGTTCTGCAGAGTGACACCAGCTATATGGGTGCCCCCGCCCCTGCATCCCACCCTCCGCCATAACCCGCCACCCGTCTGTCATCCACCAATGGGGCATCAGGTAGCCCACCCAAGGGCAATGCCCACGAGATCCCCGACAGGGATGCCGGGTGGGGCCATGGAGCATGCTTCTGGCAAGGGCAGCACAAGCTGACAGTACCCCTGGCAGGAGGGACGGGCGCCAAGGCCAGAGACCCCCATGGTGCCGGGAAATTACGGGGCCAGGGGTGCAGAAATGGGGGGGGGGGACATGTGGAGAGAGCCTGCAGTGCCAACAGGGACCACCATGTAGCCCACTGGATCTGGTTGGGCACGCGCGTATGCACGATTCTAACATGTCAGCCTTTCAACCCTTGCAGACAATGGATATTTGAATTCAACCAGCAATGGTGACCTTTCTCCTCGTCGCCACAGCCACAGACTCCAGCTGAGCAGGAAGACAGTGCGACATATCTGCCAGATCATGGCACACCTGGCACCGCAGGGTACGGGGGAGGACACCCACTCCCGGTGGCCATCAAGGTGACAGTTGCCCTTTACCTTTACGCCACGGGCTCCTTCCAGGCATCGAGTGGGGACCTGTCGGGATCTCACAAACCTCGGTGCATAGGTGCATCCAGAGGCCCTATGTGCCCAGACGGTACAATATCATAGAATCATAGAATTTACAGTGCGGAAGGAGGCCATTTGCCCCATCTAGTCTGTACCGGCCCTTGTAAAGAGCGCCCTACTTAAGCCCACGTCTCCACCCTATCCCCGTAGTGGGCAGCATGGTAGCACAAGTGAATAGCACTGTGGCTTCACAGCGCCAGGGTCCCATGTTCGATTCCCTGCTGGGTTACTGTCTGTGCGGACTCTGCACTTTCTCCCCGTGTCTGTGTGGGTTTCCTCCGGTTTCCTCCCACAGTCCAAAGACTTGCACGTTAGGTGGATTGGCCATGCTAAATTGCCCTTCGTGACCAAAAAGGTTAGGAGGGTTTATTGGGTTTCGGGGATAGGGTGAAAGTGAGGGCCTAAAGTGGGTCGGTGCAGACTCGATGGGCCGAATGGCCTCCTTCTGCACTGTATGTTTTATGTTCTAACCCAGTAACCCCACCTAATGTTTTTAGACACTAGTGGCAATTTATCATGGCCATTCCACCTAAGCTGCACATCTTTGGACTGCGGGAGGAAACCGGAGCACCCGGAGGAAACCCACGCTGACACGGGGAGAACGTACAGACTCCGCACAGACAGTGACCAAAGCCGGGAATCAAACCTGGAGCTCTGGAGCTGTGAAGCAACTATGCTAACCGCTGTGCTACTGTGCTCCCATCCATTTCAATGTGGACCGAGCCCACCAGGATGCCCAAGCAACGGAGTTCGCCATCGCCGACATGCCCCGGGTCCAGCAGGTGATCGACGAAATGCATGTCCACTCTTCACAAATTTGAAAGGGGTTCCACACGATAAATGTGCAGCTGGTATGTGACCATCAGCTGCGCATCATGCACCTCTGCACCTGATACCTCGGCAGTGTACACGACGCCTTCATCCTGGCACACTCGACAATTCCTGACATGTTCGGGACTCCCCCCTGGATAGACATTCAATTGTAGATTTCAGAATGGAATTGAATAATAATTTGAAGGTGAAAATAATAGTAGCGATATGGGGAAAGAGCAGGGAAATTAGACCTGTTACGGGCCAGGGTTTAGAGAACCCCAAAGTGTATCATGGAGTTCACCTGACCCACATCTTTTAATAGATTTTGGTTATGGGGAGCACAAGGGCCCACTCTACAGGTGCGATGCAACAGAGATCTAAAGTATTTTTAAAATAAAATAATGTTTATTGTATGAATCCAGTTAACATTTTAGAAACACACTGTAAACATCTTCGCAATTATCAACTCAAATACTTCCCCCAAAGAATACAGTACTCCATAAGTAACCCTTAATCTTTCCAAGCAACATCCATAAGACAAATACCCTCTTCAACAAAGACAGCAGATTTAAATTCTCTACTGAGAGCGGTTATCACTTTTAAATTAACAAGTGATCTGAAGACATTCTTTTCATGCAGAGAGAGACCAAAACTACACCTTGTTTGGCTGGATGCAGCTCCAACTCTGAAAATGAAATTAAACACACACTGTAGCTGCCAGCTCAAAAACAAAAGTAAAAGCAGACAGACAGCGCAGCTCCACCCACACTCTGACATCACTACAGCTATTTGATAAACATCCATTTCTTAAAGGTACTCTCACATGTCAGACCGACTGGATTTTTCTTCAATACAGTCAGTGTCGACTCAATGGGCTGAATGGCCTCTATCTCAGTTATCAAGTACTCACCACACTAGAACGTTTACGCTAGTGATGGCTCGGATATTGGGTGTTTTAAACAAGTGAATAATTGAATGAGATTCTTTACTTCTAGCCTTCATATCTTCGAGCTGGAAGGTAAACAGAGAGGATTCAGTGTTATCACGGATTATCAGAAAATATCCATATTATCAGCTATTTCTATTTGTTCACAACAGGTATTGATGATCCAGAATGGCTAGTTCTGGAACAGAAATCTTCAGGACTTTGCCAGAATGTTGTCAGATCCCATAGCCTTTTCAGTATCCAGTGCCTTCAGCTGTTTCTGATGTCACTGTAATGAATCGATTGGCTGGAGATGGGCATTTGTGATGCTGGGGATCTCAGGAGGAGATCCTGAGCACCATAATTAGGAACACCATAATTTCTTCCACACTGGCATAAAGATAGGAATATTTTGGAGACTATTGAAAAATTATGCAGCACGGTAGCATTGTGATTGGCACAATTGCTTCACAGCTCCAGGGTCCCAAGTTCGATTCCCGGCTTGGGTCACTGTCTGTGCGGAGTCTGCACGTTCTCCCCGTGTGTGCGTGGGTTTTCTCCGGGTGCTCCGGTTTCCTCCCACAGTCCAAAGATGTGCAGGTTAGGTGGATTGGCCAAGCTAAATTGCCCTTAGTGTCCAAAATGTGCCCTTAGTTTTGGGTGGGGTTACTGGGTTATGGGGATAGGGTGGAAGTGTGAACCTTGGGTAGGGTGCTCTTTCCAAGGGCCGGTGCAGACTCGATGGGCCGAATGGCCTCCTTCTGCACTGTAAATTCTATGTCTATAATCTGGCATGCTTACTCAGAGTTGTAAAGGAAATGATGCAAGGAAAAGCATGCAATGATCAGCAACTCAATGGCATGTAAAGAATATTTCAAATTTTGTTTTCATTCTTGGGAAGGCGGGCATCACTGGCAAGGCCAGGATTCCTAATTGTCCTTTGTGAAGGTGGCACTGGGCTACCTTCGGTAGGAGGCCATACAGCCCATCGAGTTTGCACCAACCCTTTAAAAGAGCACCCTACCTAGGCATGCTCCATAGCCTATCCCCATAAACCCACATAACCTGCACATCACTGGCCAATAAGGGGAAATTTAGCATGGCCAACCCACCTAAGCTGCCCATTTCATGGCTGTAGGAGGAAACCGGAGCACTTGGAGGAAACCAACGCAAACACCACACAGACAGTCACCCAAGGCCAGAATTGAACCCGGGTCCCAGGTGCTGTGGGGCAGCAGTGCTAACCACTCTGCCACAGTGTCTTCTTGCACTGTTCGCAACTCATGGTATCCCGGAGGTGTTAGTTTCGGATAATGGGTCGGTTTTCACCAGCCAGGATTTCACAGAATTTATGACGTCGAATGGCATTCGGCACATAAGTCACCATACCACCCGGCATCGAATGGTTTGGCGGAGAGAGCCATCCAGACTTCAAAAGTTGAGTTGAAGAAACAGTCAGCAGCATCATGGAACACCAAACTGTCGCGCTGGCTATTTGACTACGGAACAACCCCACATGCTACAATGGGAATAGCACTGGTGGGTCTACTCATGGCAGATGACTCCGAACCCGGCTGAGTCTACTATTCCCGAATTTAGGTGGCAGAATAGAGCGACACCAAGAGGACCAATGCAGGGGCCACGACAACACTCACCGAGAAAGGCATTTCAATAAGGGCGAAAATGTATAGGTCAGAAATTATGCGAATGGCCCCACATGGGTAGCAGGAACAGTCAAGGCCAGGACAGGACCTGTGTCGTATGAGATACATATTGTAAAACATGCAATAAAGAAACACCTGGACCAGGTGTGGGCCTCAGATTCGTTTCCTCTCCAGAGTTGACTCAGACCAGTATACCAAGGATGATGGGGAGTCCCCCCAACAAACTATTCACGCCCCTCCGGCACCACTGGTGAGGACATTGGACTCGGATATGGACACCATGGGTGAAGCCGCGACTGTCCCCTGCCGCCGGAGGAAAGGGACGAACCACCCCTCAGACGCCCTCAGCGGAAAAGACGGACGCCTAGCCGTTATACCCCGCTACGTCGGAGGCCGACGCAGGAGACCCGTGAGTCACGAGGACCATGGGGGGCTCCTCGGACTTTGTGGAGAAGGGGTGTAATGACTTAGGCCAGGCCTTTGAGATTGGCCAATTAGAATATGAGTTCCCTGATTAGTGGCCCAATCAGGGAGCCCCTTTCTGTGTATATAACAGGGAGTGCCAGAACCTCTGCACTCCCCGTGTAGACAGCAGACTGAATGGTCATGGTTGTTCAGCTGTTGGGTTTGTAAATAAAGGGAATTCTGGTGATCGGACTTCTGCCTCCGTGGACTTATTACAGTGCCCTCAAGTTAACATTCGGGCTGCTTGTCCTTGTGTCCACTGTTTCTTCCCCTGCTTCCCTCACAAAAAAGTACACCAGAAATAAGGGCAGGAGTAGACCACATGAGCCTGTAGGCACATCAAGCCTGTTCCACCATTCAATACGATCATGGCTCATCTTGGACTTCAATTCTATTTTCCCGCCCTGGCCCCCATAAAACTTAATTTACTGAGAGACTGAAAATTTGTCTACCCCAGGCTTCAGTGAATTCAACAATGGGGCATCTTGTTTAGGATCTGGATGTATCATCTGGGAGTCTGGTGGGATATATTCAACCATGGCTTTCAAAAAGGAAATTGAAATGTTTATTGAAGAGAAAAAAATCCAGGGCATTGGGGGGAGGGCATGAGTGAGGCTGGCTGAGTTGGTACTGCAGAGAGATAGCATGGACATGAAGGGCTGAATGACCTCCTTCTGTCCTTTCACCATTAAATGATTCTGTGCTAAACATGAACTCAGACAAAGAAAAGAAACCAATGGGATTAAAACAAAAAAGCAAATGAGAGGAATGCTCAGTGTGTGTTCTTCCAGGTCACTTAGCTCCAGACCTCGTCACAACCTTGGTCCATGGTTGAAAGAGGTGAATTACAGAAGTGAGATGAGACTGACTGTCCTTGATATCAAAGCAACATTTGACTGAATAAAGCACCAAGATGCGATCACAAAATTGAAATTCTCAGGGTAGCTTCCTGAATTCAGCTATCTTCAATTGCTTTGTCCATGGCCTTTCCACTATTGTAAGTGCAGAGTGGGAATGTTGATCTGAGCACAGTTTTCAATAACTTTTGAAAATCCTCCCATTATGAAGCATGCAGCAAGATTCTGACAATATTCGGGATTGCGCTATTAAATGGCAAGTTAACATCTGCACCTCACGTGTGTTCGGCAATGACCATCACCAACAAGAGGGAGCCTGATCATTGCCCCTCGACATTCAATAGCATTACCATTGCTGAATTCCCACCAACGTTCTGTGGGACACCACTGACCAGAAGCTTAATTAGACAAGCGACAGCAATATGGTGGTTCGAACTGCAAGTTACAGACTGGGGGCGAAATTCTCCCCCAACGGCGCGATGTCCGCCGACTGGCGCCAAAGACGGCGCCAATCAGACGGGCATCACGCCGGCCCAAAGGTGCGGAATGCTCCGCATCTTTGGGGGCCGAGCCCCAACATTGAGGGGCTAGGCCGACGCCGGAGGGATTTCCGCCCCGCCAGCTGGCGGAAATGGCGTTTGTTTCCCCGCCAGCTGGCGCGGAAATGCGGCGCATGCACGGGAGCGTCAGCGGCCGCTGACAGTTTCCCGGCGCATGCGCGGGAGCGTCAGCGGCTGCTGAATGTTTCCCGCGCATGCGCAGTGGGGAGAGTCTCTTCCGCCTCCGCCATGGTGGAGGCCGTAGCGGAGGCGGAAGGGAAAGAGTGCCCCCACGGCACAAGCCCGCCCGCGGATCGGTGGGCCCCGATCGCGGGCCAGGCCACCGTGGGGGCACCCCCCGGGGTCAGATCGCCCCGCGCCCCCCCTCCCCAGGACCCTGGAGCCCGCCCACGCCGCCTGGTCCCGCCGGTAAATACCAGGTTTGATTTACGCCGACGGGACAGGCAATTTCTGGGCGGGACTTCGGCCCATCCAGGCCGGAGAATTGAACGGGGGGTCCCGCCAACCGGCGCGGCCCGATTCCCGCCCCCGCCCAATCTCCGGTACCGGAGACTTCGGCGGGGGCGGGGGCGGGATTCACGGCGGCCAACGGCCATTCTCCGACCCGGCGGGGGGTCGGAGAATGATGCCCTGGGAATTCAGCAGCAAGTAACTCACCTGCTGACTTCCCAAAGCCTGTCCACCATTTACAAGGTAGCAGTCAGGAGTGTGGTGAAATATTCTCCACTTGCCTGGATGAGTCCAGCTCCAATAACTCTCAAGACGTTTGACACCATCGAGAACAAAGCAATCCACTTAATCAACACTGTATACATCATCTTAAACAGTCACTCCCGCCACCACCTGTACACAGGCCGTAGTGTGAATTGCCTGCAAGATGCAGCACACCAAGCCTCTTCCTTTTATTTCAAAATATTTTTATTCAGGTTTTTCATTTTATACAATACAAAATAGACATGTCTGTGTAGACCAAATGCACTTTACAAAATCCAAACATTGGAGATAACTCCCAAGGCCCTACCTGTTTAATCCTCCCTGACACCCCCATCCTATCTGTCCTTACTGCCCCACATGCCCCCTCCCTTCCTATCCGCTATTGACCTCAAACAGGTCTTGGAACAGGCTGATGAATGACACCCACGATTTGTGGAAGCCCTCATCCGACCCTCGGATGGTATTTTGGAACTTCTCCAGATGGAGAAATTCCGACATGTCTGCCAGCCAGTCTGCAGCTGTGGGTGATGCTGCTGATCGCCAGTCGAGCACGATTCTCTGCTGTGCAATTAGGGAAGCAAAAGTCAGGGCGTCGGCCGTCTTCCCCATATAACGTTCTGGCTGGCCCAATACCCAGAAGACTGCCACTCTCGGGCATGACTCCACCCTCACCCCCACAACCTTGGGCATCGCCTTGAAGAAGGCTGTGCAGAACCCGACAAGTCTGGGGCAGGCCCAGAACTTGTGGGTGTGGTTGGCCGGGCCTCCCTGGCACCGTTCACATTTATCCTCCACCTCCGGGAAGAACCTGCCTGTTCAGGTTCTGGTTATGTGCGCTCTGTGCACCACTTTGAACTGCATGAGGCTTAGCCTTGCACAGGAGGAGGTGGGGTTGGCCCTGCTCAGTGCTATGCTCTAGAGTCCCCACCCTACTTCCGTCCCCATTTCTTCCTCTGATGGGAGCGCTGTCGCGGCTGGGCTCAGAGGGTTGTTCCTATGCAGGAGGACTCTTCCATTTTCACCCATTCCTGCTTGGAACCCTTACCCATCCCCTCACTCTTTTGACTCTGGCTGCCCAGTGGCAGTATTGCAGGTTCAGAAAGGCCAGGCCGCACATGGTTCTTCTCCTCTGCAGGCTATTTTTGGAGATTCTTGGATTCTTTTGTGCTGGTTTGAATGGTATTCCCTCCAGCTCCATCCCTCCCCCTGTAAGGTTCAACGAGAATACCTCACTCTTGCACAGATTGGGTTTGTAGCCTGAGAAGGCCCCAAACACTTCCAGGAGCCTCATGATTTCCATCAAGTCGGTCCGCGGGTCCGAAATGGAGCGGAGCAGGTCATCCGCATAGAGTTAGACTCTGTGCTATCTGCCTCCTCTTCAGATACCCTACCAGCCTTTTGCATCTCACAGAGCGATCGCTAGTGGTTCAATTGCCAGGGCAAACAGGAACGAGGACAGCGGACATCTCTGCCTGTGCCTCAGTGGAACTGGAAGTATTCAGAGCTGGTGGTGTTAGTCCGATCGCTTGTCTTGGGGGTGTTGTACAGGAGTTTCACCCACAAGGTGAACCCCGTCCCTAGCCCAAACTGCTCCAGTACCTCTATGAAGTACTTCATTTCGACTCTGTCGAAGGCCTTTTCTGTATCCAGGGAGATGATCACCTCTGGTGTTCTCTCCCCGGATGGGGTTAGTATCACATTCAGCAACCATTTGATGTTCACAGTTAGATGTCTACCCTTGACAAAGCCTGTCTGGTCCTCTGCGTCCACTTCTGGTACACAGTCTTCCAGTTCCTTGGCCAGGACGTTCGCGAGTACTTTTGCATCCACATTAAGCAGCAAAATCGGTCTGTATGATCTGCACTCCGTTGTGACTTTGTCTTTCTTGGGTATCAGCGATATGGTGTCCTATGTTAGCATAGGGCGCATGGAGCGAACATACCCCATAGGTTCGGGGCCAGGGCTGGTGCAAATTGGGTCCCGGCGCCTTACCCACCTGCATAGAGTTGATGCTCTCGATGACCTCTCTCAGTCCTATTGGTGCTTCCTGCTCCCTGCATCTATTGTCCCCCACGACAGGCATGTCCAATCCATCAAGGAACCGTTTCATCCCGGAGCACCGTCAGGGGGCTCAGAGGTGTACAGGCCTCAAATGCTTGCTTGACTTTTGTTTTGGTTTGGCTACCAGTCCGCTGCCTCTGCTATCTTTCACCTGTGCTGTCTCCCTGGTGGCTGGCTACTTTATTAGCTGGTGAGCCAACAGGCGGCTAGTCTTCTCTCCATGCTCATAAAAGGTCCTCCATGTCTGGCGGAGTTGGTACATGGCCTTCCTGGTGGATATCAGGTTACAGTCCATTTGTAGTTTCTTCCTCTATGGTTGGGGCCTCAGAATACCTTCTGTCAACCTCCAGGATGGAGTCGATCAGTTGTTGCCAAGCTGCCCTCTCTTCCCTATCTCTACCAGCCTTGAAGGTG
Source organism: Scyliorhinus torazame (assembly GCF_047496885.1). Taxonomy (NCBI): domain Eukaryota; kingdom Metazoa; phylum Chordata; class Chondrichthyes; order Carcharhiniformes; family Scyliorhinidae; genus Scyliorhinus; species Scyliorhinus torazame. The sequence continues at coordinate 275,410,353 of NC_092713.1, read as the reverse complement.
ATGATCTCTCCTCCAATCACCACCTTCAGTGCCTCCCAGAACGTGGAAGGTGAGACTTCCCCATTCTGGTTGTTAGTGATGTACTCGCCAATGGCTTGTGATGTTTTCTGGTAGAAGACCTCATCGGCCAAGAGGTCCATGTCCAACTTCCATGTGAGACGTTGGGCATGGCCCGTCTCCAACCTCACATCCATGTAATGTCGAGCGTGGTGGAAAATGACTATCGCGGAGTATTCCGTCTTTCTATGTCTGCAAAGAAGTCGATATGCATGTATACCTTGTGCACCAATGAAAAGAACGATAATTCCTTCTCACCAGGGTGTAGGAACCGCCACAGGTCCACTACCCCCATCTGTTCCATGAATGCTCACACTTATAAGACCATAGGACCAGAAGACATAGGAGCAGAATTAGGCCACTCAGCCCATCGAGTTTGCTCCGCCATTCAATCATGGTTGATATTTTCTCATCCCCATTCTCCTGCCTTCTCTCCATAACCCCTAATCCCATTATTAATCAAGAACCTATCTATCTCTGTCTTAAAGACACGCAGTGATTTGGCCTCCACAGCCTTCTGCGGCAAAGAGTTCCACAGATTCACCAACCTCTGGCTGAAGAAATTCCTCCTCATCTCTGTTTTCAAGGATCGTCCCTTTAGTCTGAGATTGTGTCCTCTGGTTCTAGTTTTCCTGCAAGTGGCATCCTCTCCACGTCCACTCTATCCAGGCCTCATAGTATCCTGGAAGTTTCAATAAGATCCATCCTCATCCTTCTAATCTCCAACGAGTACAGACCCAGAGTCCTCAACCGTTCCTCATACAACAAGTTCTTCATTCCAGGGATCATTCTTGTGAACCTCCTCTGGACCCTTTCCAAGGCCAACACAACCTTTGTTAGTTACGGGGCCCAAAACTGCTCACAATACTCCAAATGGGGTCTGACCAGAGCCTTATACAGCCTCAGAGGTACATCGCTGGACTTGTATTCTAGCCCTCTTGACATGAATGCTACCATTGCATCTGCCTTCTTAACTGCCGACTGAACCTGCACGTTAACCTTAAGAGAATCATGAGCAAGGACTCCCAAGTCCCTTTGTACTTCTGATTTCCTAAGTATTTCCCCATTTAGAAAATAGTCTATGCATAAATTCCTCCTTCCAAAGTGCATAACCTCACACTTTTCCACATTCTATTTCATTTGATACTTCATTACCCACTCTCCCAGCTTCTCCAAGTCCTTCTGCAGCCCCCTTGCTTCCTCAATACTACCTGTCTTTCTACAGATCTTTGTATCATCTGCAAACTTAGCAACAGTGCCTTCAGTTCCTTCTTCCAGATCATTAATGTATATTGTGAAAATTTGTGGTCCCAGCACAGCCCCTGAGGTACACCACTAGTCACCAGCTGCCATCCTGTAAAAGACCCGTTTATCCCCACTCTCTGCCTTCTGCCAGTCAGCCAGTCCTCTATCCATGCCAGGATCTTACCCTTAAAACCATGGGCTCTTAACTTATTTAAGTCTCCGATGCGGCACCTTGTCAAAGGCCTTCTGGAAATCTAAATAAATCATGTCCCCTGGTTCTTCTTTGTCTAACTTCCTTGTTATCTCCTTAAAGAACTCTAACAGATTTGTCAGACATGACCTCCCCTTGATGAAGCCGTGCTGACTCAGTCCTATTTTATCATGCACTTCCTAGTACTTTGCGATCTCATCTTTAATAACAGACTCTAAAATCTTACCAATGACCAAAGTCAGGCTAACCGGCCTATAATTTCCCATCTTCTGCCTCCCTCCCTTCTTAAACAGCGGTGTTACATTAGCCATTTTCCAGTCCTCTGGGACCCCTCTTGCCTCCAGTGATTCCTGAAAGATCACCACTAATGCCTCCACAATCTCCTCAGCTATCTCTTTTAGGACCGTGGGGTGTAGTCCATCCGGTCCAGGTGACGTATCCACCTTCAGACCTTTTAGTTTGCCCAGAACCATCTCCTTAGTGATGGCCACTGCACTCAACTCTGCCCCTGATTCTCCTGGAGCTCTGGCATCCCACTGGTGTCTTCCACCGTGAAGACTGATGCAATGTAACTATTCAGTTCGTCTGCCATTTTTTTGTTTCCTATTATTACTTCTCCAGCCACGTTTTCCAGTGGTCCAATGTCTATTTTTGCCTCGTGCTTACCTTTTATATATTGAAAGAAACTCTTCCTATCTTCTTTTATATTACTAGCTAACTTGCACTCATATTTCATCTTCTCTCCCCTTATTGCTTTTTTAGTTGTCTTCTGCGCGCTTTTAAATGATTCCCAATCCTCTGGCTTCCCACTAATGCTTGCCACTTTGTATGCTTTTTCTTTTGCTTTTATGCGGTCCTTGACTTCCATCGTCAACTATGGATGTCTTGTCCTGCCCTTAACATGTTTCGTCCTCCTTGGGATGAATTTCTGCTGTGCCTCCCGAATAACCCCCAAGAACTCCTGCCATTGCTGTTCCACTGTCTTCCCTGCTGGGCTCCTTTTCCAATCAACTTTGGCCTCTCCTCCCTCATGTCTTTGTAGTTACTCTTATTTAATTGTAATGCCGTTACATCTAATTGCAGCTTCTCCCTCTCAAACTGCTGGGTAAATTCTAGCATATTGTGGTCACTGCTCCTTGAGGGTTCCTTCACCTTAAGATCCCGAATCAAGTCTGCCTCATTGCAAATCACCAAATCTAGAATTGCCTGTTCCCTAGTGGGCTCTACCACAAGCTGTTCGTTCAGAGGCATCCTTGACCCCAGCACCAAAGAGGCAAGGCTAATTTTGACTAAAATTGCCTATTTGGCATCTGATGTGCATCTGCTCAGCGCATCACCGTCACCGGAAGTCCATCAAGCCTCTTCCGACCTCTGCCACCCAAAAGGAGGGCAGCTGGTGCAAGGGAACACCATTCTGACTTGTAAGTGTATCAGCTTTCCTTTATTGTCACTGGGTCAAAGTACTGAGATCCCCTCCCGAACAAACTGTGGATGTATCTGCAGCATGTGGACTGCAGCAGGTCAACAAGGCAGTTCACCACCACCTTCTCAAGAGCAATTATAGATTGGCGATAAATTTTGGCCTTGCCAGCAATGCCCACACCCCTAGATTGAAAATAAATGTAATATCCTTTTCACTCCCTTGTTCTCAGGAACTCTCTGTGTTCCCCCTGAACTTGATGATTTGCTTACTGTAGTGGAAAACCATTTTATTGGTGGAAACATTTCTGAATAGGGAGTGTTGAATAACAGATGTAATCTCTGAACAGTTTGGCTATGTGTAGCATCTGACAAAATCCAATCAGACTTCTCCAAGCGAGTCATTTTCAATATACAGTCAGTTACATCTTGAACAAATGGCACTGGTTGGTTATGAAGTTCACCATCGACTGGACAGTCCTATTTCTTCACTGTCACAAATAACAAAACTTGTTTTCATTCTCTTAATGGTGTATAATTCACTAATATAATGGATATTGAGTAAAGCATCACTAGAAAATGGCGAGAATTAAAGTGAGAGGGAAGCATAAGAACATAAGAACTAGGAGCAGGAGTAGGCCATCTGGCCCCTCGAGCCTGCTCCACCATTCAATGAGATCATGGCTGATCTTTTGTGGACTCAGCTCCACTTTCCTGCCCGAACACCATAACCCTTAATCCCTTTATTCTTCAAAAAACTATCTATCTTTATCTTAAAAACATTTAATGAAGGAGCCTCTACTGCTTCACTGGGCAAGGAATTCCATAGATTCACAACCCTTTGGGTGAAGAAGTTCCTCCGAAACTCAGTCCTAAATCTACTTCCCCTTATTTTGAGGCTATGCCCCCTAGTTCTGCTTTCACCCGCCAGTGGAAACAACCTGCCCGTATCTATCCTATCTATTCCCTTCATAATTTTATATGTTTCTATAAGATCCCCCCTCATCCTTCTAAACTCCAACGAGTACAGTCCCAGTCTACTCAACCTCTCCTCGTAATCCAACCCCTTCAGCTCTGGGATTAACCTAGTGAATCTCCTCTGCACACCCTCCAGCGCCAGTACGTCCTTTCTCAAGTAAGGAGACCAAAACTGAACACAATACTCCAGGTGTGGCCTCACTAACACCTTATACAATTGCAGCATAACCTCCCTAGTCTTAAACTCCATCCCTCTAGCAATGAAGGACAAAATTCCATTTGCCTTCTTAATCACCTGTTGCACCTGAAAACCAACTTTCTGCGACTCATGCACTAGCACACCCAGGTCTCTCTGCACAGCAGCATGTTTTAATATTTTATCATTTAAATAATAATCCCTTTTGCTGTTATTCCTTATACAAAGAATAATCTAACCATCATTTCTGGGGCACTCTAAATTTGTCTTTATGAACAGATGGAAAAGTGCAAAAATTACCTCATCTGTAAATTTTATATTTTATTCAAAAGGCTGTCCACTGGTTCAACAATTTGATCCAATTTAATATATGAAGTTCAGTCCCAGGGACTTTGCTAATTAGCGATAGTTGGGACAAAACAATTGACCACCATGAGGAAAAGGATGGTAAATGGAAATGAACCACAGAAATCAGTTTGGTCTCTCATTTGTGTATTTGGTGGCCTGAGGGTTGTCCTAAGAACCCAAAGATTCTTTGCCTAACTGCTGTGTGACAAATCTGTCTATTTGCTTTTGCTGGAAGACAGGATTAGGGTTGGTCGAGAGATCCTTGACAGTCAAATAACCTGATAGCACACTCCCCGGGCTCATCCATGAAAAAGAATAATCACTTAGAAAGGGGAAATGGCTGACACCCATGGAACTGTAATATAGGCAAAGAATCAATGCCTTCATAACAGAGGGGTATGAGATAAATTGACAATAAAAGGGCAGGTCTGTATTAAATGACCAAATGAGCAAACAGGAAATAGATGCAATTCCGTACGTCAATACCTCAAGATCATTGAAAAGCACTTCTGGTGGAGTGACGCCATTTTTCATTGCAATTTGTCGGAGTATTGCTTCAGCCTCCTGTACCCTTCCCTTTATCAACAGCCAACGTGGAGATTCAGGAATAAACCTGGAATTATAATTATTTTGTTTTAAATAAAGAGTACGAAACTTATACAAAGTGTTTTATATTTACCTGGGGGTTCCCAGGTATCTGTTGCTCATACAAGAGCAGCAGATACCTGGGAACCCCATCACCTGGGGGTTCCCCTCCAAGTCACTCACCACCCTGACTTGGAAATATATCACTGTTCCTTCACTGTCGCTGGGGCAACATCCTGGAACTCCCTCCATAATAGCACAGTGGGTGTACCTACATCTCAAGAAGTGCAGCGGTTCAAAATGCTCTCTAATGATGGATATTAACATATATTTTTTATCTTAATCAAGGTGTTGATTCAGAAATGGCACTGATAAAGGGTGGTGTTTCTGGATGGAGAATGAATTAGCAAATGTCTGGTAACTTTGAACAGTGTCTCACGCTGATATAGAGTATAGTACAGGGAAACTGAAAGAGAACGAAGAAACGGGTACATTTTTGTATCTGATACTCCAACAGTGGGAATTGCACATCTCTTACGGAATTTCAATTCCATTCGTTTTAATGGAAGGAAAAGCAAAAGTCTCTATTCCCAGCCTGCAATCGTACCTGATTGATTTTCCTCATCATGCTCTGCTCAGACACGATGGAATAATCCATGTGGGAATGAAGATCAAGCTCACGGATTTAACAACAAATTCCTGGGGAAAACACCTTGCAGAATTTCTCTGAGCCCGATCGATTGACCTCGTTGTGTCTGACTCGGAACGCGATGAGGCCGTCAAATCACATGGGAGACCTCTCATGAATTAAAGGGTTTTGATACTTTTAATTTCTCGACCCCAGAGGATTGTGGATACTCAGCCATTGAAAATGGCCAAGACAGATTGACAGATTTTTGGATGCGAAAGATATCAACGGATGTGGGTTTGGTGCAGAAACATGGGGCGGGATTCTCCGACCCCCCACCCGGGTCGGTGAATTGCCGGGAGGCGGCGTGAATCCCGCCCCCGCCGGCTGCCGAATCCTCCGGTGCCAGGGATTTGACGGGGGCGGGAATCGCGCCGCGCCGGTCGCCGGCTACTGGCAGCCGCCCCCCCCCGGCGATTCTCCGGCCCGTGATGGGCCGAGTGGCCGCCTGTTTTCGACCGGTCCCGCCAGTGTAAATTAAAGTAGGTACATACCGGCGGGACCTGGCTGCACTGGCGGCCTCCAGGGTCCTCGGGGGGGGGGGGACCTGGCCCCGAGAGGAACCCACCGATCTGCGGGCGGGCCTGTGTCGTGGGGGCACTCTATTCCTCCACGTCGGCTGGTGCGGTCCTCTGCGATGGCCGACGCGGAGATGAATCCCCCCTGCGCATGGGAATGGATGGCACCAGCACACGCTGGCACTCCCGCGCATGCGCCAACTCGCGCCGGCCGGCGGAGGCCCTTCGGCGGCGGTTAGCGTGGTGCCAAGCCCCTTCTGCGCCGGCCGGCGCGATGCAAACCACTCCGGAGCCGGCCTAGTCCCTGAAGGTGTGGAGCATTCCGCACCTTTGGGGGGGCCCGACGGCGGAGTGGTTCTCGCCACTCCCCGACGCCGGGACCGCCCGCCCCGCCGGGTAGGGGAGAATCCCGCCCATGGAACTATTATAGAAGATTAACCATATCTATTTAATGGCAGAAATGTTTCGAAATTCCCGGCTATCATTTTGGCTCAGTAAATCATACTTGCTGCATCTCCTTTGTTTAATTTCCAGTTTTCGGATCGACTTTTATTATAGGCCACTTATATTTATTGTTTTATAGGATTTAAAAAACAAATTTTCTGCTTGTTGAAGTTCTGAGGTGTGATTATCAAAACTGAAGTCTGTTTTCAGCAGATCTTTGACAGATGTCCGTCTGCCTCAGAATCATGCTTTTAGAATGTATTTCTGAAAGAGCACATCACCTGCCCATTGAAGAACCCATTAGATTTTAAACCCATTGGTATCTGGTAAAATTGGGTGCGTATTGAAATCAGCTGGCGATTGATTCCAATGGTACTTCCTCAACTGTGATGGTGAAAATTACCCACACTGAACATCCGGTCTCCCATCACTGTCAAGCAGACATCACCACACCTCTTTAGTAAACGTTCAATATTGATCCTTATCCTTACCCTCACCAAAGAAGGACACTCATTTCCTTCTGGAATCAATGGCAGACGCTAACGGCAATAAAGGTTCTTACCTAAAGATGACATTGGTTAATTCTACCTACCACCACAAGGGAATGTACAGGAGCCCAGGGAGAGACAGGAATAAAAGCAACATCGGCCAGCTTCGTATGAAGTATGCAACTAAAGGCAGAGCCATATAGCCGATTGCAAAGGAAATGCAAGTTCCCAATGTCGAGAATGCAATTCGAATGGATTTCCCAAGGAGTTCTGATCCTGTAAGAAGAGAATAGGGAAGGACAAGTCAGATAGAAGATTTGAAAGAAACCTGTATTCATAAAAAAGAAGTGCTGGAAAATTGAATGGAATTAAAAGTTGATTAAATCCCTGGACCTAATGATCTACATTCCAGGGCGTTGAAAGAGGTGGTTGTCGAGATTGCGAATATATTGGTGATCATCTTGTAAAATATTATAGATTCTGAAACAGTGTCTGAAGTTTGGGAAGTAGCAAATGTCATCCCACTTTTTGAAAAAGGAGAATGCAGGAAACCTCAGACCTGTTAGCCTGTCATTAGTAGCAAAAACTGCAATGATTGGACACTGAGAAAATAATGGAGAGATTGGGCAGAGTCAGCATGGATTTATGGAAAGGAAATCATGTTTGATAAACCTGCTGAAGTTTTTTTGAGGATGTTACGAGCAGAATAGATAAAGGGGAACCACTGTATGTGGTACATTTGGATCTTCAGAAGGCTTTTGATAAGGTCCCACCTTAGTGAGCAAAATTCGAGCACATCGGCTGGTTTAGCACAGTGGGCTAAACAGCTGGCTTGTAAAACTGAACAAGGCCAGCAGAGCGGGTTCAATTCCCGTTCCGGCCTCCCCGAACAGGTGCCGGAATATGGTGTCTAGGGGCTTTTCACAGTAACTTCATTGAAGCCTACTTGTGATAATAGGCGATTATTATTATTGTGGAATTGGGGGAAATATACTGGCATGGAGTGAGGATTGGTTAATGGACACAAAACAAAACAGAGATAAATGGATCATTCACAAGTTGGCAGGCCGTGACAAGTGGCGGTCCACAAGCGGCAATGTTTGGGCCCCAGCTATTCACAATCTATATCAATTATTAGGTTGTGGGGGCTGAATATAAAGGCCGGGATTATTCGTTCCCCTCCGCTAAGATCGGGAATCCCGATCGGGCGGAAATTCCGGTGACGGGTCAAAATCTGGGCGGCAAACCGGTCGTGAGCTCCGTGCCCACTCACCAGCAATAGCGGGTTCGCCGATGGCCCAGTCGGGCTTCCAGCCCTACCTGGTGGGACCATGCAAATAGCTCATAAGAACTAGTTTGTTTTCCAGTGGTGGTCAGGTTGCACCACTCACGAGCCAAGATGTTCCCCCCCCCCAGCTGAGAGTCCCGCTGATGTGACTGGTCACAAGTATTTAGGTGCATGGACCTGGCGTCTTGCAATCCAAGCGGCATCAAGGTGGGAAGCACCCTCCCAACAATTGCCCTTTTGTTCTTTCTGGGAGCTCGGGGAGGGGGGGGGGTGCGGTTTGTGCTGGGGTGGTGGGGCTCAGGTTGAGAGTCTTTCTTGGGATGGAGCTACTTTGGATACCTTCCCCACTTGCAGCATTTAATCCCATTAAAACATTTGTTGCCATACAACAGTTAAAGATTTCCCATAATAAAGTGCTCATCCATAACTCCATACTGCAATTCATTTTATGAGCCTGCCTCTTTGTTCTCGAGTGCTTCATCGAAAGTGAAGCTGCAGCCACCCCAGCTGCTCTTTCCTCGAGAACAAAGAGGCAGAGTCAGGAAGAAATGCGGTTAGGGGGTGGGGGGGGGGGGGGGGTGGGAGGTTGAGGGAGGTGGTGGGGGAGCCCCCAAAGGGGGGAGGGGGTAGCCTCAGTTGGGGGGGGGGTGGCTGCTGTCTCAGCACATGCTAGTGTGCTATGCCACGCTGGATTGTTTGTACCCATAACGGGGGCAACCCCAGCCCCTGTCTATCTGTCCCGCCGACCACCCACAACATCCACTGACCGTGGCAGCCTCTGGCTGCTCAGTTGAATGCTATTGCTAATAGAGAATTGGCAATCATAGTTAAGTGAGCACTTCACACCTCCCAAGTCAACTCCCATGGGTGGGCTGGCCATGTGGCATGTGGAGGTTATTACCTAGCACCTCAATCAGACCGTGATACCTGAACACTGTGCCGCAACACTGCAGGAAGCAGCACTACAGACGCAGTGGCCAACATCCGAACACCCAGGTTCTGGGCCCCAGCACCATGAACATTCCTGAGAGCAAAGGGTGGATGTGGGCAGCAGTGAGGGGGCCAGTGCCCGGTCCAAATAACATTATGTGCGGAGTCTGAGATACAGGTTTTGGGGCCCAATGATCAAGGGCCCCCACTGCAGCTGGGGATGCGTGGGCAGGGCGTGTTGGATGGCAGGGGATGTGGGGGAAAGAGGGGAAGAGGGAGGTATGGGGGAATGGAGGGTCTGGGGGTAGAAGACAGCGCTTGCTGGCATTCTCTCACCCTCTCCAATTCCTTGTGGTGCTGCTGGCTGGCCAGGTGAGCAGGTGCTGGAGGAGGCGGTGGCGGTAGCAGCAGCGTTGGCAGAGGCTTGAGGCAGTGACCCATGTTCAGGGCCCCACCCCACACCATGAGGACCCGGCCACCCATCAGGCCAGGGGGGGACCCAGCGGGGAGGCCAGTGATGGTCCAAGGTATACATACGTCGCAGGTCTTTCAAACAAGTGACAGACAGCATGTGTGAGATGCTGCCTCAACAAGGGGATGGTGTGGCACTTGAAAGTCACGGCCACATTCTATGGACTGCATCAGATCCAGAGGCTCAGCATCTGATTGGAACCCAGCTGGGTTCTGGAACCCAGCAGACCTCTGTCTGCTACCTCGCCTGGGGATTCCTACCTCCAGCTGATTGCATCAGCAACTGTGAGGTACTCACTAGAATGTGCCCCAGAAGCCTGCCCACCACTGTCACTGACCAAGATGTGTGTCTGCGCTGATGGAGGGTGGGGATGACAGCTGTGCTAAGAATATGGTGTTCTCCTTGGAGCCCCCCTCCAAGGTGTTCTCTCGGGAGGCAGAGTGGGGCGGAACCACCCAGATGGGCCAGCACTGTCGGACGGAAATCCTGCGAGAGAATGGACATGTGAGCAGAGGGAGGGATGGAGCACCAGAAACGACCCCGCTAATCCTGCCAAAACAGGGCACTGTTGTTTTTTCATTAGATTGCACCCATCATCTCAGCCCTTATGTATTGCACATAATAGAGGATACATAAATATAATGGCATTTGAAAAGGAATTAAAAAGAAACGTCTAATAGACATTGGGGCTCGAGATAATTAACTTCTCTGGATCCAAGAAAGTTAAAAAGTCAATGATGACAATAAAGCAATCAGTCCATGGCAGCTCATCCCTCTGATACTCTGACTAACATTTGTAGCCATTTCTCATTTCAACTACTGAAGGAGATCCCTTCGTAACGATGTTGATCCTGGGTTCCAATTCGCACAATTCACATATAATCTGCATTTCAAAATCCAAACTCTAACATTTGGCTGTTTGCTTTGACATTTCTGCAGCTACTGATTTTCTCAACAGCACCTTCAGCCCCACCACTGATGCATAATCCCCAACAACGCCATTACTCTCTCTCACATGGCTGGTGCCCCTCTCGAGCCTCTTCTCCCCTTCCTTAATTCTAATGACACAAAGAATGTTACTGTTTTGGTGGATAACTGGCTGAGCCTTTCACTGCCACATCTGGATGGATCACATAAAGCACTATTCAGTCTTGTTCTTATTTATTTTATCTGCAGACAATTACAGTCTCATCCTAGAGTGCAAATAAAACCTGAGACAACTTGCATCAACTGCAAACCATTTACTGAAACACTTTTCTCTGTCACCATTCAAAAGTGGAAAGGAAGAATATATGAGAAGAGCGCAGGGATTTCTTTCTCACTAAGTCTAAGCCCATTTGATCAGTTGGGGCAGCACGGTAGCACAGTGGTTAGCATAGTTGTTTCACAGCTCCAGGGTCCCAGGGTCGATTCCCAGCTTGGATCACTGTCTGTGCCGAGTCTGCACATTCTCCCCGTGTGTGCGTGGGTTTTCTCCGGGTGCTCCGGTTTCCTCCCACAGTCCAAAGATGTGCAGGTTAGATGGATAGGCCTTGCTAAATTGCCCTTAGTGTCCAAAAGGGCTGGGTGGGGTTGCTGGGTTGCGGGGATAGGGTAGAGGTGTGGGCTTAGGTAGGGTGCTCTTTCCAAGGGCCGGTGCAGACTCGATGGGCTGAATGGCCTCCTTCTGCACTGTAAATTCTGTACATTTTATGATTATTTCTGTTGGCTCCTGCCCTTCCGTCCATCTGCTGGACCAGTCTTCCTTTGAAGATTCCCACTGCCCTGGCCCTAAACTCACATCTTCTGAACTCACATCTTTCTCTATTTTCTCTCATAATTGACCTCATATTCTCTTCTGATCTTGTCTATGAGAACCACCTCTAGCTCCATTGACCCTATTCCTATACAACTACACAACTTTCCTTCCCCGTGGCAATATTAGCTGATAATGTTAATGCATCTCCCTCTTCCAATCCTGCTCCTCGCTCCTTTAAATCTGTTGTCCTCAACCCCTCATCAAAATGTTAACTCTTGATCCCATCATCTTTGCAAACCACCACCCCATACGCAACCTCCATTTTCTTACAAAAGACAAGAATGTGTGGTTGCCTCCCAAAATCCATGCCTATTTTCCCTCAAAAGTGATGTTTAAATCCCTCCAATCAGGTTTCTAGGTAGCACAGACAACTTTTGCTAAAATCATAACACATGTGACTAGCAATAGGTAAAAATATGCCTAGTAACAGCAGTAACCCAAATGTGATGAGGCGTGATGGGATACATTTGCCCAGCAACAGGTGTCATGGGTCGGCCCAGCAACAGGTAGAAAGAAATCTGCCTAGCGACAGCAGTAGACAGCATTCAAAAGACATAATGAGATGTGATTTTAAAAATAACGAGACGCAGGTGTTTCAACAAATGATATATGGTTGCCAGCACCCACAGGAGATGAGAGTCAGTTTACACCTATGAAGTAGCAACACGGTGGCGCAGTGGTTAGAACCGAGGACCTAGGTTCGATCCCGGCCCCGGGTCACTGTCCGTGTGGAGTTTGCTCATTCTTCCCATGTCTGCATGGGTCTCATCCACATAACCCAAAAAGATGTGCAGGGTAGGGAAATTAACCACTCTAAATTACAACTCAATTGGACAAAAGAATTGGGTACTCTAAATTTATTTTAAAAAGATAACACCAAAGATGCGAATTTGAAATCTAACAGCCAGTAGCATAGGTCATTACCTATGTCTTAGAGCCAAGGTCATGCAGAAACCTTCATAAAGGCAGTTTAAATATCTTCGCTGGATCAGGAAAAGATGTTTCCCAATTTGCATACCCACACTGTATGGTAATTATCAGTTGGATTTGACTTACAGATATACATAAATTTGGATGTTGCTGGGAAAGATGAAGTCTTAAGCAGAACAGAGATCATGGATATAGTTTGGAACAAGGGTTATGTTCGATATAAACTTTGCGCGTTAGTGATTCATATACTCCAATTGATCTCGAGTATGGTAGCTTTATTTGCGTATATTCATCTTTTCTTTAATTTAATAAATAGTTATTAATAATTGTTACATGATGATTGGGCTGATTATTCTCACTGGGGTTTCATTGGACTCCTCAATCCATTCCAAAAAAAACCCCAAAATTATACACCCCCATGAACCGGTGTTCCACATTGGGATACCCTCACAGATACCATCAGCGTGGTTTGTGACACTCTGACAGAGGTAAAATTTCTCTCTTTGTCCTTCTCAACTTATCTGCAGCCTTTGACATGGTTGACTACATGAGCCTCCTCCAATGCTTCTCCCACTTATCCAGCTGAGCGGGGCAGCGCTTGCCTGTTTTCAATCTTCTCTATCCTAACCATAGATGGAGAATCAGCTGAAATAGTTTCTCTACCTGTTCCTGCAGAGTTACCTTTTGGGTCCTCCAAGTTTGTATCCATGGCTGTATCTTATTTCTCATTTGCATACTGTGACATCATCAAAAATTACAGCATTAAGTTCTCACAGGTATACAGTGACTTCCAACTCTACATCACCATGACCTCTTCCAACTCCTCCACAGTTGCTAAATTATTGGACTGCTTGTCTGATATCTAGTACTGGATGAACAGAAATCTTTTCCAATTAATCTTTGGGACAGCCAAAACTATTCTGTTTGGGTCCCAATACAAACCCTCTGCTCTAGTTGTCCACTTTGACTTTTTCCCTGGTAAATTATGGCTAAAACAAACTTTTTGATATTATATTTGACATCAAAATGAGTTTCCAAATACATATCTGCACTATCGCTAATACCACCAATTTTAACCTTCACAACATAAGTTCACAATCAATAAAAAATAACATTGCAAACCTTCCACAATGTCTCATTGCTGAAACCCTGAACTCACCTTTGTTAGATTTAACTATTCAATCCACTCCTGACTCCTCTCCCACATTCCACCTTCCCAAATCTTGAGGTCATCCTAAAATATTTTTCCTCTGACTTTATTTTCGCTAAATCCTGTTCACACATTGCCCAGTGCTTGTTGTGCCACACTGGCTCTTTGTCAAACTAGGCTTTGATTTTAAAATTCTCATCCTTATTCTCAGGTCCCTCCATTGACTTTCCCTTCCCTATTTCTCCCTCATAAACTTCCTCCAGCCTCATAACCTCCGATACTTCCCTGTTACTCTAATTCTGACCTCGTGAACATCCCTGATTTTAACTGCTCCACTAATGGTGGGCATGCTTTAAGCTGTCAAATACCAACTTTTTTCCCTAAACCTCTCTGCTTCGCTTTCTTCCTGCTGGACATAACATAAAACATGTCTCTTTGACCAAGCTTTTTTGATCATTGTGGTTTCCTTGGGCCCTCTTCAATTGCCAGGGCTTCTCCTGAGCCCACTAAACGTAAAAGTCAGCTTGTTTCTTCTTGCTATGCTCCACTTCCTTCTTAACTTAACTTGCACCTCTCCTTGCCCCCTGTCTCTGTACCCTGTCTGGAATTCATCTCTCTTTGGGGCTCTCCCTGTTCCCTGCCTGGGACACCTGTCAGCAATATCTTCTCCCAGTCTCATGACCCAGGTTTTCACACAATTTTTCCATTTTTTGCACAGGCCCTGCGTGCCTGTGCTTAGCCAAAAAAACTTAAATTGTGCATGTGCAGTCTGCTCTGAGTCCACGTATGTACAGAACCTTTGAGATCTGTCAGGATAACTCTGCTCTTGGCAGAAATCTCCACCAGCACTTAAGAAGCTCAACACCATCCAGGACAAAGCAGGCCGCTTGACTGCTATTCTTTCCACAAAAATTCAATCCCTCCACCGCCAACTAATAGTGGCAGCCGTGTGTACCATCTACAAGGTACACTGCAGGAATTCACCAAGATTCCTGAGGCAGCACCTTTTAAACCCAGGACCACTATCATCTAAAAGGACAAGGGCAGCAGAGACCTGGAAACACCACCAACTGGACCTTTGCCTCCACGTCACTGACTTGGAAATATATCGCCATTCCTTCACTGTCGCTGGGTCAGAATCTGGGTCTGGAATTGCCTCCCTTGCAGCACTGTGGGACTTGGGTCGAACTATAGTTCAGAAACTTCAGCCGTTCAATGAAGCAGCTCACCACCACCCACTGAAGAGCAACTAGGGATGGTCAATAAATGCTGGTCCAGCCAGCAATGCCCACATTCCGTAAAACGAATAAAAAAAGGGAAGCTGCTCCCATTTCTTTGCAAGGAGTGGTCCTTATGCTTACACTCCAGTGCTCTTCTGTATGGTCGATAGTTGATGTTTCACGGGGTTCTTGAGGGTGCTTGAGTCTCTTATAAAACTTAATGGCAACACAATCTTAAGTGGTGACCTGGTCTGCATTTGTCCCTGTTCCTATTATGATCTCATATGATATTAGTCCTGGATAAGTCAGACGCCAGACTGAAACCTGCCTTGATCGATCCTTGCTATATTTTAAACTGTGGAAATATGTTACTGAACAATTTCATAGGAGTTTGCTGATGAACATTTATTACAAAGAATAAAATATGTATTAAAACAAGAGAAGTGAACTACATTATACCAGACAATATGTTTGGAAAGATCTCAATCCAAATCCAAGAAAATGCTTCAAATATTCCCTGTTCCTGAACCCCAGCAATTTCTTTATCAGAAAGAACAAACAAAGAGAACAAAGAACAAAGAAATGTACAGCATAGGAACAGGCCCTTCGGCCCTCCAAGCCCGTGCCGACCATGCTGCCCGACTAAACTACAATCTTCTACACTTCCTGGGTCCGTATCCTTCTATTCCCATCCTATTCATATATTTGTCAAGATGCCCCTTAACTGTCCCTATCGTCCCTGCTTCCACTACCTCCTCTGGTAGCGAGTTCCAGGCACCCACTACCCTCTGCGTACAAAACCTGCCTCGTACATCTACTCTAAACCTTGCCCCTCTCACCTTAAACCTATGCCCCCTAGTAATTGACCCCTCTACCCTGGGGAAAAGCCTCTGACTATCCACTCTGTCTATGCCCCTCATAATTTTGTATACCTCTATCAGGTCTCCCCTCAACCTCCTTCGTTCCAGTGAGAACAAACCGAGTTTATTCAACCGCTCCTCATAGCTAATGCCCTCCATACCAGGCAACATTCTAGTAAATCTCTTCTGCACCCTCTCTAAAGCCTCTACATCCTTCTGGTAGTGTGGCGACCAGAATTGAAAACTATACTCCAAGTATGGCCTAACTAAGGTTCTATACAGCTGCAACATGACTTGCCAATTCTTATAGTCAATGCCCCGGCCAATGAAGGCAAGCATGCCGTATGCCTTCTTGACTACCTTCTCCACCTGTGTTGCCCCTTTCAATGACCTGTGGACCTGTACTCCTAGATCTCTTTGACTTTCAATACTCTTGAGGGTTCTACCATTCACTGTATATTCCCTACCTGCATTAGACCTTCCAAAATGCATTACCTCACATTTGTCCGGATTAAACTCCATCTGCCATCTCTCCGCCCAAGTCTTCAGACAATCTAAATCCTGCTGTATCCTCCGGCAGTCCTCATCGCTATCCGCAATTCCACCAACCTTTGTGTCGTCTGCAAACTTACTAATCAGACCAGTTACATTTTCCTCCAAATCATTTATATATACTACAAAGAGCAAAGGTCCCAGCACTGATCCCTGTGGAACACCACTGGTCACAGCCCTCCAATTAGAAAAGCATCCCTCCATTGCTACTCTCTGCCTTCTATGGCCTAGCCAGTTCTGTATCCACCTTGCCAGCTCACCCCTGATCCTGTGTGACTTCACCTTTTGTACTATCTACCATGAGGGGCCTTGTCAAAGGCCTTACTGAAGTCCATATAGACAACATCTACTGCCCTACCTGCATCAATCATCTTAGTGACCTCCTCGAAAAACTCTATCAAGTTAGTGAGACACGACCACCCCTTCACAAAACCGTGCTGCCTCTCACTAATACGTCCATTTGCTTCCAAATGGGAGTAGATCCTGTCTCGAAGAATTCTCTCCAGTAATTTCCCTCCCACTGAAGTAAGGCTCACCGGCTTGTAGTTCCCGGGATTATCCTTGCTACCCTTCTTAAACAGAGGAACAACATTGGCTATTCTCCAGTCCTCCGGGACATCCCCTGAAGACAGCGAGGATCCAAAGATTTCTGTCAAGGCCTCAGCAATTTCCTCTCCAGCCTCCTTCAGTATTCTGGGGTAGATCCCATCAGGCCCTGGGGACTTATCTACCTTAATATTTTTTAAGACACCCAACACCTTGTCTTTTTGGATCACAATGCGACCCAGGCTATCTACACCCCCTTCTCCAGACTCAACATCTACCAATTCCTTCTCTTTGGTGAATACTGATGCAAAGTATTCATTTAGTACCTCGCCCATTTCCTCTGGCTCCACACATAGATTCCCTTGCCTATCCTTCAGTGGGCCAACCCTTTCCCTGGCTACCCTCTTGCTTTTTATGTACGTGTAAAAAGCCTTGGGATTTTCCTTAACCCTATTTGCCAATGACTTTTCGTGACCCCTTCTAGCCCTCCTGACTTCTTGCTTAAGTTCCTTCCTACTTTCCTTATATTCCACGCAGGCTTCGTCTGTTCCCAGCCTTTTAGCCCTGACAAATGCCTCCTTTTTGTTTTTGACGAGGCCTACAATATCACTCGTCATCCGAGGTTCCCGAAAATTGCCGTATTTATCTTTCTTCCTCACAGGAACATGCCGGTCCTGTATTCCTTTCAACTGCCACTTGAAAGCCTCCCACATGTCAGATGTTGATTTGTCCTCAAACATCCGCCCCCAATCTATGTTCTTCAGTTCCCGCCTAATATTGTTATAATTAGCCTTTCCCCAATTTAGCACATTCATCCTCGGACCACTCTTATCCTTGTCCACCAGTACTTTAAAACTTACTGAATTGTGGTCACTGTTACCAAAATGCTCCCCTACTGAAACATCTACCACCTGGCCGGGCTCATTCCCCAATACCAGGTCCAGTACCGCCCCTTCCCTAGTTGGACTGTCTACATATTGTTTTAAGAAGCTCTCCTGGATGCTCCTTACAAACTCCGCCCCGTCTAAGCCCCTGGCACTAAGTGAGTCCCAGTCAATATTGGGGAAGTTGAAGTCTCCCATCACCACAACCCTGTTGTTTTTACACTTTTCCAAAATCTGTCTACCTATCTGCTCCTCTATCTCCCGCTGGCTGTTGGGAGGCCTGTAGTATACCCCCAACATTGCGACTGCACCCTTCTTATTCCTGATCTCTACCCATATAGCCTCACTGCCCTCTGAGGTGTCCTCCCGCAGTACAGCTGTGATATTCTCCCGAACAAGTAGCGCAACTCCACCTCCCCTTTTACATCCCCCTCTATCCCGCCTGAAACATCTAAATCCTGGAACGTTTAGCTGCCAATCCTGCCCTTCCCTCAACCAGGTCTCTGTAATGGCAACAACATCATAGTTCCAAGTACTAATCCAAGCTCTAAGTTCATCTGCCTTACCCGTAATACTTCTTGCATTAAAACATATGCACTTCAGGCCACCAGACCCGCTGTGTTCAGCAACTTCTCCCTGTCTGCTCTGCCTCAGAGCCACACTGTCCCTATTCCCTAGTTCTCCCTCAATGCTCTCACCTTCTGACCTATTGCTCCCGTGCCCACCCCCCTGCCATACTAGTTTAAACCCTCCCGTGTTTAACAATTCCCGGATAAAACAATTTCCAATATCTACCTGATATTCTCATATTCAGTAGTCTGAGGTATATGAGAATGAACAGGTGATCTGTGGTCAGACATACCACACTACAAAGTAAATGACAAATGCAACAAAAGCAGACTCCATAGGTTTTCAACAACCCACCCAGACATTTTTCACATTATGAAGCAGCCAGCCTCAAATCAAAGTAGGTTTTCAACAGCATCAACCAGTTGTGCTGGCTGACGCAGGCGAGCGACGAGGTAGGGGTCGGCTGGGGCGGCCGCCGGAGAAAAGACAGCACGGCCAAGGCTGGGGCGGGGGGGTTTGCGGGTACCGGTGGAGGATGCTCCCAAGGACCGGGGGTGCATGCCGGTGGTCGGGGTCGGTGCTGGAGGTGGAGGGGGGGGGGGGTGTTGGGGTCGGGGTGAGGAGGGGATCGGGGGTGTGGGGTGTCGAGGATCGGAGTGCTGCGGAGGGGATCGGGGGTGCCGGGGATCGGAGTCCCGGGGAGGGGATCGGGGGTGCCGGGGATCGGAGTGCCGAGGAGGAGATCGGGTGTGCCGGGGTTTGGAGTGGGGGGAGGGAATCAGAGGTTCCGGGGATCGGAGTGCCGGAAAGGGGATCGGGGGTGCTGGGGTTCGGAGTGCCGGGGAGGGGATCGGGGGTGCCGGGGTTCGGAGTGCCGGGGAGGGGATCGGGGGTGCCGGGGATTGGAGTGCCGGGGAGGGGATCAAGGGTGCCGGGGGTCAGGAGTGCCGGGGATGGGAGTGCTGGGGATAGGAATGCGGGGAGGGATCGGGAGTGCCGGGGATCGGAGTGCCGGGGAGGGGATTGGGGTGCCATGGATCGGAGTGCCGGGGAGGGGATCGGTGGTGCCGGGGATCGGAGTGCCGGGGATGGGAGTGCCGGGGATCGGAGGTTCCGGGGATCGGAGTGCTGGGGAGGGGATCGGGGGTGCCGGGGATCAGAGTGCCGGGGATCAGAGTGCCGGGGAAGGGATTGGGGATGCCGGGGTTCGGAGTGCCGGGGAGGGGATCGGGGGTGCCGGGGATGGGAGTGCCAGGGAGGGGATTGGGGGTGCCGGGGATCGGAGTGCCGGGGAGGGGATTGGGTGTGCTGTGTATCGGAGTGCCGGGGAGGGGATCAGGGGTACCGGGGGTCGGGAGTGCCGGGGATGGGAGTGCTGGGGATAGGAGTGCCGGGTAGGCGATCGGGAGTGCCGGGGATCAGAGTGCCGGGTTGGGGATTGGGGGTGCCGGGGTTCCGAGAGCCAGGGAGGGGATCGGGGATGCTGGGGATCGGAGTGCAGGGGAAGGCATCGGGGGCGCCGGGGATCGGAGTGCCGGGGAGGGGATCGGGGATGCTGGGGATTGGAGTGCCGGGGAGGGGATCGGGGGTGCCAGGGATCGGTGTGCCGGGGAAGGGATCAGGGGCACTGGGGATCGGAGTGCCGGGGAGGGGATCAGGAGCGCCGGGGGTCGGGAGTGCCGGGGAGGGGATCAAGGGTGCTGGGGTCGGGAGTGCCGGGGATGGGAGTGCTGGGGATAAGAGTGCCGGGGAGGGGATCGGGTGTGTCGGGGTTTGGAGTGGGGGAGGGAATCGGAGGTGCCGGGGATCGGAGTGCCGGAAAGGGGATCGGGGGGTGCCGGGGATGGGAGTGCCGGGGAGGGGATTGGGGGTGCCGGGGATCAGAGTGCCGTGGATGGGATCGGGGGTGCCGGGGTTCGGAGTGCCGGGGAGCGGATCGGGGGTGCCATGGATCGGAGTGCAGGGGAAGGGATCGGGGGCGCCGGGGATCGGAGAGCTGGGGAGGGGATCGGGGGTGCTGGGGATCGGAGTGCCGTGGATGGGATCGGGCGTGCCGGGTTCGGAGTGCCGGGGAGCGGATCGGGGGTGCCGTGGATCGGAGTGCAGGGGAAGGGATCGGGGGCGCCGGGGATCGGAGTGCCGCGGAGGGGATCGGGGGTGCTGGGGATTGGAGTGCCGGGGAGGGGATCGGGGGTGCCAGGGATCGGAGTGCCGGGGAAGGGATCAGGGGCGCCGGGGATCGGAGTGCCGGGGAGGTGATCAGGACCGCCGGGGGTCGGGAGTGCCGGGGAGGGGATCAAGGGTGCCGGGGTCGGGAGTGCCGGGGAGGGGAGTGCTGGGGATAAGAGTGCCGGGGAGGGGATCGGGAGTGCCGGGAAGGAGATCGAGGGTGCCAGTGATCGGAGTGCCGGGGAGGGGATCAAGGGTGCCGGGGTCGGGAGTGCCGGGGATGGGAGTGCTGGGGATAAGAGTGCCGGTGAGGGGGTCGGGAGTGCCGGTGATCCGAGTGCCGGGGAGGGGATCAGGGGTGCCGGTGTTGGGAGTGCCGGGGATGGGAGAGCCATGGAGGGGATCGGGGGTGCTGGGGATGGCAGTGCCGGGGATGGGAGTCCCGGGGATGGAAATGCCGGGGAGGGGAGTACCGGGGAAGGGGGATTCCGGGGCTGGGAATGCCGGGGATGGGAGTGCCAGGGAGGGGGAGTGCCGGGCATCGGAGATGCGGAGAGGGGAGTGTCAGGGATCGGGGGTGCCGGGGATTGGGGGTGCCGGGGATCGGAGGTGCCGGGGATTGGGGGTGCAGTGGATTGGGGGTGTTGGTGATGGGAGTGCCGGAGAGGGGAGTGCTGGGGATGGGAGTGCCGGGGATGGGAGGTGCCGGGGATCGGGGGTGTCGTGGATCAGGGGTGTCGGGGATGGGAGTGCCGGAGAGGGGAGTGCCGGGGATCAGGGGTGCCGGGGAGCGATGGTGCCGTGGATCAGGGGTGCCGGGGATCGGGGGTGCTGGGGATCGGAATGCCGGGGAGGGGATCGGGGGTGCCGGGGATTGGAGTGCCGGGGAGGGGATCAAGGGTGCCGGGGGTCGGGAGTGCCGGGGATGGGAGTGCTGGGGATAGGAGTGCCGTGGAGCGGATCGGGAGTGCCAGGGATCGGAGTGCCGGGGAGGGGATCGGGGGTGCAGGGGATCGGAGTGCCGGGGATGGGAGTGCCGGGGATCGGAGGTTCTGGGGATCGGAGTGCTGGGGAGGGGATCGGGGGTGCCGGGGATCAGAGTGCCGGGGAAGGGATTGGGGGTGCCGGGGTTCGGAGTGCCGGGGAGGGGATCGAGGGTGCCGGGGATCGGTGTGCTGGGGAGGGGATTGGGGGTGCCGGGGATCGGAGTGCCGGGGAGGGGATCGGGGGTGCCGGGGATGGGAGTGCCGATGAGGGGATTGGGGGTGCCGGGGATCGGAGTGCCGGGGAGGGGATTGGGTGTGCCGGGGATCGGAGTGCCGGGGAGGCGATCAGGGGTATCGTGGGTCAGGAGTGCCGGGGGTGGGAGTGCTGGGGATAGGAGTGCCGGGTAGGGAATCGGGAGTGCTGGTGATCGGAGTGCCGGGGAGGGGATCGGGGGTGCCGGGGATGGGAGTGCCGGGGAGGGGATTGGGGGTGCCGGGGATCAGAGTGCCGTGGATGGGATCGGGGGTGCCGGGGTTCGGAGTGCCGGGGAGCGGATCGGGGGTGCCATGGATCGGAGTGCAGGGGAAGGGATCGGGGGCGCCGGGGATCGGAGAGCTGGGGAGGGGATCGGGGGTGCTGGGGATCGGAGTGCCGTGGATGGGATCGGGCGTGCCGGGTTCGGAGTGCCGGGGAGCGGATCGGGGGTGCCGTGGATCGGAGTGCAGGGGAAGGGATCGGGGGCGCCGGGGATCGGAGTGCCGCGGAGGGGATCGGGGGTGCTGGGGATTGGAGTGCCGGGGAGGGGATCGGGGGTGCCAGGGATCGGAGTGCCGGGGAAGGGATCAGGGGCGCCGGGGATCGGAGTGCCGGGGAGGTGATCAGGACCGCCGGGGGTCGGGAGTGCCGGGGAGGGGATCAAGGGTGCCGGGGTCGGGAGTGCCGGGGAGGGGAGTGCTGGGGATAAGAGTGCCGGGGAGGGGATCGGGAGTGCCGGGAAGGAGATCGAGGGTGCCAGTGATCGGAGTGCCGGGGAGGGGATCAAGGGTGCCGGGGTCGGGAGTGCCGGGGATGGGAGTGCTGGGGATAAGAGTGCCGGTGAGGGGATCGGGAGTGCCGGTGATCCGAGTGCCGGGGAGGGGATCAGGGGTGCCGGTGTTGGGAGTGCCGGGGATGGGAGAGCCATGGAGGGGATCGGGGGTGCTGGGGATGGCAGTGCCGGGGATGGGAGTCCCGGGGATGGAAATGCCGGGGAGGGGAGTACCGGGGAAGGGGGATTCCGGGGCTGGGAATGCCGGGGATGGGAGTGCCAGGGAGGGGGAGTGCCGGGCATCGGAGATGCGGAGAGGGGAGTGTCAGGGATCGGGGGTGCCGGGGATTGGGGGTGCCGGGGATCGGAGGTGCCGGGGATTGGGGGTGCAGTGGATTGGGGGTGTTGGTGATGGGAGTGCCGGAGAGGGGAGTGCTGGGGATGGGAGTGCCGGGGATGGGAGGTGCCGGGGATCGGGGGTGTCGTGGATCAGGGGTGTCGGGGATGGGAGTGCCGGAGAGGGGAGTGCCGGGGATCAGGGGTGCCGGGGAGCGATGGTGCCGTGGATCAGGGGTGCCGGGGATCGGGGGTGCTGGGGATCGGAATGCCGGGGAGGGGATCGGGGGTGCCGGGGATTGGAGTGCCGGGGAGGGGATCAAGGGTGCCGGGGGTCGGGAGTGCCGGGGATGGGAGTGCTGGGGATAGGAGTGCCGTGGAGCGGATCGGGAGTGCCAGGGATCGGAGTGCCGGGGAGGGGATCGGGGGTGCAGGGGATCGGAGTGCCGGGGATGGGAGTGCCGGGGATCGGAGGTTCCGGGGATCGGAGTGCTGGGGAGGGGATCGGGGGTGCCGGGGATCAGAGTGCCGGGGAAGGGATTGGGGGTGCCGGGGTTCGGAGTGCCGGGGAGGGGATCGGGGGTGCCGGGGATCGGTGTGCTGGGGAGGGGATTGGGGGTGCCGGGGATCGGAGTGCCGGGGAGGGGATCGGGGGTGCCGGGGATGGGAGTGCCGATGAGGGGATTGGGGGTGCCGGGGATCGGAGTGCCGGGGAGGGGATTGGGTGTGCCGGGGATCGGAGTGCCGGGGAGGCGATCAGGGGTATCGTGGGTCAGGAGTGCCGGGGGTGGGAGTGCTGGGGATAGGAGTGCCGGGTAGGGAATCGGGAGTGCTGGTGATCGGAGTGCCGGGGAGGGGATCGGGGGTGCCGGGGTTCGGAGTGCCGGGGAAGGGATCGTGGGTGCCGGGGATCGGAGTGCCGGGGTGGGGATCGGGGGTGCCTGGGATCGAAGTGCCGTGGATGGGAGTGCCAGGGATCGGAGGTTCCGGGGATCGGAGTGCTGGGGAGGGGATCGGGGGTGCCGGGGATGGGAATGCCGGGGATGGGAGTGCCGGGTATGGGTGTGCCGGAGAGGGGATCGGGGGTGCTAGGGAGGGGAGTGCCTGGGATGGGATTGCCGGTGACGGTAGTGCCGGGGAGGGTATCGGGAGTGGCGGGGATGGGAGTGCCTGGGCTGGGAGTGCCGGGGATGGGAGTGCCGGGGAGGGGATCGGGGGTGCCGGGGATGGGAGTGCCGAGGAGGGGGAGTGCCGGGCATCGTAGTTGCGGAGAGGGGAGTGTCGGGGATCGGGGGTGCCGGGGATCGGGTGTGCCGGGGTTGAAGGTGCCGGGGATTGGGGGTGCAGTGGATTGGGGGTGTTGGTGATGGGAGTGCCGGAGAGGGGAGTGCCGGGGATGGGAGTGCCGGGGATGCGAGGTGCCGGGGATCGGGGGTGGCAGGGATCAGGGGTGCCGTGGATCGGGGGTGTCGGGGATGGGAGTGCCGTAGAGGAGAGTGCCGGGGATCAGGGGTGCCGGGGATCGAAAGTGCCGGGGATCAGGGGTGCCGGGGATTGGAGGTGCCGGAGATCAGGGGTGCTGGGGATGGGAGTGCCGGGGATCGGAGGTGGGTGCCGGGGATGGAGTGCCGTGGATCGGGGGTGCCGGGGATGGGAGGTGGGTGCCGGGGATGGAGTGCCGGGGCGGGGTTTTGCCTGGCCAGGTGACACCTGGCAACAGTGGCGACCATGCAGCCCATGGCATCTGGCTGCGGAGGGGGATATGGGCAATGATGACATGTCGTCTGCCCCCACCCCCTGTAGACCATTATGTTTGGGCACCACCCAGCGATATAGGCCGCCGTGGTGGGAGCTGCTCTTCTACATGTTGCACTATGGGAGCTGGAGCAGGAGCATGCCAGGGAAGCGGCGGAGGCTGCGGCAGAGGAGCGTGCCGCAGAGGGGCAGGTGGCAGCCGCCCATGCTGGAGGGCCACTCGCCCAACAGGATGAGGAGGAGGAGGTGGTGGTGGTGCCACGGCGACTATTCCGCCCAATGCGGCCCCGTGTGTACCGGCGCCGCTCATCGTACCAGGACCTCACGGACCGGGCATGCAGGAGGGGACTCAGGATGAGCCGGGAAACCGTCGCCCATATCTGCCACCTGATGGCACACCTGGCACCACATGGGACTGGGGGAAGACACCTTCTACCTGTGGACGTCAAGGTGGCGGTGGCCCTGAACTTCTACGTGACGGGGTCATTCCAGGCGCCGAATGGGGAACTGTCCGGCATCTCGCAGTCATTGGTGCACCAGTGCATCCGTGCAGTGACATTATGACATCGCAGACCGCTATATTCAGTTCCCTGTGGATCGCCCCCACCAGGATGCCCGGGCAATGGGCTTTGCCGCCATGGCCAGGATCCCATGGTCCAGGGTGCAATCGGTGGGATGCACGTCGCCATGCGGCCACCAGCGGAGAACAGGGATGAGTTCATGAACAGGAAGGCGGCCTACTCCATGAACATTCAGATGGTCTGTGACCACCGCATGAAGATCCTGCAAGTCTGCGCCGGGTACCCGCGAAGTGTGCATGACCCGTTCATATCGGCACAATTTTTCATCCCCGCCATGTTCGAGGGACACCCCTCCCCGGCTGAGGGGATGGTTGCTGGGCGCCAAGGGTTACCCGTTGCGGTGATGGCTGATAACACCTGTACGGAGGCCACAGATAGACGCGGAGACCCACTACAACGATGCCCATGCAGCGACCAGGGGTATACCCGAGAGGTGCTTTGGGCTGCTAAAGATGCACTTTAGGTGCCTGGACTGCTCTGGAGGGGCCGTCTACTACCCGTCGGATAGGGTCGCCGGCATCATTGTGGTCTGCTGCGTCCAGCACAACATAGCCCAGCAGAGGGGCGATGTGCTGCAGGCAGATGAGGGGGAGGGTGAGGAGTAACACGGCAAAGGGCAGGTGCCCACCGTGTGGACCACCGGGCACGGGACGGGTTGATAGCCGCACGGTTCACAGACTAGGGGGGGGTGGAATCGTCAAATATGGGCACGGAGGACACAGAACGGCACCAGCCCACCACCCTCACCCCGCCCACCACCAACCACACTCACCCCGCCCATCACCAACCACCCTCACTCCGCCCACCACCAACCACACTCACCCCGCCCATCACCAACCACCCTCACTCCGCCCACCACCAACCACACTCACTCCGCCCACCACCAACCACACTCACCCCGCCCATCACCAACCACCCTCACTCCGCCCACCAACCACACTCACCCAGCCCACCAACCACCCTCACCCAGCCCACCACCAACCACCCTCACTCCGCCCACCACCAACCACCCTCACTCCGCCCACCACCAACCACCCTCACTCCGCCCACCAACCACACTCACCCCGCCCACCACCAACCACCCACACTCCGCCCACCACCAACCACACTCACTCTGCCCACCACCAACCACACTCACCCAGCCCACCACCAACCACACTCACTCCGCCCACCAACCACCCTCACCCCGCCCACCACGAACCACCCTCACTCTGCCCACCAACCACCCTCACTCTGCCCACCACCAACCACCCTCACTCCGCCCACCAACCACACTCACCCCGCCCACCACCAACCACCCTCACTCCGCCCACCACCAACCACCCTCACTCCGCCCACCAACCACACTCACCCCGCCCACCACCAACCACCCACACTCCGCCCACCACCAACCACACTCACTCTGCCCACCACCAACCACTCACTCCGCCCACCAACCACCCTCAACCCGCCCACCACAAACCACCCTCACTCCGCCCACCAACCACCCTCACTCTGCCCACCACCAACCACCCTCACTCCGCCCACCAACCACCCTCACTCCGCCCACCAACCACCCTCACCCTGCCCACCACCAACCACCCTCACTCCGCCCACCACCAACCACACTCACTCCGCCCACCAACCAGACTCACTCCGCCCACCAACCACCCTCACCCCGCCCACCACCAACCACCCTCACTCCGCCCACCACCAACCACCCTCAGTCCGCCCACCACCAACCACACTCACTCCGCCCACCAACCACCCTCACCCCGCCCACCACCAACCACCCTCACTCCGCCCATCACCAACCACCCTCACTCCGCCCACCACCAACCACACTCACTCCGCCCACCAACCACACTCACGCCGCCCATCACCAACCACCCTCACTCCGCCCACCAACCACACTCACCCAGCCCACCAACCACCCTCACCCAGCCACCACCAACCACCCTCACTTTGCCCACCACCAACCACCCTCACTCCACCCACCACAAACCACCCTCACTTCGCCCACCAACCACACTCACCCCGCCCACCACCAACCACCCACACTCCGCCCACCACCAACCACACTCACTCTGCCCACCACCAACCACACTCACCCAGCCCACCACCAACCACACTCACTCCGCCCACCAACCACCCTCACCCCGCCCACCACGAACCACCCTCACTCCGCCCACCAACCACCCTCACTCCGCCCACCACCAACCACCCTCACTCCGCCCACCAACCACACTCACCCCGCCCACCACCAACCACCCTCACTCTGCCAACCACCAACCACCCTCACTCCGCCCACCAACCACACTCACCCCGCCCACCACCAACCACCCACACTCCGCCCACCACCAACCACACTCACTCTGCCCACCACCAACCACACTCACACCGCCCACCAACCACCCTCACCCCGCCCACCACGAACCACCCTCACTCCGCCAACCAACCACCCTCACTCTGCCCACCACCAACCACCCTCACTCCGCCCACCACCAACCACCCTCACTCCGCCCACCAACCACCCTCACTCCGCCCACCAACCACCCTCACCCTGCCCACCACCAACCACCCTCACTCCGCCCACCACCAACCACACTCACTCCGCCCACCAAACACACTCACTCCGCCCACCAACCACCCTCACCCCGCCCACCACCAACCACCCTCACTCCGCCCACCACCAACCACCCTCACTCCGCCCACCACCAACCACACTCACTCCGCCCACCAACCACCCTCACCCCGCCCACCACCAACCACCCTCACTCCGCCCACCACCAACCACACTCACTCCGCCCACCAACCACACTCACCCCGCCCACCACCAACCACACTCACCCCGCCATCCAACCAACCACCCTCACTCCGCCCACCACTAACCACACTCACTCCGCCCACCAGCCACACTCACCCCTCCCACCACCAACCACATTCACCCCACCCACCACCAACCACCCTCACTCCGCCAACCACCAACCACACTCACTCCGCCCACCAACCACCCTCACCCCGCCCACCACCAACCACACTCACCCAGCCCACCATCAACCACACTCACCCCGCCCACCACCAACCACACTCACCCCTCCCACCACCAACCACCCTCACTCCGCCCACCACCAACCACACTCACCCCTCCCACCACCAACCACCCTCACTCCGCCCACCACCAACCACCCTCACTCCGCCCACCACCAACCACACTCACCCAGCCCACCACCAACCACCTCATCCCGCCCACCACCAACCACACTCACCCCTCCCACCACCAACCACCCTCACTCCGCCCACCACCAACCACACTCACCCAGCCCACCACCAACCACCTCATCCCGCCCACCACCAACCACCCTCACTCCGCCCACCACCAACCACCCTCACTCCGCCCACCACCCGCCCTCACCCCACCCACCACCAACCACACTCACCCCGCCCACCACCAACCACACTCACCCAGCCCACCACCAACCACCCTCACCCTGCCCACCACCAACCACACTCACCCCGCCCACCACCAACCACACAGATCCTGCCCACTACCAACCACCCTCACCCTGCCCACCACCAACCACACTCACCCCGCCCACCACCAACCACCCTCACTCCGCCCACCACCAACCACACTCACCCCTCCCACCACCAACCACATTCACCCCACCCATCACCAACCACCCTCACTCCGCCCACCACCAACCACACTCACTCCGCCCACCACCAACCACACTGATCCCGCCCACAAACCACACTCACTCCGCCCACCAACCACCCTCACCCCGCCCACCAGCAACCACCCTCACTCCGCCCACCACCAACCACCCTCACTCCGCCCACCACCAACCACCCTCACTCCGCCCACCAACCACACTCACTCCGCCCACCAACCACCCTCACCCCGCCCACCACGAACCACCCTCACTCCGCCCACCAACCACCCTCACTCCGCCCACCACCAAACACCCTCACTCCGCCCACCAACCACACTCACCCCGCCCACCACCAACCACCCTCACTCCGCCCACCAGCCACACTCACCCCTCCCACCACCAACCACATTCACCCCACCCACCACCAACCACACTCACCCCGCCCACCAACCAACCACACTTACTCCGCCCACCAACCACCCTCACCCCGCCCACCACCAACCACACTCACTCCGCCCACCAACCACACTCACCCCGCCCACCAACCAACCACCCTCACTCCGCCCACCACCAACCACACTCACTCCGCCCACCAACCACCCTCACTCCGCCCACCACCAACCACACTCACCTCGCCCACCACCAACCACACTCACCCAGCCCACCATCAACCACACTCACCCCGCCCACCACCAACCACACTCACCCCTCCCACCACCAACCACCCTCACTCCGCCCACCACCAACCACACTCACCCCTCCCACCACCAACCACCCTCACTCCGCCCACCACCAACCACACTCACACAGCCCACCACCAACCACACTCACCCAGCCCACCACCAACCACCTCATCCCGCCCAACACCAACCACCCTCACTCCGCCCACCACCAACCACCCTCACTCCGCCCACCACCCGCCCTCACCCCACCCACCACCAACCACACTCACCCCGCCCACCACCAACCACACTCACCCAGCCCAACACCAACCACACTCACCCAGCCCACCACCAACCACCCTCACCCTGCCCACCACCAACCACACTCACCCAGCCCACCACCAACCACACTCACCCAGCCCACCACCAACCACCTCATCCCGCCCACCACCAACCACCCTCACTCCGCCCACCACCAACCACCTCATCCCGCCCACCACCAACCACCCTCACTCCGCCCACCACCAACCACCCTCACTCCGCCCACCACCCGCCCTCACCCCACCCACCACCAACCACACTCACCCCGCCCACCACCAACCACACTCACCCAGCCCACCACCAACCACACTCACCCCGCACACCACCAACCACACAGATCCCGCCCACTACCAACCACCCTCACCCTGCCCACCACCAACCACACTCACCCCGCCCACCACCAACCACCCTCACTCCGCCCACCATTAACCACCCTCACTCCGCCCACCACCAACCACACTCACCCCTCCCACCACCAAACACATTCACCCCATCGATCACCAACCACCCTCACTCCGCCCACCACCAACCACACTCACTCCGCCCACCACCAACCACACTGATCCCGCCCACAAACCACACTCACTCCGCCCACCAACCACCCTCACCCCGCCCACCAGCAACCACCCTCACTCCGCCCACCACCAACCACCCTCACTCCGCCCACCACCAACCACCCTCACTCCGCCCACCAACCACACTCACTCCGCCCACCAACCACCCTCACCCCGCCCACCACGAACCACCCTCACTCCGCCCACCAACCACCCTCACTCCGCCCACCACCAAACACCCTCAGTCCGCCCACCAACAACACTCACCCCGCCCACCACCAACCACACTCACTCCGCCCACAAACCACCCTCACCGCGCCCACCACCAACCACACTCACTCCGCCCACCAACCACCCTCACCCCGCCCACCACGTACCACCCTCACTCCGCCCACCAACCACCCTCACTCCGCCCACCACCAACCACCCTCACTCCGCCCACCAACCACCCTCACTCCGCCCACCAACCACTCTCACCCTGCCCACCACCAACCACCCTCACTCCGCCCACCACCAACCACACTCACTTCGCCCACAAACCACCCTCACCCCGCCCACCACCAACCACCCTCACTCCGCCCACCACCAACCACCCTCACCCCGCCCACCACTAACCACCCTCACCCAGCCCACCACCAACCACCCTCACCCC
Source organism: Scyliorhinus torazame (assembly GCF_047496885.1). Lineage (NCBI taxonomy): Eukaryota > Metazoa > Chordata > Chondrichthyes > Carcharhiniformes > Scyliorhinidae > Scyliorhinus > Scyliorhinus torazame. The sequence continues at coordinate 275,379,297 of NC_092713.1, read as the reverse complement.
GCCCACCACTAACCACCATCACCCTGCCCACCACCAACCACCCTCACTCCGCCCACCACCAACCACACTCACTTCGCCCACAAACCACCCTCACCCCGCCCACCACCAACCACCCTCACTCCGCCCACCACCAACCACCCTCACTCCGCCCACCACCAACCACACTCACTCCGCCCACAAACCACCCTCACCGCGCCCACCACCAACCACACTCACTCCGCCCACCAACCACCCTCACCCCGCCCACCACGCACCACCCTCACTCCGCCCACCAACCACCCTCACTCCGCCCACCACCAACCACCCTCACTCCGCCCACCAACCACCCTCACTCCGCCCACCAACCACCCTCACCCTGCCCACCACCAACCACCCTCACTCCGCCCACCATCAACCACACTCACTTCGCCCACAAACCACCCTCACCCCGCCCACCACCAACCACCCTCACTCCGCCCACCACCAACCACCCTCACCCCGCCCACCACTAACCACCCTCACCCAGCCCACCACCAACCACCCTCACCCCGCCCACCACCAACCACACTCACCCCGCCCACCACCAACCACCCTCACTCCGCCCACCACCAACCACACTCACTCCGCCCACCAACCACACTCACCCCGCCCACCACCAACCACCCTCACTCCGCCCACCAACCACACTCACCCCGCCCACCACCAACCACACTCACTCCGCCCACCAACCACACTCACCCCGCCCACCACCAACCACACTCACCCCGCCCACCACCAACCACCCTCACTCCGCCCACCAACCACCCTCACTCCACCCACCACCAACCACACTCACTCCGCCCACCACCAACCACCCTTACTCCGCCCACCACCAACCACACTCACCCAGCCCACAACCAAACACACTCACCCCGCCCACCACAAACCACACTCACCCAGCCCACCACCAACCACCTCATCCCGCCCACCACCAACCACCCTCACTCCGCCCACCACCAACCACACACACCCAGCCCACCACCAACCACATTCACCCCGCCCACCACCAACCGCATTCACCCCACCCACCACCAACCACACTCACCAAGCCCACCACCAACCACCCTCACTCCGCCCACCACCAACCACACTCACCCCGCCCACCACCAACCACACTGAACCCGCCCACCAACCAACCACACTCACCCAGCCCATCACCAACCACACTCACCCAGCCCACCACCAACCACACTCACCCAGGCCACCACAAACCACACTCACCCAGCCCACCACCAACCACACTGATCCCGCCCACCACCAACCACACTGATCCCGCCCACCACCAACCACCCTCACCCTGCCCACCACCAACCACACTGATCCCGCCCACTACCAACCACCCTTACTCCGCCCACCACCAACCACACTCACCCAGCCCACAACCAAACACACTCACCCTGCCCACCACCAACCAGACTCACCCAGCCCACCACCAACCACACTCACCCCGCCCACCACCAACCACCCTCACTCCGCCCACCATTAACAACCCTCACTCCGCCCACCACCAACCACACTCACCCCTCCCACCACCAACCACCCACACTCCGCCCACCACCAACCACACTCACCCCGCCCATCACCAACCACCCTCACTCCGCCCACCACCAACCACACTCACTCCGCCCACCACCAACCACACTCACCCCGCCCATCACCAACCACCCTCACTCCGCCCACCACCAACCACATTCACCCCACCCACCACAAACCACATTCACCCCACCCACCACCAACCACACTCACCCCGCCCACCACCAACCACACTCACCCCTCCCACCACCAACCACACTCACCCCGCCCACCACCAACCACACTCACCCCGCCCACCACCAACCACATTCACCCCACCCACCACCAACCACACTCACCCCGCCCACCACCAACCACACTCACCCAGCCCACCACCAACCACACTCACTCCGCCCACCACCAACCACACTCACCCCGCCCACCACCAACCAGCCTCAATCCGCCCACCACCAACCACATTCACCCCGCCCACCACCAACCACACTCACTCCTCCCACCACCAACCACCTCACCCCGCCCACCACCAACCACCCTCACTCCGCCCACCACCAACCACCCTCACTCCGCCCACCATCCGCCCTCACCCAGCCCACCACCAACCACACTCACCCAGCCCACCACCAACCACACTCACCCCGCCCACCACCAACCACACTGACCCCGCCCACCAACAACCACACTCACCCAGCCCACCACCAACCACACTCACCCAGCCCACCACCAACCACACTCACCCAGCCCACCACCAACCACACTCACCCCGCCCACCACCAACCACACTCACCCAGCCCACCACCAACCACACTGATCCCGCCCACCACCAACCACCCTCACTCCGCCCACCACCAACCACACACACCCAGCCCACCACCAACCACACTCACCCCGCGCACCACCAACCGCATTCACCCCACCCACCACCAACCACACTCACCAAGCCCACCACCAACCACCCTCACTCCGCCCACCACCAACCACACTCACCCCGCCCACCACCAACCACACTCACCCCGCCCACCACCAACCACCCTCACCCCGCCCACCACTAACCACCATCACCCTGCCCACCACCAACCACCCTCACTCCGCCCACCACCAACCACACTCACTTCGCCCACAAACCACCCTCACCCCGCCCACCACCAACCAACCTCACTCCGCCCACCACCAACCACCCTCACTCCGCCCACCACCAACCACTCTCACT